>NC_037336.1:32610960-33235960 GCF_002263795.3 Bos taurus
CATGGACTATAGTTTATGGAGTTCTCCAGGCCAGAACACTGGAGCAGGTAGCCATTCCCTTCTCCAGCTCTATTAAGTTAATTGACGTTAAATGCAGTCATAAAGAAGAATTAGCGTCCATGAGAAGTGATCAGAGAACTCTCTCTAACTGCCCCTTACCCCTCCCATGTGTACACACAGAGGAAAGGCCATGTGAAGATGTGAGAAGGCAGTTGTCTGTAAGCCAGGAAGAGAGCTCTCACCAGAAACTGGACCCTGCTGGAGCCTGATCTGGGACTTTCAGCCTTCAAAAGCGTGACAATAATTTTTCTGTTTTCTAAGCCACCCGGCCTGTGGTATTTTGTATGGTGGCTAGAGCACAGTAATACATACAAGTTATTCAGGTGGGCCCTAAATACAATCACAGGTATCTTACAAGAAGGAGTAGAGGGAGATTTCAGACTCAGAGAAGGGGATATGAAGACAGAGGAGAAAGAGATTTGAAGATGCTGGCCTTAAAGACTGGAGTGACAGAGCCACAGGCCAGGGAATGCTGGCAGTCAGAGAAGCTGGACAGGAACACATTCTCCCCCAGAGCCTCGGGTTGGAACATGGCTCTGTTGAACCTTAGTCTTGCCCTGGGGAAGCTGATTTTGAACATAGGGCCCCAGAACTGTGAGAGAATAAATGTCTGTTTGTTTTAAGCCACTGAAGTTTGCAGTAATCTGTTACAGTAGTCCTATGAAACTAACAGAGTCACTAATCAATTATTCATTTAACAACTGAGCTTAACTGTGATCTGAGATCCTAATTATTGCCTCACCATCCACCCATTCAAGAAATGCTTACTGAGTTCTTATTATGTGTCATGTGCTGGGAATGCAGTGACAAATACTATAAAATGGATATCATTCTGTTTTGTTTCCAGTCTGTTGTGGGAGACAGATTAAAACTAAGTTGAAGGAATTAATCTGAAATACAACTTTGGGAAATATTGGTGTTGCTGCAGAAACTCTTATACATTCTGGCTCCCCCACTTCCTCCTCGGAACAGTTTTCTCAGCATTTATCTGAAAGACTGTCTGCCAGACTTGAAGTCCTAAGAAAGTCTGCCAAATAAAATATAACTCTCAACTTTTAGGTTGTACCTTTTTTTAAACTGACAGAGCCATAGGACATAGGCATTCAGGAAAGTTATCATTTGACCTTTAAGTTGACCTTACAGGTCAGGAGGGCACCTACATTTTGCTCAAAATGCAGTAAGAAAGAAGTATTAAATGGTATTCAGAAGAAGAGAGCATGGCCTGGTAGGTATTTTAAAAGAAACACCCTGGCTTCTGGTGGGCCATTAACTGTAGAGTATGTCAACTAAAAAAAAAAGCACAACCTAAAAGTTGAGAGTTATATTTTATTTGGCAGACAAAACTGAGGATTGAGGCCTGGGATGCAGCTTCTCAGACTGCTCTAAGGGACTGCTCCAAAGAGGTAAGGCAGGAGTCAGACACATAGGAGTGTGTGAAACGGAGACCAGGTTGTCAGAATATCAAAAGATTACTATTAATTAAAGAAAAACAGACATCTCAAGTTAAGGAATTTAGCACTTTCTATTAATGGCACCCCACTCCAGTACTCTTGCCTGGAAAATCCCATGGATGGAGGAGCCTGGAAGGCTGCAGTCCATGGGGTTGCTGAGGGTCGGACACGACTGAGCGACTTCACTTTCACTTTTCACTTTCATGCATTGGAGAAGGAAATGGCAACCCAGTCCAGTGTTCTTGCCTGGAGAATCCCAAGGACAGGGGAGCCTGGTGGGCTGCCGTCTGTGGGGTCGCACAGAGTCGGACACGACTGAAGCAACTTAGCAGCAGCAGCAGCAGCAGCATTAATGGGAAAATGCAAGAGTATGGGCTCACTGAAATCTGAGTCTCCTCAGGGTACACCATCAGGAATGGCTGCAGTGGTTGCATCCTGCTTCTATCCTGAATTCCCTCAGGGCTCACTGCTGGGGTGGCTGTAAAGTGATGGCTACAACAGCCTTTGTTTGCGGGTGTGGCGGGCAGCATGTTTCACTGACAAGAGGAATACGTGGAAGCAGGAAGACCAAGAGGCTATTGAAATGGCCTATGTGAGAAATGGTTGTATTCTGAACCAAGATGATGGCAGTGGAAACAGAAGGGAGTCTCTTTTGGAGGAGGATGGGCAGAATTTGTTGATGGAGTAAAGAAAGCTGGGGAATGAAGAAAGAAATTAAGAATCTCAGTTATTGAAGCTGACTGTTCTGAGAGCATGTGATTCTCTTCTAAGCATTTCTCATGGTACTTTTATTCTTCTTGTCATATATCATCTTTTTAAACAGAGAAGATTTACTCTAAACATCGTCTATAGTGCTACTATACACCATGCGGTGTTGTAAGTATAATTCCTGCCAAAATTTAATCTATAAAGTTATCTCATTTCTCCATTAGTCTACTTTCTGGGCACCTGAGAAGTGCGCTAAGAGGAGAACCATATTTAAGAAAGTATGCATGGGAGTGTGCAAAGTCACTTCAGTCATGTCAGACTCTGCGACCCTGTGGACCGTAGCCTGCCAGGCTCCTCTATCCATGGGATTCTCCAGGCAAGAATACTGGAGTGGGTTGCCATGCCCTCTTCCA
This sequence comes from Bos taurus, assembly GCF_002263795.3. Lineage (NCBI taxonomy): Eukaryota > Metazoa > Chordata > Mammalia > Artiodactyla > Bovidae > Bos > Bos taurus. The sequence continues at coordinate 32,613,593 of NC_037336.1, forward strand.
GGGGATCTCCCCAACCCAAGGACCAAACATGCATTTCTTACATCTCCTGCATTGGCAGCTGGCTTCTTTACCACTAGCACCACTTGGGAAGCTGTTCAGTTCAGTTCAGTTCAGTCGCTCAGTCGTGTCCGACTCTTTGCGACCCCATGAATCGCAGCATGCCAGGCCTCCCTGTCCATCACCAACTCCTGGAGTTCACTCAGACTCATGTCCATCGAGTCAGTGATGCCATCCAGCCATCTCATCCTCTGTCGTCCCCTTTTCTTCCTGCCCCCAATCCCTCCCAGCATCAAAGTCTTTTCCAATGAGTCAACTCTTTGCATGAGGTGGCCAAAGTACTGGAGTTTCAGCTTTAGCATCATTCCTTCTGTAGGAAACTATAATTCAAAACAATTCTAAATTAAGATTTATAGTCTCGGTCAGTACCAAGCAAAGATGAGGTCTACTTTCTCCAAAGTATTTTCACGTATATCATCTCATTTGATTTTCATAAAACTAGTCCCTCAGAGAAGCATGGAGCTCCATGATGAATGACTTGGAGCTGAGGAAGCGGGAGGTGTGAGAAGGTTTAGTAGAGAACCTAGGGCTCCATCTTGCAGTGACAGCTGACACAGTGCCCAGAGGCCTTGACATTCCACCCAATTCTCTTCCCATCTAACTGCATTGCAATGGTTAACTGCGTTGCAACATAAATCTTTCTGTTTCTTCCATTCCCTATATCCAAGCTTCTAGGGCAATCCATATCTCTTACTTAACTCAACATATCTTAGAACAAGTTTAATAGATTATTGATGAATTTGGAAGCTGTTCTTTCTCAATGCATAGAAATGAACAATCATCAAGAAATATCCCAGCTGCAGGAGGGGGAAACTCCTCGACAAAATGAAAAATGAGCTTTCCTGCAACCATATTGGGCTTCCCTGATGGCTCAGTGCTAAAGAATTTGCCTGACAATGCAGGAGACATGGGTTCAATCCCTGGGTTGGGAAGATCCCCTCAAGAAGGAAATGGCTACCCACTCCAGTATTCCTGCCTGGAAAATCCCATAGGCAGAGGGGCCTGGTGGGCTAAAGTCCATAGGGTCGCAGAGAGTTGGACATGAGATCACACACACACACCATATTGGAATTCCTCATTCTCTTCTCTCACTTGCACCTGGGGTGGCAGGAGGGGCAGAAAAATGAAATAAATTTATCATAAAGAATATCTTGATGTGGCAACTGCCAAGGAAGAAATCATTGTATGGTTTTAATGGCTAATCAATTTTCTTTCTAAATAAGGAGTTTGGTACTATCGACTGAAAGAAAATGCACTGCCTACAAGTTGAGACTTATGTTTTATTTGGTGAATTTTCTGAGGGCTTAAGCCCAAGAGACAGGCCCTCAGGCAGCTATAAAAGGGAGTGTTCTGAAGAAGTAAGGGAGCAACCAGGATATACAGGCATTTTGCAAAAACAAATTGGGTAAACATCAAAAGATTTCTGCTAATTAAGCAAAAAGTAAATATCTCAGGTTGATGAATTTAATAAATATATAAAGCATTTATGTATGGGAAGATGCAAGAGTCTTGGGTCATTGCAATCATTCCTTTGACATGCTCATTAACTATCTAGGGTCAGTATCCTGTTTTTCTCCATTGTGAATCCCCTTAAGGTGCAGTCTTGACTACAGTGGCTGATAGCTTGATGGCTGCAACATTGTTTACTGATAAGGCAGGTAACATTATTCACCCACAGAACCTGATAAACAGCTGCCACCTTCTCTTACATAGCCCTCAAAACTCACCTTTTAATTCCAAAATATCACTGAGAAGTATTGGCAATATGGAAGAATATTTGGTTATTTCATCATAAAATCTTATATTATTATTGTTACATTTTCCCAGAATTGCATAATACTTGAAATCCATAAAGTGCTTATAAAAAATGTGACAGACATTTAACACTTGTTCTTTTCCCCCCTTTTAAAAAAATTAATTTATTTTTTATTGAAGGAAAATTGCTTTACAGAATTTGCTGTTTTCTGTCAAACCTCAAGATGAATCAGCCATGGGTATACATATATTCCCTCCCTTTTGAAACTTCCTCCCATCTCCCTTCCCATCCCACCCCTTTTTTCCCCTTTTAATTTAAACTTTGTACCTATTATTGGACATGTATACACTGCTATATTTAAAATGAATAACCAACAAGGATCTACTGTATAGCACATGGACTCTGCTTGGATAGGAGGGGAGTTCAGGGGAAATGGATACAGGTGTGTGTGTATATATATATATATATATATATATATATATATATATGGCTGAATTCCTTTGCTGTGCAGGTGAAACTATCACAGCATTGCTTGTTCATCGGCTATACCCCATTACAAAATTAAAGTTTTTTAAAAATTAAGTTATCTAATGTCTTAAGACTTGAAAACAATGTGACCTTTGGGTTATGTTACTATTATATAGACATGTTTTAAAAAATAAAAATCTAGAGGCATCCCCTAAATTTGACATCCATGAACTGATATACTCATCTATATGTCTCTCTTAACATATAGTTTTGAGGGAGATGGTGAGAACTCACTAAGCTGTAAAGAGATCTGTCACTTGGAAATGATCTTCTTTATTGTCAAGTTAACCTGTGCGTACACACAATGGTGTCTTTTCTCTGGACTTGTGATTCTGGGAAAGTTAATTTTAATCTTACTGTTATTACCTGATATTATTGTTTCTTCTGGGATACACTGTATGCAGAAAATCAGTTTAGAACGCGCACCTTGACTCCAAATGCTTTTGCTCATCCTTCTCTGTAAGCTATGGCTTTAATATTCTTCATCTTAACTCAGAGGTGCTGTTTAGCACTGGCAGTCCACTCATTTCTTTACATAAAATGAAAACAATTAACCAATAAACTGAAGACCTCTCACTGTATTTTACACAAGCCACAGATATCCTTAAAACAGAACTAACAGATGCACCCTTAGATGCCACCAAGAACTCAAACAGGAGGCAGACACTCCCGTTACTCTAAAACTGTATAGAGATGATTACAATTAGCTTTGAAAACAACTCCACACACTTGACGTCCAAAAAAAATTGTAGCATTTTGTGTAGAGCTTTCATTTTATTAACAATGCACTTGGCAGAGGAAAAGGTTATTTCCTGGTGCTGAAGACTAGGGAAAAGTTTGCAAGGACACTTATAGTCTCTTTCAGGGTCAGTAAACTAATATGTCTGGCAGTTGCCTTGTTTTGTAAATAAAGTTTTATTGGAAGACAGCCATGTCCATGGCAGAGTTGAGTAGTTGTGAAGACTGTCTGGCCTGCAAAGTCTGAAGTATCTGTTACAGATCTGTTCTTTTATAGAACTGCTTGTGAACCCCTGTGGATGTAGACACACCAACAAATACACATACAGATACAAAAATACAGTATATGATGATGATGTCTCACAATTTTACTTTGGGTTGACTTGGAAGTAATACACTGAATATTAGATATGATTTTTTCTGTAAATAGAATAAATTTCTTAGCAAATTTTCAACCCTTGATGTGAGTTCCATGCTTCTCATCTTCCACAACAATATATGACAAATTACGGCACTGAACTGGTTTCTAATATCCATGTTCCCTAGGCAATCCATCAACTCAAAGAATGAATCAAAACAGTCTCGCTATTGTGGGATCTAAATGTTTAACGTTTCAGCTGCTGTCATCAACTTGAGATCTGAAGAGTCCAGTCAAAAGCTTTTCGCTTCCTATGTGAACATTCCTAAATAACATTCAGTGTAGAAAACTGAAGTTTAACCTGTAACGTTTTTTGTAGAAGTAAGCCTGCGTGCATGTGCATGATAAGTTGCTTCAGTCGTGTCCGACTCTTTGTGACCCTATGGACTGTAGCCTGCCAGGCTCCTCTGTCCATGGGATTCTCCAGCTAAGAATACTGAAGTGGGTTGCCAAACCCTTCTCCAAGGGATCTTCCAGACCCAGGGATCAACCCACATCTCTTGCCTGTCCTGCATTGGCAGGCAGTTTCTTTACCACTAGTGCCACTTGGGAAGCCCAGAAGTAAGCCTATCATTGAATAAATAATTGCAAACACCTACCATGCCAGGCACTGTACCAGATATCAGGGATGCAGCAGAGAAGGAGATGTGCATGGCCCCTGTCATGGGAGCTTAGTACTTAGTTCTAACATAAGGTGGGACTTTCATTTAAAGTTGGGACTGGTCAGTGCACAAAGACAACACCAATACAATCCATAACTGCTGAGACTTCCAGAGCAATGGGAGACAGCTCTACTCCTGCTGAAAAGTGCCTGGTTCCATGGAACATCAAGAAGGAACCACATGACACTAGTAGCCAAAATTTACAGTCAAGTTACACTGAGTCACATTGCTAAATGAGAAGGCCTGCAGAATGGCTTACAATGTATTTATTACAGAAAAAAAACATAGTCTGAAATATATTTAAATAAGGAAGAAACCCCATGTATGACTAAGTTAGTGTTTAGCAATGTTAAGAGTGAAGAGTTTTAGTTATGTACAAAGAATGAAGTAAACAGCAACAGAGAACCCATTTAATTTGCTATACATGTTTGTCAATTAACACCAAAAATAAGCCACTTATTAATATCAACTTCTAATCAGTGTCTCATTGCAATTTTGTCCCATTTTTCAATAGCATTTTTGCAGTGACTATCGTCTCCCTTCTTTAAGGTACTTGACTATCATCTACTGGAAAATATTCCTCATAAATGGACAAATTGCACAGTGGGCAGCCTGGACAACCGTGCATGCCAGCTTCCTGATGTGAACAGTGATGAAACTGAGCCAGGTAAGAGATTAACCAAGATAAGGAATTCAGAAAAGAAGAGCTGGCATTTCAGAGGCTGATGGTGTAGCACATTTAGTAAGTATGAAAATACTACACAGAGACTATATTGATAGAAATTAGCTATTAAAATAATTACAATATAAAAACAGTAAACAAGTCAGGAAATAAAGAAAGGATAGCATGAATTATCTCTTACAGAGGAAAGTAAATAAAAACTCTCAAAACTTTCAGTACAGTCTTTTTTAAAAATCTCCCATCTATGGTAGCCCCTAAAGATGTGTAGAGTGATATTTCAGCTTTAGTCAAGACAACGTCTGAGCCAATCTTTGTTCTTTATTTTAGCAAAGTGATGCTCTGATTTCTGTGAACCCATCCATGAGAGATGGATCGATACAGGTCTGCTGACAAAATTAGGTGTCTGAGAATGCAGGAGGGGGCGATGGTATGCACCATGATGACAAACACACCCCACACATTCTCCTGGAAGACAGCTAGCTGGTTTTTCCTGGCTATGCTCCAGTCCAACCACAAGCCTTTCCATTTGAAACTTCTGCATCACTATTAGCTCATTCTGTTCTTCCTTACAGCTTGTCCTGATGAGACGAGTTCAAAATATCTGCTTGTGATGTGGAGTTTATGAATAGATTCGCGTAGCAGGAATTTTGACTTCTGGTTATAATTTTGGATCTCCCTCACAATTTATCCCCAACTTCTCTAATCCTTTCCATATTTCTGGTAAATGGAAATTGCTAATGTGCCAGAGACTGGCTATTTGCTCACTTTTACTTTCTTCCCACACAAACAGTTTGACTACATTTCCCAGCCTCCCTTGCAATAGAGTGTGGCCACATGACTGAGTTCTGGCCAATAGAATGAGGAGGAAGTTATGTAGCCCATAAAGTCTCTAGGCTATCTCACAGAGAGCCCTGAAGAGGACTGCAAGAGCCTGGCCCAGGAGCCCACAAATTTTTTCTTAAGGGGCCAGACAGTAAATATTTTAGGCTTGTGTCTACAGACCCTGTCACAACTCCTCAGTGTTACTGTTACAGGCCAAAAGCAGCCATGAATAACATACAAATAAACAGTCGTGGCTACAGTCCAATAAATTTATATTTACAAAAATGGGAGGCTGGCTCACAGTTCATAGTTTTTGATCCTTGCTCCAGAGGATGGCAGAGCCACAAGATGGAAGGAATCTGGGTTCCCGAATGGCTGCCTGGTGAGCAGTCCCTCCCACCCATGAAAGCACTTACTCTAATTCAGCAATATAGAAACCTCAGGAGACAGTATACTGAGTTTTCGGGCAGGAGGAAACCAAGTCTAAACATTCATTGCTCTCACTATTTTGCTGTTTCATGTGAAACACTTTGAGGCCTCAGTGATGCTGGTTTCTCCAATTCTCTACTCACCCATCATAGTTTAAAAAAATACGAAGTTATAAGGGCTGCATTGGTTTTTAAATCTACCATTTATGATTGCATCAGGGATAATGAACTTAAAATTCACAGCCTTTTAAGATGAAAAGACTTCTTTATGAAAAGAAATATAACTGGTCACATATGTGGGTATTTTTCTAAATAAGATGTGCAGTATTGCTTTATGCTTATTGGCTGCAATGGGCTGGCGCTGCCTGCCCCAGCTTTTCAAGTGCAGTTCCATTACTGAAATTGCTTACTGTCCCCAAGGATCAACAGGGTTGCTTGGCTGCAGATTCAGATCCATGGCTAATGAAAGATTCCACTCTTGATGCAATCTCTGCAAACTCTGGCACTGAAACTCAGATGTTAAAGATGCTTGAAATTGCTGGTCTATTCAAGTTTCAGTGGTTTGGAATCTCATCCTTTGTATTAATCCGCCTGGTGATTTTTTGGTGTTCTTGTCACCTTTATTTATAAATAAAGACTTAAGAGCTGAAACAGTGCTTGGAGCATAGCAGGCATAGAATACATAAACATTTGCTGAATGAAGTTCTTTTAAACTTAGTGCATAACAATATATTATTAAATTAGCCCTACATTCAGAGTTATTAAACTTTTCTCGCCAAGTCTCCTATAACAACAACAACAAAACCAGTAAGAGAAACTGGCACATGTTGGGGGGTAATTTTTAGTGGCTGACAGACAGGGTCGGGTTGAATCAGGGAGCTTGACACCTGTCCTCATAGGATGTAATCTGGATTGCTTGAATAGTCAGTCGGCGATGTAAGAAACTTTTCTGATTATTTGTCAAAAATAACTCATGGCAATTACAAAAAATTAATCTGGTGTAAAAATGAGACTAAAACATACCGATAAAGTTCTAAGTATGTTTAAAAATGAGACTAAAAATGTGGTTTTTAGTCTAAAATGTATTTAGACTAAAAATGTATTTAAAATCGACTAAAACATATAGATAAAATATTACTCTTGCACTAGAATCACCTGTGGCTTCATGCTGCTCCATTTGGGGAATGAGGTAAGCCAATGCACTAAGTGAAGTATTTTTAAAGGGGACTTAGACTTTACAGTGTTCATTTTTTTCTCTATCAATTTTTTATTTATTTTGATAAAGCTACAAAAATAATCTCCTCTTATGAAGTTACTCTCAAGTTTAACCATTACAGTAATTCTGTGGCAATATTAAGCCTTGATAAGATAATAGCAAAATGAAGTGAAGTAAGCCATTTTCTATTTTAAATATCAGGCAAAAGGGAATGTCCTGTATGTTCAATGCTGGCTACTTTTTTTCCTGAAGAATGTTCAGTACATAATGGCATATCATGAAAGAATGATTGATATTTTATTTTAATATTTGAATTATTTTTATGTATGGGTATCATCTAAAAATTCTACTGTAATGAAGGAATCAAGGAAGTCAGTTGAAAATGACTGATATAATATTTTAAAAAATTTTATGCCTGAGACCGAGTTCTGCCTTTTCAGATAAGGAATAAGAGAAATCTCAAACAAAATTGCTTAAAGCTACATATCCAGTTATAAAATCTGACTGTTTAAGAGCAACATCCTAAAAATGGAATGAGAGAGAGATTAGTAATCCTGAACTATACTTTCACTCAGAGAAATACATCATCACCGGTCACCATTCAAAAATTATGTAATGCCTTCAAAGGCTCCCTAAGGAAAGTCTAATCACCTTGAAGTTTGGAGAGAATAAATAACTGGATCAAAACACTTAAATAATAAAGAGAAAGCACTAGTTAAATCTAGGCTCCTTTGGCTTTGCAGCCCAAGCTCATTTTGCCACACCAGACTGCTGAATTCATGCTCGACACAGCAGACACTGAAGTAATCTTCCCACCCCATTCATTTTCTCACCACCTGATGTAGTGTTTTCTTTCTTAAAGTCACAAAGCATCAGGCAACATAACTACTTTAAAAAGCAGCTGGGAAATTCAGCAAGGCACAGTGTGTATAGATAGGTGGAGGGTGGCTTCACTGCTCAGAATCGGCTTCTGAAGAGCACACTCACATGTCCCAGGCAATCCGGCTTGAAGCCAATGTACCCTTATTTGTCTTGGGGAAGTTATTAATGGGCCTCCTGTGGCAGGCAGAATAATGGACTCCCCAAAATGTTCATATCCTAATCCCCGAAAGCTGTGAATATATTACCTTACGTGGTAAAAGGGGCTTTGCATATGCGATGAAGCATTTTGAGATGGTGACATATTCTGGATTATCTGGGTGGGTCCCATATAATCACGTGAGCCCTTTTAAGGGACACAGGAATGGCAGAGTCAGATCTGAAGATGCTACAGTGCTGGATTTGAAGATGGAGGAAGGGGCCACGAGCCAAGGAATGCAGGTAACCTCCAGAAGCTGGAAAGGACAAGGAAACAGATTCTCCCCTACAGTCTCCAGAAACCACACAGCTCTGCTAACTCTTGATTTCAACCCAGTAAGACTTCTGACCTTCATTCAAGTGAAAGTGTTAGTTGCTCAGCCATGTCCGGCTCTTTGTGACCACATGGACTGTAACCTGCCAGGCTCCTCTGTCCATAGAATTCTCCAGGCAAGAATACTGGAGTAGGTTGCCATTCCCTTCTCCAGGGGATCTTCCTGATCTAGGGATCAAATGCAGGTCTCCTGCACTGCAGAAAGATTCTTTACTATCTGATCCACCAGAGAAGTCTCTGACCTCTAGTACTCTAAGGTAATAAATCTGTGTTGTTTTTAGCTACTAAGTACATGCTAATTTGTTACAGCCATCATAGGGATACTCCTTCAATTTCAAAAGTGTTTTTGTGTTCAGTAAATAAGGGGATAGAGTTCATAACTGGTCAAGCTTTGACCTTGAAAAGCTATGACACCATCAACTTGAAAACTTCTCATGTGAATCTCTTCCTAGGTTTGGTTTTAGGGAATCTCTGAGGTCCAGCAGAGCTCATCTCCTGTAATTTACAAGGATTGCTATGGATTTCGTGTTCTGGATCCCACACTGTTGGTGTAATAAAGAAGAGAAACATGACCACTTCTCAAAAGTCTCATAAAATTAGAGTCTGAAAGAGCTCTATACCATGCTGCTACTGCAGCTAAGTCGCTTCAGTCATGTCCGACTCTGTGTGACCCCATAGACGGCAGCCCACCAGGCTTCTCTGTCCCTGGGATTCTCCAGGCAAGAACACTGGAGTGGGTTGCCATTTCCTTCTCCAATGCATGAAAGTGAAAAGTGAAAGTGAAGTCACTCAGTCGTGTCAGACTCTTAGCGACCCCATGGACTGCAGCCTACCAGGCTCCTCCGTCCATAGGCTTCTCCAGGCAAGAGTACTGGAGTGGGTTGCCATTGCCTTCTCAGCCTAATTCAGAATTAAGTCCTTTACTTCCTTGAGATGTGGGGCTTTATTGCCCAGTCAGCACAAGAGGCAGAGAAGCTGCAGACAGTGGACTGGTGGGCGGGGAAGGGAATGGATTTTTTCCAAGGATGGAAAGCAAGAAAAAAGCAAATAATCAATGTAGGGCAGGAGAGCTTCATTTAATTATTTATTTCTGCCTGGCTAAGCAACATCTGTGAGCAAAAAGCCATCCTCTCTCAACTGGTAGATATTTATAACCAGACCAGAGGTTGTTCAAAGACATCATGACGAGCTGAAAGAAGAAACTCTAACTGCAGACTGTAGTAAAACTAAATGAGACCCCAGAGGTCATGGGTTAATCGTCAGAACTGAAGAGTGAGTCCCCTCCACAGCAACCATCTCACATTCTTTTTTTTTTTTTAATTGGAGGCTAATTACTTTACAATATTGTGGTGGTTTTTGCCATACAATGACATGAATCAGCCATGCGTGTACATGTGTTCCCCATCCTGAACCCCCTCCCACCCATCTCACATTCTTGTCCCACTTCCTCCAGTGATGGGAACTCCCAAGACAGTTTATTCCACTTTCAGATGACTAACTGTTAACAAAGTCTCTTTCTGTTTCACTATAATCTTATAACCTTCACCCTCTGGTCCTGGTGCCACTTGCTTGCAGCCACATGCAGTAGTTCTGAACAAGTGACTCTCAATTCTGGTCACACACCAAGATCAATTGTTGTTCAGTCACTGAGTCATGTCTAACTCCTTGTGACCGCCAGGCTTTCCTGTCCTTCACTATCTCCCAGAGTTCGCTCAAACTCATGTCCATGGATTTGGTGATGTCATCCAACCATCTCAATTGGGGGTGGTTCTTAAAAAATCTAATGCCCTGGCTGCACTGCCAACTGCCAAAATATAGAATCAGTGAGTGGGATCCAAGCATCGGTATTTAAAAAACTCTCCAGGTGATTCCAATGTGTAATCAAGGTTGAGGGGCTTCAATACTACACTCAGAGAAGGCAATGGCACCCCACTCCATTACTCTTGCCTGGAAAATCCCATGGACGGAGGAGCCTGGTGGGCTGCAGTCCATGGGGTTGCTAAGAGTCGGACACGACTGAGCGACTTCTGTTTCACTTTTCACTTTCCTGCATTGGAGAAGGAAATGGCAACCCACTCCAGTGTTCTTGCCTGGAGAATCCCAGGGACAGGGGAGCCTGGTGGGCTGTCGTCTATGGGGTCACACAGAGTCGGACACGACTGAAGCGACTTAACAGCAGCAGCAGCAGCAGCAACACCACACTCTAAATAAAGACACCCTGACCTGAAATGAATCTTCTCTTCCTTAGTCTGTGACTTTTAACCATCTTCTTAGGGCAGACACTGTGAGGCAACTGGCAGTCATTACTAAACCCTGGAGAAGAGTGGTATCCGAAACCACCTGGGAAGACATGGTGGGCTTGAATTGGTTCCTTTCATGGTTTTAAAAGTATGTGTGTGTGTGTGTGTGTGTGTGTGTGCTAAGATGCTTCAGTTGTGTCTGACTCTTTGAGACTCTATGAACTGTAACCCAACAGGCTCCTCTGTCCATGGGATTCTCCAGGCAAGAATACTGGAGTGGGCTGCTATGCCCTCCTCCAGGAGATCTTCCCAACCCAGGGGTCAAACCTGCCTCTTTTAAGTCTTCTGCATTGGCAGGTGGGTTCTTTACCACTAGCACCATGTGGGAAGCCCCTTAAAAGTATAACAGATAGATAAATTGGAACTTATCAATATTAAAAACTTTTGTGCTTCCAAGGACACTAACAAGAAAATGAAAAGACAACCACAGAGTGGGAGAACCATAAGCCCAGTAATTGTACTCTTGGGTGTTTATTTCAGAGAAATGAAAACTTTGTTCACACAAGAAGTTGTACATGTAATAGCCTCAAACAGAAAAAACCCAGAGTCTTTCATTGAGTCGGTGGTTAAATAAATTTTGATATAACCGTGCCATGGAATAGTACTTAGCAATAAAATAGAGTGAGCTGCTGATATAGTTATCTGGATGAATCTTCAGATGATTATGCTGAAAAATTATGCTGCGAAAACAGTCGATCCCCAAAGGTTACATACTGTATTATTCCATTTACATGCCATTCTTGAAGTGACAAATTTAGAGAAATGGAGAATAAATTAGTGGTTTCAAGGTGTTAATGAGATGAGTGAGCACTAAGTAGGTATGGTTATAAAAAGGCAATAAGGACACTTGGTGGGGATGGAAATGTTCTGTTTGTTAACTGGGTCAGTGTTAATATCCTGATACTGTATCACAGTTTTGCAAGATGTCACCAATGAGCGAAACTAGATAAAGGGTAAATGGGAACTCTCGTATTATTTCTTAAAACTTGTAGATTCAAAATTACGAATCTATAACTTTGTCTTGAAAGTCTGATTTTTTTAAAAAAAACAATAGGAATGAATTTTAAGAGAAAACACCTATTGTGTTGAACCAACTTTGCCTTAAGGGAATTTATCTGTTAAACTGTAACCAAATACATGTGTATAGTGCAAAGCATTATTTTAAGAATTAAAAAAGTTCTATGACTCCTCCAAATTGGTGAATCCAGGAGTATCATTTTCAGATAATACAGGTTCCCTTCTGATGGCATGATGAGAGGTACTACATGACTTCCTCTTCCCCTGAGTTACTTCTCCTAAGTTAGCAGTAACATAAATGCTAAGTAGAGAAGATGGACTTTGAAGAATTAGAATTTACCTGGTTCATCAGCCTGCTCAGTTCCTGATGTTTGTTTATGTAGACAGCCCCAAGTCTAAGCAAATGAAGTGAGGTGTGAGGAGTGGCGGACTCAAATAGGCACTAACACTATCCAGGCACCCCTCTTAGGCATTAGTTCTCACATTCAGAGAACATCAGCCTCACTGGCAGAAGACTCCCCCAGAAGATTGCCAGATGCTGATTCTGTGGCCCCGGGGCTATGGACCAGGAATCTGCATTTTTAGCAGTTTCCCCTGGTGAAAGCAGACTTTCTGAGCACTGCCATGAGGGATGCTGAGAGCTGAGCTGGATCTGGACTGCCCAAGAGCTGACCGCAGTCCTGCATACAAATGACATGCTTCGGTCATCTTCCTTTAAGGACGATGAAAGGGATTCTTCTAGTTCAAGAGTTTATAAAGAGGATTACAGGAAGCAGTGCTGAGATTGGAACTCATGCTGAAGAATGGAGTAGATGTGGATGCTTAGCTGTAGAGGAGAGAAGAAAAACGGCAGCCACTGCGCTGTGCTGGTGAGACCCCGGCTTGGGGGTTGCTTGGAGGTGATTCTGAGGGAAAGGGGTCCTCCCAGCACTGTGGTGGGGAGCAGTGGGAGGAACATGCTGTGATTTTTCCCTTCACCCTTATGTGGACCAGGGTGCACTCAGGACTTAGAGATTGCACCATGCAGAGAAAATGAATTACTAACAATGTATCAATGCTATCCAACAATATACACTTTCCTGAAGCTGCCACTGTTACCTCAAGGCTGGGCAGAAGGTTCCATGTAAAGCAGCGACTCAGCATTTTATCGCTATCTGCTGCCACGGCCGCTTTCTCCACCTCTCCTCTTCCAGATCTGCTTCTGGTCCTCCCAGCTGCCAATCTTGTTGGTGACCTCCTTTCCACCTGTGTCTGCTCTTCCTGGTCTGTTTCTTGGCTATGATTTGGCTTCAGTTCAGTTCAGTCCAGTCGCTCAGTCACGTCTGACTCTTTGCGACCCCATGAATCGAAGCACGCCAGGCCTCCCTGTCCATCACCAACTCCCAGGGTCCACTCAAACTCATGTCCATTGAGTCGGTGATGCCATCCTGCCATCTCATCCTCTGGCATCCCCTTCTCCCCCTGCCCCCAATCCCTCCCAGCATCAGGGTCTTTCCCAATGATTCAACTCTTTGCATGAGGTGGCCAAAGTATTGGCTTAGCATGGTGATATTTCTGATGATTTGCTTCTGCTGCTTTGCCTCCGGACCTCTCCAGTATATACTCGCTCCAGCTCAGCACTTCTCTGGGAACCTCTCAACCCAGGGTGACCTAATTGAAGACGCCCCGCCAACTAAGATGCCCCCTCCACTGGCCAAACCTGTGAGAAGATGGTATTGGCTATAATGCCACTGATGAGGCACTTGGGTAGAAGTGGCCATAGCAATGCCTCTTTCCTTCTGCCTCTTCTTTCCTTGCCTGTCCTAGTCTGGTCTTATGTGCTGGATGTCCCATGCGTGCTTGCTAAGTCACTTCAGTCGTCTCCTACTCTTTGTGACCCGATGGACTGCAGCCCACCAGGCTCCTCTGTCCATGGGATTCTTCAGGTAAGAATAATGGAATGGGTTGCCATTTTCTTCCCCAGGGGATCTTCCCAACCCAGGGATCGAACCCAAGTTTCTGACGTCTCTTGCACTGGCAGGCAGGTTCTTTAAAACTAGCGCCACCTGGGAAGCCTTTGGATCTCCCATACTTGTCCTTTTTCACACTTGTCATAATCCCCACTGACTAGTTATCAGACTAGTTAAGGAATGGCAAGTGGGTCCCTTCTCATATACCAATTCTAGTCAGTTGCTAATGAGTCAGTTAGTACAGCATTTAAAAGACAGTATCCGATAGCCTAGCTTGGGAGACCGTAACCAGTCAGTCATGCTTGTCTTGGTTGAGGATATGGGTAGAGTCTTACACTTGAAGAGACTGCTATCTTTGGACTAAATGATTTCTTCTTTCCTTTAGGGCTGATATATTAACTGCAACGGCTTCATAGTATCTCTTTGCATTCCTTTACTGAAACCCTGGTCTTTTAATAAAGAAATTATTTTGAATGCATTAGCATTTCCCATTCATATTTACTATGAAAATATATGCAAAATAGAAACTGCAGGAACTGTGTCTTTTCTCCAAAGAGAATACACTCCTCAGGTGCCTTTGGCAGAATCCATTTGGCAGTTATAGTTTGGGAACTGGATGTCTTCCAAGCTTTAGGTTGGAAAAGGAGTAAGCTTCTGGGGTGAACGATGTCAGAAAAACTGTCCCCCATTATTTGCAAGCCCTTCCTTCTATGGCTGTTTCTTATCTTTCATTATCAAATGTCACAGTTACTAGACTCTCATAACAAAATGTTGCCTCTGTCTTATGTGAGTGAAAGTTGCTCAGTTGTGTCCAACTCTTTGCAACCCCATAGACTAGCCCAATAGGTTCCTCTGTCCATGGAATTCTCTAAAGAATACTGGAGTGGGTTGTCATTTCCTTCTCCAGGGGATCTTCCCAACCCAGGGGTGGAACTCAGGTCTCCTGAATTGCAAGCAGCTTCTTTTCCATCTAAGACACTCGGAATGTAAACAGCCAGGTCATGGGGATCAGCACACAGAAGTGCAGTCCTTGATGCAAAATTGCATAATTAGGGCAATTCCACTGCAGAGCCTTCCTACCTATACGTGTTCTTTCCTACAGAGTATCATCTTCAGACAGGAGCACTGACTCAACTTACCTTGTAATGGAAGAGAAACAACCCGCAGAACAAGCTGTACAGATCTGCGGTGAGCAACGAGAGGTTGACCGACGTGGCGCTGGTTTTCTTTATGACCACGGGCATGAAGCTGTAGAGACCAAACATGCAGGCACTAAAGCCGACGTAGAGCAGTCCTGGAGGGAGAGGAAAGACAGATGACATCACAGCCTCCTCCGGGGCCTCGGTGGAGCCACAGTGGGTGAAGGGAGGGGAACAGCACCCCCCCCCATCTCCATTTCACTCTCACACAGGAGTTTTTCTTTCACTCTGTCAACCGATGTTTTTTATTGGGTAATACATAGCTAAAACATAAAATAAGAAGTGAAAACCTGCATGTGGAACAAGATCTATATGCTTCTCACACACATCTGATGTTTCACCTCTGCTGTGAAGGAGAGCAGCTACAATCAGAAATAGGGTCGAGGCTTCTAAATTCTATTTCTGGTTGTGCTGTAATTACTTCCTTGTACCCATGTCTTTTAAAACTTTTTCACTTCTTTTTTATTTGCAACATAGGAACAAAACTACTTGGTACCATGCGTTGCTCACAACAATGAATAACTGCATAATCCTTAAAATGAAAGCGCTTACATGTCAAAGAGATGTGGACTAAGTCACAGTACTGAACTAAAGTCCTAACTGTGTGATCTTGGATAGATCACTTCACATGAGCTGTCAGTTTCTTCCAGATTTCTGAATCCTGCTTAGCACTACTCCTGAAACCAGAGTCCTATTCCACCATCACTTTTCCTAGCATACGTGGGCTCTCACACGTAGGCTCTGTTCTCCTATAAATAGGTAAATGCTTTGCAGGCCATCAAATAATTAAGTTTTGCAAAACAGAAAGATTAAAAAAAATGCCCTTTTGCTACATGATTAGTCCTTCAAACTCTGAAATTCTCTCACTCTAATTATAACTCAATACACAATTGTTAATACTAACCCCATAAGTACATAATTTTGTTCAGTCCAAAACAGAAGATTATGGCTAAATCTAGGGTTTGGCTCATCATTTCCTCAATGTTGATACAACACAAATGCAGAAAAATTATTCTCATTTCTCTACCTTAAAAGAATAAGGCATAGAATAAGCACAAGTATTAAAACTCAGTGGATCTTTGGGCATTTTTATATAATATTAAATAAAAGATCCAACCTATCCAAGGGAACCTTGATGACATGTCTGGTTTAGGCCGTAGGCAGATCACTTTCTTTGAATCCTGTGAATTTTGGAAGATTTGGCAGGTACTGGACACCCAGTCCCTTTGACCATGAAGAACAGAGATCCCTCCAAAGAGAAATTTGGTTTTCCCATATGGAAAGTATTTAAGGTCACGAATTATTATTCTACATGTTTCTGATATTAAGTTTAAGGATAGCCATGTCACATCCATATAAAAATATCAAGTAAGCAAACTCAGTACAACAGCCCCCTCTAGTGTGGTGGAAATACCCTAAGAGGAAACTAGAATAATCACTTTTCTATTAATTGTTCAGTAAATTATAGAAGTCCTCTTGTGGAAATTCTGTCACAGTCATGTCAGATGGCTTTTGACTCTCTGTCTGAAGTTTTAATTCCCTAAAATTGGTCAGTTTTCCTGTACTTGGGTTTCATGCTATTTATAATTCATTTTCCTTTTAAACAAGTTACTAAAAGGGCAATATTAAATAACCTATGATTAATACATGAAAAGACATAAAAATTAATTCAGTATTCCTTTAAGGAATCTGAGATGAACAGACTAGACTAGGGATAAGATATACCCTTAAATTAATCTACTAAAAGTAATCAAACTTGATTAAAATGTAGTCCAGGAACCAGCACACCCCCACCCCCCGCCACCACTTTTTAAAATTTAGATTATACATGACTGGGTTAGGAAGTTCAACAATCCTACCCTCCCATCACCTGACCTGTGTTGATACACTGTGAACTCTCACATGTGAGATCTGATGTTGCATATTCAATTATTCAACCATGTATTCACTGCATACCTACTGTGTTCTAGGAACTCTGTTATGAGCTAGCATGCAATGGGAAAAAGGAGAGACAAGTAACTTAGAACTGATATCAGTGCTATGAAGCAAGAAAAGGGTTGCTTATGGGGAATTACAGGGGTATTGCTTTTGGAAAGGTGGAAGCAGCATTGACTTTAAATCCTGAAGGACTAGAGGGAGATGGCCAGGGGAAAAATAATTTATGCAGGGAGACCTACAAATGAAAAGACCCTAATGGTTTACAGGAGCTGCAAGAGGCCAGAATATCTGAGCAGGATGAACAGACTGAGGCAGTGATAAGAGAGGAGACTGGAAAATTAGGCAGGGGGTGGATTATGTGGGGCCTTGTAGGTCTTGGAAGGAAGTTGACATCTTATTCTAGTTGTAATGGGAAGCCATTGAGGAATTTGTAGCAGAAGCTAACTTGTAGTCTGATCTACCTTTCTAAAAGATGGAGTTAGATATGCATGGAGGAGGGACTGAAGGAGAGAAGCTCAGAGGAAACCAGCGAGGAGTACAGGGTCTCAGTCCAGGCAAGAGATGCTGGTGGCTTTTGCTCGGAGTGGCGGTGGAGATGAAGGAAAAGTGGCTGGTTTATGAAGGTTCCACGTGCCCTGCTGGTAGACTGGATGTGTTGTTGTTGCTCTTTAGTTGCTAAGTTGTGTCTGACTGTTTTGTGACCCCACAGCCTGCCAGGCTCCTCTATCCATGGGATTTCCCAGCAAGAATTCTGGCGTGGGTTGCCGTTTCCTCCTCCAAGGGATCTTCCTGACTCAGAGATTGAACCCACGTCTTCTGCATTGCATTGCATAGTCTTGCAGGCAGACTCTTCACTGCTGAGCCACCGGGGTAGCCTAAAATCTTTCTACTCGATTTTAGAACCTTTCAGAGTAGTTGTTCAGAACCGTTTGTGTTCTCCCAAGATTTTCCTGGTGGTCCAGACTGGATGTATGTAGTGAGGAAAAGGACAGCATCAGAGATACCATGGGTTCATGTGGTGGTGGTTTGGTCGCTAAGCCGTGTCCGACTCCTGCGACCCCATGGACTGTGGCCTGACAGGCTCCTCTGTCCATGGGATTCTCCAGGCGAGAATAACTGGAGTGAGCTGCCATTTCCTTCTCCAGGGGATCTCCTCGACCTGGGAATCGAGCCTGGGTCTCCTGCATTGTAGGCAGATTCTTTACGAAGTGACTACAGTGGGTTCATGCGGATTCTGGCTAACTAGAAACTGACACTGAATTTTGACACCATTTACTGAGTCGCAGAGAACTGAGCAGGAGGACCAGGTTTTCAGGGGAAATAAAAAGCTCCATTTTGGACATGTTAAGTTAGAGATGCTTGTGCATCATCCAAAAAGATTTGTCCGGTAGGGAGTGGATTTATAATTCGTAGCTCAGAGAGAAGAGTGTGACTTTACAAGCAAACTCATGAGCCAAGGAGTGGAGGAAAACACACACATAGCAGAGTTCATTCTACTCATCAGGCTACCTTGAGATTCTCCAAGCTTAGACACTTAAACATCCTAAACTTATTCTTTAAAAATGCAGAAATTAAATTTATGGGGATGGGAGTAAAATACAAACACCATCACATTTAATCACTTTGCTGGGTCATCCAGCGTTTCCGTGTGTGGCTATCCAGTCAGCCAAATGAGCACAAGATTGAGAGTAGGCATGTTGTGTTGCTGCAATTTGCTGATTTTTTTCTTCTCAGATAAAAAATTAACTAGTTAATGGACATTAGCGATGCATCTGAAGGCCCAACTTGCTGTCCTTATGGGATTTTTCAAGCACTCGATTGACATGATCAAACAAACTGAATTACTTTTGACTGATAAACACAGGGTGGGTACAATAACTACATTTTCAGACAAAGTATATGTATGATCGTTTCTTTTTGGAAATGTTTTCTCTCTCACTAAAGACAGGATTTGGTAACTCTTGTCCTCATATGCTAAAAACATTTAAGCTAGAGAAACTGGGAAGAATACCATCAGCTAAGACTAAGTACTTACTATGTGTCATGTGCTTTATGGACATTAATCTCTACAACAGTATAACACCATTGCTATTGTTATCCTCTTTACACACATGAGGAAATAGGCTCATTGAGTGTATTGGTTAATAAAGATACACTCCACAGCAGGTTCAACAGAAGAAATACAATATGGGGTACAAGTTATAAAGGAGTTTGAATGGGCAATGGGGAAAGATGGATGGTAAGACAACCCAGATGTTAGTAAAGACAGTAAATTATTCATATCCCTGGGGCCAGAGAGGTCCAGGGAGGAGGCCATGTTATCAGAGGTCAGAAGTCAGGGAGGCCCAGCAAAGGTAATCAGAGGACACTTGGCCACTTCTAGAGACTTGACCTGAAACAGGGAGACACATCCTGGTCTCTTGCTTCCTTCCATCCTCCAGTCTCCTTCTTCTGCCTCCCCAGTGGTCATCTGCTGCTGCTGCTGCTGCTAAGTGGCTTCAGTCGTGTCCGACTCTGTGCAACCCCATAGACGGCAGCCCACCAGGCTCCCCCGTCCCTGGGATTCTCCATGCAAGAACACTGGAGTGGGTTGCCATTTCCTTCTCCAATGCATGAAAGTGAAAAGTGAAAGGGAAGTCGCTCAGTCGTGTCTGACTCTTCGAAACCCCATGGACTGCAGCCCACCAGGCTCCTCCGTCCATGGGAATTTTCAGGCAAGAATACTGGAGTGGGGTGCCATTGCCTTCTCCGAGTGGCCAATCTAGCTGAAGTCAATTAACATGCCAGCCTGGGAGGCACTGTTTGCATCGGTCAGTCTCTGCAGTGCAGAGCAGAGTAAGGGTAAGAAACAAATCTGTGAGTAGGTAGGCAAAAGACAAGCTTACAGAGGTCGAGTAGCTCACCTTCAGGTCGCTCAGGCTGCCTGACTTTAAACTCTGAGTGCATACCACTAACCTATATTGTTTAATTATTATGAAGAGAAATAGGACTTGGATGAAGCATTCTATTTGACTGTAATGAGCATCTCATTTTATATGGGATATATACAGAATGCATTGTTATGCATGATATATCATGTGATATGGGATATACATGTTTATTTGTAATGGATATTGTATACACACGTATATAGTATATGTTTGTGTTTGCTGCATATATTTTATCTCACCATTTTCTTTGGGATCCCACTGGTATTCTTTTACTTTCCTTTGACTAGATTTTTTAAAAATATCATTTCTAATTCTTAAAAATAAAGGCAAGGTAAGATGATATCAGGACATATGTACTAAGGTGCCAGGCTGGGGGGCTGGCTCAGAGGGTGCAATTAGCCCCCTCACAGGCAGCCATGAGTCCAGTGAAGCAGCCTTAGTTCCCCAGCCTCCAGTTCAGCATCAGCAAAAAGAAAGGCTATACTATTCTTAATGATATTTAAGGTTTTTTCTGCTTTGTGGTCCCATTACTGCATCTTCAGGGAAAGGTCAAATCTCTTGTTCTGGCCTCCAGGACAAAATCAAAACCAAAGCAATCTCTGCCCATGGCAAGAAAAGTGAACCCCCAATGCAGGAATCTGCCTGCAGTGCAGGAATCTGCCTGCAGTGCAGGAGACCTAGGTTCAATTCTTGGATCTGGAAGATCCCCTGGAGAAGGAAATGACAACCCTCTCCAGTATTCTTGCCTGGAGAATCCCATGGACAGAGGAGCCGGGCAGGCTACAGTCCATGGGGTCGCAAGAGACAGACATGACTTAGCAACTAAACCACCAGCAGCACCTGCTGCTGCTGCTGCTGCTGCTGCTGCTAAGTGGCTTCAGTCGTGTCTGACTCTGTGTGACCCCACAGATGGCAGCCCACCAGGCTCCCCCGTCCCTGGGATTCTCCAGGCAAGAACACTGGAGTGGGTTGCCATTTCCTTCTCCAATACCACCAGCACCAGCACACCACAAATCGGTACTGGGTGACCTGCCTGTCGCGTTCCCTTCCTTTGACAGTGGTCTTGCACATCAGCTAACACTTGTCCTTCAACACAATGGCAAAGGGGTAAAGCGAACGCTTAAGCTAATTATTAGATTTCGCACACGTCTGCTGCACTGGAGACCATGTTAGCTCTATAAGGTCCTACATTTCACTTGAGTTTCATAATTACATAACCAGCCCCAGTCTTTCTGTTCAGTAGAGTAAAATAAGGAAATAAAAACAAACAGCATCAAAGACTGTTATCTTCTTGCTTTTAATTACTCTTTGTGTCTTGCAATTGGTCAATGTTATTAGAAAATATCAGAAGCTGTTAAAAAGTACTTTCCGAATCCAGAAAATATAAAACATGTCTATTATCCCATTTGGTCCACAGAACAAAAAATGTTTTTACTTTGGTAAAATAGCAGCCATAGGAGCTGTGCAAGAGACTGTGATGGGATCACTGGTTGGAGATAAAGAGAGTCTTGGATCTTGGTCTGTCAACTAAGGCACACTGATCAGAGCTTGGCACTCTAGGGTGACTTCCTATGGCTCGTGGGCAGGCCTTGATGGGAGGTCCGTTGCCTTGGGTGTTTTGCTGCCTCCAGGGCCCATGAGTTGCAGTAGCTGCTATGCCATCTCCTGGTTTCCCAGAGAGAAACGTCAAAGCCAAGCCTAAGCCCCGTGCCCTGTTTCCACTGTTTTCCCTTTTGTCTACGTTTTTGTAAGCTGAGAGACAGCAAGACAAGCCCGTCTCCTTGGCTTGCCATTCATTCATCCACTCATTTAAAAAACACTTGTTCATTAAATTTTATGTGCCTACAACTGAGCTAAGCACTAGAAACTTTTAGTAGGTTGGGATGAGGTAGGAGGACAAAGATGACCCTTATCCACGCTTCAGAAAGAAAAGATATTTGGTTCCTTTTCTAGACCATTTGAGACTCATTTCCAATCAGGAAAATTAAACAAATGGCTTTATAATGTGTTCCTTTTACACAGCCCTTCATCATCTTGGACCACAGGGAATTGACATTTTCATGGCAATACGAGAGCTCAGTGTGCTCTGATGACACATTTAACTAACACTGAATTATAACAGAGCTTGGTGGACATGCACATGACATCTGCATAATTGGAGGACAAATTATTTTTTATTAGTGCTACTACTATTAATATAAAATTAATTTATGCTCATGGACCTCTGCATGTGAAGTGTTACCAAGCACAGCTGACATTCTGGCTCTGAGACTCACAGAGGCCATGAGGCTGTAACCTGCAGCTGGCTTCCCTTCTCAGCCGCTTTCCTCTCCTCCCTACAGTCCCTTCTCTTTATTGACTTTCATTTAATTGTGTCATTTTACAGTAAAACTCGAGAGAAATTAAATGGCCAGACTGTGACAGACACAAGGGCTGGGGAGCCCTTGAAGTCACTAGAGAGAACCCCAGGGGAGTGGGCATAGTTCTGAAGTGCCTGCTGTGTCTTCAGAGGGAATCTGTCAGCAGCCAGTCAACCCTGGATGCTTCAGGGTCAGAAGCAGGTAAATGGTGCAGGGAGCTTTATGTCTCTGTTGTCCTTGTTCAGAAAAGCAGAATTTGACGGGAGCCATTCCCTTGTAGCTCAGTTGGTAAAGGATCTGCCTGTAATGCAGGAGACCTGAGTTGGTATTCCTGGGTCGGGAAGATCCCCTGGAGAAGGAAATGGCAACCCACTCCAGTATTCTTGCCTAGAGAATCCCCATGGACAGAGGAGCCTGGCGGGCTACAGTCCATGGGGTCGTAAGAGTCAGACACGACTTAGCAACTAAACCACCACCACCACCATCACCGTTATTTCTATGAACACCCATGTAAGCTGGGGATGGCTTGAACAGTCTGCTTTGGAGTGGTGAACCACCTGTATTTTCACTTCCCATTTGCATTCATCGGGCATGCATTTTCCAAGCACCCCCATAAGCCAACCTCTGTGCTCAGTGCTAGAACCCAAGTGTCTTGTTATAGACACTGAGGGGAGGTTTCAGGGCTCCCTCCCTGGCATTTGAGGGTGGGAAATGTCAGTCCCTTCCAAGGCTTGCTGCGTGATCATTATCAGAGCATCACCTAGGATCTTAACTCTTTGTCCTAATTTTATTTTCTTTTATAAGAAAAAAGTGACTTTCGAAACAGGTGGCACATAGCTGCCCTGGATGACTAAAGGAGCTCAAAGCGTGTCTACTATTTTCCACTGAGTCCATTTGGAGATCAATTAACCGTGTCTTCTGAGCAAACTGCTCCCTTCTGAAAAGGTTTTTATGGGTTCAGAATGCCCATCGCATTGTTTTCTTTTGCACCTTTTTGTTAAGTTCAGTTCTTTTTCCCTTTAGTAAAGTGTCACTTTTTAACGATCACATCAGTTTTGTGTTTCTCAGCTAGAGCAAATTGCTGTCATTTGCGTCTCACCAGCACCTCGGGCATTTTTCTTTCTGGTTGGTCTTTAACCTAAAAACACACTTCTGTGTCTACACTAATGGCATCTTGACAATGATAATGGGCAGAGGCTCAATTAAGAAACTATATGAATCATACAGTTCAGTCTCCTCTAGTGGGTGAGAGTCCCCAGATTGACAAGGGTGGTTTCATTTTCTCTTGTCCCCCTGCAGTCTAAGTCCTTTCCCGGTCGGTGCCTCGCCACCACCCCAGTCACTCTCCAAAGGTTATTTTCCTGGTTTACTAAAAACAGCATCTCAGGCGAGCAAACCCCTTACCTATTTGCCAGTCCCAGGGCACCTTCAACAGCTCCTTGTGCTCCATTATCGCTCTGTGGATTGAAAGAAAGCAGAGCTGATGAGCAACACGGCCTTCTTTTGTCGTTGTTCACTAACCAGATTTATATAAATCATGAAGCAATCAATTGAATTCCAAAAGTAACTTTGGATCACACAGAGGCTAGTTTCATTAGGTAGCTCAGCCCAAGACTGGTTCCTGCAGACCCACCACCGTCCTTCTCAGCCAGGCTGCCTCCTAGCTTTCACTTCTCGCTCAGAAGCTTTCTCAAAAGTACATGGCAAGGTTTGAAAATTTCTGGGCTTGCAGGTTTAATCAGTTTTCCGATTGAGCACTCTCCAGGGCCGTGTTTCTCAAACTTAAATGTACAAAAATACCACCTGGAGAGGGTGTTAAAAAAAGTTTCCTGGGGACTTCCCCGGGGGTCCAGTGGTTAAGAATCTGCCTTGTAATGCAAGGGATGCAAGTTTGATCCCTGGCCAGGGAATTAAGATCCCACATGCAACTGAGCCTGTGCACCACAAGGAAGACCCAATGAGGCCAAAATTAAAATAAATAATAAGCCCCAAAAATGTCTAAAAATAAAAAAAACAGTTTCCTGGACCCCACCCTCCAGAGGCTGATTCAGTAGATCAGAGGAGGGCCCTTGGATGTGCATTTCTGACAAGTTCCCACGTGGTGCTAGTACTGCTGGCCAGAGAACTTCACTCTGAGAACCACTGTTCTCAAAGAGGACCAGGAAGGGTGGATGGCCCCCCCACCTGTGTCACTTTGGTTTTATTGCTCCCTTAACGTAACCCATTTGCCAAACACACTCAGACGCCTCTTCCATGATTTTGGCAGCAGTGTCTCTGAAGGGCTCCATCAGTTCTAACGGTCTATAACTGAAGCAGATGAGTGCTAGATCTCCGAAGATACTTTTTTTCGGATTCAAGAATAATAATCCATAAAATGAGCCATCCATCTACAAAATGTTGGTTACGAACCGTTGAACTAAGCAATTTCTTTTCCTCTTATGAAGCTGAAGTGCCAAATTTAGAAACTTTAAAATGCCATCATGTTTTCAAAATGAATCCCAAATAAATCTGACTTAGAGAGTCTTCCCATCTCCTGGCCCTGTTTGCTATGGAGTCCCCCACCTGTATCTCAGGACACCAAAATTTGGAGAATTCTTGGAAAGAGCCTATTTGCAAAACGGATTTAAAGCGATGCCAGAAGAGCCTCCTTAAATAACTTCAGACACAGACGCAATGACAAAGAACCTGCTTGTAGAAAGTGATGTGGTGAAAATCAGAATTACTTGCGTTGCAGATAGGATTTGCTGAAATTAGACAGGAGGATATATTATGCTTCTTTATCTCTTACGTGAAGCTAAAATACATGGCCTTTATTGATGAAAAATTAGGCTTTGCTTGACACTTATTCCATAGCAACTTCTGAGCCCTAGTGAGTGATGACATATACTCCAAGGCCAGAATTACTGAAAGCTCGTTGTTTCTGACTTTTTGATGCTTAGTGAATGCCTGTGTTCTATCTTGACCCATTTAAGGAAAATGGAAACGCTAAGTTTCTAGTTTCTAAGAGATGAATTTTTGTTGTTGCTGCTGTTTTTTTTTTTTTTTTTTTGGCTGAGCCATGAGGCTTGAGGGATCTTAATTCCCTAACCAGAGATTGAACACTGGCCATGGCAGTAAAAGTCCTAACAATTGGACTGCCAGGAAATTCCCTAAGAAATGAATTGGAAATGTGGTTTCACTTGTGCAAACCCATGAGCAATAAAAGAAATTATAAAAGGACAAATTTAAACTCTTAAGTTTTCTAGTTGTGATTACTAGTAAAAGACTAGTATACTAGTTGTCACTAGTAAACAGAATGCCCTTTTTTGGAAGTGCATCAAATCATGGCATTTACACTTGGTTTTCCTATTTCTCTAAGTATTAATAAAACCTCATTGGCTGGTTTTGGAGAATCAATGTACTTTTAATGCTTTCTTATAAATTATCTTTAAAGTCCATTACATAAATTCACTAAAAATTCATTTAGTTTGGAAGAAATTTATTAATAAAGATATTGAGTTTTCAGATTTCATATGGGAGGTTGGTGTCAGGTTTCTAGCTCTGATTTTTACAAAATAAAGTGAGCAGCCATAACCTAAGTGAAAAACATTTAAAAAATAAGCTCTAAGAGTGTCAACTGCCTGAATTTCTTGTTATTTTTTACTCACAACTGAATTCCACTGAAAAATGCCCCGAACAGTCCAATCATTCCCAGGAATTCCACTCGGCTCAGAGTTCGGATGATGTATTCTTCCCAGACGTTAGAGATACCATACAGTGTGGCTCCTCCTAAGACCAGGAGATCCCCCACCAGCTTATTTTCCCCTAGGAATAGAAAAAAGAAAAGGGAAGCTTTATTAAACTCTAACAAGAATTTGGCCCCAGCAAAATCAGCTTCCTGTGCTTATTCTGAGGCTTCCCTGGTGGCTCAGACTGTAAAGAATCTGCCTGCAATGAGGGAGACCTGGGTTTGATCTCATGGTTGGGAGGATCCCCTGGAGAAGGAAATAGCTACCCACTCCAATATTCTTGCCTGGAGAATTCATGGACAGAGGAGACCGGCCGTCTCATAGAGTCAGACACAACTGAGGAACTAACACACATGATTAGTCTATTCTGACATTTTTATAGAAGTTCTGTATTTTGCCTGCTGAGATTAAGTGAAGTCTGTTTATGTGTACTTCAGATATGTTGTGATGTAAAAAGGTTGCTATGTCTACCCAGTAAGAAGTCTTCCCTAGCTAAGAGAGGGACTAGTTTCTTCTGGATTGTACTGTCTCGGAAGAGTCCCATGTCTTCTGTCCATGGGTTGAAAAGTTCATAGTCTGAAATGGACTATGGGTTGAAATTTTCAACTCCCCTAAAGTAAGCAACAGAAGAGTGAAAATACATGTAATTCATTATCACATCAATATTTTTCTTCTTTCATAAAAAGTATCTATTTGTTCTAAATTCAATTTTGGCTAGTTTTGGTTTATGTCCAATCTCTCATAAATTATGTACCCAACTATTTCCTATAATTAGGCCAACTCTTTCTACTCCAGGAAGTGTGAAGTCAGGGAAGGATAGTGGGAATCAGCAACCGGAGGCCTCATAGTAAGCTTGTACCCAAGTGGTCCCCAACTCTGACCTATGTAGTTGGCTCATGGGCACTCAGTAGATGTGAAGTTCTGGGGCAGAAGAGGTGCAAGCTGGGGAGGGGACTCTGTCTACTGAGATTCTAAGGGAGAGACTCACCCTAGAGCTTAGCTGGAACCAATCTAAAACTACAGAACCAGATTATTTCTGTATAGTTGGGAGTACTGCCCACGCTCCACAAAGAGGTTTCACATAAAATAATCTGGGTGGGGTATGGGGAGAGATCTCATGCCTCTGTGGTCACCTCCAGGGATATTTACTCCATTAGTGTCACTTTTTCTAAGACAAGTTCCACTCCTAGTAAGGATCAGAGAGAGAGAAGATAGCTTGAAAGGCTAGAGAGCTTGCTGGGGTCACTCTCAAGGGAATGGAGCTGAGAGTCTGGATCAGCAAGGGCTGGTAGCCCTCACTGGGCTCCTGGAGAGCAGATGACCCAAGAACGTGATGAGGTTCCAAGGAACCTCAGGGCTGTGTCCTGGGTGTGACTTCTGGGGAAATTAATGTTGCTGTTACAGAGTAACCTGATTAATCTCTTTTTTAAATTTAATTTTTATTTTTTCTAACATCCAAAACATTTTGCACTGGGGTAGAGCTGATTAACAATGTTGTGATAGATATGATAGATAGATAGATATGATACACACACACACATATACGCACAATGGAATATTACTCAGCCATTAAAAAGAATGAAATAAGGCCATTTGCAGAAACACTGATGGACCTAGAGACTGTCTACTGACCGGAGTAAGTCAGACAGAGGAGAAATAGCATATGACATCTTTTATATGTGGAATCGAAAAATAAATGATACCAATGAACTTACAAAACTGAATAATCTTTTTTTAAATATACATTTATTTATTTTCATTGGAGGCTGATTACTTCCAATATTGTATTGGTTTTGCCATACATCAACATGAATCTGCCACGGGTGTACACGTGTTCCTCATCCTGAACCCTCTTTTATGTGTCAACTAGAAAATCATGACAGAACTCATAATTTTAAGGAGTTCATTTGAGGAATACCTGATAAAATAAAAAGCATACATTACTAAGATTATAAAATTATAATGAACATGATTCAGTCACTTTTCAAGAAGAAGTCATTTCAGAATCTTGTGGTGACATGGGGCCATTACTATGAATCTCAATTATTGTTGTATTAGTGAAGTGTGGAAATGCTGCTCGGTAGAATTCTTGGTTAATGAAATTAATTTTATATGAATGGATTCAGGAAAGTTGAATTATAATGAAATATTTTAATAGAAATTAGAGAAACATCAGTCCAGCTTTTAAAAGTCTTAAAATAAGGCTGCACTGTTTCCATGAATAGTCCCACCAATCTTTCTCAAACTTCACATTTGTTTCATTATGGTCTATTCTGTTAAGCCTTTGACTATGTGGCATCTACTCCCTAGTACTTTGAATTTTTCAGTCATAATTTTTGTTAATAATGACACAATGATGTGTAACTGCAAGTTCAGAAGTATTTTCTAAGTTATTGGGGACAAAATGATTAAATACTATCTATTAATATTTTACCAGTAAATGTATTTATTAGTTTTTAAATCATTTGACAGTAGATACTTACACATAGAGCATGTGTGAAATTTTAGATGATTAAATATAATTGAACTAACCAGGACATGATTTTATCTAACCATATCATAAATGAAGTGTTTGATATAATACAATTTGTAGTTAACTGGAAATTATAACATGCCCTATTAACACAATAGGTATTTAACATGGTTGAGTCAGTTTTTCTGAATGTTCACAGGGAAAATTATATCGAGCAAATGTGTCATTTATGGGTGAAACCACAATGAGTGATAATGTTTTGCAGACTTGGGGTAAACGGACACACTTGAAATTATGAGGAGGCCATTCAAGCCCATGCCTTCTTTGTCTCCTCTGGATTTCACTCTCTTGTCCCTGTGTGAGTTTGAGTACGCTCTACAAGTTGATGAAGGACAGGGAAGCCTGGCATACTGCAGTCCACGGGGACGTAGAGAGTCGGACACGACTGAGTGACTGAACTGAACGGAACTGTACCTGTGTGTGGCCCTCACTGCATTCTGCTTCACGTCTGTTATTTGTTACCTTGCATGTCTTCCCTTCTCCCTGTTTTCTTCCACAATATGGTTGAAGGGTCTACCGTGACTTACTTGGTTTTATATTCTGTGTGGTCCCTAGCACAGATTCTGGCGCATTGTAAGTTCTCAATAAATGCCTGAATGAGTTGAGCTGACAGAAAAGGTCTTTCTTTTTCCATCCCATGGTAAAGACGTTGAGTGGCGACATCTTTCAGCTCAGGTAGACATGGATTCTAATTGCCTCTCTATCACTTAATACTTGTTGAACATGGGCAAGCTATAGAGTCTTTCTGACTTGAGTTTCCTTATTTGAAAATGAGGTTATGGTGAGGATACTATAAAATAATGTCAATAAGACTTTAAAATGCAAAATAATGTAAAATGCCTAGTATATCATCTGGAACTTATTAAGTGTTCGCTAAAT
This sequence comes from Bos taurus, assembly GCF_002263795.3. Lineage (NCBI taxonomy): Eukaryota > Metazoa > Chordata > Mammalia > Artiodactyla > Bovidae > Bos > Bos taurus. The sequence goes on from NC_037336.1 coordinate 32,643,144, forward strand.
GGTGGTTAAAAAGAGTGAATCAATCATTCTCTTTGAATAACCACCTGTCAGTTTGGATGGGCCGTTTCTCATTTTGGATTGCTTCTTAGTTCTAAACAACCTAGTCATAATTGCTTTGCAAGAATTGGTTTTCCTTATTAAAGTTTTCATTAAGTACTAGGAACACTAATTTTGGAGGGATACTTGTGTCTGTGTAGTAGAGAGAGAAGAGGGAATGTTATTTAAAATCACTACTTACCATTAGTTCAAGAATAAGTGGTGAATTAGAGATAGCATCACTGTCACAATGGATATGAATCTGAGCAAACTCTAGGAGATAGTGGAGGACAGAAGAGCCTGGCGTGCTGCAGTCCATGGCGTGGCCAACAGCTGGACATGACTCAGCAACTGACAACAACAACATAGTCTTCTAGAGTGTTGTAAGTCTACTCATGAAATTTAGGAAAATGAAGCCATCTCACTGAACATTTTTGAGTTTTAAATGGAACCAACTGCTTTGTTTCTCTGAGACTCACTTGGCTTTAGCACAGAAAGTACTACATCTGGGAAACACCTCCATTCTGGACAACCTGGGACAGTCATTCATCCTAATTTACTACAGTTGAACAATAGTACAATTGCACAATTTTTTACAAGAGTCACAATTATGGAAAAATAAGTATTAAGTGGTGTAGCAGAAAGATTTCACATCCTATGACACAATTTTGTAGTGGTGTGCCCTTACACAAGTTTCTTATCTTCCCTGAGTCATGATTTCTTCAACTGCAAAAGTGAGAATAAAAATACTTTCTTTGCCTAATTAAGAGGATAAAATGAGATGATGCATAGGAAAGTACTTGGCATCAATAAAACTATCATCTTCTAAAATTAAGATTAATTATCTAATTCCTTGAAAATATTTCCTCTCTTTTGAAATAAATATAAAGTTATGTCTGGTAATAAAGAAAAGTGTCATTATGTTATCTAACATCTTTGATAAGTGAACTATAAGATACAATATAAATGCATTGTTATAGAAAGGAGATATTTTGAAGAGTAAGAAATACATTTTATGACAAGGATCTATTTTAATTGAGTTTTAATCTTAAATCTATGATTTTCTAACCTCCCCTTTTATTATATATTCATACATTTTCCAAGGAAAGTAGAAATATCATGGAGAAACCTCTTTGCCCTTATTACTAAATCATTTTTACACCCTCCAACACCTATCACTTTCTCAAGAGCCACTTTCCCACATGTCTTTCCCACAGGTGTCAGTAAATGCAGAGCTGATCTGTTAGAGGAGGCTTGTGAGCTAGAGGAAGGTGGCAAAGAATGAATGCACATACTAGGCCCCCTGAGGTTCATGGACAAACTTGGAAAAGACATCGCCTTTTGAGTTCAGCCTGGGGGCACCTGTAGTAGGTGATCAGTTGTTCCCAAGACAAACATAAAACTGGAATGTGTTTTTGTTTCCGTCCCACTTTGTAGATCATTCTGCAGGCTCCAAGGCAGTCTCCACGGCCAATATCAAGAGTCCCTGAGGACCGATCTACTGTATAGACCTCTGCTCAGGGTTATGTGTCAGCCTGATGGGAGGGGCATTTGGGGGAGAGTGGATATATGTTATATGTATGGCTGAGTCCCTTCACTGTTCACCAGAAACTACTACAACATTGTTCATTGGTTATACTCCAATACAAAATTGAAGGTTTAAGAAATAAAATAAAGAGGTAACAGATCAAGTCAAGAAAAAAATGTCCTTGAGGACAGAATTTTAAAAATCCCAAGCTAAGGAGAACCATGGACTAGCAATATAAAAAAGACTAAGTCAGTCATCCTCTTTTTCTGCAAAAAGCTGTTGATAGAGTGATGACACTTTATATCGAGTTGAATGCCTGATTCAAGTTCTGGTGAGTGCTTGAAGGATTTTACAAAAGTTCTGGCTCTGGCTAATTAATGCAATTTAACCAACTCTTACAGTTAGGGTAACCAATGGAACATTTGTGATAATGATGCACATGAGGCTTATATTTTCTTCAAAACCAGTGTGTTATTTTCTCTTTTCAGAATATTTCATATGATAGCTTAAGTTACTGCCTAATTTAATATTTTTAGAGACATAAGATGTGTCCAATCATTGTTTTATAAAATGTGCCCTTGGATCCTAAATTTGGGCTGCCCTCAGAACATCATGCCGTATACGTGGGCACCATTATGTGAGCATGGATGGTATTCAACAGTGATAAAATTCAATTCTGTTAAAACTGGGCCTTCATATGTTACAACAGGAATGAAGCTATAGGCCTTAAACAGTCACACCGAAAGATAAAACACTGCTCTCGCGCATTTCATTCTTTTAAAAAATGACCACTTTAGAAAGACTCCCAAATGGACTTACTTTATTTTTCTTAAATAGTACTAGTACTCCTTTCCTAACACTTCACTTGAATAAAAAAAAATTTTTTTTACAGGATTAGTGAATACAACCTAATGAAATCAAATCAAGTCAGTTTAACATTGGGGCGTAAACGCTTAGATTTATTATGACAATTGTCTTCCTTGACTATGATGCAAAATGATGGCCAGGGTGAATGGGGAGGCTCAGCAGAGCAAAATGTTCATAAAGAAGAGCACCTGCTGCTTAGTCTGTGCTTACACAGTTCAAGCAAAGCTGAGAAAGGATAATTCAATTGGGACTTTATGACAACCAGCCACATTGTATCAGACAAAAATACTGTCTCATTGGTTCAAAGAGATGATCTACACTGGGATCATGATGGGAATAGAGCAAAAACTAGCCTTTTCATGTAATACTTATCAGTATCCAATGGAACACTATTTCATAGAACAGAATCTGGGAAGAGCTGGTGCATGTGTTTTTAGCACATCTGTTGTGGTGGGGACTGATGGTGCTGTGTAAGCAGCATTTGGAAGGGCTAGAGACTGTCTCTTTTGCTCTGTGTTATACCTTCAGCTCCCAGCAATTTTTGCTGTTACACTTTCAGCTTCTAGCAATGCAGGAGAGGGAAGGAAGCCTTTTCTAGCCTCAGCTGTGTGACCTCAGGCAGTTCGTTTGGCTTCTCTGTGTCTTGGCATTTTTTGTGTCTTAAATACAGGGCTGCCAGACAAGGTCCCTTTCAGCCAGAAAATTCTATGGTGCAACTTAAAAACATAAATGATGTTCATTTCAGGTATTACCTATGACCTAGTCTCAGAGAGAAATGCCCCAATTTTAACTTTGTATCCCTAATTCCCTTGAGGAAAAGGCAATTCCAAACTGACAGAGCTGTACTTTTTATCCTGTTCCTGATGCTGACAAAGAAAATTGTTTTTGTTTTTGTTTTCCTGCCCTCTGAAACTTTCTGTAGCTTGAGGAATTGGGGTATATTTTAAAGAACTACACTGCTTTAAAAGTGATCCTCTAGAAAGCATTCTGGATCAGTGTTCCCCAGAAGAGCATAGCACTCTGATGAGTAAATGTTGAAGCTTACCGAGTAGGTCTAAAAGGTAATTACCTGTGAAAGTGAAAGTGTTAGTCACTTAGTGGTGCTAGCTCTTTGCGAGTCCATGGACAGTACCTCGCTAGGAATGTCCATGGAATTCTCCAGGCAAGATACTGGAGCAGGTAGCCCTTCTCCAGGGGATCTTCCCAACCCAGGGATCGAACCCAGGTCTCCTGTATTGCAAGCAGGTTCTTGACTGTCTGAGCCACCAGGGACTGCTGCCCAAAGCCCTCCCTTCAAACAAACAAACCAACAAAAAAGATGCATGAGGAGACTGAACTTGACTCTCCCTCATAAAAATATTGAGTATTCCTAATCTACTCTTCAAAGTTTAAGTAACCACGTGTAGGCCTATATGACTAGCTTCACCCAGTAATTTGAAAGCTCTGTCTTTCTCTGACTTGGGAGAGAAGGCATAGGCAGGTAGGGGGTGGGGATGGTCCCGGTGGCTCAGGAATGGCCTGACCCACTGAAACTGTCTCTAACAGCTGGTCTGGGGCAGGCAGCTTTAGCCTCCAGCACATGCTCCAAATGGGTCATGACTCCCAGCTTTAAACACAGTCTGCGTGTTTCTGAATTCCTGTAGAATGGGCATGAAAGCTGTGTTTTGCTCCCTTTGTTCACTCAGGAAACATATCTGAAGCACCTTCTATGTGCCACTCTCCTGGGTGTAAGGGAACAAACATGAGTAGGCCGCAGACACTAGGGCGCCCAGGTTCCTGGTTCACACCATGAGCCACAAATGGCCCGTGTCTTGCCTTGGGCTCACCCACAGAGGCAAGTAACCTGGCGGACTGGAGACTCACCTGCTCCCTGGTGCCTGCCCACGAGCACGTCCGCGCCCGCCATGCAGCCCATCCCCAGGATGCAGACAACGATGCCGATGAAATGCACAGCCTTGTACCGGATCAGCAGGAAGAACCAGGAGAGCAAGATCACCACTGGGATCACAAAGCAGTCCAGGAGCTACGGCAGGCAGGGAGGGAAACAATAGTGGGGAGTTCAGAGGGAAGCTTTCCATTCGACAGAAACTGTGGGAAAAATGATTCTCTCGGCAGAGAGAACATTTTCCCTGAATCTGAGTTTTTGGGAAGACCCAGAAATGATGAAATTAAAACAGACTCTGAAACAAATGACATGAACTTTACTTAAACCCAAGCCTTGAAGAAAAGCAGAGAAGGCGAATCAATAAGTCAGGCTGGTGGTGAAGATTCTCCTGCCCCCATGGTGTCAGGGCAGCTCAGCTTTCATCTTCCTTAGCACCCAGGCTGACTCCATGGAGACACTCAGACGTGGAGAGAATAGACAGAGCCATTTTAGATGGTCCCAGAACTCTGGAAGCAGATGTGGGAATGGGAGGTGAAGGAGCAGTGGTCATATACTAGTCTATGACCTATTAGGATCTAAACAGAAGTTGAACTTCATTTCTCCCGGAGCTTTCTCCCCACTACCAATAAAAATTACTTTAGTCTGTTTTAATCTGTCACTCTTTATAGGAAAAAAAACCTAAATATAAATACAAATATTAGTCTCAAAAGTTTACAAATACTTAAAAACTACTGTAAAAAAAAAAGTAAAAAAGCAGAGAGAGAAAAGAAAGCAGAGTATTAAGAAATCTTTGATTTCATTTCTTATATATTTTGCACAAATAGTGAGATTCCATCTGACAAGGAAGCCCTAAGAGATGGTGGAGAGTTTGTCCCTGATCATGTAGAAAGAGAACCTGATGGAATGAGAAGACCCCTGTGTTGGGAGCCAAAAGACCTGAATTTGAGTACTAGATCCTTACTTCGAGCAGTATGACCTTGGGCAAACCACAAACTCAGGAAGCCTCAATTTCCTATTAGTATAAATGAAGACTATCTCTAAAGATCATTGTGAAGTTTGAAAATAACCCATGTGAAACCATTTTATAAATTCTGAGGGCCCCAATTCCAGTCTATGCCCTGCTTTCAAACACGATGCTCTGGACTCCACAGAACTGGTTGTCTCGACCACCTTCTGGTAAGATGCAATGACCTCTGGACACTCCATGAGAGGCACATCCATTAGACTCATGGATGGCTCCCAGGACTCCAGACTCCATGTACTAAACAAGAAAAAATGAGGAACTGGTGATCCGGTCTCAGGGCCCAGTATAGCTCCTCTGCTAGAATCCTAAACAGGTCACCCTACCACCCGGTAACCAGATTCAGGGCAGTGGTCATTAATACCCCTTCCCTTTTACTGTCTACACCCTATGGATCACAAACCAACAGTCCTTCCCTCTTACTGTCTACATCCTGTGGATCGCCAAATTCTGCCAGCTCATCTTCTAAACAACCTCTCAAATCTACTCTTATCACTTCTGCCACATAGACTGGACCAGCATCCTCTCCCACCTGGAGCAAGCCCTTCCTTCCTGCCTCAGGGTCTTCATTCATGCATTTCCTTCCTTCTGGATTGCTCAACCAGTTCTTGAAGACCTGCCTCCTTCTTCAGGCCCACACCTATATAATGCCTCCTCAAACAACCCCTAGGTTCCCTAGGCTAGGTCAGGTTCTAGTCAATGATTACCTTGCATTCTATACCTCTCCTTTACAGTGTCAATTATAATAATTCACAATTAATATGGAATTATTGCCATAATGTCTGACTTCCCCACTAGTCTGGAGGTCCCTGAGAGCAGGACTACATTTCTAGCACCCAGAGTTCTGCTGGGCTCATGAGATGCATCCAATAATAGTTACTGAACAAATACACACAAGGATTTTTAATAATCAGTAACATCAAAATCCAGTCTCCAAGACTCATTAAAGGCTGAAAAATGTTTGTATATTTCCTAAGCACCCCTGACAATCAGAATAGCTTTTTGGCATTGTAAACAATTCTTGGGATCTTTACTGTCTATTAAGCTTTTTGTGACCTGGACAGACTCTCATGCTTCTCTGTGTTGCAGTCATCTCCTCTGCAGAATGGAGAAACCAGTCAGAAGAGTAAGTTGTCCCTGAGGTTACTGGGAAATGTTAATACTGAGCTGCACCTTGATGGACTAGGGGCTGAGTCCAGAGGTCATAGAACTCTGGGAGGGGATGAGTACAGGGATGAAAGCTGGAGGACTGGCAGTCCAGCATACAGTCCCTCATTGCACAGTTAATTGTCAAGTTAATGATAACTACTTGATGTGATAAAATGCTCTTAAGGCAAGTTTTACAACTGGCCTCAAATACCATTTGTTAGGAAATTTGAGTTTGCCAGTGAAAACCCTTCACTGGGCATAAAACAGTTGGTGTTTTGCTTTAAAAATTAGAAATGATTGACTCAACAGTTAAAATATCTAGCTGCATGCTCCACACCTGGGATTTCATTATCTGGCTGCAAGCCCTCAGCCGGTGAAGCTGAAGACTTCCAGGCTTGAACGGTGGACAGCAAACCAGGCCACCATCCAGTCTTTGAGGAGGGCTCAAGTGAGCTTTTCTGCTTCTCAGTGTCATCAGAAATCCCAAAGCACTCAATTAGTCCTGGCATCTGTTCCCTTAATGAGCTGAGCTAAAAAATCTGTACTATGAGTGTCAGTTGGTCCTATGGGTAGGGAGGACTTTTAGAAAGAAGAGAAGATGAAAGAATACTACAGTACAAGCCAGGGTTTCTGGCACATTTCAGCTGGGAACCTTGGTGCCTAGCATACAGTAGGGATCAATAATGGGTGACTAATGAACCAAAGGATGGATAGGCATTTGGTATCCCTAACTGTCAGAAGGAACATTAGAGGTAACCCAGGCTGCTTCCGGCATTGGGAGTAGGACAGTTCCTCGTTTTGCAGGACAGCCCCATGCTCTCTGCAGGGCATTTAGCATCCCTGGGCTCTGGTCACTAAAAATGTTGTTGTTCAGTCTCTCAGTCTTATCCAACTCTTTGTGACCCCATGGACTGGAGTCCATTCTTCCCTGTCCTTCATCTCTCAGAGTTTGCTCAAACTCATGCTCATTGAGTCAGTGATGCCACCCAACCATCTTATCCTCTGTCGTCTCCTTCTCCTTCTGCCTTCAATCCTTCCCAGCATCAGGGTCTTTTCCAATGAGTCAGCTCTTCACATCAGGTGGCCAAAGTATTGGAGCTTCAGCTTCAGCATCAGTCCTTCCAATGAATATTCAGGGTTGATTTCCTTTAGGATGGACTGGTTTGATCTCCTGTAGTTCAAGAGACTCTCAACAGTCTTCTCCAACACCACAGTTCGAAAACATCAATTCTTTGGCACTTAGCCTTTTTTATTGTCCAGCTCTCAGATCCATACGTGACTACTGGAAAAACCACAGCTTTTACTATATGAACCTTTGTAGGCAAAGTAGTGTCTCTGCTTTGTGATATGCTGTTTAGGTTTGTCATTGCTTTTCTTCCAAGGAGCAAGGGTCTTTCAATTTGATGGCTTCAGTCACTGTCCACAGTTATTTTGGAGCCCAAGAAAATAAAATATGTCATTGTTTCCATTGTTTTCCCATCTATGTGCCATGAAGTGATGGGACCAGATGCCATGATCTTAGTTTTCTGAATGTTGCATGATTCAGTTTTCTGAATGATTCTTAGTTTTCTGAATGAGTTTTAAGCCAGCTTTTTCACTCTCCTCGTTCACCTTCATCAAGAGGCTCTTTAATTCCTCTTCACTTTCTTTCATAGGGGTGGTATCATTATGGCAGAAATGTTGAGCAGCTAGTTGCAATTTCGGTATTCTTGCAGGAGATGATCACAGGTTCTTCTGCTCTGCCATCTTGATGATCATGGAAAAGTGGAGACCACTAAAAATAAGTGCTCCTAAAAAAAAAAATGTTCCTATACAGGTGGCACCAGTGGTAAAGAACCCACCTGCCAATGTAGGAGACATAAGAGAAGCAAGTTTGATCTCTGGGTGGCAGAGTTGACACATGGCAACCCACTCCAGTGTTCTTCCTGGAGAATCCCATGGACAGAGGAGCCTGGAGGGCTACAATCCATAGGGTCACAAAGAGCTGGACATGACTGAAGTGACTTAGCACACAGCACACATTTACAAGCGCCCCTCGGAGGCAGTATCTCCCCAGTTTAGAATCACAGAATCCTTTATTTAAAAACAAGATTCAGAAGTTTCAACAAGTGAAGTGACGTGCTCCAGGTCACTCAAACGGCTGATACCAGAGACAATCCTGTCCTGATTTTTTTAAACCATATTTTAATGAAAGTCAGTGACATAAATTGCTACAGGTGGGAGATCACACCACTGTTATCTGTAACTAGAAAGAGAGAAAAAGATACATTTGGGAGTTGCTGTTAGTAAACAGGCTATTATATTTTTACCGATTTTTGTCTCCAACTTTTCCCCTGTGGCTTTATCACATAAAACATACTGACAAAATAATTTTCCAATAGATTTCTGGTAGCTTAACTCCTTAGCAAAGTGGTTGTTAGAGTAATAATAGAGAGCAGCATTGTAACATATGCTCACAACTGGGACTGCTAAAGCAGAAAAAGAAGTGAAAAACTAGTAGATTTACCTTTCTTTGCATACATTTCTACATCCAAATGGAAATTATAAAATATCAATACCAAAAAATAAACAAATGAATACTATTTCATAACCATCTTACAACTCTGAAAAATCTCAAAGAATGTGAAGAACTTTAGAAAGAGAAGTTCATTACCTCTTAGATTTATATAGTATCATTCCCCTCTAAAGATACAAGCTAGTTTTGCTCTTCTATGTCAGTAATCCTTAAGTGATACCTGCCAGTGAGGTCTACAACCCCAAGTTATCTGATTCCATTGATGAGGTACTGAGGCACACCATGCTTAGTGGCTGAAACAAATTCTCTGAAGTTATTACGATAATACCCGGATTATTTTTATTTTGAGCTTGGTAGTCTTAAATATTTCCTTAGGATAGATTCCTGGCTGGAAACTACAGAGTTAAAGTTTGAATTTTCCTTGTGGCTCAGATGATAAAGAATCTGCCTAAAATATAGGTGGTTTGTGTTTGAACCCTAGGTTGGAAAGATCCCCTGGAGAAGGGAATGGCTACCCACTCCAGTATTCTTGCCTGGAGAATTCCATGGACAGAGGAGGCTGGTGGGCTACAGTCCATGGGATCACAAAGAGTCTGACATGACTGAGTGACTAACACAAACACACACAAAGTATACATTTTAAAAAACTATGGATACATATTGCCTTTTTTTCCCTAGGAAATTAGTGGCTACTTGAGCTTCCCTTGTGGCTCAGACAGTAAAGCGTCTGCCTACAATGTGGGAGACCCGGGTTCAATCCCTGGGTCAGGAAGATCTCCTGGAGAAGGAAATGGCAACCCACTACAGTATTCTTGCCTGGAAAATCCCATGAATGGAGGAACCTGGTAGGCTACAGTCCATGGGGTCAAAAAGAGTCAGACATGACTGAGCGACTTCAGTTCAGTTCAGTTCAGTTCAGCTGCTCAGTCGTGTCCGACTCTTTGGGACCCCATGGACTGAAGCACGCCAGGCTTCCGTGTCCATCACCAACACCCAGAGTTTGCTCAAACTCATATCCATCAAGTCGGTGATGCCATCCATATATCTCATCCTCTGACATCCCCTTCTCCTCCTGCCTTCAATCTTTCCCAGCATCAGGGTCTTTTCCAGTGAGTCAGTTCTTCACATCAGGTGGCCAAAGTATTGGAGCTTCAGCTTCAGTCCTTCCAATGAATATTCAGGACTGATTTCCTTTAGGATTGACTCCTTATTTGTTTTACTTACTTGTCCACTTACTACTTAGTAACTACTTCCTACTTAGTGAGAGAGTCATTTCCTACGCAGGTTGATAAGGAGTCTAGGGGTCCCCAAAGAGAGAGGGGTCTGGAATTCTCAAGAAGGAAGAAAGGACAAATCTTTTTTTTCTTTCTCTACATTCCTTAGGATTATATAACAAGGATGTATCCTGCCTGAGGACAGTCTCTGGATTACACCTTCTGGCTAATTCTGTTCTCTTAAAATGTAAATTATGGGAGTAGGTCTGGTGAGGTCTTTACAATCTCCAGACATTTTGGATTCATTGGAGAGTATATAACTTCATTGCTAACACTAGCAAGCGGGTACTCTTTCTGCCCCCTTCTGATGCGTATGTCAGAAGCTTTCTCTTTCTCCTTTATACTTTAATAAAACTTTATTACACAAAAGCTCTGAGCGATCAAGCCTCGTCTCTGGCCCTGGATTGAATTCTTCTCCTCCCGGAGTCAAGAATCCCGGTGTCTTCGCATGATTCAACAACAACCTTTCATTAGTAAGTACTTACTTGTCCACTTACTACTTACTACTTAAGTGGCTACTTACTTGCCCACAATTAGCAGACAAATACAAACTAAGATGAAAGAATTTCATTTGCTTTGCAAAGTAAAAATAGGTATTCCCAGTTTGTACTTATAGATGTAAAAACTCAGCATGGCTTGTAACTTATCATCAAGATATGACCCTTAAATACCTTCGGAAAAGCTGACAATAGCATTATGTTTTCACTCTGATAAAATGTCTGTATTTAGAGGCTGCATTTTGGGTCTAAATTGCTCCATGTACTGTTTTCTCCTTTAATATTGGATGCTTGTGGTCATGTCTCCTCACCTTTGGATTCTATCTGGCAGAAAATAATAGCTTGATCCATGTGGAATGGTCATTTTTGTAGGTAAAAAAAATGACAATTTCAATATTGACAATTTCACATAGTTCACCTAAGAGATGCAAGGAACCAAGTAGAGATGAGACCCCACACTGCATTAACTTTAGACTTGGATTACAGAAGCAGTGTTGCCTCCTATCTCCCACTCCAATTTTAATTTAGCTTAAAATTTCTTATGGGCTTCCCAGGTGGCTCAGTGGGTAGAGAATCCACCTCCAGTGCAGTAGACACAGGAGACTTGGGTTCAGTCCTTGGGACAGAAAGATCCCCTGGAGGAGGGTATGCCAATCCACTCTAGTATTCTTGCCTGAAGAATCCCATGTACAGAGGAGTCTGGTGGGTTACAGTCCACGGGGGTTGCAAAAAGTTGGACACGACTGAGCATGCATGCAAACTTTCTTAGGCAGATACAATGGAGTAAAGTGTCCTCAAGTCTTGGACCCTGTCTCAGGGGTCCTTCCAGCAAAGAACAGTTGTTACCAATCCATAAAGCAGGCAAAAATGAAAGAATTTGAAGACAGCTTGTTTCCTCCTTTTTGTTTAAGGCACGTCTGAAGCGACTTAGCAGAGAAAGCAGAGAGAGAGAAGGCATACCACCACCACCAAGTGGTAAAGTCCCCCGCTGGATACTGAATTAGCTATTTCCCGTCTGGCTGGAGCAAGAAGGAATGGGCAGAGAGGAAGAGACTTCTCCCAGTGTCCCAGCATCAGAAGGGAATGAATGTCTTCCCTGGCCTCCTGGGTGGTATGATGGGGAGAAGAGAAAAGTCCCTCGACGTTCCTTCCCTACCTCCACTTGGTTTGGGTGACATCTATCTTCACATAAAAGTTCTTGATTGAAAATCTACACATCATAGTATTAGGCGTGAAAATCTCTGGAAGAAGAAAATCAGAATCTATACAAATAAAATGTTAATAATGGCTATCTTTGAATAGGATCACTGAGACTTCATACATCCCTCCCCCAAATTCTCTGTGGTTTCCAAATTTCCTCTCGTGTGCATATAGTACTTTCAAAATACATAAAACAACACCTGTTATGAGAGTGTAAACAATCTACAAGAGTCAGATCAGTCTTTCTCTAAGGAAGCAAACGGTTTTAAAAAACAAAAAGTCATACAAATATGCCCCAATACCCAACTGCTCCCATCCCAGGAAAGCATAATGAGGAGGTGACCTCATCCCTCTTTCTAATTCTCTCCACCCAAAAGAGACTCCTCCGCCCGCCTTCAGTTCCTCATTAACACTCCCCTCCGGCTATGCATGGGGCTCCGTGTTCTGCACGTGGCCCAGCTGTCAGAGGCTAAACCTGAGGCAACTGGTAGGTGATTCCAGGAAAGAGAACATTTCCTCTCTCCCTGCCTCTGCTCCTAATTGGCAATCCTCCCATGTTTCTAAAAGTGATGTATATTATAAATTCATCGCCGGTGAGTAAAACTGAATCCTTAACAGGGAAGGATCTTAAAAAAGACAAACTTCAGTAACAGACACAACAAAAGTCCTCTTTTAGCTGACAGTCCAGCTGAAGAGAGCGGGATATAATTTGGGAAATGCACACTCACACGCAGTCAAGAACCATTTGATTCAGGGGCCTCGACATGCAGCCAGGCCAGAAGCATTTGAAAACTCAAATACAGTTCCAGGGAGCAGTATTTTTCATCTGGAACAGACTTCTCTGGTAGATACACTGACCTCCTCCACTCACACCAGATTTTTTTCTTTCGAGGACTGTTGTATTCATAACATCTCGACCCTCACTAACCCCAAACCTTAGGACTTAAAGTTTAGGTTTTACTGCCTTAAAATGTCCATAATGGATGAAGCCATGTTTCCATCAAGTTGCCCAGGAGATCTGAACTAATAAAACGTGTCATTATGATGACTATATGACAGTCGTTTCCCAGCAAATGTCCTATTTTCAGAATTTAGAAAGAGATTTTCACTAAACTATCTTTCTTGTTTCTATTGATAAGGATTTCAATGTGTGAATTTTATGTTTCTTTGTGTAATTCATCAGAACTTCCTACTTGTTAAAAATATCTTATTTTACTTTTACGGCCTCAACTCTTAAAGACAAAAGAAAGATACTACCATGCACTAAAAATCTAGGTGACCACTGGAGCATCTCTTTAGGTGTTCAGTCATAGTGCGATTCTTTGAGACTCCACGGACTGTAGCCTGTCAGGCTCCTCTGTCCATGGAATTCTCTAGGCAAGAATACTGGACTGGGTAGCCATCTCCAGGGGGTCTTCCCAACCTAGGGATCAAACCCGGGTCTCCTGCATTGCAGGCAGATTCTTTACTGTCTGAGCCACCAGGGAAGCCTGTATCTTCTGGTGGTCATCTAAAAATCTGGGACAAGCACCTAAAGATACAGGTAATTAGGAAGATACGTGCTCTCTAGCTCTGCTGCATGGAAATCTTTCTTGGGTGAGAGTGGAGCTTTCCCACAGGAAAAACTCCCACAAGTGAGCATCACTAGCGCTTTAATCAGATTTAAAAACAAGCTCTGACTGTCAAACTGGATTCTAAAAGCAGAAAGCAAGAAATTAACATTTCCTGAATGCCTATCATATACCATAGGTGCAAGGCCAGTTCTTTCCCCCCATTTTACAGATGAGGAAACAGTGCTAAAGATAACAGGTAACTTACTTGAAGCCCCATAACAGAGTCAGAGCCAGAGTGTGGTCCCAGGTCTGCCCTTCTCACACAGACTGAGCTTAAGCAGGCAAGGTCTAGGTGCTGTGCTGTGCTTAGTCGCTCAGTTGTGTCCGACTCTTGGTGACCCCATGAACTCTGTCTATGGAGATTATTCAGGCAAGAATACTGGAGTGGGTTGCCATGCCCTCCTCCAGGGGATCGTCTCAACCCAGGGATCAAACCCAGGTCTCCTGCATTGCAGGCAGATTTTTTAACCATCTGAGCCACCAGGGAAGCCCTCTAGGTGAAGTAGAAAGTACATAAGATCCAGTTTTTATAACAACAGTCTAGGCTGGCTCAGCCTCAACTCGATCGAGCAGGTTTGTATGTTCTCTCTTATGTCGAGAGCCCTCTAGGAGAGAGGCAGACTCCTAGAGTACTGAAAAAATAATCACTAGTTGTCTGCATTTCTCATACGAAAGAAGGTGAACAGTATAAGAAAAGTGTACGAGAATCAGAACTGTTTCTTTTTAGTGATGGGTTTCTGATACTGTGTAGCTACCTTGAGTGCTTTTGGAGAAGTGCTTGCCTTAAGTCATTCAAGCACTATGAACTCGTATTTCTTATTCATGGAATTCATGAACATAAGAACATGAACAATAACATTAAAGAAAGTACACATTTCAAAGCACATATTGAAGGAAATGAACGTTTTCTGATAAAATATTAATTTCCCATTAATTTTGCATTACTTGTGATTCTTCCCAGCATTAAAACAGCAGGGAGAAACAATTTCAAAAGCTAGAGGAAAGAATCGTGTACCTTTGGGGATCTATCTCTAGGTCTAACTCAACTATTCCAGGTTTTATTTAAAAAAAAAGGTGAATGTTACCTTATACTTGTCACTGGGCTTCCTTGGTGGCTCAGATGGTAAAGAAGGTGCCTGCAATGCAGGAGACTCAGGTTTCATCCCTCGGTTGGGAAGATCCCCCTGGAGATGGGATCCCCCTGGAGAATTCCACCAGAGGAGCCTGGTGGGCTACAGTCAGCAGGTATTTATTTACTGCTTACTGCACGCTCAGCATTGCTACAGGTGCTGGGCATGACCCAAACACTCTATATGGAGATTCAAGTAGACAAATATCGATAGACACATAGGTCTCTCCTCCAGTTCATGGCCAGTGTCTTCCCTTAAGGACTTCCTGGCACTGAAGGAAATTCTGCCCTCTGTCCCTTAGGACCTTCCCTCCCTGCACTCCTCTTGGGTCTCCATCCTGCTCTCGCTGCTGCCTGTTTTCCTTCACCATATAGACACGCCCAGTCTCACCCTCAATGCCCAATTGCTCCGCAGCTTTTTATCTTTCCCTCTTCACAGCCAGGCTTCCTGAAAAATTAATCTACAGTCTGTTTCTTGTATCTGGGCCCCATCCATTCCTCAAGCTGCATCGATATCGACAATGGCTTTTGCCGTGATGACCAAAGCTTGACTGCAAGTTCACTTTGGACTAAACTTTTCCGCAGCGCTTGGCGTTATTAACTACTGTGCCCTTGAGTCCCCCTCTTTTCTGTTTCTTTTTCCTCCTCCCTCTCTGGCACTTCCGTCTGACTTCTTGTGGACTTATTTTATTCTTTCTGTCCCTTATAGTTGGTGTGTTTGAGGTTCAGTCCTTAGCTCTCCCATTTCCATTTTCTAGGTACTCTCTGGTTCTCACCCAACTCTGACTTCCTTTCCTGCCAAACTACTTGAGAAGAGTTGCATTCAGCCACGTTCTCCATCTCTTTGATATCCATTCAACCTCTCAACTCAAGGCAGTCTGGGTTCTGTTGCCCAAACACCATCAAAATTGCTCAAAAACACAGCCCCTGTTTCTGAACCAGGCAGAGACATCGCAGTCCTTCCCTTACCCAGTGCAGCATCTGATGTTCTCTCCTTCTGCTGGCTCTTACCTGCCACGCCTGCCTCTGCCTCCCATTTCTTCTCTCATGGTTCCTGTGTTCCTGGTCTGTGGGCCCCTAGATCTACTCTTACCTTCTCAAATGCTATCTTCTCAGGACTTTGTCATAGTGTCTCATCTCAACTCTCTACATTTACCCTGCAAGATTTCACCTATTTGTTCTGGCTTGAAGAGTTGTGTCTATACTGGTGACTCCCAGATCTGCATCTCCAATCTGGATCCAGCTCTACACTCCAGAGCCATGCAACCTCCTGATGATCAGGTGTGGAGGTACCAGGAATGCCTACCGCTCAGCATGGCTCACCCAGGTGCCCAGACTGCTCCTCCCTCACCTGAGTCTTCCCTGGGTGAATGGAATCACTAGGAACTTAGCATGTCTGGTGCTGAGGGGGTCACTCCTTCCTTCTTAAGATAACAGTCTTGGCTTGCTTCCAGATTCTCCTCTTAGCACATTGTTCCCCTTGCAGCCTACTTTCTTCCATTTATACTCACTCCACTGGTGATCTAATCAGACCATGACTTTCAGCACCTTCTATAGGAAATGACTTCAGATCCTTCCAATCCCACCTCTCTCCTGAACCAGAGACATAAACCTAGTTGCCTCTACTGAACTCTGCTTGGATGCTCACAGGAAGCTCAGACCTGCACAGCCAGACAGAACCCTTGACTTTCTGCTCCACACCAGCTAGTCTCCAGTCTTGTTCATCTCATCCCATGACACAACCCAGCAGCTCAGGCCATCAATTAAAGCATCATTCTTAACTTTTCCTGTTCTGTCAGACTTTCCCCATGACTCTTCCTTTTCTCTCAAACTTTCCCCATTCCTCCATTTAAACATTTAGAAAATCCTGATGGCTTTGTCTTATCAATGTACCCGACTATCCCTAATCACCTCCACAGTTGGCAGTTGGCTTCAAGTTCCCATTACCACCAATTTCCTTTCTTTTCTTTTCTTTTTGGCCACCTACTTGACATGCAGGATCTTATTTCCCAGACCAGAGACTGAAGCCATACACCCCGCAGTGGAAGCTCAGTGTCAACCCCTGGACCAGGGATTTCACCTGCCCCCACCATCAGCTTTCAGTTGTGGCCTCCTGACTGTCTAAGCAGATTGACTCGTCCTCCTATGTAATCAATCCTCTGTGAGCAGCCATGGCCAGAGCAATCTCAAAATAGAAATTAGTTCACGTCAATCTCCCGCTCTGAACATGCTAATGATTTTCCTTAGAACAAAGTCAAACTCCTTGCCTTGACTTACACAGTCCTAGCATCTGGCCCCTCCCTCCTTCTCAGTGTCATCTCTTACTATTATTAACCCCGTTCACTCCTTCCATTTCTTAAATATGTGTGCTTAGGACTCTCACCCTTGTGCTGTTCCCCGCATATCTTTACATATCTCACTCCCCTGCATTCTAGTGGGAGAGACAGAATAAAAACTAAGCATGACTTGGCAGGGAAGCATCATGAGGGTAAGAGTCCTGTCTTCTTCATGCTATATGTCTAGCATCATGGAAAAGTATATCTAATATGTGCTGTGCTGTGCTAAGTTGGTTCAGTCATGTCTGACTCTTTGCAACTTTATGGACTGTACCCCACCAGCCTCCGCCATCGATGGGATTCTCCAGGCAAGAATACTGGAGTGGTTTGCCATGCCTTCCTTCAGGGGATCTTCCCAACCCAGGGATTGAACTTGTTCTTGTCTCTTACATTTCTTGCATTGGCATTTGGGTTCTTTACTACTAGTGCCACCTGGGAAGCCCCTTACTTATAATATAGGCTCAATAAATATTTGCAAAATATTTGAGTGACTAAAACAGATTGATCCTTCTTTTTCACCCACACATTAAATAAGTTACCAAATCCTGTCTGTTTAGCCACCTAGATACCTCTAGAATCCCTTGTCCTGTCCTGTCTGCCCCTTCCTCGTTAGGACATGTGACTCTCTCTAAACTGTACCTCTTGTCATGCCATTCCCACACTAGCAACATTCAAGGTTAAGCCCAAACTCTCTGATGTGTCTTATAAGCCCCTTTGTGATTTGTCACCAGTTACCTCTTCATTCTCTTCTTTGACTATGTCTTTCTTCAAAATGCCTTCAAGCTAAGACATTTTTAGTTCCTTAACATGCTATGGTCTTCTCATGTCTATTTCTTCTTGGCTCACTCAGTCTTCTTTCAGAGCTCAGACAATACTTCCTCCAGGAAGCTCTCTCTCATTTCCTAAGTAGAGATCAGACACCCCCTTCAGGGTCTCCCGGAGAAAGAAATGGCAACCCACTCCAGTATTCTCACCTGGAGAATCCCATGGACAGAGGAGCCTGGTGGGCTCCAGTCCATGGGGTTGCAAAGAGTCGGACACGACTGAAGAGACTTAGCACAGCACATCAGGGTCTCCCACTGATCTCTGTATTATCAAATTGTACTTATCACGCTAAAACACAAACACCTTCCATAAGGAGACGACTTCTCCTCCCTTACACTCTGTTACCTCCTGCAGCTGGGATGGTGATTAGTATACAGTAGGGTCCCTTAAGTAGTTTGTTAATTCCTTCCAAAATACTTATGGAGCATCTTCCAGATGCCAGCTGCTATCCTGGGAAATAAAAAATCTAGGTAATAAAGAACCTCCCCGCCATGGGGGTTTGTAATCTTGGGAAGAAGAGACAAACAAGGAATATATATTGTAAGTCGATAATAAGAACTACGGAGAAAAATAAAACAGGGGAGGGAGTGTTGAATGGGGCAGGATATTGCGATTTTTAACCAGTGGTCAGGGAAGAACTCACTGACCCCTAAGCAAAGTCCAGAGGTGCTTATTCCATTTGCAGATAGTAAATGTTGAATGAATGAATAAATTGTGAGTGAATAATTTTGATTTATCTGAGCCACTTAGGGGAGATTTGTTGCCGCTGAGGTAAAGGGTACTGTCTAAAGCTGCGATTTGACCTGATTTCAGTCAAGAGGAGCTGCAGCTGAGCGTCCTGCGCAGTTGCTAGTTGCCTCATCATTCTCTGGCCCAGATGGTGTCTCAACTCCTAATCTGGTCATGGAGCCCCCTAACTTGATGGCCCCAGAAAATGCACAGGCACACTCTGTCTTCTGGTTCAAGGGCTCTTGAATTGGAAATGGCCCCAGCCTCGAAGATGGAAACAAGAGGGAAGACAGGAAGAAAAGGGACAAAAATAAATCCTGCTATTTTCTCATATGTTGGTGTTTTTATGAATTCTCATTGTCTGAGTCTTAAAAAGTCTGACAGCTTTAAGACTGCACCCTTCAGTCTGAAAGTGGCTCGCAGGATTTTACTGACTCGTGATTTACGAACAAACACATCCCTCCAAATGCACTGCCGAAGGAAGCAGGCTGTGCATGCTTTTCCTTTAAGGGCAAGGCCATGCTCTCACTTTAACCATTATTACAGGTAAATTGTGTACAGTGATTGAGTCATAATGAGAAGTTCTCTAAAAGCAAGCAGGGGAGTATGCTCAGATGCATTTACTTGTGGCAGACAGCACCGAAGTGCTCCTCTAAGGAGCCCATCCAGGTGGCATTGGAAGTGCTCTTTTCTCAAAGGATGAAAACACCAACACAGATGGGCAAGAGAAGCCTGCTTTGGCTTCCATGCTCAGGTTCTTTTTGGAGAAAGCCCTGCAAAGTTCAACGCCTTCAAATATGCTTGGGGGTGGGGGTGGGGGAGGAATTACATACTATCTCCAACTGTATTTGTTTCCTATTGCTGCTGTAACAAATGACCATACATGGAGTGGCTTAAAACAATACAAATTCATTATCTTACAGTTCTGGTGATGATATCCCTCTAATGATAGAAAGTGTAAAGGAACTGAAGAGTCTCTTGAAGGTGAAGGAGGAAAAAGCTGGCTTGAAACTCAACATTCAAAAAACTAAGATTATGGCATCTGATCCCATCACTTCATTTCAAATAGAAGCAGAAAAAGTGGAAACAGTGACAGATTTTATTTTCTTGGGCTCCAAAATCACTGAGGACATTGACTGCAGCCATGAAATTAAAAGATGCTTGCTCCTTGGAAGGAAACCTATGACAAACCTAGACAGCATATTAAAAAGCAGAGACATCACTTTTCTGACAAAGGTCCATATAGTCAAAGCTACAGGACTACCGGTTTCTCTAGCAGTCATGTACGGATGTGAGAGTCGGACCATGAGGAAGGCTGAGCACCAAAGAATTGATGCCTTTGAACTGTGGTGCTGTGGTGAGTCCCTTGGACTGCCAGATCAAACTAGTCAATCCTCAAGGAAATTAACCCTGAATATTCACTGGAAGGACTAATGATGAAGCTAAAGCTCCAACCCTTGACCACCTGGTCAAAGAGCTGACTCACTGAAAAAGACCCTGATGTTGGGAAAGATTGAGGGCAGGGGAGGAAGGGGGGTGACAGAGAATGAGATGGTTGGACAGCATCACCAACTCAACGGCCATGAATTTGGGCAAACTTTGGAAGACAGTGGAGGACGGGGGAGCCTGGTGCGCTGCAGTCCATGGGGCCACAAAGAGTCGGACATGACTTGGAGACTGGACAACATAGTTCTGGAGATCAGAAATACTAAAACAAAGACAATGCCTGGCCGGTGTTCTCTCAGGAGACACTAGAGCAGAATCCCTTTCCCTGCCTTTTTTCCGGTCCTGGCTTCTGGTGGCAGCCTGCATTCCTCGGGTTTGCATCTCCTTCCTCCATCTTCAAAGCTAGGAGTGTAGCATTTTCAAATCTCTCTCACTCTTTGACTTTTGATTCCATTGTCACAACTCCTGGCATCCCTGACCTCTGCTCCTTTCTTCAAAGAACTTCTGTGATTACAACGGGGCCACTCAGATAATTTGTAATAACCACATCATCGTAACTTCATTAATTTGATCACACCTGCAGAGTCCCCTTTGTGTTAAAACAGTGTAACATATTGTAAAGTAATGTGTTTATGTATTACAGGGATTAGAACATCAATATCTTTGTGGGGCCTTTATTCTGCCACTATACCAGCTATGTTCATGCATAATGAAAAGTGTGTTTTGAAAATAATGAGGATTTTTTTTTTAAGGAAAAGGAAATTGCTGCTTATTGAGCAGGGTGTGCAGTTGTTTACATACCTAATCTTTAACACACTGGAATTCATTCATCTGAACATGGTTGTCATTCAAGGTAGTCACTTTGAAGGTCATGGGTGTATTTTAATGAAGTTCTTGTTGCTCAAGAACTTGTTTGAACTCTTTGAAATTGCCTTCAGAACACTCACTGGCATATCCTTAATGGAAGCAACCGCTCATTCTTTGAGATCGAGATTTATTTTTTGGAAAGAAGCAAAATGCTAGATTAAGCTAGATAATACTTTCTAGACTCAAAAGGAGGATAAATTATAAAGAAACCTGCATAACTTAAGATTAGCTCTGAAGATTTTAAAAGAGAAATTATAACATATTTTGAACACTGACAGTCACATCAGAATAAGTATATAATAATAAAAGATAAGCACTTTGAATATTGATTTGAATGTATAAAGTTTTGCTATTTAATAGACTACTTTGTTTACATTGTATATAGTAAAATATCATTATATTGAGGACAGTTTTATTTGAAAAGTAAAGAGAATTTTTATATAAACAGATGTTTCTAATGAAACTATTTGGAGTTTGCTTACTCTTAACTCTCATGATATGTTGCCTAATTATGGAAGCTATTTGTTACAAACTAGCTCTTTTCAAGTCCATTATCTTTCATATTGTGTTCTCTAATTAAATCCTTTATAGGCTATAGTATCGTGCTTTAAAATGATCCAAAACTAGATCATTGGTTTAAAAAAAATCCTCAAGTCCTGTGCCCAACCCAGGAAATCACTGACTTTCTCTTTCATCTTACTAATGATCTTTAAAATTTCAGGATCCACGTATGAGAAAATTATCAGTGATGTTATTTATAGAATTTTGCTTCAAGGAAGTTGGGAAGGATGACTTAAAACCATGATTCTAAATTCTTATGAAAAAATTTCTTATCTATAAAAATCACTTAAAAGGCCAAATGAATACATTCAGCCAATGAACATACCCTAACTGGCAAGATCTTAAAGCATGACTAATTAGAACATTCTGACTTTAGAAAATTTAAAATTAGCTTGTATCAAGGCTTATAAGTCATAAATTTCTGAAGTAGGAAAAATTTGAGTTTTAAAATTTTATTTATTTTGCCATTAGAAAACTTGTGTACAATGCTAAACTTTCTTTCTCTCTCTATCTTGGTTTCTGTCCTTCTCTGTCTTTATACACACACACACACACACACACATAAATTCCTTACCATTGATTAAAACTGCCCATTCGTACAATCATTTGCCCACAGTTCTACCAGTTGTATTCTGTAGATGCCAGTCACGTTCAGAAGGTCTCAGGCCGTCAGTGGTTAACAGATGAACCACTGAGCATAAAACAGCTTTGAGGGCAGCCCAGGCTGGACCTCCTGTATCTTCTTACCGGCTGGACCTTCCGTATCTTCTCACCTGTCTTATTCATCCTCATCCACCAAATACACCAGGCTGGGCAATCTGGCCACTAGCTCTGAAAACTATGAATATTTGTGTGTGGTGTAATACTGGACTGTTGGGCTTCCCTGGTGGCTCAGTGGTAAAGGATTCTCTTGCCAATGCAGAAGACGTGGGTTCAGTTCCTGGATAGGGAAGATCTGGAGAAGGAAATGGCAACACACTCAAGTATTCTTGCCTTAGAAACCCCATGGACAGAAGAGCCTGGTGGGCTATAGTCCATGGGGTCGCAAAGAGTCGGCACACAAGAATACCTAAGGAAACAAATATGAGTTATTATTCATAGCACAAAATGATTTTTCGATTTACAAGAAATACTCTGTACATTTCCAAGTATGTTAAAATATAAATTATTCATAGAAAGTTATTTGGAGGTTATTACTTCAGGAACATGTTCACTGCTGAAAAGGGGTACCATTGTACCATAGGAGAAATTTTTCTTGATTTTACATGTCAAGCAACAGCATTCCAGGGCTTTAAGGTGTGTTTAGCCTCTGGTACCGTGAAAACATTCCAAATCGGATATTACCATATTTTCTTGTACGATTTCCCTTGATATTTTCACTCTGAAACAGAGCAGGTTAGGAGAATTTTGTGTGTACCTGGCAGCAATCTCATTAATCTTTATGAGATTTCACCTCTACTGACTGGCAAATGGTCCCATCTGAGGTAACACAGTCATCAGTCAGTGGCAAAGCTAATTGGAATGTGGATTTCCATAAACTTCTCCTTGTGTCTCAAGCAGGTTCTTTCCCCTAGATCGCTTTGCACGCAACTGTGAATTTTTTCATTGCTCTTCTTAAATTTGCTGTACAAGAGTGAGAGTGTAAGAGAGGATGGAGTGGTTTAGGCAACATGTCTCTTTTCACTTTTTTTCCCTTAAACTGGATCAATGGACAGAATATGTGAAGTGAAATTTATGGGAGTAAAAGGAGCTGGCATTTAATGAGCATCTACTACATTTTGGAGGCATTGCTAAAGCAGGTGCATCACTGATTGGCAGACTGGCTGTCACATGGATCTCAGACAAGTCTGAGAATGTCAGAAGAGCAGAGACAGGTCTCTTTGTAGGAAAGACAGAGGAAATTTACTGAGAAAGTTGCTAGAGTCTGCTTAGGAGATGATGGCAGGATCAGACAACATCAGGTGTTATTATTTGTTGCATTATTTTTGCCTTAGAGCTGGTAGAGAAACATGGACTATAGGATGTTATATTTGCATACCCACAACTGCAGCAGGAGACTGGTTTTTTTAATTTTTTAAAATTTATTTTTAATCGGAGGATAAATTGCTTTACAACGTTGTGTTGGTTTCCACCATACGACAGCATCAATAGTTGTAAGTACACATATATCCCCTCTCTCTGGAACCTCGATCCCCAAATAAGAGGGGAAACTCATGTTCAGAGAGAGAGAGAACAAACACATGAGGGCATTTCACTATTTTAGAATCCTCTACATAAGCCAGGGGAGCTGACAATCATCAGGGAGTCAGGTTGTCTAGTTTTACTGCTAGATTCATGTTGTCAGTAAAGCCCACTGCAATGTGTCCTCCAGAGTCTTTTCTGAAAACCAGTGGGTTCAGTCATTCCACCTCTGTAATCCCACAGTATTTTCTGTATAGATCCATTTTGCTGCCTTTCCTGTAATTTGTTTACAGATCTTTCTTCCAGTAAATGCTTTTGAACTGTGGTGTTAGAGAAGACTTTTGAGAGTCCCTTGGACTGCAAGGAAATCCAACCAGTCCATCCTAAAGGAGATCGGTCCTGGGTGTTCATTGGAAGGACTGATGTTGAGGCTGAAACTCCAATACTTTGGCCACCTGATGTGAAGAGCTGACTCACTGTAAAAGACCCTGATGCTGGGAAAGATTGAGGGCAGGAGGAGAAGGGGATGACAGAGGATGAGATGGTTGGATGGCATCACCGACTCAATGGACATGGGTTTGGGTGGACTCCGGGAGTTGGTGATGGACAGGGAGGCCTGGCGTGCCACGGTTCATGGGTTCGCCAACAGTCAGACACCACTGAGCAACTGAACCGAACTGAACTTCCAGTAAAATAGGATGAAATTTTTTGGAAATTTAGTTTTCCCTCTTAAATCATGCCCCATCCACCTTCTAGCTATAAAACTGAGCCATGAGGAATTCAACAGCAGGTGACTATAGAACAGAGAGGTCACTGATGTAAATGGTGGCTCAGTGGTAAAGAACCCACCTGCCAGAGCAGGAGACGCAAGAGATGTGGGTTTGATCCCTGGGTTGGAAAGATCCCTTGGAGTAGGGAATGGCTACCCGCTCTAGTATTCTTTTTTTTGTAAAATAGTTTATTTATTCTAATTGCCACTCCAGTATTCTTACCTGGAAAATCCCATGGACAGAGGAGGCTGGCAGGCTACAGAACATGGGGTTGCAAAGAGTCCGACATGACTGAGCACACAGCATGCAGGAGGTCACTGATGAACTTTTAAACACAAAACAAATTCTCCTGATGCCTTTAGCAAGGAAGGATCTAGACAGTCAGGTGTGTGGAAGGAGAAGGGGTTCAAAATTCTATAATCTCCCTCCAACCTATTAAGAATCCATACTACCAACTCCACTAGAGTTTTCTCCAGAATGTGGAAGGTCGCTGTTCCTCCTGGGACACCAGGAGGGCAGGTTTCCCAAAAGAAGGGTGTGAGATGAAGAAGTCCATCCTAGAGCGAATGAGGGAGGGAGCACTTGCCCTTCCCACCTGTGGACATGGCCAGAGGAAAAGAAATTGACAGAGGAGAAATGGATACTGAATCATCTGTGCCCAGAGGGCCCCTCTCCAAACAGAAGGCCCAGCAGGGAGAAACAATGCTAGACATTTTGAAAGGAAACTGAAAGCAAAGCATCAGTTTCCTTTAGGGCAGCACCACACCAACTTGAAGAGGCCACATCGAGAATAAGCAGAGGTGGAATGTCATTGATGGAAAACCCTGGCTCCCCAGCACCCTTCTCAACCCCTGTTTTGCCAGAAGTCTTTGCTCTGCAAAGAGGTGCAGGCTGGCTGACCTGGGGTGGAACAGGGGGCTCTATGTGGCAGGAACCACCATGGCTGGAGACCAGACACATTCACAGCCAGACACCTGGAGGTGCACAGCATCAAAGAGAATCAGGGGAGGCTCAAGAATGGGGGAGAGAGCAACAGAGGCCAGCAGAAGGCCAGGCACAGAACTAAGCCACAGATCCACATCCAACCCAGCAAGTGCACACTCAACAACCGGCAGCCGACTGCCCAAGGGTGAACTGCAGTCAAAGGAGCAACGAGAGGCCAAAGGTCACCCTAGAGACCCCCCCCATGTGTCTTCTCAGAAATGCATTAGGGAGAGAGGAATTCCAAAAGCCTCAGTGTTTGCCCAAAAGCAACTAAAATATCCAAACCAAGTTTTTAAACTGGAAGAAATTGGCAAGTTTTACATCTAACCAGAGTTTTCCCTCCATCCACTGCTATTTAGCTACCTCGAGGATACTTAGAGAAGGTTCACTATGAAGATTAGAGAACTCACCTGCCAATGCATGAGATATAAGAGACACAAGTTTGTTCCCTGGGTCAGGAAGATCCCCCGGAGGAAAAACGCCTGGCAACCCATTCTAATATTCTTACCTGGAGAATCCCATGGACAGAAGAGCCTAGCGGGCTACAGCCCATAGGGTCACAAAGAGTCAGACATGACTGAAGCGAATAGCACACATGCACGCACAATTACTCTGAACATCTAAGCAGAGCATGAATGAATCTGCGCCCGCAACACTTGAACTTCTTGAGAGCTAGGACAGTTTCGTCATCATCTTTACATCCCCAGAGCATAGTAGAATACTTAAAAGGTGTTTTAGAGTTCCATACTTGGGTCTTATATGAATAAATGCACTTCCTGACAAACGTGACTTGTGCAGCCTGGCCCAAAAGTTGGTCTTTAGAAATTAATCCTTTCATTCTTTAACCTTTTTATTCAAATACTTCATGTATTTTTGACATATATATGTACATTATA
This sequence comes from Bos taurus, assembly GCF_002263795.3. NCBI lineage: Eukaryota > Metazoa > Chordata > Mammalia > Artiodactyla > Bovidae > Bos > Bos taurus. The sequence goes on from NC_037336.1 coordinate 32,669,453, forward strand.
TTGTGAAGAAGATGAAGATGAACTGTTTCCACATTTATTCAATACACCAGACATTTTTTTCAGCACTTATTGTATATCAGGTACACAGGTCTCACCTCAAGGGCCCTACAGACTTAAAGGAGAAAGGAAATATAATATGTGAACAACTACCAAATAAAGTAGAAAGTGACAGTTACAATAAGGAAGATGAAGAAGTAGAGTCAAGAGAGGATCAAACACATGTTTTACTGTGGGCCTGGCTGTTGCGGCATGAAGTGGGAGGAAGGGAGAGAGATGCTCTCCTTTCTTACCGATGGAATTATCTGATGGCATGGGGGACCAGCCCACTCGACCAGGGTCGGTGGAGGTAGAGTATGAAAGCTCTCTTCGTTAGAAGGTAGTCTGAAAGAACACATTTAAGGACAGGTTTAGGGATGGACATCATATGGAACTAAAGACTGAAGGTAGTTTTAGCATGTCCTTCAATAATGTACAGGGGCTCTCCCCGACATTAGGACAAAAGGCTGATCAAACACTGTGCCACAACCAATCAAATGTTTACATTTAGACTACTACATATTTAAGTTATTTTCACAATCATGAGAATAGGAAGTCCGGGTCTAAGAAATCTGAGAGAGTATCATGTTCCCTTTGGGGGTAAGAATGTTGCTTTTGAATGCTTTGCCTTTAAATGTACTTAAAAATAGCTCTTGTATAGTCATTAAACTGCCATTCTCCTGCATCGGAGACAGGTAGAAACGGTGAGGATAAAGGAGGAAATACAGTCTTAAAAGCTGAGCTCATAATTGTAAGTTCAAGCCCACGGGATATGTTTCTAATATGCACAGGCGTGCTTTCTCTCTGCTCATCCACAGAGGTGGAAATTCAGGTTGGCTACAAATAAAAAGTCTACTTAGTGACTTTCTCTCCTGTGTCACAACTTCTTGACTATAGGACCACCGTTATATAAATCTCAGGGGTGACAAGTACCTCTCTCCTGTGTCTGCACTGAGCTGAAGGCATATTTTTCCTACCATACTGCCACACTGCATTCTAACTGTTAACATGGTTGTCCATCATCCCACGCTACGGCTCAGGTCTGATCAGTGTCTGTGTCCCCAGCATCTAGCTACAGTGTTGGGGTTTTTTTTAATCAATAAAGGAATCTGTTGCCAAGTCTATTCATTTGGCTTAAACTTTAGACTCCAGAGAGACATAAGAAGGTACAAACTACCCAGCCTCTCTATCATATACAACTAAATTCTTAGCCTACTGAAGATTCACAAAGAGTGGACATAGAAAGAACTGAGAGGTACAAAAAGCCACTGCTTCAGTAAAAATGTGTTGCATGAGTATAGTGTAGTATGCTGTGTATGCAACACTTGTAAGTTGCATGTATATGCCTTGCACAATGAGTCCCAGGGTCAGTGCACACTGACCAGTGTATCACTGTACCAGTGCAGAAGCTGGCTTTCATTCTGTATTAACCCCTGGTAGGCTGCCGTCCATGGGGTCGCTAAGAATCGGATACGACTGAGCGACTTCCCTTTCACTTTTCACTTTCATGCATTGGAGAAGGAAATGGCAACCCACTCCAGTGTTCTTGCCTGGAGAATCCCAGGGATGGGGGAGCCTGGTGGGCTGCCGTCTATGGGGTCACACAGAGTCGGACACGACTGAAGTGACTTAGCAGCAGCAACATACCCAAGGAGAGGATTGGGGCAGGAGGAAAATAATCAGGACTAGAAGGATTTCTTTCTTGTTCTTTGCTCTTGGAAAACTGCTTAAAAATGGGAAGAGCTTGGACACATGCAAAGCGTGAAGGAAAGGCTGTGTTGGAGATGCAGCCTTCTCAGCACGGTTAGCGAGAGAAATGGAGGTTGTTTCCCAGGGGAGTTAATTTTAATTACCAAACTATCATGTTTGAAGAGATCCTTCTTTTTTCACAGATATACTAGTTTCATCTGTTTGCATTTTAGTACTACACGGCTGAAGAAAGATGAATCATCTTTGGATGAGAAGTTGTAAAGCTGGTATTTCTACTGAAATGGTTCATATAGCACAGTTATAAAAATAGCACAGCTTTTAGAATGTATCCAAATGTCATTGCTAATCTGTCTCAAAGTCACAGACACAATCTATTCCTTCTCTACAAGTCAAGAGATACAAATCCACAAATGTGTCTTTAGACTAAAACCCTTATAAATCCAATATGATGGTGTTACCATTTCTCATTTGACTTTCTAATAAAGAAAACAGCTCGATTTCTTCACTTCACTGTCCATCTCTCATCATCTTTTTTCCTGAATAAATGTTATCTCTTGCCATTGTTAGCTTTCTTTATCTTCTTACTATAAAGGCAAAGTTAAAATTTTTTTTCCCAAAAGATGTTTGACATTATTAGCCATTAGGGAACTGCAAATTAAAAGCACAGTGAAGTATCACTGCATATTTCTTAGAATGACTAAAATAAAAAACAATGATAATATTAAATGCTAGTGAGGGCAGGGAGAATTGGACCTCTGATACACTGCTGGTGTAAGTGTGAAAGGGTGCAGCCACTCTGGACAGTTGTTAAACTGTTTCTAAAACCAAATAGTCATTTCCTACATGATCCAGAAATTGCACTTGAGCATTTATCCCAGAGAAATGAGATCTTATATTAATATAACACCTGCATATGAATGTCTTACTAGCTTTAAATGTAAAATCCCAAAGTTGGAAACAACTTATAAGTCCTTCAACAGGTGATGGTTAAACAAACTCTGGTGTATTTATACCATGGAATACTACTCAAACTATGGATATATGTAATAATTCTGATGGACTTAAGGGCATTATAGGTTGTTGGACCATAAAGAAGGCAGACTGCCAAAGAATTGATGCTTTCAAACTGTGGTGCTGGAGAAGACTCTTGAGAGTCCCTCAGACAGCAAGGAGACCAAACCAGTCAATCCTAAAGGAAATCAACCCTGATACTCATTGGAAGGACTGACGCTAAAGCTGAAGCTTCTATACTTTGACCACCTGATGCAAAAAACTGACTCACTGGAAAAACAAACAAACAAACAAACAAATCCTGATGCTGGGAAAAACTGAAGGCGGAAGGAGAGTGCGACAGAAGATGAGATAGTTGGATGGCATCATTGATTCAGTGGACACTAACTTGGGCAAACTCCGGGAGATGGTGAGGGTCAGGAAGGCCTGGCGAGCTGCAGTCCATGGGGTCACAAAGAGTCAGACATGATGTAGTGACTGAACAACAACAGGGCATTATGCTTAGTGAAAAATGCCAATCTCTAAAGGTTAGGAAACTAGAATCATGGCATCCAGTTCCATCACTTCATGGCAAATAAAGGAGAAAAAGTGGAAGCAGCGATAGATTTTACTTTATTGGGCTCCAAAACCATTGCAGATGGTAACTGCAGCCATGAATTAAAAGATCTTGCTCCTTGGAAGGAAAGTTATGACAAACCTAGACAGTATACTAAAAAGTAAAGAGATCACTTTGCCGACAAAGGTCTGTATAGTCAAAACTATGGTTTTTCCAGTAGTCATGTAGGAAAGTAAGAGTTGGATCATAAAGAAGGGTGAGCGCTGAAGAACTGGTGCTTTCTAATTGTGGTGCTGGAGAAAACTCTTAAGAGTCCCTCAGCCTGCAAGGAGAGCAAACCAGTCAATTCTAAAGGAAATCAACCCTGAACATTCACTGGAAAGCAAAGACAGATGCGGAAGCTGAAGCTCCAATACTTTGACCACCTGATACAAAGAGCTGACTCACTGAAAAAGACTCTGATGCTGGGAAAGATTGAGGGCAGGAGGAGAAGGGGGCAATAGAGGATGAGGCTGTTAGATAGCATCACTGACTTATTGGACATGAATCTGAGCAAACTCCGGGAGATAGTACAGGACAGGGGAGCCTGGTGTGCTACAGTCCATTAGGGTCACAAAGAGTTGGGCATGATTTAGCAATTCAACAACAACAACAAACAGGTTAACTACCATATAATTTCATTCTGTGCATATTCTCCAGTTCACAAAATCATATAGGTGCAGAATAGAGTAGTGGTCGCTAGGGATAGGGATGAGGCTGGTGGAATGGGTGTCACTTCACAGGGGTTGCGTGAGGGATTTCCTTTGTGGTAATGGAACAGTTCTGAATCCTGACTGTGACAGTGGTTACATGAACCTACACGTGGATCAGACTGGGTACAGCTACAGAGGAGCCTGGTGGGCGGCAGTCCATGGAGTCACAAAGAGTTGGACACTCCTGAGTAACTAACACACACACACACACACACGCACACACACACACACACGCACACACACGAGTGAAGGAAAAGAGATGAAAACTGAATCAGGTCTGTAGTCTAGTTAACAGTATTGTACCAATGTCAATATCCTGGTTGTGACATTATATGAAAGTCATACAAAATGTCACCATTGAGGAAAAGCTGTGTGAACAAACAGTTCAAAGAATCCTATGCAGTTTTGCAGTTCCCTGTGAGTTTATAATCATTTCAGAAATATGTATTTTCCTCTCATGTTTCATGTATCAATTGCTTGTGACATTTAATCCTCAATTTGGTGGATGAACTGAAAGGGCAGGGGGATAAAACATGGAGAGGCTCTTCATCACTGTTTCTAAGAGAGTCAGAAAACAAAAGTACCTGGTGTTCTGCCAGCTAGTAATGAGGACTGTCTTGTAGAAGCAGAAGTGCCTATAAAAATGGCGGTGGGGTCACATTCTATTATCTCTTTCCTCAGAAAATTTCATGGCTCTCTTACAAAATTAAGCCAGACTCTTCATCCTGGCATTAAAGACCTCCTCTTGTATGACCCCAACTTAACTTTCTAGCTCTGTCTTCCTTTATTCCCTTGTGAGCACCCATTGCTTCAATCTGTTCTCTGCACCACAGCCTGACTGCCTTTAAAACTCAAATGTGGCTTCCCACGGCACTTAGCTGAAAGACTCAAACCTTTGTGCTGGCTGTCAGGACTTGTGGAAGCTGGCCCCCGCCTCCCTCCCCAGCCCATTTTGTTTACCACTCTTTTCTTCACTCTCTTTGCTGAGTCACAAGCCCTTGCTTACCACCTCATCATCCTCACCATGGTCCTTCCCACCACAGAGCCTTGCGCATGCCGTCTTCTTTGCTTGAATCTCTTTCTTTCCCAACTAATCTTCCACTACTCTCACAAATCTCACTCCATCAGCATTCCCTCAGGAAAAAACCTCCCCAACTTTCCAGTTTAGGTCAGGTCATTCTGACAAATGTCCTTGTAGAACTGAGTTGTTTTCTTTTTTAAAACCTTTAGCCCTGACTATAATGATTTTGTTGCTGTTTAGTCGCTAAGGTGTCAAACTCTTTTGTGACCCTATGGACTGTAGCCCGCCGGGCTTCTCTGTCCATGGGATTTTCCAGGCAAGAATACTGGAGTGGGTTGCCATTTCCTTTTCCAGGGGATCTTCCTAACCCAGGGATTGAACCCATGTCTCCTGCTTGGCAGATGGATTCTTAACTGCTGAGATGATATATCCATTCACTTGGTTATTTAACCAAAAGCTGCCTTTCCCATTTCCTGGAAGCTCCATGAGAATACAGAAAGTATCTATTTTGTTCTTTTGTTCACAAGTGTTCCCTCCCTAATACACTGACTTGAACACAGAAGTATTCAGTACTTACTTTTGAAGTGACCGAATGAATCAAACTGGAATAATTATTCTCCAATCATATTCCTCAGGTTTCCTGCCCCTAAGCTTTTGAAATACAAAACAACAGTACCAACATGGTTCCAAGAGCAAACACCTTTTCTTTTGACCATTTATTATTATTTAATAGTTTTTTTTTGTAGGAAGCAAAATGGTTCTAAAATTGTTAGATTCAACTTGCTTTTTCACTTTCGCCATTCCTTGCTCAGTAAGTTATAATGAAGAAAAATGTATATCGGTAGCATTATTATTTTTCTGCCTTTCTGCAGAGTTAAACTTTTTATAGAATGCAGCATTACACAGGGTGTGAGACAGTTAATTTGAGAGAGGTGTTGGATGGATCAATGGTTGTGCATAGCATGGGTTGAACAAAACACTTGAGGACAAGGGGAACATTGTTAAAAACCTTGTCACTGTTGACGAAAGGAAACTGCAAAAAACATTTGTATAAATCCCCACAGAACTTAAGCAACCAGTAATTGGTTGTGAATTTTCAATGCTTAACAAAAGAAAACAAAGGTCAACTGGATTTCCAAAGGGAGACGTTTCCTTTTCATGCTCCCCAAGCCAATTTGTAAGTTTCCATTCTGCACTAATGCGCCCAGTTCCACCATGAAGCCAGTGTTCCTCTTTCTTCTCCCACTATATACACTAGTATAGACATTCCAGGACCCTCCACATATGGATAGAGAATGGCTGGGAATTTCTGTGTCCCAAAACACTGGAAATCAATGCAATTTAATTAAGTTCTTTAAAAATATTTTTGAGTGTTTATTATGTGCTGGGTTTCGTATGAGGTACTAGAGATTCAAAGGTGAAGAAGATATCCTTCTTGCTGTGACAGAGCTCGCAGCTTGGTGGAATAGGTGGAAATAGTCAAACAGCATTCTTAGGTAAGTCAGACTATGAAGACAGAGCTTTAAAATGAAGTGTTGGGAGCATACGAGAGAGAGACGGAGGCGTGTGTTGTCATTGTGGGGCTTCTGGGGGTGGGTGGGACCTAGGCTGGGTTTGGAGCACTGTGGCTGTTTTCCCAGTACCCATCTACCTCACTGCTCCCTTAATGAGTGACAATGGTTCTTGTGGTATACTAAAATCAAAGAAGAAAGAGATGTCCAATTACATGTGAGTTAAGAAAAATTAAAAGAACACCAATATAAAATTTAAGTTAATGTTTAAACATTTGATTTCCTTCTCATTGCAAAATCTACAGACTAGTATTCAGATTCCCAAGTGACTAAACTGAAAGCAAACTACATCTATGAGATGACATGGAAGATAAGAACAAAAAGAGCCGTGTACCTGGATACTGGTCAGAGTCGTGTACTGGTAAGCCTTGACCACCAGATAGTTTGCTTCCAAGTCTATCAACCCCAGGATCATGTATTTCCACCATCTTCGCCGTAAAATCGCCAGGAGGTTTTCTTCTCCTGCATTACAAAGTTAAAAAGAAATGGATTACGTTCTGAACACACTAAGAAACTATATTTAGAGCATGGTTGGATGGCATCACTGACTCAATGGACGTGAGTTTGAGCAAACTCTGGGAGACGGTGAAGGACAGGGAAGCCTGGCATGCTGCAGTCCATGGGGTCGCAAAGAGTTAGACATGACTTAGCGACTGAGCAACAAAAAAGCATTATGCTGCTGCTACTGCTAAGTCGCCTCAGTCGTATCCAACTCTGTGCGACCCCAGAGAGGGCAGCCCACCAGGCTCCTCTGTCCCTGGGATTCTCTAGTCAAGAACACTGGAGTGGGTTGCCATTTCCTTCTCCAATGCATGAAAGTGAAAAGTGAAAGTAAAGTCGCTCAGTCGAGCCAGACTCATAGCAACCCCATGGACTGGAGTCTAGCAGGCACCTCCATCCATGGGATTTTCTAGGCAAGAGTACTGGAGTGGGGTGCCATTGCTATAAAAAGCATTATAGTAGTATATATATATATATTTTTACCATACCTCATCAAACTTTTAAGTAAAAAAATAAATGAGCATGTCAAAGAATGATGTTTTTACTTAGTTTACTAGACTTTATGGTAGATTTCAGCCCTTCAAATTAGTGCCTATCCCAGAGCAAGACAGGTTTTTAGTTCATGATGTGAACTAATTTTCTCATGAACATTAGAAAAAAAATTTTCTCATCAACATTTGAAAAAAAACTAGGTGAAGTAAAATGAAAAGGAAAAGTGTTCAGAAAGGCTGCATAACCACGTGAAATCCAAATCATCCTAAATGTCTGGATTGTGGTAAACTAGACAAAAACAGAAAGAGGTGGTCAAGTGGAGAAAAGCCTGTGCTCTGCTGCAGATCTATAGGCAGGCTCCAGGATGCTATGAGGAGGGCTTGCTCAGCTCTGAATCTTACATTCAGGCGGTGTGTGGGGGATGGGGAGACAGAGGAAGCTGGGGGTCACTCATGGACGAAAAGAGTGCCATGGGCCTTGGCTTCAATACTGCCGGCAACTGCAATCTTCACATCTTGCTTAAGCTGGTGGCATCAAAACAGACTTTGAGCTGCTTAGTTCATCATCCTTATTCTTATATATTGCAAGCCTGAAACATAACTTTTCTTAAAGTAGGGCAACATGTTATTAATAATTATAGCTTTCTGGGGCCAACTTGTGAAGTATTCTTAGAAGATGTGGAATACGCAAAAACCCTGAGTGAATGGTGATTCTTGATACCAAAGAAACAATCTGAATATTTGGCCCACTGTATGCTTTCTCTTTGACTTCTTTGGTGACTTAGTGGTAAAAAATCCACCTGGCAATGCAGGAGATGCGGGTTCAATCCCTGGATTGGGAATATGCCCTGCAGAAGGAAATGGCAACCTGCTCCTGTATTCTTACGTGGGACAGAGGAGCCTGGCAGGCTACAGTCCATAAGGTAGCAAAAGAGTTGGAGATGACTTAGCTACTCAACAACAGCAACATGCTTTCTCTTGCTTTTCCATGTGTGAACTCCCCTACATGGACTATTCTTATGCCAGCCTTCAAATGAAGAAGCAGCCTAGACTTTACTACCAGGAAGCCTTCCTAGATCTCTCACTTTGATCTTCCAAGACTCAGCTGGGTTTCCTTGCTATGGGTTCCTTTAACAGTCTTTATGCCACTGATACAGTATTATCTCCCTGTATTATAAAAGTCTGTTTTCTTGACTCTGTTACTCATTAGATTATTAATAATTTGAAGACAGTGGCAGTGTCTCAGTCACCACGCTAAGACCCAACCATGCATGGACTTGTGAGTAGTCAATAAATAATACAGTATCTATGAACACATTTCACGTTCAATAATCTCAGCAATGTTAAATAACATTGAAATTGAAATTTTTAATTTTTAAAATATGTATACTATAAACATTCATGCTCCAGACAATGAAAATTGTTTTCTAGTTAGAATGTAGACAACAGCTGACATAAATTAATTTGGTGACCATTTTACACATTAATACTCCATAGATAGGACATAAAAAGGTCAATGGCATATTGAACCACAAAGCTGCAATTTTAAGGTCACAAGTCATTGTCTCAGTTAATTTATACGATGAACAGAGAATTGCTAAACTCAGAGCACACCAGCCACATTTCAATATGTGACATTGAAAATCTAGGTCACGGTGCTGTTTGTTTCACCAATCAATACATATTCAAAGTGATAAAGATTCAAAGGGATGATTTGTTTCTTGCTGTTCTGTTGAAGAAGTTTGCAAGCCAAACACTAAACAAATGCTCCCAATTGTTTCATTTGAGCACCTGAAAATGTACAACACGCTTGCTTAGCAAAATTATCCAGAAAGTCAAGAAAGCACTTTTTATTTTGGCTGAGCAAAAAATGCAACCCTTAAAAGGACTGCTTAGGGATTTATCTACATGACTGTCATTAACACTGATGAATGATAGGTCATTAAAATTCTTTCTAGAATAATGAAGATATATTCTTAAGAGCCTTTGTGCCAAAGTGCTTTCTAAACCTCATGAAACGGGGCCATCCATAAAAACACTAGCACAATTGGTAGTATGTTAACATTTTGAAGAAAAAAAGAATTAAAAAAAATTAACTAGGAGGAGTAACATAATCTATGGGTGGAAACTTTAGAATTATAATTTGGCATTTAAATGGGTTCTGTTATTATTTTATTATCAGTATGTTCAAATATAAATAAAAAGCACAGAGAATAATACGATAAGGTAATCTTCAACTTGATTTAATTAGCGTTAAATGTTGCCATGTTTGTTTCAGAATTTTTTCTTTGAGAAAGGAAATGCTGAAATGATGAAACTGAAGTCCCCTTTGTGCACCTGCCAGATTCCATTCCCTTTCCTCCTTTCTTACATTTCCATCTTGATATTGTTGCGTATCCTTCATGGTCACATTTCTGTTATACATTTTCTACACGTGTATGCATTTCTTCAGTAATTCTGTGTATTTATTTTCAGCTGTGCTGGGTCTTCGTTGCTGACGAGACTTTCCTCTCGTAGCAGCGAGTAGGTGCTGCTCTCTACTTGTGGCGCGTGGGCTTCTCACTGTGGCAGGTGGGCTTCTCACTGTGGCGGCTTCTCCAGTTGCGGCCCCGGGCTTCAGAGAACAGGCTCAACAGCTGCGGCGCACAGGCTTAGTTGCTCCACTGCGTGTGGGAGCTTCCAGGACCAGGGATCCAACCTGAGTCTCCTGCACTGACAGTTGGATTCTTTACTGTTAAGCCTCCGGGAAAGCCCTACAAATGTATGTATTTAAGTGAAAGTTTATTGTATGTACTGTACATGTCATCTTTCTAGGGTTCTCAAAACTCAACATTTTTCTAGAAATATATTCCTATCTTATATGTAGAGAATAAATGTAATATCTTTCAAATATATATAATCATATATAATAATATCATCTATAATATATACGATCATATATATATGACATATATAAATCATATGTAATAATAATAGATAATCACATTTTATGAATATGCCACAATTTATCCAGTTTCCCACTGATAGACACCTAAGTTGCTTCCAATTTTTCTGTAAAGAACATCCTTGTACATGTGTATCTCTATAATTGGCTTAAGAGTTTAATTTTGTTTTCATTCTCTTTTTAAAGAAATGTGGAGTATGCAAGTGTTCACAAATGTGTAAAACATAGTTAAAGGTACCCTCCTAATTAAGTAATGTAGCATTCTGGCAACAATAATTATGGCAATAATTGAGAATAGACAGAGAAATTATTAAACAGTCTTGGTCATGTGAGTCATACCTTATTTCACTAAGCATCAACAGCATGATCAATGTGTTTTTTTTTTCATTTTCATAACAAATACTTATGTGATACTATGTATCAGCCAGTGTCTATGTGCTTTACAAATATTAATTTACTTAATCCTTATAATAACCCTGAATGGTAGGTATTTCTATTAACTTTATTTACAGATGACAAATCTGGGACCTGGAGGAGTTAAGTCATTTGCCAGAAAAATTCAGAGATGAGCCAGAATTTGAACTCATGACAATCTGGCATTAGGTTTCATACTCATTGGTACTGCACTATTTTTCCTCACTGGTTTGTAATTATGGCACTGTCCCCAGGATCATTCATTTCTCATTAAAGGAGCTATCATGACTTGTTTACCCAAACTCTTCTGCAGGGTGACCCGTGGCCAACTCCAGGGAAGCGCCCGTCACCTTGAAGCCGACGTGCATGGCGCCCCCTGGCGTTGCTGGTGCCCAGCGGCCCAGCCCTGTGTCCACCCCTGAAGCTGCTTTGGGATGCACATGTGTCCCATCACCATCAGTTCAGTACCAAAATGTTGATGCCTCCCTGTCTAAATGCACCACAGTTTCCCCTGTGAAATGTAAAATAAGGCTTTAAATCAAATTGATGACTTAACAAAGTCTAATGATAAAAATTACTGTTACATGCTGTCGGCTAGTTGAAGCCTCGGGCATAATAACAATGGTTGCACATCGAGTAGGGAGAGCATAGTGGTGGTTAACAAATAACTGAATGAAGGAAGAGGAAACCCCTGTGCAAAGAACTGCCACATTCACGGCAGCGACTGGAAAACAGAAGGGCCTTGAGTCATAGGACTCTTGCTCACCCCCAGTGGTGGTCTGCGCAGAGAATAAAAGGACAGCGAGACAGCATCCGAGGTGAATTCAGCAAAGGGAACAAGACGCTTCATTATTCTCGGGGCTGCATTTTCATTAAGGGCTTTCATGGGTGGTGTGATCCTGCAAGGTGTTTTTCTGCAAGAACAGAACTCAGCACTCACTGCACAGAGGGTCCGCAGCGAGGGTGAAGCCCCCGCACAGGGGGAGAGACCCCTGCCTGAATGAAGCCCTCCTCAGCTCCCGGCTTGAAGCCATAATGCCATCTTCTTTTACCAGAACTCCAAGGGACGAGGTTAAATATTCATCAGTGAATTTGAAAAAAAGGAACGACTGACGATGGAAGTTTTAATTACTCACCTTTAAAAGTTGAAATTTAGGATTAGGAAGTAGAATTCAAAACCATTCTCTTTCCTTAGAAAAGTGAACCAAGTAAATGCCCTAATAATAAGGAAATGGAAATGGTTCACAAAAAGAACTGTAACCAATTGCACCTCATATTATGAATCCGAGGGTAGGGATGGACTGTAAAAAAGACAAATAATGAATATTTAAAATTGTTTTGTATAGTTTCATTCATTTTTATTATTAGAGCCAGAGAGTGAGATTAAGAAGAGCATAGAAAGCCATCCTTTACTGTTTTAGCTTAATAGCAAACAGACCTTGGTTTGGCCTCTGATGTACATTAGTAGTATAAGTTGGTTAATGGGTCTGAACCTTAATTCCTCTACTGTAAAATGGGGACTGTCACAAAAATTTAATAGGGCACTGTAGATTAAAAGCAGTATGAGTGTCATATTTAAGCTAATATCTAATGCCAGGTATGTGCACAAAATGAGCTAGCGAGTACTGGGATCCTAGAATCCCTGAATCCTTGACCAGTCACACACCACACACGTGCTCAGCAAGTGTAATGGAGACTGCATGGCCCAGGAAACTGAACTCTCTTCGTGTCTCATTAAGGCTTTGGCCGCACATCCTGTCTCTTACTCTTGTGATTGTGATGGATCACACTGCAGCCAGCATATGATGCTTGTTTGTCCAGACTAGAGGCAGGCTGAGGGCTACGTCCTTGACCTTGATGCCTCTCCCCCGGGCCAGATCCTCATCGTGGCCCTCTGGATCTCACTACTTGATCTGGGAATGGAGGCCATGTGAACATACCCTTGAACTAGACCTGACTTTGTTTCCTGAGACGCTAGTCCGCCTTTCCAGGGTAGGGGTCTCTCAGGAGGTCCTTCCAAGGTGTTCCAAGGCGACCACATTGTCTGCCCATGACAAGCAAAACACAGAAGAGGAAACCACACAAAAGGGTTCAAAGAAAGCCGAGAGGAGAAGAGATACGGCCTCAGTTCCCACTTAACTCTTTCCACATCCCTCTCACTCAAGCTCCCACTTGGTCTGCACGTCCCAGGCTAAACTCTCCCTCCCACGTGAAGCTTCCCTGGATTCTCTGCTCCCCCCTCAGCACTTATTTCTCTTTTTCACATCTCCTCAACTATGCCTAGCAGAGTGATTTAGACAAATTATTACTCAACGTAAGACCTTGTTATCAAGGTAAGATATCTGAATAACACCCTTAAAATCTACTCAGTCATCTGGCTGTTTTTCAGAAATGCCTAACAAAGGTTTAGAAAAATATCTAAAAGCAACTAAAAATGAAACATAATCACATAAAGTTCTGGTGGCCGTGACTTTAAAAGTCACACGTGTGTAAAAATGACTGTGTACAGGATAGGTTTTTAAACAGTAAGTTTACTTTATTTTTTTCAAAGTTACCTTTTTGCATCGATGAGTAAAACAAAGTATTCTAGCTCTAGTTACAAACACAAACCTTTCTGATGCAAAAACATGTACACATGGTGATGAAAATCTCAACTTCTCAACATGTATCTTTCTATGTATATTACCCTTTTAAACATGAAACAGAGCTCTTAAATCTTGGAAACTTTTTTTTTCTGTTTTTTTGAAGCTGTCATCTTTTATGAAGCTAAGACACACAATTTTATGTGGCATACCTATACCCTGCTGCTGCTGCTGCTAAGTCGCTTCAGTCGTGTCCGACTCTGTGCGACCCCATAGAGGGCAGCCCACCAGGCTCCCCCGTCCCTGGGATTCTCCAGGCAAGAACACTGGAGTGGGTTGCCATTTCCTTCTCCAATGCATGAAAGTGAAAAGTGAAAGTGAAGTCGCTTAGTCGTGCCCGACTCTTCGTGACCCCATGGACTGCAGCCTACCAGGCTCCTCTGCCCATGGGATTTTCCAGGCAAGAGTACTGGAGTAGGGTGCCATCGCCTTCTCCTACATATACCCTACATCCTTTGAAATAGAAAACATTCCTGTGTTCTTGATATGTCATAGGAGAAAAAACACAATTGCTAACATTTTCTTCTTCATAATAATATAAGGCAGTATGACTGTGCCTTATATTGATAGTAAGCCTACTTAGATTTTACCATAAAGGCTATTACAACAAATGGATAAACAAAGAGCTTTTCTGAAAGTTCGGGACATCTAAAACCACATCCATGAAAACTGCACACTGACTATTAAACTCTGTTGACTAAAATCTAGGTGTTACAAATTGCTCTACCTCTTAAGGAAAATAATGTGTGAGATCCAAACAACTCCCCCAAAGTCCATTCAGAATTGAAAAACTAGATACACATTTAGAGCATCCATTTAATATTCTTAGAACACTGTAAATAATGCAACGACTTGCATGGCTAAACACTGTCACTGTTGATCACTGGAAGAGGAACCTGAAAATATTAAAGATGTTCAGTTGCTGTATGATCAAATACGAACCAATACTATTGTCCCATACTAGAAACATAGAAGGCTTTGAGTCATGCCTAGGGGCTAGAGACTCAGATCTACTGGGCTAGAGACTCTGCCAAATGGGCAGTCAGTCATGCCTACATACTGGAGCTACAATTAAAACCCAAACACAGAGGTTCCAGTGAGTTTCCATAATTGGTGAGATTTTGTCCATATTGTTACACACTGGTGCTGGAAAAGTAACATGTCTTGTTTCCATTGGCAGAAGACCACAGAAGCCCTGGGCTTGGTACTTCTTTAGGACTCTGTCCCTTGGTTGATTCTAAATTGTATCCTTTTCCTGCAATAACTATAACCATGAATGTAATAGCCCTCAGGGAGTTCTGTGAGGCTTAGTAAATTTCTGAAACCAGCAGTGGTTTGGGGGACCACAGTTCCATCTGTGAACCTGCAATTGGCCTCAGGCGTGAGGGTGTTCTTGTGTGGACTCTAAACTTTCTCGTTTGAACTAAGCTCTCACACTGGTGTGAGGTAAGCGTAGTGTTGAGGCCGTGCCCCTAAAACTTTGCACTAGGTTTTCCTCAAGCACAACTAAAGTTGTTCCTCACTTGCTCAAGAACTTGAGTACAGTATTTGGCACATCGCAACAAAACCAGAACCCAGAAGAACCCTTCAGGTCTGAATTCAAATTAAAACGAGTGTCCTTTCCAGGTGACTTTAAACAACATATGTGATTCGTTGTGGTCTTGAAAAAGTATTACAACTTTGCACTTTCAACCTACATGTTCCATCATTATAAAGACATCACTTACAATGGGAAATACTGTTCATCAGCTCAAAATGGTTAATGATAGGTTGGCTGTGTGTATGGTGGGCGGGGGAGGTAGTGGATGCTTTGATTTGAAATTATTTAAAGCAGTCATAATGCAGTGATGGATGAATATAAATCGATTTTCATGTGGCGAGTCTGCAGAGAGGAAAATGTATTTGTCCTTTTTAATGACAAGACTATTTTCCTTCTCTTCATCCCATTTTGTGAAAAGTGACCCTATTTGCCTTCTGAAGGTTTCCCGTAATTGGCTCTGATGCCTCCCGACATTAGCAGATGAATCTGTCAGCTCTGTGAATTTTGTTTTGAAGAAAGAGCTGTGTAGTGGCTAATGACACACGATGTGAGGGGGAGAGGCCAGAGCAGCCGCCTCCGGACTCCTGCCACTTGCTAAGCGTATTCAAAAGACAGCATGACAGAAGGTGCCAGGCTGAACTCTTGAGAGCTGACCTTGAGCTCTGACATGAGAGCATCTGTCATGATGGACACACAGGTTAGACCCAACATGGGAAATCAGCAAGAGGAGCATCAGTGGGCCAGAAGCCTGGCTAAGCAGAAAGCTGGCGGCCTCCCCTTTCCTGTCCGCGCTCCCATCTCCCGTCCCAAATGTCAAGCACAGATCTACCAAGGCCACTTCTGCTACCTGACATTTATTTTTCATTGAAAACCATTTGTCAGGACAAGGCCAGAGGCACCATATACTTACTCTCTCATTTAACTGCCACGCTGTATTCTAGGTTAAAAGCGTGGCATCAATGCTAAAGTACTGACTCTGTCACTTAACCGGCTGTGTCACTTTGAGAAAGTTTACTCATTTACAAAAGGGGAAGAACATTGCTTAGTTGAAAGTGTTGCTGCACCAATTAAATGAGAAAATGTATGTAACGTTTTTGGCTTCCAGTAAATACTTGGTGAATGACAGTTTTGCTATTAACAGCCTAATGAAGAAGCTATTTTTCAGATCATGAAATCGGGTTTTGAAGAAGTTTAAGCAATTTGTCCAAGGTCTGTCCTGATTTTTACTGCAAAGCATTCACTATTCTAAGAAAGATGCTTTTTGTTTACAAGATATGTTTAATGCAACAAATCAGAAATGTTTTTTACTTATATAATCTTTCTGAAATTAAGTTCAGTAAAAAGAGGCAACGTCTTCTGAGCAGTGCAATAATGGTATGCAATGTATACTTTAAAAACACATAGAATACACACATATATATTTTGAAATATATTTCCATCTGAAAATATGGAAGAATATATTCATTGAATTAAAGAATTTTCATTCTACTAACCTAATGGAAATGAGCACCATAGCACCCAGATTATCATCTTTAAAAGTTTCCACCAAAAGAAATAATAATCTTGGAGAAATAATCGATTGCAGATCTGGGTCAGGAAATGTAATACAAGTCAAACCTGGAACATTTCCTTATACAAAAGAGCAAGGAAGCAATACAAATTGCTTGAGTTGTGTCAGAAGGACTCAGAGGCCAACTTGAAGTGTCTTTCATATAACAATAATGGAAATGGATTGAAATGCATCAGATAGATTTAAATCCATGAGTTCATAAAGAATCCAAAAGCAACAGCAATAACAAGAATCACAACCAAACAAATTTGAAAAACTAACTGGTCACTATTAGAAGATAATAGTAAACCAACTCATTATTTTGAAGATTGATAAAGGAAAATAATCAAGTTTTCTGCTCAAGGATTCTTATATGAACAATGCCACTAGGTAGCTAATATTTAGTAGATGAAGGGAGATTGTTCTTTATGGTATTACTCTAGCTAATGAAGAGGAAATAAGAGAATTAGAATACCATTATTTTTGTACTCTCTAATGAACTAATGGATATATGCCTTGAAGGTTAAGCTACTGGCATTTTAAGAAAGAGTCAATGAATGTTTTATGTACTTCCAGATAGAGGAACAAAACACCACCTAGGGAAAAAAAAAAAAAGAAACCAAACCTGATCGAGTCTCAGGATTTAACTATACCAATTTCTCAAATATAGAGGTCACAAAAGTATGTGTTGACACTGCTATATTTAAAATGGATAACCAACAAGGACCTACTGTGTGCACATGGAACTCTGCTCAGTGTTATGCGGCAGCCTGGATGGGAAAGGAGTTTGGATACCTGGATATGTCAGCTGAATCCCTTCACTGTTCACCTGAAACTATCACAACTTTGTCAATCAGCTATACCCCAATACAAAACAAAAAGTTAAAAACATATGTGTTGAATTGCTCTAGAAAGATTCAATTAGCAAAAGTCCATATTGAAGGTGGGAGGAGAAGGGGACGACAGAGGATGAGATGGTTAGATGGCATCACCAACTCAATGGACATGAGTTGAGTAAACTCCGGGAGTTGGAGATGGACGGGGAGGTCTGGTGTGCTACAGTCCATGGAGTCGCAAAGAGTCAGACAGACTGAGCAAACTGAACTGAACTGAACTGATACTGCGGCATATACTGTAGGAGAGTTTCCTCAGTTTGGCTTGGAGGATGGCAGGGACAGCAGCAACTGACAATATGTCACAAATGCAGACTCTCAGGCCAACATGAGACTCAGAATCAGCATTTGATCAATTGCCCAGGCAATGTGTATGCATCATAGTTTGAGAAGCAGTGACTGTGTGGGCCACATGATTCTCAAACAAATAAATTGCAATTAAAATGAAGTCTGTAGGTTAAAAGAACTCAAGAAAAATATCAACCACATGCAATTTGCAGATCTTATTTGCATCCTGATGCAAACAAACTGTGTATCTATTAGACCATTAGAAACGTGAACACTGACAGGATATTTGGAATTACTGTTAATTTTAAATATGATCACGATATCATGCTTATGTTATTTGTAAGCTTTTATCTTTTGGAAACACACACTGAAATAGTTAGAGATGAACTGATATAATATCTGAGATTTAATTTAAAATCATACAGGAAGTGGGAAGTGGCAGGAGTTAAGGATAAAATAAGCCTGACTATGAGTTGAAATTTGTTGAAGCTGATATACTAGCTCATAGGTGTTCATTATACTATTCTGTCTACTTTCCTATACGTTTGAAAATTTTCATAATAAGAAAGTTATAAAGAGAAGTTCCACTGTGAAGAGAGAGTTTAGCTGGTAGACGAGTGCTGGCTGAACGTCTGATTATCAGCGGTGTCTGTGTGCCTGCAGCCCTTTAAAGCATGTTACTGGTGTAGTCATATTTCCCTTACAGTGTCTTTCAGTTGCAAGTGGAATTATCCTCTTTGACAGTCAGAGAATGCAGAAGTTGGAATTCTGTTTCTTTCATGTCCTCATTTCAGTCTCGGAGGTCAGGAAGAACACTTCGTGATTCACCCTTAATAGCCAGCTAAGCTTGTTCATTTCCCTGCGTTCTGTGTTTGTGGCAGTGACGCCCTTGTGCTGGTGGCCAAGATGTTCCCTGGCCTTGTTGCTTCCTTTACAGACAAAGTCTGTCTTGGTTTGGACCCCAAAAGCCCTCCTAGGGAATCTTTTGTTTTGCAATGTCGCATCTGTACCAACCACTGAAGCTCTGTCAAGTTATAGATGGAGAAGTCTCTCAGGGTTGGGGGCGCTGTGTTCAGGCCCATAGATGCTGTAAAAGTGGAGCCCCCTGAGTGCAGTAGCATCAGACACAATTTTAAGAGATGGCATGATCTGAATCCTGACTAACAAGAATCAGGAGAGGAAACAATGGCAAAAAATAATCAAATGTCCATACCAACCAAAGTCTCCCGTGTTGTCTGGCAAACACATTCAGAGCCACAGATATCTATCAGTTATTTCAGGTCGAAGTGCAGGGAGGCTCCAGACTATGTCACCATCCTTATCCACAGACATGGGTCTGGAACAAGCCATTTGGCAAGGCTGAAATATTTGGACGCAAAAAAATAAAACGGGATAGCCAGTGATTCAGTTGTTTCTGTGTGCGTGCTAAGTCTTCGCTTCAGTCATGTCTGATGCTTTGCGACCCTATGGACTGTAGCCCACCAGGTTCCTCGGTCCATGGGATTCTCCAGGCAAGAATACTGGAATGGGTTGCCATGCCCTCCTCCAGGGGATCTTCCTGACCTAGGGATCAAACCTGAGTCTCCTGCATTGCAGGCAGATTCTTTACCGCTGAGCCACCAGGGAAGCCCTCAGTCGTTTCTAAGATTATATAAATGTTTACTTCTGGATGAAATCGAATTTTTGCCATCTCTACCCGCTATATCCCCCCTGCCAGCTTTTCTAGTCTGGCTCTTAACCTTGAGTGCACAGTAGAATCACTTAAGGAGCTTTTAAAATTGCCAGTTTCTGGGTTCTACCTCAGTAATTCTCCTTGCTCAGCAGGTCTGGGTAGGACCCAGGAATCTGCATTTTTAAATGCTTCCCAGAGACTTCAGTGCTGCTTGTCGTTGATTCCATTACATGTTGGCAATCTTGATTTAAACTAATACATAAACTGACCTATTCTTCCCTGAGGCATTGAATCTCCTGGGCCGACTACCTGGTCAGCTGGCGACTAGAGCCAACTGACAGGGTGGCTCTCTGACGTCTGTTCTAAATCTATCGACACCAAGGGAATGGAGGGGCTATTAATGGACACATGGAGCTTTGTCCTAAACCCTATCTTCTAAAAGAAAGAGCCCCAATCTCACCCACCTTGACTTTTCCTCTGAATTCTTACAGGCCTTATGCATAGTTCTATTGATTGGGAACATATATCATTTCTCCTGTTTTTCCTGTCCTGAGATAGTATTAAACTTGGGGAAAGCAAAGCCTCCATTTTATACTTTTTTTTTTTTTCTGCTACATATCTTATTGTCTGCTTGAAAAATATTTATTAACTTTCTATTACAAACCAATCCTGAAATATATATATATTATAGAGCTATTCCATAGGACCTAAAACCTCTATCTTGATTATCTTGTATTACATTTAGGATGATTTTAACTTTCCACAAATTTACTCATTTTTTTATTGTGTGTCAACTATGGCACTAGTGAGTCAGCTTGTATGCACTGCCAATGTTGATAAAACCTAGTAATCCAAGTTAAAATTCATAGACACGTATACTTCTGAGGAAAAGGTCAATTTTACCATATAATATTTTTTACAAAACTCCACAACAAATACAAACCCTAATGACCCCATACTAATTGCCTTGCTTGAAAACTCTTTCTGTTCTTGGATATGTGTCCATCCAGTGAATGTAAACCTCTGAGAGTTAAAAAGAATAGTGTCTGTGAATGTGTTCCAGAAATCACAGGCTATGCAATAGCTTTTAATACGGTGTTCCATTGGGACTTCCTAGGACACCAAGAAATAGTAAGAGCTTAAAAGTGAATAAAAGAAAACGCCTCAGATTTCCAACCAGTAGTGTGGATCCGAAGTAGGAAGCATAGGCTAAAATTAGCATCCCTAGTGTAAATCTGGAAGATAATTCACTCAAGTAGTCCCTATTCACTCAAGTAGTCCCATCAACCTTGCTTTTCTTCACTTTTCAAATCTTGATTCATATTCAAGACCAAACGCGGTGTCATCATCCTCCACACCCACCAAATCCCGTCTATTTTTAGATCTGACTTCAGCTGAAACAGAGACGTCTTTCCTGAAGGTTACGGAGGTTGTCTGAAGGCTGCCTGAAGGTTGTGGGTATGCACTGGGCTGAGACATGAAGATGCTAACACAGCTAACCCCTCTGGGGGAAACTTGACAATGAACAGGCGCAGTGTCAAAGGGCATTTAGAGTGTTTCTTCCCACTGGTCTTCTGAGTGCACCAGGCCAGTAAGCACCCTTCCTCCATTCTCCTTACTTAACCATTTTGCTGAGAGGCCTCTGCCACTCTCATTTCTTCCTTGATAATGGAAACTTAGACCCACCCATAGACTGATACAACCGCACCCAAATCCCAAGACTAGCATTCTACTTGAGAATAAAGCTTGGGCCATCTGTCCAGTCTGTGGACCTGCCGTCTGTACCGTGCCATCTGTCCTACAAGCGCCATACAGGGCAGGAAAAACTAGGCTTTTCTCTTGTCATCTCCGTACTGCTTCAAGCATGAAGCTGACCTTAGCAAGTAAACAGGTAAATAAATAATGCTTCAGGAAAGCAACAGAAAGAAAAATTTCCAAGAGAGGGAGTTATTAAACTGACCTTGCAGTGTCCTCCCAGAGTTTAAATTAAGGTCCGTTGTGATGTCACTGCTGTGTTTTTGAACTTGAGGTCAGGAGTGGAAAAAGCAGATGGGCACAGTTTCAGCAAGGAATATTTCAAACGCTGAGTTAGGATGAGATGCATCTTTTTCGGTAATCATTTCCTTTTTTTTTTCTCCGTGTGGTAAAATACACATAAAACTGACCATTTTGACTGTTTTAAGTGTACCGTTCAGTGGCATTGAGTACCTTCATACTGCTGTGTGACCATCACCACCACTCACCTCCAGAACTTTTTCATCACCCCATTCTGAAACCCTACCCCTGTTTAACAGTGATTCCCCATTTCCCTCTTCCACTGGCCACTGGTAATCATTGTTCTATTTCCTGTCTTTATGGATTTGACTACTTAGGTTCCTCATATAAACAGAATCATACATTATTTGTTCTTTTGTGTCTGGCTTATTTCATTCAGCATAACATTTTCAAGGTTCATCTTTGTTGTATTAATAGAAAGTACCTGAATTCCATTCCTTCTGAAGGCTGAGTAACATTTCATTATATGTATGTCCCACACTTTATCCATTCACCTGTCAGTGGACCCTTGGGTTGGGTCCACCTTTTGGCTATTGTGAATAATGCTGCTGTGAACACTGGTTACACGTATATGCTCAAGTAATTGAAAGCAGGGATTTCAATTCTTTCAATTGAAATCAATTGATGCTTTCAAGTCTTTTGGATATATATGAGGAAGTGGAGTTGAGGTAATGATTTTTTATAAATTCTTGACTCGTTAATCAAGTTATGTAATGAAGAAGCTACTACAGAGAACTCTTTTGGGGATTGTTTTGGCCCTTCTTTGTAGTCACCAACATTGGGTCTTTGAAATTACTGGGTCCTCAAGCCAGTTAGATAATCATTCAATTTTTATCACTTTTATCACTTACATCTAACTCAGTTTAAGAGCAGTCTATGTGAATGAGGATAGGCATGAGAGTGGGACTTATACATTATTACATTCAAGTTCTATAGGAATCCTGGATAGCTGTTATTTGGGGATTAAACTAAAGTTCACATATAAAACCACTTCACTCCTTTTAAAATTTGAAATTTTGCAATCTTGTGAACCTCTGAAATCATGACTGTAATAAAGTGACACTGAGTTAGTATTTCAAGCTCTTCAAATAAAGACCATAAGGAAATCAATCCTACATTGTAAGTATACGATTGACAGTGAATGAACAATCTTTATCAATTCTTATAACTTTCTTGTAAATAAACTACTATAGAAGCCTCTGACCCAATTAATTTCAACCATTTCCTGACTTTTAATTCTGCCAACATAAAATAATTAGAAAGCCCCCTATTTCTTTTCTTCAACATTTTTTTCTGGAGATACTTAGCTTCTTTACCTCCCATAAAACTTTTTAGTAGTACGAATGATAAGAGTTCTAAAGACTATGGGATCTAGAATAAGAACTGTGCATGCCAAACATCCAAAATCTTTGAATTCTTGAAATGAACAGTGTTTATATATCTATAGAAAAAAATTATGATATGAAATACACTTTAACATCTGTTACTTTTAAGTGACAACCAAATTTCTTTGATAGGTGAGTGAGGAATCAAAAGTCCTTGTTTCTAATTCGGAATACACCACATTCACATTGCTATGATAATCAAGCTTTGCTGCTGCCTGTAATATTTGTCTAAGATACTCTGAAATCCTGGAGCTTCTGACTGACACAGTCATCACAAGCTAGAAAGTTGAAAAAAATCTCAGATAAACAGGCCATTCTGAGTTAAAAATATTAACTGTATCACGCAAAAATTTGGTATATTAGGCAAATGAATCAAGATACCTCACCTCGCTCAGTCTATCAGATCATTTCTGCCACTTCCCATTATAGGAGAAGATTGTCAGCCTGGTTCCTGTTGTGGCAAGAATTTACACTAAAATACTCATGAGTTCCTCTACCCTTCTGGCCCACCATTGTCTTGGTGTATCTGTTGCCTAGCAACAAGACCATCTTATCTATGCAGGCAAATACACTTTAATACATATTACTTGAAAGTATTTCTTGGTCTTTCTTTTCTTTAAAACTTTCAAAAATACCCTTTTGTCACATACATTTTAAATTGTATCTTTTTTTGACATATAAAACAACAAGGGAAGATTCACTGTGCAGTTTTCAAATCTGTCCTGCTTTATCTACCTCAATACCTTGCAGTCTGGCCAAATATAGAAATCCCCAAGGAACGGGACACATCTGAATGCCAACGTACACTGTGGTTGACAGCTTTTTTCCTGGCTTTTCAGTGACACCTGCCGCATAGTGCACCTTGCTTGAGTCAAGGACACCAGTGGCCAGACCCTGGAGGAACACTAAGGTTCTCCTTTGCCTCCTGATAATAGGGAAAATAGTATAAGCAAGCTCCCTGGGGAGAGATCTTTGGACACATTTTGTTCACCAAATACTGAAGCTGTGTCTTTCACTTACAATTTCAAGAAAAGTGAGAGAGAAGGAACAAAAACTAAAGAACAAAAGTCACACATTCATAAAAAGAATTACGGATTTATTGCTTCTGCTTCTGCTCCCCTCCCCCCACTCCCCATTTATACTTCTGTCCTCTTCTCTCTCTCCCTCTCCCTCTCCCTCTCTCTCTCTCACACACACACAGAGGCAGTCTGCCATTTTTTGTCTCTCTGTAATTGCTTAGGGGTTTTTCCATCACATCGAACCTGGTTGCTCAGGGAAAAGGGAGCACACACAAGGCATGTGGAAAGCCATTGTGTTATTAGCTGAGGGAACCAATCCAGGATCATCCTCCAAGGGCAGGGCTCTTTTGAGTGTCATGTTTCAACCTTTGCCTTCAGAGGTAGTAAGCTGTATATGCTGTGGATTCAAACTCCTTTTGATGCCCCAGAAGATTCACACATGTATGATGGATTCAATATTCAAGACCTCAGTCAATGGACACGTTGAGCTTCTACTGAAGGAACAGACCTTTCAGGACAGTCTGCCTTATCAGTACTCTTCAAATTCCTCTCCTCTCACCCAGAGCGCATATCAATTCTCTTTGCTTTCACTGATGACTTTGACCTTTCTAATTAGCTCTATGAAAAACACAGTCCGTATTTGGATTCTGCCCCTTCTTCTAAAACTCATCCACCATCCCCTTTCTAGTCAGGGCAGAGGTGTGATTCTTTGACTTCTTGATAGACAGCTTTCAGCTTACCATTCCTCACCTTGCTTCCCCCACTGTTGGCATCTGCAACAATAATTTGTATGTTCCATCCACTGTTGTTGTGTGGAAGGAAAATAAAAATGGAGTTGGTTTTGCCAAGAGAGCTCTCTAAATGGAGCTGAGAGGCCACAGCAGAAGTGTGACTTATGCACATCTTGTCCTGGATGGAATCTGACCTTTTGGTCACTTATTGTCCTCATGAAGGCATCCAGAACATCTGCCAGAAACTTAAGATACTTATCAGACCCTTATCCTAAAATAACTTGTGACAGCTGATATACCTATTGAATTCTTAACCTAAAATAACTCGTGACAGTCTATCTACTTATCAGACCCTTATCTTAAAACAATTTGTAACTGCCATGCATTACAGACAAATATTTCCTTTCTTGTATCAGAGTATAGCCTCGTGGCTTTTGCCTTTAAAACAAATTTTTTGAAAATTTTCTGGGTATGCCATGTGGCATGCAGGATCTTAATTCCCCAGCCAGGGATTGAAACTGTGCCCCCTGCAGCTCAAGTGTGGAATCCTAGCCATTGGGCCACCAGGGAAGTCTCACAGCTTTTGCCTTTTTAAGCCCCTGATTCTTTCTCTTCCCCAGAGTACTTAGTTTTACCCTAATCCATGTCTCCCAAATGCAATTCTTCCCAAATAAACTCTTTCCCTATTTGCAACTTTCTGTGTTTCTTGACACCTATTATATTAAAGTTCCTGTGGCATCTGCAGTGGAGAGACACCCTAGATGATGGTTTTCCACTGGATTTCCAGCCCAAGTATGATCCAATTTATCCACCTGGAATATCGATACTATAGAGAGATACTGGGAAAGCATGAAAAATGATGATGTGTAGTCATGCAGCAGAGAAGGCAATGGCACCCCACTCCAGTACTCTTGCCTGGAAAATCCCATGGACAGAGGAGCCTGGAAGGCTGCAGTCCATGGGGTCGCTGAGGGTCGGACACGACTGAGCAACTTCACTTCACTTTTCACTTTCCTGCATTGGAGAAGGAAATGGCAACCCACTCCAGTGTTCTTGCCTGGAGAATCCCAGGGACAGGGGAGCCTGGTGGGCTGCCGTCTATGGGGTCACACAGAGTCGGACACGACTGAAGCGACTTAGCAGCAGTAGCAGCAGCATAGTCATGCAGAAATGGATAGAAGACACTCTGAGTATAATCAGCAATTTTCCAGAAAATAGTGCAGAGCCAGACAAGGAGCTACTATGAAGGTCTCCACCTACATGTTTCACGCAGGCTTGACCTATGTACCGTGTAGCAGTGAAACACTCTCCAGGTGAAAAGTCTCTGTCCTATACTGGTATTCTTTACATAATGAATGTGCTACCCAAAAAAGTCAGTGCAAAGAGATTTAAAAAAAAATCATCATATTTTGTATCTTTGAGAAAGGGACCTACAATGAATCACTTTTTTTTAAAGGAATAATTGCTTTTGAAGTGTCAATCACACTCTCATTTAATCTTTCATAAGTGGTGATTTTCTTGTTATGTTTTCATAGAGTGAAGCTCACCCACATGTAAGTTCATAACAACTGGAATAATTTCATATCATGTGCCTATTGAAGATATCTCTACATTGAGGCATGCTAAGCCCATATGTACTGTTTACAAGAAGGACTTTTAAGTTCTAAAGCCACAAGATCCTTTTGAAAAGGACTAAGACCCTGATGCTGGGAAAGACTGAAGGCAGGAGGAGAAGGGGACAACAGAGGATGAGATGGTTGGATGGCATTACCGACTCAATGGACATGTGTTTAGACTCTGGGAGTTGGTAATGGATAGGGAGGCCTGGCGTGCTGCAGTCCATGGGATCACAAAGAGTCAGATATGACTGAATGACTGAACTGAACTGATGTCTTATATACCTTTGTTATTTCCTATTGTACCAAACATAGTGTCTTATACATAGCAGTCAAGTAACACATATGTGTTGAAAAATGAAGGAATGAATCAAGCATCTTGTGTCATAGATAGTAGTGGACTTGAGAAGATTTTTGGTTTTGACAAAATAAAAATACAGACAAATAGTTGGCAGCATCAACATTATCGATAATGAAAAAATGGTAATTTTTAACATTTTCCAAAATACCTTCAAAACTATTTTAAGAACACAATCAAATAAAAAGTAAAACATTCCATATAAAGTTGAAGTCTTCCCTTTCCTTCACGCCCAACACTATTTCTCCCATCCTCAGAAGGAAAAGTAGGGAATTTATGAATTGCCTTCCAATCCATTTTTGTTTTTATACACATGTACATGCATATGTATACATACCCATAAATATCATAGTTTAGTAAGAGTTATACAAAATTTAGAATACTGGTATCATATTCTAGTTACTCTATATATCAATTTGCAACTTATTCATTTTCTAGTCAACATTATATTTGTGAATTAGCCATGTTTCATACAAAATAAACCTGGGCATTTAAAAAAATCTGCTGAACAGCATGCTATATTTTATTTATTCATTCCCCTCATTCTTAGACTCACAGACTGTTTTCAACATTTGTTACTATAAATAATGCTGCAATGAGCATGCATCTATGCCTGTGTCAAACTTCCCAGTTCCCAAGTTTACTGGTTCGTGGAAAATGCATATTTTTACATTCCTAGCTATAACCAAATAACTTCCAAAATGTACCAATTTATACTCCACTTGCAGTGTACTAGAATTTTCCTTCCTCCCATCCTTGCCCATACGAACCACACACATCTCACATGCTCATCTCTCAACAGACAAGGAGGATAAACTCTCATCAAATTTATATTTTGTGATCAAGACAATGAAATTCAATAATCCTTAAATGATGGCTAGTACAGTTTCTATAATTGTAACATGCTGTAGACTTGCTGATTTTAATATGATGGGTTTTTTTTTTTAATTTTATTGGAGTATAGTTGATTTACAAGATTGTGTTACTTTATGCTGTATGCAAAGTGAATCAGTTATATATATACACACACACACATATATACATATATCGACACTTTTTTAGATTCTTTTCCCATATGGGTCATTGCACAGTATCGAGTAGAGTTCCCTGCTATATGTCCTTATTGTGCTAAATCACTTCAGTTGTGTCCAATTCTTTGAGGTCCTGTGGACTGTAGCCCACCAGGCTCCTCTGTCCATGGGATTCTCCAGGCAAGGATACTGGTTGGGTTGCCATGTCCTTCTCCAGGGAATCTTCCTGATCCAGGAATCAAACCTGTGTCTCTTATGTCTCCTGCATTGGCAGGTGGGTTCTTTACCACTAGTCCCACCTGAGAAGCCCCAGGTCCTTACTAGGTATCTATTTTATATATAGTAGTGTGTGTATGACAGTCCCAATCTGCCAGTTTATCTCTTCCCTCCAACACAGTGGGTTCTAATAAAGAGGTAAGTAATTCTTCACTGAGTGTTGAGAACGGGAGTACATCCTTATGCATGGCTAAATTTTAAAAAGATGCCCAGGTGCATCCAGGCTCACCTTAATTTGGATTAGCCACAAAATAATATTGTAGGGTATCCCACCTCTAAGTAGTTTCTTTAATACTTACAGTTTTAACTTTTTATAGGTGAGGATTTCTGGGACATCTCTAAAGACAGATAGTCTTTTAGGATTCAATGGCTGAAACAAAATCAAGACCAATGGTTTTAACAATATGCCCCACTCTACTCAAGATTTAAAGACCTGGGAGAAGATGAAACATTGACCTAGCTTATTTCACATGTCCAGCTCTTGGTCAGAGGAAGACAGGGTGCCTCAAGTAAAGTTACACAAAGAATACATACATAGGAAAAGAGCTTATTTCTCTGAAAAAAAATAAGGCATAATCTAGCATAAACAGAGGAGACTGGCACAAAATAGCAAATAGCTGCCACCCGCAGTGGGCTGAGCAAATATAGATCTTTAATGTCTACTATATGCCAAGAATGACCAGCACAGACAGGGCACCATAATCCAGGAGGCTCCCACAAAGCTGTTGAGCCTGCAGACTATAGCTTGAGTAGGTCTGTGTGATTCCACCACCCGGAACACCTCATGGCACAGCCAGCGGCCCCCCAAGTATCCAAAAGGATGTGTTGTAAACAAGTGAATCTTTAAAACTGAGTGCACTTATGCCTTGCTCTGCAATGCTTTCCTCCCATTAGACTTCCAATTCCTGCTAATGGTGTCCACAAAGTCTCAAGCCTCAGAATCATCTTTGATGTTTCCCTCTTTCTCAGCTTGTCATTTTGAATCCCTGCTCATTCTCTTTCTCTGCTTTCTCTTCTGCAATCACCAGCTCTCTAACCTCCTGTGCTGATTCAAGTTAAGTCTTTTTACAGTTTCTCACCTAAACTATTACACGAGTCTCCTGGCTGATCTCCCCAGCTCTCTTTCTGAAACACTTGGCTCCGCTATATACCAGCACTAGATTTACCCTTCCTGAATACACTGAGAAAGGAGCGGGACAAATCAAGGCAAGAGGGTGGTTTCATGTTGGGACAGAAAATGTCATGTGTCTACTGGCATTTACCTTTTTGGCTGCTCAATATTCATACATCCTTACATACCTTCTTGGCTTCCTTACATTTATATCCAAATAAAATTCACTCTCCTCTAACAAAGGGAAACAACTAATGTCTCATCTAGCTAAGGTCTTTTCTTGAGTGCTGAAATCACTGTTGCCAGCATCAAACTTGGAATACACACTTGGTGGTGGTGGTTTAGTCCCTAAGTCGTGTCCGACTCTTGCAACCCCGTGGACTGTAGTCTGCCAGGCTCTTCTGTCCATGGGATTCTCCAGGCAAGAAGACTGAAGTGGGTTGCCATTTCCTTCTCCAGAGAATCTTCCGAACCCAGGAATCGAACCCGGGTCTCCTGCATCGCAGGCAGATTCTTTACTGACTGAGCTACGTTAGATCTGAGTCAAAAAGTCCAGGGCAACAAACAGCCTCTCAGTACCTCTTAAAGGTCTGGCAACCCCCCTCTGAATGAAAGCTGACCACCCCTAACGCACTGACTTACAACATGAGGGAGAGAGAGAATAGGAAAACCACACAAAAGCCCTCATTTGAAACAGCGGAGAACTTTCTGCTTTGGTATCCAGATACTTTTGTTCAATCAGTAGCTGACTGCACTTCTGCCCTGGGAGGCACTTTTGACCCTTGCCCTCCATAGGCCTCAGTTCTTCCCTTGGGGAGAACATTTTTGTCCGTTTTGCTCCGTGGACACATGTGGGATGGACACACCAGGGAGGATTCCTCTGTGGTCTGTGTCTCGTGAGTAACCCCCTTCCTGGGACTGGTGGATGGCTGGAGGGTCAGACTATGGAGAACCAGGGCAGCGTGAGATCCTTGCTTTTGTCTCACGGCTGTAAACGGAATGTGGTATCTCCACCTCTTCCTCCTGTTTTTGTTTTGTCTTTTCACAACACACCTCAAAGCCCATGGTCCCAGGAGATGATGTCCCACTGGCTTCATTTTGGTCATACATCCACCCTTTCCCTCAAGTAAGAAATGGGGTTTCCAGAGACTCACAAGGCCTGGATAGGAGGTGGAGGTACGACCTTCTGACAAAAGTTGGGCTTCTGCTGAAATAGAGTGAATGGATGCTGGCTGAGTACAAACAACGATGTTCACCCCAGAAGGCCTTACGATACATGGTTCTGGTTCTTTTATAATCTGTGGATGCCTCCGTATTGCATTCAGTGTGAGGAAATCAACAGTTAATTCCCAAACCTGAGAAATCCAATTATTTAGGCAATGTATCAACTAAGTTCTCACACTCCTTTCCACCTAGCTGTGCACGGTTCTGGCTAAGGTCAGACAAGGAATTTATTATAACGATGACCTGTTAATACTATGTAAGCTCCTAGCCCTGCAGGGATAAGCAACATGAACATATTAAAATGCTGTAGTCAGCATAACCTGATCTTGGCACCATTTCTCCTCCTCACGGTCCGTATGGTCTGGGTTGTTGTTCTTCAATTGATCAAATGTTAAGAATTGACATTTCATAACGATTTATGACAGTCACCTGCCTCTTCGGGGTCACATTTATTCATTCAGCAAATATTTATTGAGTGACTAATAAGATTGAGCTACGCTCATGGTTTATTGCAGGCACACAATGACTACGTGATGAATTAATGACCACAACGTGGGCAGTGTGAGATGAATTAGACTTAGGTCTTGCAAAAGATCTCATTTCACATTGCCCACATTGCAGGTATTAATTCATCAAAGAGTCATCTCTCTCTTCACATGTAATACCAGCGCATGCACAGCTGTAATACAGGTAGAGTTTGGAGGCTAAAACTGAGGTAGACTTCTTAATCACAAGCAGAGAAAAGGCTCACTGGATGATGCATAGTACCCGGGGCAGCACTTCCCAGGTGGTACAGTGGTAAAAAAATACACCAATGAGGAGGCTCAAGAGATGCGAGTTCAATCCCTGCATCAGCAAACTCCCCCAGAGGAGGAAATGGAAACCCACTTGAGTATTCTTGCCTGGAGAATTCCATGGACAGAGGAGCCTGGTGGGCTACAGTCCATGGGGTTGTAAAGAGTCAGACATGACTGAGCATCCAGGGAAATCCAGAGTGAAAAGATGTAGAAATGGACAATTAGGTCCTAACACATAATTTGAGCCAGGTCAAGCTATTCAATACGTGAAGCCAGCACTACCCTTCAGTTTCTCCAGTCTTTTTTAAAATTTGCTTTTTGTTTTATTCAAGCAAATCAGAATGATTTATCACTAGTCATCACAAGGCTCCCAGCTGGTAGGTATTCTAAACAAAGAGTTTTCCTAGATCAGGTGTTAAAACCTTAACATGGAAAAATGTCTTTACTAGAAAATGAGGGACATGAACTATTTTAGTAAATCAGGTGGATAATTTTTAATTGCTAAAAATTATTGGCGAGTAATAGTAATAATCACTAAGTAGATACGAGTTTAATTGTAAGAGAAGCACTGATAACTTGGCAGAAAACTTGGCCTGCCACTTTCTCCATTTTTAGCTAACCTGCTCTAGGTGGAGAAGCACATATTTGCATAATAAAATCTGTTCCCTTTGTTCTTTTACTTGCTCCAGCTAAATGTCTTGGAATGCCCTGCTATTGTTTCCACAGTTACATAGAAGAGAGGTGACTTTCTTTTTTTCACTAATCTTTATTTGCGTATAGTTGCTTCACAACGCTGTGTTAGCTTCTGCTGTAAAAGTGAATCAGCTCTATGTTCACACATATCCTTTCATTTTTGGATTTTCTTCCCATTCAGGTCACCACAGGAGACAACTCACTTTTCACAGGCCACTGAAATGATCACTGCCATTACTAAGTTAATTTAGAAAAGCAAAAGTACAGATAAAACCTTTAAAAAAAAAAGGTTGATAACTGAAAAAAATACTAAGCCCTGTTCACCAGGGTAATAAACTTACCTTAAATTATCTCTAAAGAATTTATAGACTCAAACTTGTGGTGTTCCTGGTTCTATGCGAGTTCAGCAATGTCCTACCAATATGGTCATTCTGGGAATCTAAACACCTCATAACCCAACTATAAAGGTAAGGTTTACTATATCTACTTGTTAGAATACTTAACAGTTATTTAAAAAAAAAAAAAAACCACTTTTAGAAAGGCTTTGTAAAACAATGTAAAATGATGAAATATTAAATGTACAAAAATCAGGTGTGAAAATTGTAAACACAGTGACTTCAATTATGTAAAAGTACAAATACTTAAGTATAGAAAGGGTCTAAAAATGATGTCAAAATACTAACAGATATGTTTGTGATTGGCACAATGGGTGTTTTTTCTTTCTGGTTACAAGTATTCTCCTAATTTTAATAAGCATGAATTGCTTTCATATTAAAAAGCACTTATTATTACATAAAAAACCTGTGCACTCCAAATAATAAAAGGGTTACTTTAAAACAAATTTCTCTTCACAAGTTTGAACTCTGATAATTTTAAAAAGATTTATAAAGAAATCAGAGAATGATTTAATCTACCAACCAATAAATGTCTTGGTCAAAGGAAATTGCAAAGTCATTTGTCATTATTTTATGAGCATTCCTTACACTCTGGGGTAGGTTCTCATTTCATTATCCAGTGCTTCTGGATTAGAGAGAGAAAATTACTTTCCAGGGTCACATATGAGTGGAACATAAAGAACTGGAGACCTCATCACCACCTGGCAAAGTGGAGGGTATAGGGGGGTCATATAGGACGTGCTTAACTGTGCGTGTGTGCGTGCACGTGTGTGAGCATGTGTGTGAGTGTGTATGTGTATGCACACGTGCTCATCCCTCCCTTGATACCTTCATTTTCGTCTAAGGGCTTTATTGCCCTTCTTTAGGGGCCCTGGGCAGAAATCATCACCCTGATCCAGAAAGGCAAAAGTAAAGAATTGCTATTATCCCTTAAACTTAAGGGATTCTATTCATCCAGGTGGCTAACTCTATTAAATATTTAAATGTCGATGGTATTTATGTCTAACAGTGGTGGGGGATTTCAATTAAGGAATTTGAGGTGATGGTTAGCCGGCAGTTTAGATGCAAGGCCTGAGGCAGGCTGTCAGGAGACATAGTTTCTTGCCCCTGAAATCAGACTAGCTTTCCAATCTGGAAAACAAAGAACAGCTTCAGTTTTCTTTAGTTATCTAGGAAATTTCTGCTGACATTGTTTTTCAACTTTCTTTCTCTTTTGAACTTTACCTGTCCCTCCCCATCTGTGGGCCATCACCCCAACCCAAATTTCTACCCATATTAAGACCACCACTTGCCTTTGAGTAGAACAGTAAATTTCATGTGTATAGAGAAATGCAAGCTTTGTGGTTTCTGTACATGTATCTTCCCTAGTGGCTCAGGTGGTAAAGAATCTGCGTGCAATGTGGGAGACCAAGGTTCAGGCCCTGGGTGAGGAAGATCCCCTGGAGAAGGGAATGGCTACCTACTCCAATATTCTTGCCTGTAGAATTCCATGGACAGAGGAGCCTGGTGGGCTACAATCCATAGGATCACAGAGTTGTACACGACCAAGCGACTAACATTTTCACTTTTTGAACTTCATACAAGTATCTTAGGTGCCTAGAACTCCAGGAATGGACTGTAAATCATATTCAGCAGAAAATACCTCCTAAGTCTTACAAGTCATTACATATGAATATTTTAAAAGAAATTACTGCTTAAAATCAGTCAACTAACCAGTCAATAAAATTCTGACTCATTTACTGATTTTAAATATGCCTTTTTATTCTAACATATAACTTAGGAATATTAATTTTGATGAATTGACCCAATCTTTTCTTCTACAAAAGGCGGCAAATGTTTCCTGAGGTTCCCTCAGAGGTCTGTGCTCACATTCCTTGGTCATATATTCCTCCTTCCTTTTACAGTATGCTTATGCCTAGACTTATCCTTTATGTAAACACAGATCCAAGCATTTTTCTTACTTTACTCATTTATTTTACCTAAAGGATATTTCCTCTTACTTCTCTCTCTTCATTTCTCAATCAAGAGTCTTATTTATAAGTGAAGGTGAGTATGTGTCAGAACTTGTTATATGAATTGCTTTAAATTTTTAAAATTTTTTTAAAGAAAATAAGACAAATTGTTCAGAATATCAGCTTCTCGGCTGCAACAAGTTATTAAATCCTGAGTGTTCTAAGTGCTAAGAGATTTGATAGGGAAAATAAACGTTTCTGTGCAAAAGCTGTGATCCTGCCAGATATAGTACAGATAATTCAGTTCGCCTCTTGGTCCCCTGTAAAGGATGGAAGATATTCGGTTTGTTCACCAGCCAGCCTCTGTGACATAAAGAGTGGGGATATCCCACCTCTTGTGGCCCTGCATGATTGATTGCAAGATTCTCAAACATTGCTGGAATTTTTTTCTGTTTAAAAATATATAGAAATATAAGGTTAGGGTAGTCACATCATTCTTTGAGAATCCAGAAATGTTTTCTATACCTTTGCTTAGAATGAGAATTCACAAATTCAAAATTTGATTTCATGTAAAAAGTTTTATCTGTTGGTGATGCGCTCCCACTGGGATAAGCCACAGATCATGGAAGTAAGCTGAGAGGATGGGTATGGTCCCTAAGTGCTTTCTACAAAATTGGTCCCTTATCAAAATTTTTTCTAAAGATGTTAACATAATGGCTAAGAGGATGACAAAAAAATTGTTGAAGGATACAATGTGAAAGCCAAATCATCAAATAGGCAGAGGAAAGAATCAAAGAGTCGTAGCTTTTTCTTTTTTATTGTAGTAAAAGTATTCTTGCCTGGAAAATTCCATGCAAAGAGGAGCCTGGTGGGCTACAGTCCATGGAATCACAAAGAGTCAGACACCACTGAGTGACTAACACACACACAAATACATGTAACATAATATTAACAATTTTAGCCATTTGTAATTGTACGATTTGTTGCATTAAATATATTTACAAGGTCCTGCAGCCACCTGGAATGCTCTATACTCCAAACTTTGCCATCATCCCCAGCATAAACTCTGTATCCATTAAACAGTAACTCCTCATTCTCCCTGCCCTCAGCCCCTGGCAACTTCTATTCTGCTTTCTGCCTCTAGGATTTTGCCTATTCTAGGTACCTCAGTATAAGTAGAATCATATAATATGTGGCTTTTTATGTCTGGTTTGTTTCACTTAGCATGATGTTTCCAAGGTCCATCATGTTTTGGTATGTAGCATAATTTCATTTCTTATGACTGAATGATATTCTATTGTGTGTGTATATATATATATATATATATACATGACCCTTTGTTTATTCATCAGTTGATGGACACTTGATTTGTTTCTACTTTTGGTTCTTGTGAATAATGCTACTGCTTGCAATTCTCTTGGATATATTCCTCAGAAGTGGAATTGCTGAGTCATACAGTAGTTCTGTGTTTAAATGCTGCAGGAACTGCTCAATTGTTTTTCACAGTGACTACACCATTTTACATTCCTATTGGCAATGCATGAGGATTCCAATTTACCTATATCCCTGACAACGCTTATTTTGTTTTCTGTTTGTTTTATTATATTCATCCTAGTAGATAAAATGTGATAACTAATTGAAGTTTTCATTTGCATTTCCCTAACAACCAGTGGTATTCACTTTTTATGTACTTACTGACTGCTTATTTTCTTTACAGAAATATTTATTCAAATACTTTGCTCACTTCTGAATTGGATTTTTGTGTCGTTTTTGTAGGGGGTTGCCTTTTAACACGTTGCTTTACTTCTAACCAACAGCACAGGCACCGTCTTCTATCTACCTGAAGCCACCTACTAGCTTACCCCCTACTTTAGAACTGCACACAGGTTTGCAGTGTCCCATGACCTTCCTTCCCAACACTGTCCTGTCTTTATGGAAGATGGGGAGTGCAGGTACACCTGCAGCAGGAAAGAAGGAACATCCTCAGGGGGGCCTGGATGTTGCAGGAGCCAAAAAACCTGACAAAAGAAGTAGAGATGAGAGGCAAGCACCCTTTCCACTCCACTGTGGCTTTCTTGCAACCAGCGTCATGTCATACTATTCATGGGATCCATTGCTTTTTGGATCTTTTTGCCTTTTTTCCTTGGTTCTCAAGGAGCCTTAATTTTTAATGTACCTAATCAGCTGGTGAATGGATGATGTGATGAAAAGTTTCTTCTCACTCTGGATTTCAAAAGTAGACAGAGGGGTTTGTGGTAGACTGTGGGAGGTAATTACAACGGTGGCCCCAGAATCATGCCTTCCTAGGAGCACGTCCTTGCACAGTTCCGTCCACACGAGCTCTGGAGCAGCCAGGGGGTCTGCCTTGGGTCATTAGCAAACCTGACACAAGTAGAAGTCTGAACAGCACTTGTGCATTCAGGTTTGCTCTTTTCAGGCTGTGGTTGGAACCTTGAATTTACCATGTGAACAAGCCCGAGTCCACCTACTGGAAAAACCATGGAGGAAAACAGAGGCGCTCCAACCAACAGCCAGACATGTGAGTGGGACCACCTTAGATGGTCTAGCTTCTGTGGGGTCTTCGGGCACCTGCAGCCACATGATCAAGCACAGGTGAGCCCAGCCCAAGTCACTACTAGCCCACAGAATCAGGAGCAACAGCAGAATCATTGTTTTAAGCCAAAGTTTTGAGATAGTTTCTTATTCAGGAATGCATAACTGGCACAGTCTTGCACTCACTCTATTTAAAGAGTTACAAATCAATAAGAAATGGACAGAACTCCAAGGAAAAATGGACAAGGCTTGAATAGACATTTCAAACAT
The DNA here is from genome assembly GCF_002263795.3 of Bos taurus. NCBI lineage: Eukaryota > Metazoa > Chordata > Mammalia > Artiodactyla > Bovidae > Bos > Bos taurus. The sequence goes on from NC_037336.1 coordinate 32,706,510, forward strand.
GTCACAAAAAAGATAAACATACAAATAACCAATAAACATATGAAAAAGTGTTCAGTTTTCATTATGCATCAGGGAAATGCAAATTAAAGTGATACTGAGATCTTCGACAGAATGGCTAAAATTAAAAAGACAGAAATAATTAAGTGTTGGTGAAGATATAGAGTGATAGTGATTCTCTTAGATTGCTGGTTTCCTGTGGGAGTGGAAATTGGCACGATTACTTGGGAAACCTGCCTGTCTGCATTTCCTAAAAATGAATATATACATAGCTAAGGCTCTGGAATTTCTCTTGAGTATCTACCCACAGGTGCTATTATATGTTTAACAACTACCCTTCTGGGAACAATAAAAAGAACAAGAAATAAAAGCCCCAATTTGTAGCATTGGTTTATTTCCATCATATAAATATTCTCATTGTGTGATTTTAAGCTACAGCCTGACAGCAGTGAGCACAAAATGGGAACAAATGGGAACAACTGGCTTTGTAAGCTGGTACAAGCGAGTTCCAGAACACCAATGTATATACTCAACAGAGAGAGAAATAGGTACAAGAAAGCTTATAGCAGAAAAATACCTGAATGCCCATAGACAGTGGAATAAATTGTGGTGAATCCACACACTGAAAAACCATTTTCAAAGAAGGAATGAACTGCAACTATATACAACAAATATGAATGTATTTTATAAATATAATGTTGACTGAAAGCAGTCAGACATAAAAGAGTACAAATGTTAATGATTCCATTTACACAAAGTCAAAAACCAGGTAAGATTAATTTATGTTTTTAGAAGTTAGGATTGTGGTTAACTTTGAGAAGAGAACAGAGACAAAAAAAGTTGTTGTTTGAGCGGGGCTTCTGCTCTGGAAAGTGGGTAATACTCTGTTTCTTCATTTAGATGCTGATTACAGGGCTATGTAGTGCATTTGCAAAAATCCTTATAATTTACTGACTATTCTCTATGTATGTTATATGTCAACAAAGGATCAGAAAAGAAGAAAAACCCCTGTCTACTCAACAGATTCAATAGCTTCGTGATAAGTCTATTTAGTAAGTAAGCCACCTCTGAAGGCACATCTAGACTCAAGCCTGCTGCTGCTGCTAAGTCACTTCAGTCATGTCCAACTCTGTGCAACCCATAGATGGCAGCCCACCAGACTCCCCCGTCCCTGGGATTCTACAGGCAAGAACACTGGAGTGGAGTGCCATTGCCTTCTCCAATGCATGAAAGTGAAAAGTGAAAGTGAAGTCGCTCAGTCGTGTCCGACTCTTAGTGACTCCATGGACTGCAGCCTACCAGGCTCCTCCGTCCATGGGATTTTCCAGGCCAGAGTACTGGAGTGGGGTGCCATCGCCTTCTCCGAGACTCAAGCCTAAAAGCTCTTAAATAGTTCAGAAAAACAAAAATAGAAGTTTTCTAGTGGTCATGAAGGAGAAGGCAATAGCACCCCACTCCAGTACTCTTGCCTGGAAAATCCCATGGACAGAGGAGCCTGGTAGGCTGTAGTCCATGGGGTCACTGAGTCAGACACAACTGAGCAACTTCACTTTCACTTTCATGCATTGGAGAAGGAAATGGCAACCCACTCCAGTGTTCTTGCCTGGAGAATCCCAGGGACGGGGGAGCCTGGTGGGCAGCTGTCTATGGGGTCGCGCAGAGTCGGACACGACTGGGGCAACTTAGCAGCAGCAGCAGCAGCAGTGGTCATGAATCCAGAGAAGATGCTTTATTTGCCCAGCTGTTATTATAAGGCAGAGTAATATTTTGGGAAGGGAAATTTGATCATCCTGATTCCAAAGTAAGACGCTTCCGGGACTTCCCAGTGCAGTGACAGCAAAGCCATCTTTCCCCTGAGCCAGGAGGCCTCCCGGATCTCGCACCTGCCTGTCTCTGCCTTGGCGTCCGGTCCCACCAGTTCCCTGGCTTTCAGTGCTGCAGGAGCACAGGTCTTCCCTCAGTTCCTCAAGCCCACCCACCCCTCTCCCTGCCCTCCGCCGCCTCACCTTCCTGTCTGCTGCTCCCTCTGCTGGGATCCCGTCCCCATGTCTTGCTACTTCTCTCCCTCTCTTTCTTGCCTTTGGTCCATCTCAGCATCATTTCCTCAACACCTCTTTAAACTGTCTTGTGTAAAATAGGCCCGCCATCATTATTAATCTCTATATGATATTCTTGTTTCTTTCTTTTATGGCATACACTACTTGTAGCAATTATCTTGATGACTTGTCTTCCTCACTGGTATGTTATCTTCTATGAAGGCAGAGTCTTTGGCAGTCCCATGGCTGTATTTCCTGAATGCCTGCATGTTTGGTGTTGCAGAAATGCCTATCTGCAATGTAAATAAATGAAGTCAGGAGTGGCTCTAAATTAATTGGAAAGAACCCAGGTCAAGGTGGAACACAGCAAACAAACAGCAGGTGCTCCCTTACTATGGTTTCCAAAGGACAGTTTAGATTAGATGGGCACTCAGCTAGGAGTTGGAGAAGGAAATGGCCACCCACTCCAGTACCCTTGCCTGGAAAATCCCATGGACAGAGGAGCCTAGTATGCTACAGTCCATGGGGTCGCAAAGAGTCGGACACGACTGAGCGACTTCACTCACTTCACTCACTCAGCAGGAGTAACACGGAGTTTGCAGTTATTTCTCCTCTGATGTCTCTCTGGGGACAGACTTGCCTATAAGTCTTGGCAGGAAACAGATATGTCCCTCCCAAAGGCATGCTTCCCTCCCCTTCACAGAGCAAGGTGTCCCTACAATAGCCTCGGACGCTTGTCTATTGCAAACAGAGATCTCACAGGGAGATGTTTAGAGGAGCCCTCCCAAAAGATGGGAGAATGTGAGAAACGAGAGACTAGTACAAGCCACTTACAGAAGAGGCTGTGAGAATCTTCACTCTGTAAGCTCTTGCCTTAAGTTCTGGAGAGGCAGCTCCAAGGTCAGGCATCTCTCTGGCATTTGGTGTTCATTCATACAGATGGCCCTTGATAGTAGAGTGCTAACACAGGAGGACACAACTGCTCAAATGGGCTATGCTTCACTTAAGGGAACCACTACCCTGAATCCTGTGAATCTCGAAAAGGATTGCGATTCTTCATCAATAAGGTGGAAGAGTGAGTGCAGACATGGCCCAGCTTAAGAGTGAATAACAGGCATGAGCAAGAGAACTCCGAGCCCTGCTGTGAAGTCGTGGCCACTGTGTGAGAGCGGCTGGGCTGACTTGTGCTGAACACAGTTTGCCAGAAATCAGTTAGCCACAGGTAGGAACAATGGCCTCTCTTTCCTCAAGGCAGTTGGTTCAGACTTTTTACTTCCTTGGGTTTTTATGCACAATTTGTAATCAAAATCATTGGTACCTCTACTTAGAACACTCTTCACCTACATTCTTTCATAGCTAGAATTTACCATTCAGGTCTCAGCTCAAATGTCATCTCCTCATCGAGGTCTCATTGAGGATTCAACCTATAGGAGCATTTCCAGTCTCACATAAGCTGCTCCGTCACACAAGCCTACCTAATGACCTTCATAACATCTGTTATACCATGAAATCCATCTATGGGATTTGTTTCTGCAGTTGTTTGTCCCCATTTACCAGATCATAAATTCCACAAGAACAGAAACTTTGTCATCATCATCACTTCAGTGTTGGAAGAAGCACAAGCTGGAATCAAGATTGCCAGGAGAAATATCAATCACCTCAGATATGCAGATGACACCACCCTTATGGCAGAAAGTGAAGAGGAACTCAAAAGCCTCTTGATGAGACTGAAAGAGGAGAGTGGAAAAGTTGGCTTAAAGCTCAACATTCAGAAAACGAAGATCATGGCATCCAGTCCCATCACTTCATGGCAAATAGATGGGGAAACAGTGGAAACAGTGTCAGACTTTATCTTTTTGGGCTCCAAAATCACTGCAGATGGTGACTGCAGCCATGAAATTAAAAGACTCTTACTCCCTGGAAGAAAAGTTATGACCAACCTAGATAGCATATTGAAAAGCAGAGACATTACTTTGCCAACAAAGGTCCGTCTAGTCAAGGCTATGGTTTTTCCAGTGGTCCTGTATGGATGCAAGAGTTGGACTGTGAAGAAGGCTGAGCACCAAAGAATTGATGCTTTTGAACTGTGGTGTTGGAGAAGACTCTTGAGAGTCCCTTGGACTGCAAGGAGATCCAACCAGTCCATTCTGAAGGAGATCAGCCCTGGGATTTCTTTGGAAGGAATGATGCTAAAGCTGAAACTCCAGTACTTTGGCCACCTCATGTGAAGAGTTGACTCATTGGAAAAGACTCTGATGCTGGGAGGGATTGGGGGAAGGAGGAGAAGGGGAAAACAGAGGATGAGATGGCTGGATGGCATCATCGACTCGATGGATGTGAGTTTGAGTGAACTCCGGGAGATGGTGATGGATGGGGAGGGGTGTGCTGCGATTCATGGGGTTGCAAAGAGTCGGACACGACTGAGTGACTGAACTGAACTGAAGAGCTCAGTAAATTTATTCAGTAAAATACTGGAGATTTAAAAAGTCATTCCATAATGTAAAATGGTTCAGTCACTTTGGAAAAGTCTGACAGTTCTTCAAAAGATTACATATAAGTTACCAAATCACCCAGAATTCCACTCCTAGGTATACATCACAGAGAAAAGAAAAACTTGAATATGGACATTTATAGCATAATTATTCATAATATACAAAAAGTAGAAACAACCCAAATTTTTATCATCTGATGAAGAGATAAATAAAATATGATATATCCATATAGTGGAATATCATTTGGCAATAAAAAGGAATAAAGTGCTGACATATACTACAAAATGGATGAAACTTTAGAATATTATGATCGGTGAAGAAGCCATTCACAAAGACCCATATTATATGATTCCATTTCTATAAAATGTTCAATAGGCATGCCTACAGAGACAGAATGGAGAAGGTAATGGCACCCCACTCCAGTACTCTTGCCTGGAAAATCCCATGGATGGAGGAGCCTGGTAGGCTGCAGTCCATGGGGTCGAGAAGAGTCCGACATGACTGAATGACTTCACTTTTACTTTTCACTTTCATGCATTGGAGAAGGAAATGGCAACCCACTCCAGTGTTCTTGCCTGGAGAATCCCAGGGATGGGGGAGCCTGGTGGGCTGCTGTCTATGGGGTCGCACAGAGTCGGACACGACTGAAGTGACTTAGCAGCATAGAAACAGAAAGAAAATTAGTATGTGTTTAGGGCTAGAGAAGTTGTCTGGAAGTGAGGAGTGATTGCTAATGGGTATAGGATTTATTTTGGGGTGATGAAAATGTTTAAAATTGACTATGGTGATGGCTGTAAACCACTCTGAGTATATACTAGAAACCACTGAACCATATTCTTTGAATGAATTGGATGATATATAGATTCTTAGGTCAAAAAGCTAGTATTAGAAGTTATGTTTAAGTAAAAATATTTAACAATAAAAAACTATCATAAAATCACTCAACCATACTTGATACCTGAAAGTATTCATTCATTCAATCTTCCAACCTATATTCATCAGCTGCTTTGCAGCAGGCTAATGGCAAAATGAGGGAGATAACAGATCAACAACTATGATCTCTACTTTCAAGAACAAATAATCTACTGACTACTGTTTGTAGTTTTTATGCCAACTCCCCACCTTATTTCTCATTCTGTAGGAGAAACCTGATTACAAAAGATGAGGTGGAGACCGCTATTAGTTGACTAAAATCTGCATCTTCTTTTTCTCAGGCACACAACTGGATTACATTTCCTAGCTTCCCTTGCAGTTGGGTGACCTTGTAACTAAGAGTTAGCTAACATTTTGTAAGGCTAAGGAATAGATCTTCCAAGTCTGATACATAACATCTTCTGCCTGCTCCTACAGGCATTTCCTCCCTTCCTCCAATGGAATGAAAATAAGCAAGCTGATCTTGGAAGCCACATGTTGCAAATGGCAAAGTGTTCACCAACTTGAGCCCCTGAATGACTCTATGGAGGCAAACTTCCCAAGCTGACCTATAACTTCACTCTTATGCTAGGAAGAAATGCACCACTAACACTAAAGCAAAACCTAGTGTTACCCTAACAAACACATTGGGATATAATAATAAGATAGAAATACTGTAGGCTGTGAGGCCCCTTTCAATCCCTTAAAAATCTAGGCTTATACCACATTGATAAGTGATCATTTCATCAAGCCTTAATTAGACATGTGTTATTGCCTTTATTGAGGAGGGCATGGCAACCCATGCCAGTATTCTTGCCTGGAGAATCCTCATGGACAGAGGAGCCTGGTGGGCTGCTGTCCATGGGATCGCACAGAGTCGGACACGCCTGAGCAACTAAGCAGAGCGCAGCACATTGTCTTTATTACTTAACCCTGGTTTGGTTTTCTTCTGTTCCTTGAAACTCCTGCAACCAGGTACCTGGAGTGACACTGGTACGGGAGAAGGTAGTTGTGGTTAAATACAATGGTCCAGGTAGGTGATGCTAAAACATAAAGGCAAACAAACAAAACACCGTGGTGTTCATATGTCAATTACCTAGAAAACACCGGGTTGATCCCCTAGCAAAAGCATTGCCTCATCTAGTCTCCTCCATTTTCCTTCCTGATTTATTTTCCCACTATACCTTTTATTTTTTCCTGCTTTCTGACTAACCTTGATAGTAATTTAAACTCATTTCCGCTCATTTTATCATACTAGATGGTAAAAGACACTTTGGGATAGATTCTAACTCAGGGATTGCAAACAAACTTTGATATTTGTTCAAATAAGCCCACTTTAGGAAGACCAAGTTGCCATGAAAATATCAAGCATTTGAGAAAACAAGCAAACAGGGAAATGAACAAACAATAACAACTGTCCCAGTGTCTATTCACTTGTGGGAAAAATTGAAAATCATTTCCCATTATAATTCCTGCACTTACTGCCAAGACCCAAATTCTTCCACCTGCACAGAAACAAGAGATTATAAAATTATGTAAACATGGGCAATTCTGCTTTTTGAATTACTTTTCCCACAGGCCACCAGGTGTTTAGCTCTGTGTTCTAACCATCGGGGGCTTCCCAGGTGGCTCAGCGGTAAAGAATCCACCTGCAATGCAGAAGACGCAGGAGACACGGGTTCGATCTCTGGGTTGGGAAGGTCCCTTGGAGGAGGGTATGGCAACCCACTGTAGTACTCTTGCATGAGAGAATTGCATGGACAGAAGAGCCTGATGGGCTGAGGTCCAAGGGGTCACAAAGAGCTGGACATGACTGAAGCAACTTAGCACACACAACCATCAGAGGGTCAAGGGAAGAGGAGAAAGAATCTGGGAGAGAAAAACATGGCCAGGGCAACTGGCACCAAGGTTCTAGCTCTGGACAGAGTGACCAGAGTCCCTGTGCCTGAGACTTCCCAACAATAGCTAAAGATTAAAAAGAGCAGCCAGGGATAGCTTTAAACTAACACCAAAGAAGATGTCCAGAAAAAGCATGGGGGGAAATGAAAATTGATGCAGAAAATAGAGAAGATCATATTTGGTCCACACTCAAGGGCTTTGCTGCCCCTCTGGAGCTCTTACTGTTCACGGGACTTTCAAAACAGAAGGCTGACAGTACTTCCCTGGCTGTCCAGTGGTGAAGACTCTGTGCTTCCGATGCAGGAGGCATGGGTTTGATCCCTGGTCAGGGAACTAAGATCCTACAGGCTGCCCAGTGCAGGCAAAAAGAGAAAATTAAAAACAAACAAACAAACAAAATAGAAGGCCGTCAAAGCTAAGTTCCAGAGTGCTATGAAATAGATATTAGACGAGAAAGAGACAGAAGTCTGAAGGGGTGCGTTTTATGAGGTTTTAAAAAGTCATGATCTCCATCACAAACTGAAGCTGAGTAAGTTTTCGTGTGATCTGGGGGACCTAGCACTCACCTACACTGCTGGTGGGAGTGTGGATGGTACAATCTTTCCAGAGGACAATTTGGCACTGCGTCAACCACCTTAAAATACTAGCTAATTCTCCATCCCTTCAGTTGCAAACTCTGCGCCCTCTGATCTAGATATTACATTTCTAGCAATTTATCCTAAATTTTAAAATGAAAGAAAACAGGTTTTCTTGTTGGAATTTTCACAGTACAGTGTATTATCTGGGAAATATGATATAACAGTGTGATTGTAAGGAAAAATTTAGAGATTTTGAAACTTACTAGGTGTTCTGTTTAGCTCTCTATCATTATCTGTGCTATTTAAGGGTGCTATTTCACAATTCTGGAGAGAAGCTCACATGTAGAAAACAAATAGTAATGCAAATAATTCCTGTTTATAAAAATACAAATCGTGTCGGGTGGAAAACAACTGATTATTTCCCTGTGGATGCCAACTTTTTTTTTTTTTTTTACCAGTTTTGCATCTATTTGTAAATTTATTTCAGTATTCTTTATCTAACTCTAAACATCTGAGATAATTTGAGGTTTTTTTTAAAACTGGTTGTAATAACTTCCTGGTTCTGCATTAATTAATGAGATAAAATCTTTGACATACATTTGTTTTAAACTTGTATGGGAGTCATGATTTTACCCTTTTTAAAATGTAACCTTTACTATGGAGATTAGTTAAATATGGAGATTATATGATACATTCATGTAATGGGATGCGACATAGCCTTAAAAGTTGTTGCTACAGAAGAACATTTGATACAGAAACAAGGCAAGCTGCAGAACTAATGTACAGTATATAAGCACAGAACAAGAGTTCTTCTCATATAAAAATGTAAATATAAATATGTAAGTGTATATAGATGGGGTTCAGGACATGCTACACCAAAATAAAAATTAAAAAATTTTTTTAAATTAAAAAAAAAAAGAGGAGAAGGGGACAGCAGAGTATGAGATGGTTGGATGCCATCACCGATTCAAAGGACATGAGTTTGAGCAAACTGTGGGAGATGGTGAGGGACAGGGAATCCCGGCGTGCTGCAGTTCATGGGGTCACAAAGAGTCAGACATGACTTAGTGACTAAACAACAACCACCTCAAAATACGGCACCTTGGCATATTAAATATTTTAAGCTGATGGAGTTGAGAAAACAGCAGAAGCAGAAAGATATTTATGACACTCCCCTGCCCTCTTCTCCGGAAGCAGTCCTAAGACCCTCCTGTGACAGGTACCTTGACTGTACCCAGAGGAAAGGAGCCTCCTTAGCTCCAGGATGGAAGCGCTCAGAGAAGACTGAATACATGGGCCTTGCTGAATCTCCCCTACTTCACCACACTTAGCTCCTGTTCTTGCCCTATAATATTTCTCCACAACCTTCCACTCTTCACCAAACCTAGAATAAAACTATTCAACTTGGTTGTTTCTTCAGGTCTTCATTTCTTTATGAAGGCTCATGTAAAACTTGTATTGCAAGTGAAGTATTAGTCTTTCAGTCGTGTCCAACTCTTTGCAACCCCATGGACTATAGCCTACCAGGCTCCTCTGTCTATGGGATTCTCCAGGCAAGAATACTGGAGTGGGTTGCTGTGTTCTTCTCCAGGGGATTTTCCCAATCCAGGGATATAGAACCTGTGTCTCCTGCATTGCAGGCAGATTCTTTACCATCTGAGCCACCAGAGAAGCTCCAGAAACTTCTATTAAAGAAATTCACAGGCTTTTCTTCTGTTAATCTGTCTTTGTCAGTTTAATTCCAGATCAACCGAGGGACCCTAAGAGGATTGAGGAAAAAGTTTTTCCTTTCCTACTAGATATGTATATGTGTGTATAAACATAAATGTGACATACGGGTATTTATTTCAGTTCTGGGGTAATATACATCAAGATAATAACAGGGATTATCTCTGGAAATGAAAGTAGGAGTATTTCATTCTTCTATACACTTAAATGTATTTTCTTGTTTTTTTTTTTGAAATTAATTACACTTTTACACCAAAAAAGTGCATTTTAAAAAATGCAGTGGGATGGGCCAGAACATGTTTATATAGTGCTGATTTATTTTCAGATTTAAAAACTCAATCCCTCATGTGCACATTTGCTCGGACAGTCCAGGTTTCTGCCTGCTGTTGCCATATGAATAACAAGGGCCCCTTTCATTCTTTAAACTGTCCCAGTTTGAAAGGAAAACAATTTATGGTAATTTTACTTCTGTGATATAAGAGCACAAGATTTGAAGCATGTCATTCCTGACTGCAGGAAGTAAGAAGTATAAAGAGAAGTTAGAATATCTGCAAGCAATTTCATAATTCATCAGTTCAAAATCTGAATTTTACCTTATCCAGAAAGATATTCTTACAAAAAACACATGACGCTTGCCTTCACAGATTGCACAATTGAATTCCAAGTTGAGTTAATTGTCTGAATAAATGGGGCGAATGATCACAGAATTTCCTGCCATTTACATCTACTAACATTTATATTGGAGCAGAGAGTCCTCAAGTCAATTGAATATTTTAGCAGGAAAAGTGTTCCAGAAGAAAAATACCTATGATATAAAAACTGCTCTTAATAAAAGAAAATTTTTTTTTCCTGTGTAAATTTTACATAACTGCAAACAACGTATAGATTTTAGGACAGAGAAGAGACTTCAGATGTAAAGCAGCATTTATCTTGTCTGCACGGAGATTAGAGTGATGCCTTTACAAATCCACCGCCAACCCCATCTGAGGCTCTCCCAGCGGGGAACCAGCCCTTTCAGAAAGTGAGCTTTTCAAATGTAAAGCAGGTTTTTTTTTCTTCCCTCTGCCTTCTTCCCTCTGAAAGGAGACAACTTAAAGTCTTAAAAATTCCACCCCGAATTGCTACAAGGCCATTTGTAAGGGCTGAGTACAGTCTGGACCTTAGGCCACGGTCTTAATTCTGGCTGAAGCCTTACAAGGCGGGAAATCGATTTTTATAAGCTCAGAGTTGTATATTTTCCAGAATCCTCTTTCACCATATTAATATTACAATGGAATCAGATAGGGAAACTTCTCCTTTATCTGAGAGATAGTGGAGTTGGTCTGATCCTCTGTGCTTTCTAAGCTAGATGTGGGAAACTTCATAATAAAGTAAAACCTCGTTTTGTTCATGCATTTTGTTATAAAGGCAGCACAAAGACTCCCTGAATTTTTTAAAAAGGGAAATATTCTAACATTATTAATTTTTCATGTCATTTGGTTTCTAGACACTTGGAGAATCAAAGATACATCTTAGGTTATCTAATGAAAAAAACATGGAAGGGAGGGAGGGAGGCAGAGAGGGAAAAGAAGTTTGAAAAGGAAAAGAAAAGAGAAAAAAGGGGGGGTGGACAAATAGCTGATTCAATCACTAAGCAAAATAACTAAGGCAGGCTGAGAAATTTTTTACATGCAACTAAGTTACCAGTGCTCCAAAAAGCTGAAGGGATTTCAACCAGAAGCATAGTTTTTCTTGCTCTGTGATTTTCTTTGGCTGGACTTAAGTCAATGAAGACAGCTTGAAAGATAGTGGAAGCACAACAAATATAAAAGGAATTTTCATGAAGTAGAAGTGCCATCCCCAGGTAAGATTTAATCATTTTGTGGAAAGCCCAGCTGGGGTCCACAGCAGCAGATCTCTCCCCTGAATCTGTGAGCCTGGGTCAAGTTCTAAGTGTTACTGGAGCATCATGCCTTAAGGACAGTTGCACATAATGAAGCAACTGAGCCAGTAGTAAATGCTTTGGTAAGAGCTGATCATTCAATGACTTATGTGAATTAAATACTCTGTGTTGTGGTTCCAGGGGTGCTGGGCAATAGGAATTTATCCTGTTATCCTTGAAACAACTCCGTCTCTGGCCAACAGGGACTGATGTCAGCGCCTTCCCAGTGTGGAGCCGGCAGATGATTTATAGGCCAAGAGGGAGAAGAGTGTCTCGTTGCCTGTAACAAAGACTATTTTCAACTCTCTCAGTTGAGAAAATTCTGCTTTCTGGCTCAGGCATCATGTAGATTAATACGCTTCCTAAAATTGCAATGACTCATTAGGCTCTATGCTTGGAATGGGCGGTAAGCTTTATTTGCACATCTCTCTTCGAGAGGGCCGTTTCATCCCACAGCCTCCAGAGAAGTCCCTTCAGCCACCCACACACCAGACAACCAGAGGAAACCTGATTAAGGGGCTGTCAAGGAAAAAAACCCAAACAGAGCAAAGTGTAAACTCCTTTACGACTGAAGAAAGGCTTTCGTGACCAAAAGGTGAACTAGTGCAGAAAAAATTCAACTTCTTTTGGTTGTCGGATCTTTTTCACGGTATATGCTCAGAGAACTGCCTTTATGAGTTGGTTACAATTTTCAGGCCTCTTTTTCCCCCCCTTACATTTGGTGGGAGGGGCATTGGCATTAATTGGAACATCTGTCAGTCTCAGCAAAGGTGGTGAAGAGACAGAGACATGGAAACAAACACAGGCCCCGAGAATGAGAGTGCTCCATCTCACAGAAAAGCAATTTCAGCCTTGGCTCTTCAGGGATGAAGAGAGAAGAGAGGTAATGTTCACGTGTCTGCCTTGTACAGAGTGTTGGCACATAAATTATCTCATTTAACAGGTTTGACTCAGTGACAGAGAGCGGGGACCATGAGCAAATCCCAACTTGTGCACATCGGGGAAACATGAGATCTTCCCCAAAGACAGCTGGTTGAGACGAAAAGAGAGAGACAGCTGGGCACAGTAATGTGACCAATAGGAGAAAAAATGGGAAATGCTGAGAGGGAAATGAGATTCTAGAGAAAATATTCGCCCAGGCTACACCCAGCTTGAGAAGGTACCCAAAGCCCTGGGAAGCTGGGTTTGGTTCCGGTTGTCCAGTAAACTCATCATAAGTCCTCAGCAGTTCACCAGACAGGAAAAGTTGTATTTGGGGTATGGGGACAGCGCTCCAAGCTCACCACTTCCCTGGGGATAGATCTCTGTGGCCTCCTTTAGAGAATGTGGGCTGCCTGTCTCATTCACCTCTCCAGCCCTGGTACCTAGCTGGGCACCCGGCAAATAAAAGCAGTTCAATAAATGCTTATTGAATCAGTGCCATGAATAGTTGAGCATAACACTTATCTGTCATTTGAAAAACTGGGCAGACTCTCTCACAATAAATTTACTCAATAGGAATGGCTAAAAAAGAGAAAACTGGAGACTTGGAAGAGGGAAAAAAGATGCAGTGACTTATATGGTATGCTAGGAATAAATGGGTTTGCAAAGTGGTTTGGGGGCGTTGGACAGGATAGAGGCTGAAGTAAGGTATATTTTGATGCCCTAGAATTGTACTCCTGAGAACTGTCCTGGATTTAAATGACGGGTGTTGGTCTTTTATTTCCGTTCACATGTATTGAGTGCCCTTTTCTGTGCGGGGATTAAGGCTACGACAGAAAAAACTCTTCTGTCTCCTTTCCTGGCACTCACATCCTAGATATGAAGACTGATAAGACATATGCATCAAAAATAACTCTCTACATAGCCAAGATACAAGGTGTATGATGTGTGTGATGTGTGTTTTTGTGTGTTGTGTATGTGTGAGGTGTGTGTGTGTGTGTGTGTGTGTGTGTGTACGTGTTAGAAAAGGCATCCCTGGCTCTGGACAGGTTGGCTCCAGGAGGCCAAGGAGTCCCATAAGTATGTCTTCTGTGTTATGTCCCCTTGAATGAGACCACTGACAATAACACTTAAGCCTCTTGACTTTGTACATGGTGGGAAAATGGCACAATAGTCATAGAAACACATCAAATCTTTTTTTGAAGGAGGGAACAAAGCAGAGTTGAAAAAAAATAAAATTCTTTTTTTTTTTTTTTTTCCGGCAGGGAGAAGGATTTGAATCTATTCATTTTAGACACGTATGTGAGTCCTAATATGCAGTAGACTCTGTGTCTGTTGTAAATGAACGAGAGACCCTCCATGATATCCTAGAACTTGAAACTTACAAACTTAGACCAGGGCTCACAAATGCAAGTGCCCGCCGGCTGAGTAAAGGACGAGACGGTGGCCACCTGGAGGTGCCCGTCGTGCCGAGGTGTGGGGGGCGAGCCACAGCAGCTCGCTTCCTGGGACTGTTGCTGTTGGCCGTGCAGACCCACTGTTGCCCGTTTGTTACTTCTGTGTTAGGCAATTTTAGTAAAGCATTATGACAGAAAGACTCATCAGGGTACTACCTGAAGCCCTAAAGGGGGTCCCCTACACTAGCTAGAGAATGCCTCCCTGAAGCATCTGCATCGAAGTTACCATATGCAGGAGAGAACTTCTTATATTATTTGATTTTCTTTTCATGTTGACTTTTGTGGCTAGAATCCATTTTGTGTTTTCCCTTCCTCCTCCTATTCCTTCCACTTATTCAAACTGAGAGTTGAGTTTCTGTTTCATTACCTCAGAGAAAAGATGACAGGGCCAATGCAGAATTAGCTTGCAAATCTTTCTGGCTTTTATTTTCCCAAAGCTTCATACCTTAGGAGTAATTAGCAGATGAGATAAAAGGAAGAAAAGATTTTCCAGTATATGCAGAACCTTGGATATCTACAGGACAAAATACCACTAATTTCATGCTCCAAGCGAGAAAGAAACACCTCCCAGAGTGGGAAGAGGTACAGGAAGGAAAGAAGAAACAATAATGGGCTTCAGAGCAGTAGGGATCCCAGCCCTGGATCTAGCCACTGCTGGTTCTTCTAGACAGAGGGGTCTGTAGACAGCTTAAAGGATACAGGTGTACCCCAAGTGCAAGGGGCCATGCAGACAAGTAACTCAGTGCATCTCCTGGTTACCCATGACCACAGAACCTCTGCACCATCCCTGACCTTGGAAAATATTTTGGAATGATGGCACAGCTCTAATGGGAGAGGAGAGCCCCAAGGGCAACTGAGGTGAGGTTTTCTTCCTCCTCATCAGTGGGCAGTTAAGGTAAAAACAGAGTGAGTCACAAAAAGTGTGAAGATGTGTTATGTCCTCCAAATCTGAGGATGTGGCTTGAAATTGAAACCCACTATAATTTTTAGTTATAGGCATCATACACTAACGTGTCCATGTTTTCATATTAAGTCCTTTGGAACTCTTCTTTTTTAAAAACACAGATATGGAACATATTTTCCTTTTTTTTGCCACTAAAGACAGTTCCTGCTGCTCCCTCCCTAAAAATTCAGCTGCAGGATTATTCCTGTCCTTTGAGGGACTGATACACAGGAGGAGTGGAGTTGGGGCATTTGTCGCTTTCTCAGAGCGAGGTCTCTGGATGCTGGTGAGAGAAGGCTTCACATGGTATATTATTCGCCTTTAACAGAGTTATTAAGAAGGATTCCATGCTGTGCATGCTGTGGTGAAGCTCGGGCACCCCTCAGACTGCATTTCCAGAAAATCTGACCCATGCGTGGTAGGGCCAGGTACCGCATCATCTAGAAACACTTTTGAAAGTCATGTTTTTAATAAGTATTTTAGGACACAGGCTCAACAGAACTGCCACAGGCAAACCCTCCTGTGCGGAGATCCTCTCATGGTGTATGGTACATGCTATGTTGTGATCTGCCTTCTGTGTTTCATCAAGAAAACATCACATCCTAAAAAAATTACTAGCAACTTCTCTTTTCTACATGACCCAGAGGAATCTGAACCAATAATGAAGGTGAACCTTGTGCTGATGTGTGTGCAATTCCATAAGGTCTTTGCTGGAAGATTCACTCTCCCAAGATGGGTGTAGAGAGAGACAAATTTTTCTCTGTTCCTTGATATTGAAAGATTAGGGGAAAGAATGAAAGTTCAGAGAAGAGAGAATATTTTTACCTCTTGCTTATAAGAAAAATATAACATAAATGATGAAAAAAATCACACAAAAGAAAAGAAACAGTAAAAGACCACAGTAGGAAGAAAGATGGATTTACAGTAATTTGCAAAACACTGCTATTAATTTTCAATTACTTGCAGAGTAGGTTGTAGACCATAGGCCTACGGAGCCCTACTCTAGGAAGGCATCTCTAGAGAGTTTGGCTCTTCTTGAACTAACTAGATTGGGATTCTAGGTGACAAGAACTTGTTGGGAAGCACATGCTTTGGCTTCCAGGGACATATTTTAAAATGTGTGTTTTTTGATAGCCACTGTTATGTACCTGTCTCTACTCATAGTTCTGTCATTTCACAGGATTCATCCAATTTTTCTCTAAAAAGCAATTTCCTCTTTCATGCAGGTCTTAGCACTAAGAAAAATTTTGCTCTGACACTGTCACCCTCTGTCATCAATAATGGTTCTCAAATACCCAGGTGGACTTTACCTCTAATCTTAACTTCGAAGAGTGGAATTTTAACTTAAATTGTGACCACAAAACACACAAACACATGCTACCCAATCATTTGCTATCTGTCATTATCTGTCATGAGTTTTAATGCCACCTAATAAACCAGAAAATAAAAGTCTTCACTGCTGGTGGTATTCAAGATACCTGGGGGAACCACAATTGATTGTAGCAGCCTGAGCCATATAATTTCTCTTATTTGAAACAGATTTTGAGAGAGGTGTTTTAAATTTGGGAATCAGACCAAAGAGAAATCCTTCCATGGAAAACATTTCCCAAAAGCAAGAATATGTGTTACGTCATTCATTTGAACAAAAGAACCACGAGAATAACCTAAGTTTTACGCAAATGGTCTTTAAGGATTAAATTTGGTCACAAAAGAGCAGAGCCAAAAATAATAAATTACCAAATAATAATAATAAATAACCAAATTATTTTATATTACAGGGCTTTGATAAGTATAAAAGTATAATTTTGTTTCAAATGTTTTTTGTGCATATATTTATAAGTGAAAATAATGTCATTTCATAACAATAAATAATATAGAACATCTACATCCATTTACCTCTTAATTGTTTTCAAATTGCTTTTTTATGCCAGGATTTATTAATGCCTTGGGTTTATTTTGTACTCTACTGAATTTCTTCATCCCCCCCCAAAAAAGATAAGGAAGGAGACAGTAAAGGATACGTAGAGAAAATAATAAAATAGAAAACAAAGACATAAAGAGAGTATCATCCAAGTCAAAAGTTGTTTCTTTAAAAAAAAAAAGGAAACATATTTCACAATAATTCTTGATCTATCAGTTACTGAAAACCAACTTAAAAATCTCCCAGGTTGATGGATCAGTTTTTACCTTATCTATTTTTAATTTATATTACTCAGTTCAGTTCAGTTCAGTCGTTCAGTCGTGTCTGACTCTTTTCGACCCCATGAACCGCAGCATGCCAGGCCTCTCTGTCCATCACTAACTCCTGGAGTCCACTCAAACTCATGTCCATTAAGTCGGTGATGCCATCCAACCATCTCATCCTCTGTAGTCCCCTTCTCCTCCTGCCCTGAATCTTTCCCAGCATCAGGGTCTTTTCCAATGAGTCAGCTCTTCGCATTAGGTGGCCAAAGTATTGGAGTTTCAGATTCAACATCAGTCCTTCCAATGAACACCCAGGACTGATTTCCTTTAGGATGGACTGGTTGGATCTCCTGGCAGTCCAAGGGACTCTCAAGAGTCTTCTCCACACCACAGTTCAAAAGCATCAATCTTCTGAATTTATTCTAGGTCTTTCGTCCTACAGTCCATATTTGCTGCGTTCTAGGCTTTTACTTTTAAATGCACACAGGTGACCCATTAAAACCCATTTTCTAACATCAGGCTCTAAACCACCAGGATGGTAAAGAACCTGTCTGCCAATGCAGAAGACATAAGAGACTTGCATTTGATCACTCAGTTGGGAAGATTCCCTGGAGGACGAAATGACAACCCAGTACAGTATCCTTTCCTGGAGAATATCATGGACAGAGGAGCGTGGTGGGCTACAGTCATGGAGTTGCAAAGAGTCAGACATAACTGAAGTGACCTAGCATGCACCAGGAGGGTAAACAACACCAGTGTATGTCCATTCAGATGGGCTGCTGGCTGACAACTGTGTCTGCCCTCTACAAATTCCCATAATTTTCCTGTAAGGTCAATTACACTTAACAAAGAAGAAAAAGTGAAAGTGTTAGTCACTCAGTCGTGTCCAAAAAGACTCTTAAAACACTGTAAATCATAATCTTAGAGGTGCTGTACTGGGAAAAATTTCTCAGAATATATATTCTATGTCATGTTTACAAATTAAAAAAAAAGAAAGAAAGAAGTCCTAATGTGGCCATTCTGAAAAGTATTCATTGTCTGGATTCCAGTAACATAAAAAGACATGCAGGCTCACCTTGCCAAAATACACTAAATAGAAGATAGAAGACTAATTTATTTATAGGCTATAGAATTATTGAGGGGTTTTCCAGGTGGCTCAGTGATAAAGAAACCACCTTCCAATGCAGGAGACACAGGAGACATGGGTTTGATCCCTGGGTCAGGAAGATCCCCTGGAGAAGGAAATGGCAACCCACCCCAATTTTCTTGTCTGGAAAATTCCATGGACAGAAGAGCCTGGTGGGCTACATCCATGGGGTCACAAAGAGTTGGACATGACTGAGCACGTACACACAGAATTCTTGAAGGTTAACCCATTCAACTATATCAATAGTAAAATTACCTCTTCACCTCCCCAAGGCTAGGAGGACAGGCTCTGGTTACAGCTCTGAACACTAGATATACATTTAGAGGGGAAGTATAGAGCTGCCTTTGTCCTGAAAACCTCTGAAATAACCCTGGCTCCTGTCTGTTTCTCCTTAGTCCCCAGGTATGGAAGGGGTATAAATGAATTTAACAACCACAACTAAAAAATTAGTTTAATCTCTGTCTAGAAAAGAGATGAATCCATTGAGTCACACATGTTCTGCATTATAAAGTCTTCATTAAAATCTCTAGTAATGTGGAAGTAGTCTTTTTATGGCTCCTCATAAAAATATCCTTAAGGGTTATTTTCAAAACTATTTTGCTATTTACCCAACTTTAGTTTTAGGAGACTGAATTTCTGAACCACCCCGGGCAAATCTGATTTTGTGTCAATCACAGACATGGGCTTTTAGAGCACAAATCTACTCACTGAGGTACTGAAAAATCCTGGAAACAAGATAAGAGAGTTATCTTTGGGATAAATGTTACATGTGTCTTGTGATTGTCTGGGTTTCTTTATCAGTCCTGTCGTCTCTTCTAGTAGACTATGATCAGGATGGTGTCCTCAGTGAAGCTCAGTGCAGGGAGTTTTCTTCGTTTCCAGGGTATAGTAGAATAAAAAGGTATCTGGTTTTATTTCATATGATTCTCCTTAAGCTACTTTTGATCCTTCTTTTATAAGTAAATGTTAGGTGACAGGCATCACGAGAAATAACATGCCAAAATTCACTTTCACTGTTAAAAAAATCATACTAAAAGTAAATTCTTGTAACTAAGATGGTCAGCTGAATTGCATACAAACATAAAAGGACATGAAAGCTTTTTAAAAAATAGCTGTAGACACAATGAGGTACCGTCTCATGCTGGTTAGAATGGCTGCTATCAAAAAGTCTGCAAACAATAAATGCTGGAGAGGGTGTGGAGAAAAGGGAACCCTCTCACACTGGTGGTGGGAATGCAAAATAGTACAGCCACTATGGAGAGCAGTGTGGAGATGTCTTAAAAAACTGAAAATAGAACTGCCATTCATTTCAGTTCAGTTCAGTCGCTCAGTCGTGTCCGACTCTTTGCGACCCCATGAATTGCAGCACGCCAGGCCTCCCTGTCCATCACCAACTCCCGGAGTTCACTCAGACTCACGTCCATCGAGTCGGTGATGCAATCCAACCATCTCATCCTCTGGCGTCCCCTTCTCCTCCTGCCCCCAATCCCTCCCAGCATCAGAGTCTTTTCCAACGAGTCAACTGTTCGCATGAGGTGGTCAAAGTACTGGAGTTTCAGCTTTAGCATCATTCCTTCCAAAGAAATCCCAGGGCTGATCTCCTTCAGAATGGACTGGTTGGATCTCCTTGCAGTCCAAGGGACTCTCAAGAGTCTTCTCCAACACCACAGCTCAAAGCATCAATTCTTCAGTGCTCAGCCTTCTTAAGAGTCCAACTCTCACATCCATACATGACCACAGGAAAAACCATAGCCTTGACTAGACGGACCTTTGTTGGCAAGGTAATGTCTCTGCTTTTCAATATGCTATCCAGGTTGGTCATAACTTTTCTTCCAAGGAGTAAGCGTCTTTTAATTTCATGGCTGCAGTCACCATCTGCAGTGATTTTGGAGCCCCCCCCCAAATAAAGTCTGACACTGTTTCCACTGTTTCCCGTCTATCTCCCATGAAGTGATGGGACCAGATGCCATGATCTTCGTTTTCTGAATGTTGAGCTTTAAGCCAACTTTTTCACTCTCCTCTTTCACTTTCATCAAGAGGCTTTTTAGTTCCTCCTCACTTTCTGCCATAAGGGTGGTGTCATCTGCATATCTGAGGTGATTGATATTTCTCCCGGCAATCTTGATTGCAGCTTATGCTTCTTCCAGCCCAGCGTTTCTCATGATGTACTCTGCATAGACGTTAAATAAGCAGGGTGACAATATACAGCCTTGATGAACTCCTTTTCCTATTTGGAACCAGTCTGTTGTTCCATGTCCAGTTCTAACTGTTGCTTCCTGACCTGCATATAGGTTTCTCAAGAGGCAGGTCAGGTTGTCTGGTATTCCCATCTCTTTCAGAATTTTCCACAGTTGATTGTGATCCACACAGTCAAAGGCTTTGGCATAGTCAATAAAGCAGAAATAAATGTTTTTCTGGAACTCTCTTGCTTTATCCATGATCCAGTGGATGTTGGCAATTTGATCTCTGATTCCTCTGCCTTTTCTAAAACCAGCTTGAACATCTGGAAGTTCACGGTTCACGTATTGCTGTAGCCTGGCTTGGAGAATTTTGAGCATTACTTTATTAGCGTGTGCTGCTGCTGCTGCTGCTAAGTTGCTTCAGTCGTGTCCGACTCTGTGCGACCCAGTAGATGGCAGCTCACTAGGCTCCTCTGTCCCTGGGATTCTCCAGGCAAGAACACTGGAGTGGGTTGCCATTTCCTTCTCCAATGCATGAAAGTGAAAAGTGAAAGTGAAGTCGCTCAGTCGTGACCGACTCTTAGCATGTGAGATGAGTGCAATTGTGCGGTAGTTTGAACAATCTTTGGCATAGCCTTTCTTTGGGATTGGAATGAAAACTGACCTTTTCCAGTCCTGTGGCCACTGCTGGCATAATTGAGTGCAGCACTTTCACAGCATCATCTTTCAGGATTTGGAATAGCTCCACTAGAATTCTATCACCTCCACTAGCTTTGTTTGTAGTGATGCTTTCTAAGGCCCTCTTGAACTCACATTCCAGTTCTAGGTGAGTAATCACACCATCGTGATTATCTTAGTCGTGAAGATCTGTTTTGTACAGTTCTTCTGTGTATTCTTGCCACCTCTTCTTAATATCTTCTGCTTCTGTTAGGTCCATACCATTTCTGTCCTTTATCGAGCCCATCTTTGCATGAAATGTTCCCTTGATATCTCTAATTTTCTTGAAGAGATCTCTAGTCTTTCCCATTCTGTTGTTTTCCTCTATTTCTTTGCATTGATCACTGAAGAAGGCTTTCTTATCTCTTCTTACTATTCTTTGGAACTCTGCATTCAGATGCTTATATCTTTCCTTTTCTCCTTTGCTTTTCATTTCTCTTCTTTTCACAGCTATTTGTAAGGTCTTCCCAGACAGCCATTTTGTTTTTTGCATTTCTTTTCCATGGGGATGGTCTTGATCCCTGTCTCCTGTACAATGTCACGAACCTCCGTCCATAGTTCATCAGGCACTCTGTCTATCATATCTAGTCCCTTAAATCTATTTCTCACTTCTACTGTGTAATAATAAGGGATTTGATTTAGGTCATACCTAGTGGTTTTCCCTACTTTCTTCAATTTAAGTCTGAATTTGGCAATAAGGAGTTAATGATCTAAGCCACAGTCAGCTCCTGGTCTTGTTTTTGTTGACTGTATAGAGCTCCATCTTTGGCTGCAAAGAATATAATCAATCTGATTTTGGTGTTGACCATCTGGTGATGTCCATGTGTAGAGTCTTCTTTTGTGTTGTTGGAAGAGGGTGTTTGCTATGACCAGTGTGTTCTCTTGGCAAAACTCTATTAGCCTTTGCCCTGCTTCATTCCATATTCCAAGGCCAAATTTGCCTGTTACTCCAGGTGTTTCTTGACTTCCTACTTTTGCATTCCAGTCCCTATAATGAACTGCCATATGACCCAGCAATCCCACTTTTGGGCATACACACTGAGGAAACCAGAATTGAAAGAGACACATGTATCCCAATGTTCATCGCAGCACTGTTTACAATAGCTAGGACATGGAAGCAACATGTCCTAGATGTCCATTGGCAGACGAATGGATAAGAAAGCTGTGGTACATATACACAATGGACTATTACTCAGCTATTAAAAAGAACACATTTGAATCAGTTCTAATGAGGTGGATGAAACTGGAGCCTATTACACAGAGTGAAGTAAATCAGAAAGAAAAACACCAATACAGTATACTAACGCATTTATATGGAATTTAGAAAGATGGTAATGATGACCCTATATATGAGACACCAAAAGAGACACAGATGTAAAGTACAGACTTTTGGACTCTGTGGGAGAAGGCGAGGGTGAGACAATTTGAGAGAATAGCATTGAAACATGTATATTACCATATGTCAAATAGATGATGAATCCAAGTTTGATGCCTGAAACAGGCACTCAAAGCTGGTGCATTGAGACAATCCTGAGGGATGGGATGGGGAGGGAGGTGGGAAGGTGGTTCAGAATGGGGGACACATGTACATCCATGGCTGATTCATGTCAACGTTGTAAAGTAATTAGCCTCCAATTAAAATAAATTATTTTTTTAAAGTAGCTGTAGTAACGCAAGGTCAAAATATATCCTTCCTCACATGGGCTAAAGGCTGGGCTGTAAAAACAGGGCGTTCTAATAGGAGAGGTGTGGAGGACATGAGTCAGAGCATTCCAGGTGGAGAATGGGGGTGGCTGGTAAGAGCATAGAAGAGTTGACATCCTCCAGAGGAGGGTCAAAAATCCACATCAACAAGTCTTAAGAGGTGTTGATGTTTAGTGGTGCAGACACCCTAGGGGTCAGAACAGAAGGGATAGGAAGTGGCGACGGGGATCTGGATCCCTGTGGTTTTCATTTTAGGGGTTACTGGAGTTACAAGATTGGAAAAGTTACTGTTGTTGGTGTGGTAGCATCCATCCCTTACCAAAGTGAGCATGAGCAAGCTCAACATCCAACCCACCCAGGACTGCAAAAAAAGGGAGTTTAACAGTGGGGCACGGGAAGTAAAGAAGTAAACAGAAATAGGGACTGGCTTGATAGTACTTAATCAAGACATTGGGTTTCCCTCATAGCTCAGTGGTAAAGAATCCACCTGCCAATGCAGGAGATGAGGGTTCCATCCCTGGGTCAGGAAGATTCCCTGGAGAAGGAAATGGAATCTGGTCCAGCATTCTTGCTTGAAGTATCCCATGGACAGAGGAGCTTAGCAGGCTACAGTCCACGGGGTTGCAAAACAGTCGGATACCACTTAGCAACAAAACAACACCAACAACACCCAAGACACTCTTCTGGTCAAAGGCCAGTGTGGTCCATGTACCCACTGCCCCTTAAGATTCATGCAATGAAAAACCATTCCCAAGCAGGCAGAGACCATTCTTCTCAGGGTTCATGGTAGATGCCAAAGAGACTTGGAAACTACAGTAACAAATTAAAAATATCACTCTCTAGAGATGATCAGAGGTTGGGAGTAGGTGGATGAAGAATATTTATTGTTTATAGGTACATAGGGCTTCTGTTTGAGATGAAAAGGTCTGGAAATAAATAGTGATGGTGATTGCACAACAACTGAATGTACTTAATGCCACTGAATTATACACTTTAAAATGGTTAAAATGATAAACCTATGTTATATATTCTTCACCAAAATGAAAAGATCGTTGTCTAGAAAAATGGAATGATTAATGAGGAAGATTCTACTTAAAGTATGAATATTGATTATTGAAAAAAAGACTGAGAATTATCTGAAATCTATAAACAGTCTGTCACAGATCAATGAGGCATTTCAGTTCAGTTCAGTTCAGTTCAGTTGTTCGGTTGTGTCTGACTCTTTGCGACCCCATGAATCGAAGCACGCCAGGCCTCCCTGTTCATCACCAACTCCTGGAGTTCACTCAAACTCACGTCCATCGAGTCAGTGATGCCATCTAGCCATCTCATCCTTTGTCGTCCCCTTCTCCTCCTGCCCCCAATCCCTCCCAGCATCAGAGTCTTTTCCAACGAGTCAACTCTTTGCATGAGGTGGCCAAAGTACTGGAGTTTCAGCTTTAGCATCATTCCTTCCAAAGAAATCCCAGGGCTGATCTCCTTCAGAATGGACTGCTTGGATCTCCTTGCAGTCCAAGGGACTCTCAAGAGTCTTCTCCAACACCACAATTCAAAAGCATCAATTCTTTGGTGCTCAGCCTTCTTCACAGTCCAACTCTCACATCCATACATGACCACTGGAAAAACCATAGCCTTGACTAGATGGACCTTTGTTGCAAAGTAATGTCTCTGCTTTTCAATATGCTATCTAGGTTGGTCATAACTTTTCTTCCAAGGAGTAAGCGTCTTTTAATTTCATGGCTGCAGTCACCATCTGCAGTGATTTTGGAGCCCCCCCTAAATAAAGTCTGACACTGTTTCCACTGTTTCCCCATCTATCTACCATGAAGTGATGGGACCAGATGCCATGATCTTCGTTTTCTGAATGTTGAGCTTTAAGCCAACTTTTTCACTCTCCACTTTTCACTTTCATTTTTAGAGGACAGTAAAAGAAGAGACTGGACTGGATTAGAACAGAGATCATTCGCTGTCAAAGGTTTGGACATTTTCCCATTTAAACTCAAGAGGAAAATTCTTAAAGAAATTCCAATCATCCTTTTCATTTTGAATTTCCACAATGGACCATACAACTATCCCTTTCTCCAGCTATGAGGGGCATAGAAGGGCTTACCTCCTTTACTTTCTTAGCCATTCAAGTAAGTTTTAACAGGAGAAATACAACAAAGTAAAATTTGTTTACGACAGTGAAAGGATAGGGAGGCTTACTCAGAAAAGATGAACTTCTGTCAGTTATACTATATTTAACAGTATCTAATATATAGCTTCCATTTTAGGAACGATGGAGAGATCAAAGAGAGTATCAAGGTATGCAATGAAAGCTTTGATAAGTATAGAAAAAAGGACCTATGAAGCAAGTTCTAAAATGTGTGCAGTAGTCCTTAATAAAAGATGGAAAGGTTTTAGTGATTTAATATGACTTAAGGTGACTTTGAGGGATACAAGAGATAATTAGAAACAAGTGGGTTTATAACACAGTGGCAGAAATTCTGGTCAAGTATAAGGTAAAAAAAAAAAAAACAACTTTAGTTAAAAGTTATGGAAGTAGGTGCTTGGGAAAATTCTTTCCTACAATAAGGATATAGGAATATGTAAGAAAATAAATCAATTTTTCATTTGGCATTATTTAGGTGCAGTGAGCTTTGAGTACAAATGAGATCAAGTGCAGGTTAAAATTTTATTTAAAGTGTATTATTTAGAAAGAGGGAAGTGATTAGTCTCATTTCACTCTGAAGAGCAGGGAAGTGGGTTTTCCTCTCTCAAAGGGAAAAAGAACACATGGAAGATGATAAGAAATCAGAGTGGAGGAAGGTTAACTTTTGAGGAATTGGAGAGATTTAGTCTAGAGGAGAAAAATGTACAGGGAGTGTGTTTCAAATAGCTCAAGAGGAATTTAATATTCTATTGCTGTTGTTGTTCAGTTGCTAAGTCGTGTCTGACTCTTTGCAACCCCATGGACTGTAGCACGCCAGACCTCCCTGTCCGTTGCTATCTCCTGGAGTTTGCCCAAGTTCATGTCCACTGAGTTGGTGATGATATCCAACTATCTCATCCTTTGCTGCCCTCTTCTCCTTTTGCCTTCAATCTTTCCCAGCAACAGGTTCTTTTCCAATGAGTCCCATGATATTCTTTCGGGCCACCCAAAATAGATTTTGGATATAAGGGATCAGTGAAAAGGAAACAGGTTTTGATTCACCTTAAGGAAGAAATTTAATGGTCAGAGCTACCCAAAGATGGGATGAATTTCCCAAAATGAGCTCAAAATACTTAAGTATAAAAGAAGATGTGGTACATATAATGCTGTTGTCCACTCACTGCCATTTCTGACTCTTTGTGACCCCAACTACTGCAGCATGCCTGGTTTCTCTGTGCTCCACTATCTCCTGGAGTTTGCATATATACAATGGAATATTATTCAGCCATAAAAACGAACGGATTTAGGTCATTTGAGTGATGTCGATGGACCTAGGGTCTGTCATTCAGAGTGAAGTAAGTCAGAAAGAGAAAAACAAAGATCGTGCATCTATATGGAATTTGGAAAAATGGTACTGATGAAACTATTTGCAAGGCAGGAATGGAGATGCAAAGGGAGAGAATGGACTTGTGGCCACTGGGGGAGGGAGAGGGTGGGATGAACTGAGAGAGTGGCACTGACATGTATACACTACGGTGTGTAAAATGACACCTAGTGGGAAGCTGCTGCATAGCACAGGGAGCTCAGCTCAGTGCTCTGTGATGGCCTCGAGGGGTGGGATGAGGGTGTGGGAGGCAGGCCCGCGAGGGAGGGGCTACACATATAGCCAATCACTTTGTCATATGGCAGAAACTAACACAACATTGTAAAGCAATCATACTCCAGTAAAAAAAAAAAACATTTTAAATACTTAAGTATACTCTGAGTCCCTGGATATTGAAGAAGTAGAGATTCTACAGTTGGAGTAGGTGACTCTTAAAGTTATCCATCAATACTTTTTTGTCCTTTAACAGCTCCACAATGAAAATGGTGAAAGTGAGGCTGCTTCATGTCATCAAACTGGAAAACACCGGAGTAATGACACGTGGAGTTAACAGAGTAAACTTGGAAGGAGGAAACCACATCACACTTTTGCTTTCTTTTATGACTCAGATAGGGCTTCCCAGGTGGTGCTAGTGGTAAAGAACTAGCCAGCCAATGCAGGAGACGTAAGAGACTTGGGCTCAATCCCTGGGTTGAGAAGATCCCCTGGAGAAGGGCATGGCAATACACTCCAATATTCTTGCCCTGAAAATCCCATGGACAGATGAGCCTGGTAGGCTACACATCCATAGGGTCGCAAAGAACAGTACACAACTGAAGTGACTTCACATACACACACGCATAACTCAGATAATTACCTAAGTGTGGTTGTGGTAAACTCTTTGGAAAATTTTGCTCTTTCTGATTTTTTTTTTTTTTTTTTGAGTTAGAAATAAAATATTTCAAACTTTCACATTTAAGGTATTGAATTTCTTATTTTTATTGCCAATGAGGATTTACTTTAATAAAGAAGGGTTGACAAGAATGCCTGTTATGACTTTTCCCAACTCAAGTCTAAAAAAGAAATCAAGGAAAGTGAGCCACATTGAGCTTTCCAACAGATCTTGTCTATCATTTCAGATTTGTCAATTTGAATCTATGCTGTGCTAAGTCACTTCAGTCATGTCTGACTCTTTGAGACTCTATGAACTATGTCTGCCAGGCTCCTCTTTCCATGAGATTCTCCTGGCAAGACTACCTGAGTGGATTGTCATTTCCTTCTCCAGAGGATCTTCCTGACCCAGGGATTGGACCTGAGTCTCGTATGTCTTCTGCATTGGCAGGTAGGTTCTTTACCACTAATGCCACCTGGGAAGCCCAAATTTGAGTCTGTAGGAGGTAAGAAATAAGGGATTTTACTTTCCATACTTCTTACTGATTAAATTTCTATAAGACATTCATTCAGTTCAGTTCAGTCACTCAGTCGTGTCTGACTCTTTGCGACCCCATGAATCGCAGCACGCCAGGCCTCCCTGTCCATCACCAACTCCCTGAGTTCACCTAAACTCATGTCCATTGAGTCGGTGATGCTATCCAGCCATCTCATTCTCTGGTGTCCCCTTCTCCTCCTGCCCCCAATCCCTCCCAGCATTAGGGTCTTTTCCAGTGAGTCAACTCTTCACATGAGGTGGCCAAAGTACTGGAGTTTCAGCTTTAGCATCAGTCCTTCCAATGAACACCCACGACTGATCTCCTTTAGAATGGACTGGTTGCATCTCCTTGTAGTCCAAGGGACTCTCAAGAGTCTTCTCCAACACCATAGTTCAAAGACATTCATTATTTTTATGATACAAATAAACTGCAAAAATTAAAACATTTAAAGTTTGGCATTGCTGATGATATATCCCCAAACACAACAAATACAACGAGGTAAAGGCGGAACTGACTGTGGTGTGACAGGTCTGATTCCAGTTTTGGCCCTGCTTCTTAATCAGTATATGCCTTTTATTTGCCTTCGCTTTAAAAAGATAAATTGAAAAAGATATACAGACTTATAACAAGTTTTTTTTTCCAGCACCTTAAAAAAGTTGGTCCACTGACTTCTTCCATCTATTGTTTCTAGAAAGAGATGTTTTTCCCTTTTAGTAATGCATATTCTTTGTTTTGCTGCTTTTAAGATTTTCTCTTTTCTTTGGTCTTCCACAGTCTGACAATGATATACCCAGGTGTAGCTTTCTTTTCTGGAGAAGGCAATGGCCACCCACTCCAGTAGTCTTGCCTGGAAAATCCCATGGATAGAAGAGCCTGGTAGGCTGCAGTCCATGGGGTCGCAAAGAGTTGGACACGACTGAGCGACTTCACTTTCACTTTTCACTTTCATGCATTGGAGAAGGAAATGGCAACCCACTCCAGTGTTCTTGCCTGGAGAATCCCAGGGACAGGGGAGCCTGGTGGGCTGCCGTCTATGGGGTCACACAGACTCGGACATGAGTGAAGCGACTTAGCAGCAGCAGCAGCAGCTTTCTTTGCATTTATCCACTTGGGATTTCCTAAGCTTATTGGATCTATTTGATGTCCTTCAGGAAATTTGAAAAGTTCTCAGCTATGATCTCTTCAAATATTTATTCTGCCCCATTGTTTCTCTTCTCTTCTTCTGGAGTCCAATTACATGGATAGTGGATAATTTCATTTTGTCCCAATAGTCTATTCTGTTTTTCTTTCTTTTGTTTTCACTCATTTTTCCCTGTTCCAACTGCATATTGTGTACTCAGCTATGTTCAAGTTCCCAGATTCTTTCCTTCACTTAATTCTACAATCTTCACTCCTTATGTTGATTTTTTTTTAATCTCTAGCATTCCTACTTGGCTATTTTTAGTTTCCTGGTCTCTGATGAAAATCTATAATTAAAAAATAAATTAAAAAAAATTAAAAAAAAAAAGAAAATCTGTATATCTTCATGAAGTTGTTTACCTCTTCCACAAGATTTTTATCACAGTTATTATTAACTTCTTGTCTGATAATTCCAGTATCTGTGACATCACTTCATGTCACTTTTATGACATCTGTGGGTCTGCTTCTATTATTTTCTCTCTTGACCATGTGTCACGTTTTTCTTCCTTCTTCACTTGCCTAGTAATTTTTTATTGTATCTGGACATTTTGTATGAAATAACAGTAGAGACTGAACTAAGTAATATTTACTTTCCAGAAGAGGATGTCCTTTTATGTCAGGCTACCTGTTTAGGGGGTTGAGTCAACCTGACCAGTGGGAGTTGGCTTTCTCGTACCTTTAGTTTGACTTCGTTCACTGCTGACTTCAAATGTTTGCAAGCAGGATCAATACTACTCTTCTTCAAGACTTGGGGTCTGAGCATGGGCGAGGTTTTAGAGCTCTCTGCACTTTGTAACCAAGCAACCAACTATCTGAATCATTAAAAATATATTTTTGCATTATAGCTCAGCAGACTATTGTTCAGGTTGCTGGGGAATTCTCTTTGCTCTTCAGGCATGTAATAGGCTTTCTGCATTACAGAAATTTCTCTCTGGCTGGAATGTCTCCGAGAGATTTCCCTCAGCTACCTTGCAGCGCCTCCAAGACCTACCTGGACGCGAATGCATATAGTGCCTCAAGTTCGTTTCTGTCAGTCCACCTGTACTGCTCCCTCCCACCTCAAAGGATAGCTGCTGTGCACCTGGGGAGGCTCCACGCAGCTCAGGTGGAATCTCTTCCAGCTCTCTTGCTCCACCCCACAGGCTCTGCATACTACATGCCCAGCACTAGGCAGAGATCCATGAAATACAGTTTGCAGGTACACACAGATCTTCTCTGTGTCCTGTGTCCAAGTTCTTGTCTCTCTGTGGATTCCTTCTCTTGTCATTCTGCCACGAATGAGAGAAGCCATGAGCTTTTTTCTCTTAAAAGGGGAATTTTCTGGAGTTTATACATTTAGGTCTCTTTTCTTTCTTAGATTTCTGGTAAGTTCATAATAACAGTGATGAGTGTGTGTGTATGTGTGTGTCTGTGTTTGTATTGTTGTTGCTGTTAGCACAGTGACACTCATGGTCTTTTGTGACTTACTATGTGAAGAAAGCTGAGCGCCGAAGATTTGATGCTTTTGAACCATGGTGTTGGAGAAGACCCATGAGAGTCCCTTGGATGGCAAGGAGATCCAACCAGTCCATCCCAAAGGAGGTCAGTCCTGGTGTTCATTGGAAGGGCTGATGCTAAAGCTGAAACTCCAATACTTTGGCCACCTCATGCGAAGAGTTGACTCATTGGAAAAGACCCTGATGCTGGGAGGGATTGGGGGCAGGAGGAGAAGGGGATGCCAGAGGATGAGATGGCTGGATGGCATCACCAACTCAATGGACATGAGTTTGAGTGAACTCTGGGAGTTGGTGATGGACAGGGAGGCCTGGCGTGCTGCGATTCATGGGGTTGCAAAGAGTCGGACACGACTGAGCAACTGAACTAAACTGATATGCTAAATGGAAGTAGCTATTTACTTTTTGATAAGTTAATATCTCAAAGCCCCAGTTTCATTACCCATAAAATGACCTAAATGATGGTTACAAGGCCTATAGATGATGTAATTGTGTTATATATTCTCATTTCCTTTCTCTTTCCCCTTTGGGTGGCACTTGAAATCACCCGAGCATAGCTTGGTCACAAAATCTAACAAACTCACTGTGCCCTATTTTTTTCTTTCTCCCTCACTGAAGTGTGCTATTCTCTATCAGTGATTATCCAAGTTGGATGAACTGGCATTTTACCTATTGCTTCAGAAAAATCTTACTCTTCTTGGAATATACTAGTTTTATTCAGAGCCAAGAGCAAATAAAAAAGTCAGCCCTAAAAAAGTCACATACAATTGAATACTGTCTCTTAAATATCAGCTAGATTGAAACTTTAATGAGCCTTGGAGTATATAAAATGATCAATATATATTAATAAACATTTTTTATTTTATCGTCATTTCCATTTTTTTTCAGGGATGAAATCTAAGTCACAGAGATATTAAGTTGACCTGCTTAAGAAAGGAACATAACCCTAGTAGAGACCATCCTTGAATGTGATTTGACTTTCCTGAATTCTACAGCAGGTAACCAAACCATTCTGCTAATTTATACTAATTTGGGATTCCTGGAACCTACTTTCACGTCACATTCATTATTTTTTACGGAAGAGATAAGAAACATATATACTAAACTCACTTCATTTTTTTGGCTTAAACATTAATTAAAATGCCACAAGAGTTGAGAGAACCATATGTAAATGACACTGAGCTATAGAAACAGACAGTTTCTATTTGGTGATGGGCATATTCCTGCATTAACATTGGCTAAAATGTCTGTATTTCTCTGATCCATTCTTCCCAGACATATTAACACCAGTAAACCTCCTCTGGAATCCAATATCCAAATGCTAGAAAATCCTCATGGGTTATCCCTCATACTCTGCTTTCTAAGGAAAAATAATCTTTTGTTTTTTGAATGGAGATTTTGATTAAGGGCTTCCCTGGTGGCTCAGAGGGTAAAGAATTTGCCCTCAATGCAGAAGGCCTGGGTTCAATCCTGGGTCAGGAAGATCCCCTGGAGCAGGGAATGGCTACCCAGTTCAGTATCCTTGCCTGGAAAATTCCATGGACAGAGGAGTCTGGCTGGCGATGGTCCACAGGGTCACAAACAGTCGGACATGACCGAGCAACTAACACTTTCAGTCTTCTCACTTCTCATTAAACCACAGCTAAAATGACTCAGTTTACATGATGCCCTAAAGGATTATTACTGATGTCATTTATGTGATCACAAGCTGTGTTTACAACTATAAGGAAAGCTAGGCTTGAGTAGTATTAATAGCCCTACTAATTACATTACTATAAAAGGTTTATGGATGATATAAATTTCTATATTATTACTCCAATGTTGTGGTGGTGGCATTCTTCCAGAAGCAGGTATCACAGGGCCCGTTTGTTCTCCCTTCTTTGCAATAATTCACAAGGAGATGAAAACAAGAGACTGAGTTAAAGACAGAAGGAAAGTAGTCCACTGGGACTTCCTCTTATACCAAGAACAGACTGTGGAGGGATCTTTATCATTTCATACTTTTATTCTCAGCAGTGAAAGAGCCAAGTCCTAACCGCTGGACCACCAGGGAATTCTTTGAGTTATAAGTGATAATGCTGTGTGTGGAGCACAGTTCAGTTCAGTTCAGTCGCTCAGTCGTGTCCGACTCTTCGAGACCCCATGTATCACAGCACACCAGGCCTCCCTGTCCATCACCAACTCCGAGTTCACTCAGACTCACGTCCATCGAGTCAGTGATGCCATCCAGCCATCTCATCCTCTGGTGTCCCCTTCTCCTCCTGCTCCCGATCCCTCCCAGCATCAGTCTTTTCCAATGAGTCAACTCTTCGCATGAGGTGGCCAAAGTACTGGAGTTTCAGCTTTAGCATCATTCCTTCCAAAGAAATCCCAGGGCTGATCTCCTTCAGAATGGACTGGTTGGATCTCCTTGCAGTCCAAGGGACTCTCAAGAGTCTTCTCCAACACCACAATTCAAAAGCATCAATTCTTTGGTGCTCAGCCTTCTTCACAGTCCAACTCTCACATCCATACATGACCACTGGAAAAACCATAGCCTTGACTAGACGGACCTTTGTTGCAAAGTAATGTCTCTGCTTTTGAATATGCTATCTAGGTTGGTCATAACTTTTCTTCCAAGGAGTAAGCGTCTTTTAATTTCATGGCTGCAGTCACCATCTGCAGTGATTTTGGAGCCCCGCAAAATAAAGTCTGACACTATTTCCACAGTAGGAACCAGTTATTTCTTTTGAAACTAGTACCTAAAATATTGAGTTTATTTTCTTTTTATATGAGGGTCAGCATCTCCCACTCTAAAGTCTAAGGCAACTTGGCTTGCACTTCAGAACACACCGTATTCAGTGAACAAAAAAATTAGTTATTATATCTCTGGCCTCCTTTCCTCAAGGAGACGGGCTAATTAGAAAGCAGAAATTGCAACACTGTAGTATCTTGATTTTGAGTCTCTTTTAATTCTTATTAAAAGACTGTATTTTGGTTCATAAAATGAAGATGGAAGAAAAAATGCTGATTTCAATGGATATAGAAAATAATCACCTTCTATTAACCAGTTCTTCCCCCAGTTGTTTTAAAACATCTGATTTCAATTTAAAAAATCACACAAAAAAACAAGGGTTTACATGATTATCCTAAGCCTGGTTGACTGCTGGACTTTAATTTAGCACAAATAAAATTTTAAGGGAGGGATACATAGCTCAGTTGGTAAAGAATCTGCCTGCAATGCAGAGACCTGGGTTCGATTCCTGGGTTGGGAAGATCCACTGGAGAAGGAAATGGCAATCCACTCCAGTATCCTTGCCTGGAGAATCCCATGGACAGAGGAGCCTGGTGGGCTGCAGTCCGTGCGGTCACAAGAATTGGACGCGACTTAGCGACTAAACCACCGCCACCATGACAGTGATGAAGATGTGGCAGAGACAGGCAGAGAGCTATTCAGGGGTCGTGGCACTCATCCCAGCTGAGAAGGGATGAGTGGCCAGGGCTGGTGGGGATGGAAAGACGGCATCTGAAGGAGTCTCACCTGGTGTCTGGTACCCAGTAAGTTCAAGAAATATTTGTGAAATTTAACTGAAGACAACTTGTACCAGTCAATATATTCTACCATCAAATGAAACTTCAACCCCAGAGATGACAGGACTTTTCTAAGTTGGTTGTTGGGTGTGTTTAAACTTTAACCTTGGGAGCTGTGTAGATACACACAGGATACCTGTGGTTGGAGATGCTTGCTAAGGGGGAATATTCTTTTCTGGTTTTCACATGAAGCCATGAATAAATAGATTTAAATCAGGGATTTTGGCACAAGATTAAGAGGATGCAATAAAGATTTCTTCAAAGGAATCATAATCATTGCTGCATTTAGTTGGATATATATCTGTGCTACTTTCTGGAAATGAATTGGGACTACTGGAAATTGTACATATTATAACTCTCTAGAATACTACCAAATAGTAAGTAACCTAACAATCTGAAAGTGATGTGGTGAATATGTGTTGAATGGAGCACACCACACACTAAGAAAATGAGATGAGCTAGTTGGTAGAAAGCAAGAGGTTGATGTTATGTCTTCCCTCCCACTCCTCCGCAAACACTAAAGATCCCAGTGAGTGGCTGGCAGCTTTTTTCCTCAGTCAGGTACTGGGATAAAGCCTGTGAACTCTGATATCCTACACTGTCTTATTATATTAAGTTATTGTGATTTCTATTTTATGGGGGTTGTTAGAAACTTGGAAGCAGCTTAAATTCATATTTCAGTAGTGCTAAAGGTACATTCCCCAGCACCAGAAAGGTAAAGGCCTCTTAAAAGGATAAAGCCAAGAAAGTAAAGGACTATTTGCCACCCCACAGAGGGTGGCAGGTAAGTCAGGTAAATCTGTGATAAACTGCCTGTAAGAGAAGAGACCTTTGAGGGCCTTGGAAGTCACTAATAATAATGAAAATACCAAGTGCTCTGGCTCATAGAAGCCTAGCAGCCAGGAGGTTTCCATAGCCAAGTCTAAATAAAGGAAGGGGATGATGTCTGCGCTGTGTCCTCCCAGGAGGCAGAGGGGTGGTGGTGGCGGGGAGAGGGCAGGGAAGTGCAGGGACCCAGGAACAGCAGTGGCTCTTTTTGATGTAAAGTCAGGGTCCTAGAGCAAGGAGAGTGCGTGATCAAGGAAAGAGTAAGGGAAGACCATGAAACAGCAATGGACTGATTTTAACTGCTTGTACTGAATCCTCCTGCTGTGAATAATTGCAAAAGGGAGGCTGGATGGAGTGATAAAATGGATGGTAGAGAAGTGAATTCTTTTGCAATGGAGATTTGGTGGAGGTAAGGGGAAGGGAGGCCCCCAGGTCTGTACCTCTGCAATGGAAGAGACTCTTTACTCTCCTCCTCTTGTCTATGAGCTCAGAAGGGGGTGTGAGAAGAGAGATCCTCTTCACTCAAGTATACTTCACACCTGGTAGTACAGCACCTAACAGAAAGAGGCCCTCAAAAACTGTTTGCTGGGACTTCTCTGGAGGTCCAGTGGTTAAAACTCCATGCTTCCAATGCAGGGGATACAGGTTTGATTCCTGGTCCAGGGAACTAAGCTCTCACATGCTGCACACGTGTGCAGGCAAAAAAAAAAAAAGAGGTATTGCAGACTTAATGAATGAAATTAAGGAAGAAATTAATACATGAAAGAGGAATTACATGACTCCGGAATGTAAGATAAAT
Source organism: Bos taurus (assembly GCF_002263795.3). Lineage (NCBI taxonomy): Eukaryota > Metazoa > Chordata > Mammalia > Artiodactyla > Bovidae > Bos > Bos taurus. The sequence goes on from NC_037336.1 coordinate 32,742,119, forward strand.
TTAGATATTGTTGTTCAGTTGCTCAATGGTTTCTGACTCTGCGACCCCATGAACTACAGCATGTCAGGCTTCCTTATCCTTCACTATCTCCCAGAGTTTGCTCAAACTCATGTCCATTGAGTCCACAATGCCATCCAACCATTTCATTCTCTGTTGCCCCCTTTTCTTTTGCCTTCAATCTTTCCCAGCATCAGGGTCTTTTCCAACTTTTCAAAGTTGGCTCTTTGCATCAGGTGGCCAAAGTACTGGAGTTTCAGCTTCAGCATCGGTCCTTCCCATGAATATTCAGGGTTGATTTCCTATAGGATTGACTGGTTTTATCTCATTGCTGTCCAAGGGACTCTCAGGAGTCTTCTCCAGCACCACAATTCAAAAGCATCAATTCTTCAGCACTCAGCCTTCTTTATGGTCCAACTCTCACATGACAGTTGAATAGATGTAATCAGGTCAGAGTGTTCTAGAAGTTTCTGTATAAAGTAATCATGGGCAGAACTAAAACTATAAACCTCTGTAGGCTGGGGAAAGTCCACTCCTTGGCTTGTACACCCTGTTCATTCCTTCAGTTAAGAGGTACTGAGTATAGGAACTGACTGACTATCACTGACTTTCCCGTCAGGAATCTAAATCAGTTAACGTATCTGATGCCAAAACAAGAGAAATCAGGGATTGAGACCTATTAGGTTTCCATATAGTAAATAACTTAGTTTTGAACAGTACTGAGGCTTCTGTATTTATGCCACTTATATAAGCTCTGCCTACACATCCTCTGTGAAAAAGAAGTTACCAAGTTCCTTAACTTTATTTTTAGAAGTCGAGTTCTTTGCTTGCTCCTGAATGATCTAACTTAGTTTCTTTTAGCCTTACAAAAGTTTAAAATCAATAGTTTGCTTAAAGCTGTGCTAAAATGGTGCGAGTTTAACACAGCACAGCTGGAAACCACAACCTCAGTGAATGACATTCACTAAGCCCAAAGTTGAAATTGCTTGTAGGCATAGAACCTGCTGCTGTGAATCTGGTGAGGCACCCCAGTCGTCCATAGAGTTTGTCTGCAGCGTGTTCTTCCTGCTGAAAGATGGCCGAGCAATGGCTCCAGAGTCTGTGATAGCCTCCCCGCTTCTGAGCTGAAAAACGACACACCAGCGGCCGCTTCTCTGGCTGTGTAGCCCTCGATGCTTTGTGCTCTCTGGGTATTTCGCAATTCTTTTCCATCTTGTATTACTTTTATTTTTTCCGATCTCCACCCTGATTTTATTTTTCAACTTAAAAATAATATTCTTACCCTGTCAAAAAAATGGGAGTGACGTTCCTTTTAGTGAGCGGATATAAGGAAAATTATTTTCCCTGCAGTACTTCATTAGTAAGACTAGATCTCTGCTTACAGATTTCTCACTACGGTTTCCCTTGAAATGGCCTTAAAAGGGTTGTATTGCTCACTGATTATTCCACATAACTCACAGAGCTTTGGCATTTTTATTATAAAAGAGTGACCCAACTCACCCCCTGGGAATGCTTACTCTTGTAATGACAGGGTCTGCTGGAGCATGTATGGCCTTTGCTCTAAGAAGTGATTCCTTGATGGAAATTATCAGGGACAGAAATGCCATCTTCTCCTGGTTTTGGCCAAACCCCACTGTTATTTCCTCAACTTCTCTAGCCAGTATGTGCCTCAGTCAAACAGCCCAAATGGGAGCGTAATTTTCTCAGCTGCTTTTTGCTTTGCTTTCTGTATGTGTATTCAATTAGTTGCAGTTCACAGATGCATTCTATGTGTGTTATGGAAGAAAAAACATTGGAAAAAATGTAGTCAAGCTCGGTTTACAACGTACTTGATCTTGATTGGTGTCCTTGTGCTCTGAGCCTTTTCTTGATCAAAGGATAGGTACTTGGAGTGGTTATTCGCAGATGTGGCATAAACATAATCTGTATCTTCTCTGTAGGGTCTGAATGACAGTCCTGCCTCAGTCCAGTGAATGGGGAGAAGGATAATAATATTCTCCCTCCACTTGCCTCCAATTTGTCTATCATTTTTGACTGTGTGAGAAGGAAAGTGCTGGGTAAAAAGAGGAAACAGGAGAAGAGATAGGAAACACACAGGAAAACCATTGGGAGAGAAAAGGTGGGAAGTGATTCTATCCTGAGATTTCACAGGCATATTCAAAGCTCTAGAATAAAATATGCACTCATTTCTGGGGCAAGCATCTGCCAAGAGAATTGTCTTTTCAGCTCTTTCCTTTGGCAACCCTCCCACTGCTTCCAGTCTCTCGTAGTTTGGGCCATTTGATTGCAGTTACGCCTCAGAGTTGAAGCAGGGGCTCTGGCTCCTTCTAAGCAGACTCTGGGTGTCCATGGTCTCTCTCAACGTGGCTTCCTCAAGCGGTAGGAGCCCTGCTCTACATGCTGGGGGAGGAGGACTTGGGCTCAGGCATTTTAGAATTAGTCCTGTACCAGTGTAATAATTATATCAATGAATTCCCTCACTCACAATGGACACCGTAGGGGTAAGAAAGTATCTAAAATGTCTTTCCTTTTGGATTCCTCTATGAATCATACCAGTGCCTGCTCTGACATCCAGTGACAAGTTATGGATAACAGAAGTGGTGGGGATATGACTGATGAATTTCAGGTTCCTCATGATAGAACAGATTCAAATTAAGGGGTACATGTGTAAAATCCAACTTTCTGGGGAGGAAATTAGTCATTTATTAAGCAAATCTAATACCAATGATGGCAGATTACATTCACTGAATGCTTTCTCTATGTCTGACACTGTGCTAGAAATTTCCCACATATATGACCTCATTTGGTCCACACGGAAACTGAAAACAGCTACTATTATTATCCTGACTTATGAAAGGAAGAAATACAATACAGGCCAGTTAAACCAGGATGACTCAATGGTTCTTGAATTTTGATTGACCTGAGAAACAGAAAAAGTCTAGATCCTAATTGTCTAAAGTTAGATTTAGATTTGGTGAACTTAAGCAATAATTTCTGAATATGATTCTTAAGGGGAGACTTTTTCTTAGACATGACTAGGCAGTTAAAGGTAAAAGAATGTAATATTCATGCTCTTTCATACAAGGAAGTGTCAAACAGTAAAAAAAATTGGCAAAAATATAAACTCTGATCATTTTTTTCTCTTATTTAGAAGTCATTTTCTTTATGTTTTTCCTCTTATAGGTCACTGAAGGGGCCTACTGAAGGGGCCTAGTCACTCCAACTTTTAGTTAGAACCCACCATTTGCAAGAATCACATATAAATTTGCTGAGTTACACATTCTTCTTCCTGGTTCTCAAAAACTGAGAAGCGGAAACCAATGAAATCAGACACTCAAAAAATGCACGGACAGGGAACTCTGATCTAAAGATAATCACAAGGCAATTCTACTCCCGGGAAAGAAAAAAAAAAAAAAGTCCCCTTCATTGTTTTATTTTCTGCCCCCTGCAAATTTCCTGCAGCCGACTGCAAGAGTGTCTGCAAGATGGCTAACCGCTGAGTCTTTGATTTAATGAAAACTTTGGGAAAGCAATTCAATTCACTGCAGGGACTGCTTTGTTCTTCCATTATGATTCTTTTTTAATGAGAAAGATGATTGTAAGGATAAACTCTATTCCTCTGAATTTTTACACTAATTACATACAAAGCACTATTTTGGCAGAAGGGGACTTATCTCCTTGAGGCAATATAGTTATCATCTTGTAACCACCCTTCAATCTCCCACAAGAATGCTGGAGCTTCATGCCAGGAATGAGTATCTCTCTGTGCCAGCTCGCAGCATGGAGAGATGAACGCTTAAAGATTTCCAGAATTAACAGTCAACACAGACTCTGGATAAAACAGGGAGACAATCCCTCCCTCCCAACTCACACACTGTTTGGAAGCGAAGAAGCAGAAGGGTATCTGTTAATGAAGTATTTGGCATGAGGAATGAGGGAGGGCCTTGCATATGCATGTCATTTTCCTTTCATCTAGAAGTTACTGATCATGCTAAGTCATATTGAAAGTTCTGGCTAACATATCACTTTATTTGAGAGTCAGCCACCTTCACACAAATAGGACATGCATTCTTAGGTGCTCTAAGTTTGATGAAGACTGTGGGAGACTTGATTCAGTGCAGACTTCCCCTGTAAGCACTGTGTATGTATGAAATTCATGTACTTTTACACTAGTTAATGGATTGTGAGCTTGATAAATAATAATTTGTGTCCCACTAGCAAGTTCTTCAGAGTAGGTACATTTTCTGGAGTAGAGGGGAAACTGTACTCATTCTTGCAGTCTGAAAGCATGCCACAATGAAGGAGGACATTTTAATGGCCTTTCCTAATATCCATAAGTGAGGGAAAAGCTACCCAGTGGGAACTCGAGCCCAGTGATATGCAATTTCATCATGGCGGCCAAGGGGTGAGAGTAGGCGGTCAATTCTTTCTCTTTTTTTCCCCCTTTGGTCAGGTATATTAAAGTATAATTTATATGTGATAAAATTCACTCCTTTTGGTGTATAATTTGAAGAGTTCTGACAAACATATACAGTCATGTAACCTCTAAGCAATCAAGACATAGAGAACATTTCCATTACCTCCAAAGTTCCCTTGTGTCCCTTTGCAGTCAATCACCCCCACCCCTGGTTCCCTACTCCAGCAATCATTGATCTATTTCCTGACCTTATAGTTTTGCCTTTTCCAGAACTTTGCATTACTAGCATCATGTAGTTATACAGTGTATACAGTCCCATGTCTGCCTTCTTGCACGTGGCATAATACTTTTGAGATTAATACACATCATTGCATAATAACATTGTCCTTCTATGGCAGAGTCATACTCTACTGTGGGAATTTACCACAGTTTTTATCCTTTTACGAGCTGATGAGCCCTTGGGTTGTTTACAGTTTTGGCTTATGAATAAAACTGCAGTGGACACTTGCACATAATATTTGTGGATATTATGTTTTCATTTCTCCTGGAAGAACATGAGTGATGGGTCATATGGTAAGTGGGTATTTAACTTTATAAGAAAGCATCAAGCCATTTTCCAAACTGTCCGTTATCATTTTGCATTTCCAGCAGCAGTATATGAGAGTTCCAGTTGCTTCACATACTGAGGAGCCATTTTGCTAAAACTGGATTTTTATTTTCTTCTGTGATCTTCACTATTTCCCAGCATGGTTTGCAGAGGAGTGCCCACCCCTTATCCCCTGCCCCACCTTCTCTTCTCCCTTCCCTATCAACATAAGTAAAATTCCCAGGGAGTATCCACTAAGGTTCATTTCAAAAGTCATTGAAGTACAGCCTTTCTATACTATGAGGGCTAAAACTCTCCAACATGTAAACATAAATACAACCTGCCGGTGAAGAGGAATGGAGGTTTGCCAAGTAGTTTCCCACAAGAAAGATGATTTAAGAGGCTCCAGTGAGTATTACCTCACCAGACTTAGGTAAGTGACAGTAATATTTCCCTCAGGACTCACAAGGGAGTTATAATTCAGTATGTACATTTGCCAAGTCCTTCCTTATCCAACTCTCCAAGAATCCTTCCTCCTCCGTGATTTAGTCAAAGTTACCCACAGAAGTGGACACTGAATAGACTATGTATGAGCAGAACTCAGGCCTCTACATACAGATGGCCAAGAAGCACAGGAAAAGACGCTTAACGTACTTAATGCTTAACGGCATGCTTAATATCACCTTGCACTGGTCAGAATGGCCATAATCAAAAAGCCTACAAACAATAAATGCTGGTGAGGATGTGGCAAAAAGGGAACTTTCTTACACAGTTGGTGGGAATGTAAACTGATACAGCTACTATGGAGAACAGTATGTAGGTTCCTTAAAATACTAAAAATATACCTATCATATGATCCAGCAGTCCCACTCCTAGGCATATATCTAGAGAAAACCATAATTTGAAACGATGCATGCACCCCAATGTTTGTTGCAGCACTATTTACAATAGCCAGGACATGGAAGCAATGAAAACGGCCATCAACAGAGGAATGGATAAAGAAGATGTGGTACATATACACAACGGACTATCAGTCAGTCATAAGAAAGAATAATGTCATTTACAGCAACATGGATGAACCTAGAGGTTATCATACTACGTTAAGTAAGTCAAAGACAAATATCATATGATATCACTTACATGTAGAATCTAAAAAAAAAAAAAAAAAACAATACAGTGAACTTATTTACTAAACAGAAACAGACTCACAAACTCTGAAAACAAATTTATGATTACCAAAATAGAAACATGGGAGGAAGAATAAATTAGAAGGTTGGGATCAACAAATACATACAACTATATATAAAATAGATAATCAACAAGGACCTACTGTATAGCACAAGGGGCTCTACTCAATATTCTGTGATAATCTATATGGGAAAATAATCTGAAAATGAATGGATATATATATGTGTGTGTGTGTGTGTGTATATATATATATATATATATATCAGTTCAGTTTAGTCACTCAGTCGTGTCCAACTCTCTGTGACCCCATGGACTGAGGCACGCCAGGCCTCCCTGTCCATCACCAACTCCCGGAATTCACTCAAACTCACGTCCATTGAGTTGGTGATGCCATCCAACCATCTCATCCTCTGTTGTCCCTCTCTCCCCACCGTCAACAATGTTTCCCAGCATCAGGGTCTTTTCAAATAAGTCAGTTCTTCACAGCAGGTGGCCAAAGCATTGGAGTTTCAGCTTCAACATCAGTCCTTCCAATGAATATTCAGGACTGATTTCCTTTAGGATGGACTGATTGGATCTCCTTGCTGTCCAAGGGACTCTCAAGAGTCTTCTCCAACACCACAGTTCAAAGCATTAATTCTTTGGTGCTCAGCTTTCTTTATAGTCCAACTCTCACATCTATACATGACTACTGGAAAAACCATAGCTTTGACTAGATGGACCTTTGTTGGCAAAATAATGTCTCTGCTTTTTAATATGCTGTCTCAGTTCAGTTCAGTTCAGTCATTCAGTTATGTCCGACTCTTTGCGACCCCATGAACTGCAGCACGCCAGGCCTCCCTGTCCATCACCAACTCCCGGAGTTTACCCAAACTCAAGTCCATTGAGTTGGTGATGCCATCTAACCATCTCATCCTCTGTTGTCCCCTTCTCCTCCTGCCTTCAATCTTTCCGAACATCAGAGTCTTTTTAAATGAGTCAGTTCTTCACATCAGGTGGCCAAAATATTGGAGTTTCAGCTCAACATCAGTCCTTCCAATGAACACCCAGGACTGATTTCCATTAGGATGGACTGGTTGGATCTCCTTGCAGCCCAAGGGACTCTCAAGAGTCTTCTCCAACACCACAGTTCAAAAGTATCAATTCTTCTGCATTCAGCTTTCTTTATAGTCCAACTCTCACATCTATACATGACTACTGGAAAAACCACAGCCTTGACTAAACGGACTTTTGTTGACAAAGTAATGTCTCTGCTGTTTAATATGCTGTCTAGGTTGGTCATAACTTTTCTTCCAAGAAGCAAGTGTCTTTTAATTTCATTGCTGCAGTCACCATCTGCAGTGATTTTGGAGCCCCCCAAAATAAAGTCTGTCAGTTTCATTGTTTCCCCATCTATTTGCCATGAAGTGATATATATCACTTTGCCATACAATGGAAACTAATACAACATTGTAAATCAACTATACTCTCATATAAAATAAAAATTTTTAAATAAGAATTCAGGCTTCTGCTTTGAGAAAATCCTGGATCCCACTTTACCTCTTTTCCCTGCTCTGCCCTGTGTCTTGGACTTCCTATGTTAAGAACCAAAGAAAATTCCAACAAAGGCCAGGGGCAAAGGTTCACAGAGGCAGAGCTGTACAAACAGAAGTGGGGAGGTGAGGTCGGAAGGGGATTCCAGCGTCTGATATACTGTTGCAGTTTCCATAGAGGCCTGTATTATTTTGTATGAAGTTCTATATTTTTCCTAATTAGACAGGTATTTTTAATTTTGCAACATTGGTAATTGAGAAATTAGCTTACATAATTATAAGATGTGTAGTGTTTCTGCAGGGAGCACATATGAGGCCTGTCTTACATTGGAAGAGGCAACTATCATCTTCCAGTTAGTGGAAGATGAGTATGGAACTAATTAGTGGAACTTCTGAGAATGTTCTTATAGGGACTAGACTACTGGGCCACGAGTTGCATGTAGCTGTTGTGTATAGACAAGACTGTCATCTTTATATATTTCTCTCGCCAATCTGGCTACTTCAGTGCTTATTGGTGCCCAGTTACTAAGTCCTACCTGACTCTTTGTCACTCTGTGGACTGCAGCATGTCAGGCTTCTCTGTCCTCAACTATCTCCTGGAGTCTGCTCAAATTCATGTCCATTGAGTTGGTGATGCTATCTAACTATCTTATCCTCTGTTGCCCCTCTCTCCTTTTGCCTTCAATCTTTCCCAGCATCAGGGTCTTTTCTAATGAGTCATCACGTCAGTGCTCTGGAAGGAAAAAGAAGAGAGTGGGTAGAGGGGACCAGGAGAGGGTGAGTGCTCCATAAGCCTGAGCCAAATTCATTTCATCAGCCTCTCCACCGATAACTGAAGTTAGAACCTAGACTTCCAGAATTTCTGTCTTATGGTATTTAGTGTTCAAACCTAGAGTATTTCTCTTGAAGAACATGGCATGAATTTACGTTTCTGTATTCTTTTTGGAAAAATTCAGACTACACACAGTGATATATTTGAGTGTGCTGTTAGTACTATTAGTAACTTGCTTCATTTTTCACACTCACACAAAGAAATATACAAAAGATTCAACAAATATTTTAATGTCTGTTAAGAATTTGCTAGAATTCATGCAATACTCATCAAACTGTTTCTAGCTGCAAGCTTGCCGTTTATTCAGAACTAGAAGAGGATATAAAAACCTCTCTCAGTGAAAAAGCAAAATGTGCAGAACCAGTCACCAGGAATATCTCTAATGATGCCCAATAGCGGCAAACTTTCTTCTTTTTTCAGGGTCTGTATCCAAAATGAAGCCGGCACTTCTGGTTCTATTCATGTTTTCATTGCAGATACCCATTCTTTCCCCATCATCATGACTTGAAGAGGAAACTAAGGGATGAAAATGTTTTCTTTTCACCCTCAACATCCTGCTTTTGCCTTGCAATTCTTACCTCCCTCATCACTGAGCAGCTTGTTGATGGGAAAACAAAAAGAAATTGGAGAGGAAAGAACTCAGAAAAATTGGCAGAAGAAAAGGAAGAAGAAATTATTGACTATTTAAAAATCTTATGCTTTATATGGATAACCAACAAGGATCTACTGTATAGCACACAGAACTCTGCTCAGTGTTAGATGACAGCATGAGAGGAGAGGAGTTTGGCAGAGAATGGATACATGTGTATGTATGGCTGAATCCCTTCACTGTTCACCTGAAACTATCATGGCATTCTTAGTTGGCTACACCCCAGCACAAAACGAAAAGTCTGAAAGCTGAAAAAAAATTGTGTGGTTTATATATATTCAGAAGTTAAAAACTGCCAAGAGAAGAATCGTGGATATCTATTGTTTAAGAACTACTGAAAGTGCTTCTGGGCGGAAGCAGGATTCATATAATAATTGATAAAAGAAGCTTATGGAAAAAGTTTGATGACATAAAGTTTTTCTTCAGAAGAAATGTATCTTATTTCACCTTTGTTTTAAAAGTTGGTCACGTTTCTAGCTTCTACATCACAAATGCAAGAACTGCATGGTCTTTAGTTGTTCAAATGTGTGTCTTTAGTTGCTAAGTTATGTCCAACTCTGTGACCACATGGACTGTAGCTCACCAGGCTCCTCCGTCCATGGGATTTCTCAGGCGAGCATACTGGAGTGGGTTGCTATTTCCTTCTCCAGGAGATCTTCCCCACCTAGGGATTGAACCTGCGTCTCCTGCACTGGCAGGGAGATTCTTTTCCGCAGAACCACCAGGGAAGAAGCCCTTAGTTGTTCATAGTCTGCTTTTTGTGTTTTTCTGTTTCCTGATTTCAGCTAGTATTACATGGAATTTTAAGAAAAAAGGATACATGAGGAAGAGGCTTCAAATCCGTAAGTTTTGGCAGCACTACACTTTCTTAGTCATTTACCTGTGAGATAAGATACACATAGTTCTCTGCCCCTGGTTCTTGGCATAGAGCTCCTCAAACCCTTGCAATTTCCTAAGTGATAAGAGCACTAGTGGCCTTCCCTGGTGGCTCAGTTGGTAACAAATCCTCCCGCAATGCAGGTGACCCTGGTTCGATTCCTTGGTTGGGAAGATCCCCTGGAGAAGGGATAAGCTACCCACTCCAGTATTCTTGGGCTTCCCTGGTGGCTCAGCTGGTAAAGAATCCACCTGCATTGAGGGAGACTTGGGTTTGATCCCTGGGTGGAGGAGGGCATGGTAACCCACTCCAGTATTCTTGCCTGGAGAATCCTAATGGATAGAGGAGACTGGCGGACTGCAGTCCATGGGGTTGCAAAGAGTTGGACACGACTGAGTGACTAGGCACACATGCAAGAGCACTAGGAACATATTTTGTGCTATTTGGTCTTTGACCCTTGCTCCTGACACAGAGCTCCTATATCCCTTACAATTTCCAGGGAGATAGGAATTTTTTTCTTCTAATGAGTTGACTCTTGGTGGGCTCCTGGATGGAGCTGGTCACCAGAAATACCAAGCTATGATTAGAAAGCTGGACTTTTCAGCCCTGCCTTCCCATTTTCCAGAGAGAGGAGAGGGGCTGGAAATGAGGTTAATTATCATGTCTACCTATTGAAGCTTCCATAAAAATTCCAAAAGCATGCAGTTTGGAGAATGCTGGGGTTGGTGAACATGTGACATGGAGGTTCTGAGACAGCTGTGCTAGAAGTCACGTCCCCCTTCCACATACCTTGCCTTACTCACTTCTTCCATCCAAAAATACATCATATCTTTTTGTAATAAACTAGTAAACATTAAGTAAGCTGTTTTCCTGAGTCCTGTGAGACGCTCTAGTAAATTAACTAAATCCAAGGAGGGTTGGTGGCAACTTCTGACCTATAGCAGGTAGGGCAGAAGCACCAGTAATAACTTCCATCCATCTCTCGACACAACTGTCAGAACTGAGTTATGTTGTAAGACACTCAGCTGGTGCCACAGAACTGCAGGGTGTGGGAAAGCCCCACATATCTGGTGTCAGAAGAACGATAGTGTGAGAGTAAAGGAGAAACACAAGAGGAAGAATACATTTTCCTTTACAGTTCCTAAAGCCCCACCTTACCCATATAGCCTGTGTTTGGATTTCAGGCATTACTTCAATCAACGGGGATATTTTAATTGTCTGAGTAGCTTCCCCAAAGTGGTTACAGCTAACTAAGTAAACAGTTATCTAAATTTTATCTAAATTCTCAAATTTGATACAATCTTATTGGAACTAGTTTTTTGAAGTCCATTTTTTCTACAGTGCTGTATTAATGAGGCTCTTTATGATAAATGGCAAGATGTTTAAAAATTTTAGAACCATCTGGAATAAAAAAAACAACCTAGTGCCAATAAAAGAAGGGCTAGCTTTAAAACCTATCTACAATACACAATTTTAGGAGGATGGTCTTTGTAGGAATCAATTTTTGGTTTTCTACAAATTTTGTAGGAATCAATTAATCAGATCAGATCAGTCACTCAGTCGTGTTCGACTCTTTGCAACCCCATGAATCGCAGCACGCCAGGCCTCCCTGTCCATCACCAACTCCTGGAGTTCACTCAGACTCACGTCCATCGAGTCAGTGATGCCATCCAGCCATCTCATCCTCTGTCGTCCTCTTCTCCTCTTGCCCCCAATCCCTCCCAGCATCAGAGTCTTAACCAGGGGCAAATTCAAAACTCCAGCTTGAACTGGAGTAACACTGAAACTTATACTAGAGTCTGTTGCTTCAGAGTCTTTGATCATAGGTTCAATGCAAATTTGATGTAAAGAATTCACTTTAACTCAGAAGTCAAATTCTATAAGACTTTGTAATGACATGGCCCTTAATGCTCTTGAAAGGCTTCTTGCATTTATCACATTGTGTTTACATGTGACAATCATACATTTTATGATTAAAGTGATAAAGAAAGATTGTTAGTTCTTGAGTCTAACCCCTTGCTGTTATGTGGCCTAAGGTGGTATCAAATGAATAGAGTGGCCCTGCAGGATCAGTGATGTCTGTGATGGAAGAATTGAGAAGGCTGTATCTTGTTCAACCCTAACCTGCAGCCCTCCCAGGAGATTAGTCAGGGAGCACCAGGAATGGAGGAGGAAATGTGGCCAAGACAGTGGTTCCCTCACACATACCACACTTTCCATCCTCTCCTCTTTGCTCTGTTCATCCCCTCTCACATCTTGAGGTGCATAATGAAAGAGATTATTATGTTGCTAGAACATAGCACTGAATCAGCCTATACAAAATTAATGTAATTACTATGTTGATTTCCAGATGTTAGCTTAATGCCAGTCTATTAAAACTTCTAAAGATGAAGCTTAAAACAAACAAACATTCTAAGTAAACATCCAAATGAAGACATGCCAGCAAGTTTAGTGATAATCTGAGGCTGTGGCAGATATCTCTGGATAGGGCATTTTAGAAGTTGATTTTCTTCATCATCAACCATAATGACAGAAAGTTCTCAGGTCCTTTTCAGTCTTTTTCTTCCAAAGTGCCTCTGAATTCCTTGCTGCTTCTAGCCCCTGGCCTCTTTCCCGTCATCCCTCTGCCCGGCCCGCATGCCCATCCACTCTCGGCACCACGTACAGCCATATCCTCTTGACCTCACTGCTGTGCGGCACTGGACCTCTCACCCAGGGCTGGTTTCTTATCCAGGGTTTTGAAATTCAAGGGAGAAAACTCTCCTTTTGCTCAAACATGTCTCCCTCCCCTCTTCGTTCCTCCCCTGGACTCCACATGGGTGGGCAGGGTGGGCCATGAAAGTACCCAGCCTGGCTCAGAGAGATGCCTACTCTTCCTAGTTCTAGCCTACAGCACATTCCTGATGCCAGGGGAGCCTCCAATTTCTCACTGATAAACTTTCAGATAATAATTCCTATTTCCTTGGTTTGAAGGAATAAAAGAGGTAATTCACATACATAGTGGCTGGCACATTATAAAGTCTCAACAACATGTATTAACTTTGGGCCTTTTTCTACAGTTAAATTTTTTTTTTTTTAAGCTTTTCTGTCTCTACCTGTAACTGTGAAATTATTCTGTTTCTTAGAATGGCTTACTTTTATTTTTTTCCCTGATGAGAGTTTTTGTTAAATCTCTGGGCTCCTGGAAAGCAAGAGTGACAAGAACCTGAAAACTAATTGCAGCTCATCACCTTATAGTCTAGAGCAGGGGATCCCCAGTCTCTGGGATCCAATGCTTGACAGTCTGAGGTGGAGTTGATGCAACAGAAATAAAGTGCACAATAAATGCAATACACCTAAATCATCCCCAAACTGTCCCCCACTCTGGTCCATGGAAAAACTGTCTTCCATGAAACCATTAGTCCCTGGTGCCAAAAGTTTGGGGACTGCTGGCAGACTGGTTCTGAAAATCTCCAGATAACACGAATTTACCATTTCCATGAGATTTTGTTGTTGTTGTTGTTATATCAGAATGTTGCAAATTTGTTCTTCAATCTTACTATTTTTAATTATAATCCTTGTACTGGGCTAAAATAATTCTATCCTTTAATAATTCTAAATTATCATTCAAGTCTTCATTAAATTATTTTTAAGTTGAACTGCATAGCTCTCCTTGATATGATCAAATGATACATTCTTCGTATTGACAGTCTCTCAGAAGCAAATTTCTAATTATACACCTCCTCCACTTTCTCATTTTCTGGAGTCCTTTCCTGGATTGAAGCAACTGTTTAGATAATGCATTTGTAGCGTTCAAAATCAATGGCTTCCAAATCATACTGAGGAAATGTAGCTGAGACTCAGTGTCTTAACTTTCATAGCCTGAAGTTTTGTTTGAAATTTTATTCTTTAATTATGTTTACCTATATTGAATTTTATTTATTTATTTTTTTATTTATTTTATTTTATTTTTAAACTTTATAATATTGTATTAGTATTGCCAAATATTGAAATGAATCCGCCACAGGTATACCTGTACAAACACCAATAACACCAATTTTTGAGAAGTAAATGAAATTAGCTTCTGCAATACCTTAGACAATCTCAAGTTAAACTGAAAGTCAGTTCTAACTTGTTCATTTGTACTCTTCTTCTAAGATGAAATCTAGTCCTGGCCAAATCATTATAAATAAGCAATATTATTCTGGATGATACTCCAAATACAGAAATGTAAAAATACAATGCTGAGATATGATTTGTGGCAAAGTTTCAAAAAAGTATGACGGTTAGGATTACTGTATATAGCTATTCATGTATCTTTATTCATTATTAAGGTATATAATTATCTTCAAACCTATTATGGTTACTTTTCAATGCATATTTTATAGTCAATAGCTACAGCTAATAATAGCGACATTATTGGCTATTTCTGGGCCATAGATAAGAGTATTTATACCAGATTCAATGGTATTATATGTCTCTGAAATATACCCTCCAGAGATATACCACAAGGATTTCAACTGCAACTGCCCTTTAATAAGTTTTTCCTGCATCAAGTCTTGAAGGATTTGTTCCATTGCCTTAGCTTTTTAAGTTTAGACAGAACAAGTCACATGACTGTGGTAGCTGTTTTTTCTTTCTTTTCCCCTTTGTTATTACTAGAGTTGTTTGTGTTTACTATTTTTATCTTCCTTTCTCAAAGACATATATTTGTCCGCAATCCCCTTGGATTTCTCAGGGCTAGCAGGTATTAGGGACAGCTTCATCAAGACTGTTTCAGGTTCCAGGGAAGCTGGCTATTTAGATTCACTGAGGGGTATAAGAAATGCTAACAGGAATTCAAGTAGTAAGCAACTGTACTTTTCGGCCTATACATGCATTTCTTACTTCCCGTTGAGTTTACATAATTCATGCTTCTTTGTAATTTATTCATTCATTTTGTTTGCTATATTATCACAAAACAGAACAGTGAGATTTGGGGTTTTGAATTGTCTTATGATGCTGTAAGTGAAAAAAGTTAATCTGGTCATAGCTCATCACTCTTGAAGATACTGGTAAAAGAGAAACGGGTTTGGCATGCTTACCTTGTCTGACAGCTAGTGTGGTGGTATAGACCAAGAAGAGAAGAATGTAATTGAGGAAACTCTGGAAGACTGGCGTATTGGCATGGAAATCTTCTGACAGGTACTTGCTGGTCAAGCTAATTCCACAAATAAGGAGGGATAACACCTGGCCTAGAGCCACAGAGATTAACATCTCCCTGAGAAATAAAGAGAAACATAGTAAAGATCAGCAGAAAATCCAATAGAACAATCACTTAAAATTTATTGAATACTTATGCCACTTACTAGGCTACATGCAATAAACAGTGATTATTTTAATTCATCACAGCAATCCTACTGGGAAAGTGCAGTTATCACTGGGGTTGTGCAAAGGAAGGGGGCTTCCAGGTGGTACTAGTGGTGAAGAACCTGCCAGCCAATTCAGGAGACATAAGAGATGCCGGTTGGATCCCTGGGTTGGGAAGACCCTGTGGAAGGGCACATGGCAACCCAGTCCAGTATTCTTACCCTAAGAATCCCATGACAGAAGAGCCTGGTGGGCTACAGTCCATTGGGTTGCAAAGAGTGAGACTTTCATGCTAGAGTGACTTAGCATGCATGCAGAGGAAGAAACCAAAGTTTAGAAGGGTTAAGGAGTTTGCTTACAGTCATATAATTAGTGACAAAGTTGGGAGTTGAGATCAAATCTCTCCAAGTGTTCCTGGCTTCTTCCCACTTCCCCTAGAGCTCTAGGGGAAATTAACATTTTCCTTTTGCCACCATGGCATGAACAAATTGTTCAGAAACCTGAGAGAGAACCCAAACACTGACCAGGAGGGACCATATTCCAACCTTGTCCTAAGATTCTCATATCAAAAAGGGGAGACTCTTCTCTTTCATAAACTAAAATCTTGGCTCTAGGAACACTTAGAAGAAAGGGCTATAGAAACCCTTGAAAATCTAGGAGTATCTCCTCTCCATTCCCAGATTTTGAATCCCAGTTTGCTCTAATGAACACTAATAAGCATAGTCTCTGCTCTCCTCTGCTCAAGTCACAGTTGCTGATATATTACAACTCTTATTCATAAAGGAAATTTAGTAACTGAGGTGGTGTAGTAAGAGATTTCAAATTTTATAAATATTTTCCATGGCATTTTTATAGGCACTGACCATAAAGACTTTTGTAGTCGAGATTACTAGCAAGAGTCAAAGAGTTCACTTTGCATAGAAATAAAATGCTCATGTGGTCTCTGTGGTCACATACACCTGTATCCTCTGACACAAGACGAATCCCTGGCTTTAGCAAAGCAGGCTTCTGCTCTCGCCAAGAGTCTCATCTGACTTTCCAGGCTATTTATTTAGAGAAAAAGCAACAGCGAATAAGCAAAGAGTCATATTTCTAAACAAAGAAGCATTAGGCAGAGCATCTGCAGCATTACATATTTCCTTCCCCATGGTGTTTGTGAATCCATCTTTCTGGAAGGGTCCTGGGTAGATACCTTTTTTGTGTTCCAATAAAACTTTATTTACCAAAACAGGTGGTGAGCAGATGTGACACATGGACCAGAGTTTCCTGACCTGGTACATAGACTCTAGGCCTCAGCTGGATAGATACCTTGGTGGTATCCTTTAAAAAAAAATGGCAAATCCATCACTCATTCCATTTGCTTCCATGAAGAAGAAACATTGTGGCAAGGCATATGGGCTCATGAAAAAGACTCTCCACAGGTTAGCTTGAAATCTGTTGGTAGAGGCTGCCTTGGTAGATTGGTAGACTGTTCTGTCTCCAAGTACTGGCCCTGACTCCTCAATTCAATCTTTATAAAGGAGTCAGAGATATTTTTAGACAGATAAGTTTAAAACGTCAGTCTTCAGTTTAAAATCCTCCCGTATAGATGATACCCCATAGATGGCATCCTATAGCACGCAGTGATCTATAAAGCCTATGTTACACTGTCTAAAAGGTGGCTGCTAACAGTGCCTCATATCTTTCTACGCTCAAGCTGCTCCTCCCAAAGGGAGGTGGGTTCTATTTTCCTTTTCAGGAAGCTGAGCTTGTCTTGTGACTTACTTTAACCAACAGAAAGTAGAGGGAGAGATGTCAAGTGGCTTCCGGGCCTAAGTCTTAAGAAGCACTGTGGCTTCCATTTTCTGCCCTCCTAGGATACAACTTCCATGTACAGAACCCCAAGTTAGACCACTGAATACTGAGAGGCTGTGAGAAAAGGAAAAGAGAGACCCCAGCCAACCATTGCCATTGCAGCTGAAGCACCAGACATGTGCATGAGGATCGTGGATCCTCTGGGCCCAGTGGAGTGGTGCCAACCTGCGTCACGTGGAGCAGAGATCAACCTTCCCCAGAGACTGCTGCCCAACTGGAGAACTGTGAGAAATAATCAATGGTGGTGCTTTCAGAGCATGAAGTTTTGGGTGGTTTGTTAAGCAGCAGCAGCAGCTACTGAAACAAGGCCTTCGACGCCCCCTCTGCCCTCTACTTCTAGCACCTTGGAGCCCTGCCTCCAGCTTCCCCCATTTTATTCCCACAGTGCCAGAGCTCCAGCCCTACAGAGCTACTCGCACTTCAACAACGAGTCAGGGTCTTCTTCGTCAGCATGTCTTCTCATGTGTTATTATTTCCAGAGTGTTCATCCCAACTTGTCAGTCTGACTCTCATTCATCTTTCAAGATTTGGCCCACATGTTATGTTATCCCCTTTAAGAAGTATTCTCTGCCCTCTCTTTCCCTGGGATGTATCTCCTTTACTTCTGTATCATTGTTCTATAATGACTGTTTTTACTGGGAAGTTGGTACAGTGCTCTTCACTCTGTCTGCAGCTGGGCAATGCCATTCAAAGGAAATAGAAAATGAACACGTCAAAGACAGTAGGTACAAATAGGCAACACTGAATGGTTTTGTTGAAATGAAAGGATGATTTTTTTTTTAAAGGCAGATGTAAAGAGAAGTACCAGAATCAATTCAAGAGTTTTTAAGCCAGCCTAGGAAGTGTGATATCCATTAACAAAAATCATTATAGGAGCTGCAGGACTTCCTTGATGGTCCAGTGGCTAAGACTCCACTCTCCCAGTGCAGGGGGTCTGGGTTAGATCCCTGGTCAGGGAACTAGATCTCACATGCCACAGCTAAAGATCCTACGTGCCACAATGAAGACAGAAGATTCCTTATGCCACAGCTAAGATCTGGTGCACGCAAATAAATACATTTTTAAAAAATGATTTGCAAAAAAATCATGATAAGGAGTTGTCTTTAGTGTAAAGATAATAAACATTTTTTGGTGTATTGAATTGAGCTGCCAAATGAACTTCCAAATGATCCAGGAGTATCAGAATTCTGGGATCAGAGTTGAACAGTGAGGTCAACCAGGAGAAACATATGGAAGTTATACATATAAATATAAATGTGGTGGCTAAAGCACTAGAAATGGATGCTATTCCAATGGAAGGAAGGAGAGAAAATAGGAAGACCTAGGGAAAATCCTTGGAGAATCCCCAGATTGGGGTTAGGGAAGAAACTAGAGGCATATCATTGGAGTCAGAAGCAGAACAGTGCTCTGTGAGGTGGGATGTGGTGGGGGGCGGGAAGGAGGTTCAGACAGAGGGGATTACGTATACCTATGGTTGACTCATGTTGATATATGGCAGAAACCAATACAATATTGTAAGGCAATTGTCCCCTAGTTAAAAATAAATAAAAAAATAAGCAGTTAGAAGTCTAAAGGGAAGACCATGATACTTCTTGGTGTCAAGGAAACCAAGGGAATAGAGGCTTTTGTGGAAGAAACAGATGTACTACTGAATGTTGCTTAAAGGGCAGGATGAATGAGGACGGATAGGAAATGATTTGAAAGTCACCATCAGCCTTTGTAAACCACTTTTGAGTGAAGAATACCAGAGCAACAGGGGTATCATGGAAAAGAAGGGAATGGAGAACTTCACAGAAGCACTACTGGTAAAGACCTGCCTGCCAATGCAGGAGACATAAGAAACACAGGTTGGATCGCTGGGTCAGGAAGATCCCCTGGAGGAGGGTATGGCAACCCACTCCAGTATTCTTGCCTGGAGAATCCCATAGACAGAGGAGCCTTGAGGGCTATAGTCCATAGGGTTGCAAAGGGTCAGACACGACTGAAGCGACTTAGCACGCGCACACACACACACACACACAGAGTTAGCGGTACTAACTGGACAGGAAGTGATGAGAAACAACGGTGCTAACATTGAAGAATTTTAAAGAATTCAAAGAATTATTTGCAGAAGTTTGATCTAGTCACCACATAACGTAAAATAACAGTTAAAATAATAATGTTTAAAATTATTAAAAAATAATTTAGAGTGGATTCATGATTATCCTCCTCATTGGGTCATTCTTATTTGCATAATAACTTACATCCTTAATATGAGCTGCAGGGGAGAGCTACAACTCATGTACCAGGGAGTGGGTACTGGTGCTGCGTGTGTCTACGAGAGGATGCTGGGTATGGAGTGTGTCTCCTTGGGAAAAGAAGGTCAACAACTACTGCGAGGACATGGTCATTCCTACACCTGCTTAAGTTACAACCATGATATTTGAAACCTTGGCAATATCTTGAACAAAATCAGGCCATAAAAAGTGACAGATTAATTACATAAGAGAATAAGATTTTAGACCTTCTAATGTGTATGTGCCAATACACTATAAAACAGCCTTCCCATGTCATGCTCTATATATGCAAAGATGAATAAGCACAGTCCTTGTCACTGGGGAACTACTAAACCAAGATTTTGGAGCTTAAGTCCTCAAGTAACTTACTATAAAATAGATGAAACAGAAATAATAATTCATATTTAATAAGTCCTTACTACATGCCAAGTCCTAGGCTTGGCATTTATACATACTGTTTCATTTAATCCTCACAAGAACCTTATAAGGCAGATATTGTCATGGTTCCATTTTATAGATAAGTAAACTGATGCATACAGAGGTAAGTAGCCAGCCCAAGGTCACAGAGCTAGCAGTGGGAGAATCTGGATGGAAACTAAGTCGTATGATTCCAAATCCCAACTTCCTAACAACTATGCCACGCCACCATTACGCTGCCCCCAAAATACTCTATGCCCTCACAAAGGGCACAGAGCACAGTGCTAAACCTGGGTGGCTGGCTTCCAGAAATATTCTGGGGAAGGTGAAGATAAAATAAGTCAGCCGAACTGACTGATGAAAGCTCTTCCACCAAAACATCTGTAATGTGCGCCTTTCAACAGAGGTCAACACAAGCCTATCCTTGTTTCCTCAGCCAAACAAAACAGCAAATCTACTGTATTCAATTTCTCCTTTTAATTAGTGGCCATGCTGTTCAGGTGCTGCAGGTATGATTTGATAAAAATGCAAATTATGGTTTTGTCCATCATGCTAATCAACATGACTTGTAAAACAAGAAGGAAAGGAAGGGACCTTTTATCAGATCAGTTCACCAATCCCTCTCCACCTGAAGGGAGCTCGATACCGTCACTACTGCGGTCTGCAAAATCCATACTAAGTTACTAGAGACCCAAAGCAAAATAAATAGGCAAAGAAATAAGAATACAAGTAAACGCAGATGCTGACACTCTGCGAATTCCAATGCCCACCCCCTCCACTGCCCCCATCGTCTTCCTCTCATGAAATTCTCTTCTGTTCTTTTTTAGCACAGAATGAATACTTCTGGGGATTTGTTTCTCAGAATGTCTTCTTACCACTCTCTGTGATTTAGGATCTTTTCTCTTCATCTACTGTCACCTTATCCCTTCTAACAATTTTCTCCCTCTACTAACCACTAGAGGAGATACGTGGTCCCTTCACCTAACCCCTCATAATCTTAAGGCACCATCTTCTCCAGAAAGCCTCCCCTTGGCCGCCCCTTGCTCACTAAGGCTGAGTTAAGGGTCCTCATCTGTATATTCCTATCTCTACTTGTGCTTCCCATACTGTATTAACTCATGAGCTCCTTAAAAAAAGGGAGTGCATTCTAATCATTTCTATATTCCCGGCTGCCCTGAGGACTGCTGAAAGGGAAGGAGATGTTGTTTAGTCACTCAGTCATGTCCAGCTCTTTTGTGATCCCATGGACTGTAGCCCATCAGGCTCCTCTATGCCTGGGGTTTTCCAGGTACGAGTACTGGAATGGGTTGCCATTTCCTTCTCCAGGGGATCTTCCTGACCCAGGGATCGAATCCACATCTCCTGCTTTGGCAGGTGGATTCTTTACCATTGAGCCACCTAGGGAAGCCCCAGGAAGGAGATAGATACTCAATAAATACAGAAGAATGAATGAACAAATTCACAAGTGAACAAATATCTATAAATGAAAAGGATCAGAAGATGATAGCTGCTTATCTTATCTTGAAAAACTATTAGCTCCAAAAGACAAAAACACCTCATTTTTACTGTATTCCATCTGCCAGTTAGTGAGATTAATAAACTCTTCTCTGCACAAGCCTGGTAAGGTGCTATCTTGCAAAAATAATGCTAAATATGGTGCGGGGTGGAATTTTGCACTGGGAGTTGTTGGTTATTCATGTAGTTTATAGAATAGCACACCAGATGCATTCTAACATAGAATATAGAGTTCCTATAATTTTAGCAGCAGAAATGGAGAAGAGATTATGATACACATTTTCTCTTCTTTGTTTATGCATTTAAAAGGACATCCTCTCCACTTTAAATTCAGAATGACTAGACAATGAAAAATGCATGAGTCTCAGGAAAAACAGTGCTGTTGGAAGCTGAATACCTGTTATAATAGAGCTTGTACTCATAAAGACTGACATAAACCATTACCAACAGCACTCTGTTCTGTTCAAGAAATAGACATTAGAATCTTGTGAATAAACCTGTGTTTTACAAAGTCGATATTCAAAATAATAAGATTTAAAATAAATAATACGTTGAATCTCATTTTCTTCCCTTAGAAGAATACATTAAAGAATACATTCCTTTAAAAAGGTATGAAAAATTTCAACACAGAGTTACATAAACATATTGCTTTGTAATTCTTTGGCATGAGAATGAAACAATTATGTCATCATCTTGAACGCGAGCACATCAATCTTTACGTAGAGACATCATCATTCTGTTAACTATTCTCAGGCAAATCATGTAAGATCTGAGTCAGCATATGAATTCAGATATACAAACATAAGAACACTTACACTGCCTTGATGAAACACAATACCATTTGACCATGGGAAGAATGTGTTCTACTATGTTCTTTGACAAGATTCCTGTTTTCGGAAGTTAGGACATTCACTTCTTGAAGCTCTTTGCTGAAAGGATTTATTCCTTTTGAGTATTAATTAGACTTCTATGTAAGGAGATTTTTAGGCAGGAATCAAATACACATCTCCAGAGAATAACATTAACTGGTGTTTCTTTGACTCAGATTCTGTATTTGTGGAATTTAACCTATTCTCTGGTTCTGTCGTGTCAGTTTTGTTTTGTTTTTACTTTTTATTTTTATTTATTTATTTTTTTATATTTTATTTTATTTTTTAACTTTACAATATTGTATTGGTTTTGCCATATATCAAAATGAATCCACCACAGGTATACATGTGAATCAAGATTGCAGGGAGAAATATCAGTAACCTCAGATATGCAGATGACACCACCCTTATGGCAGAAAGCGAAGAACTAAAGAGCCTTTTGATGAAAGTGAAAGAGGAAAGTGAAAAAGCTAGCTTAAAACTCAACATTCAAAAAACTAAGATCATGGCATCTGGTCCCATCATTTCATGGCAAATAGATGGGGAAACAATGGAAACAGTGACAGACTTTATTTTCTTGGGCTCCAAAATCACTGCAGATGGTGATTGCAGCCATGAAATTAAAAGACGCTTGCTCCTTGGAAGAAAAGCTATGAAAAACCTAGACAGCATATTAAAAAGCAGAGATGCTACTTTGCCGACAAAGGTCTGTATAGTTAAAGTTATGTTTTTTTCCAGTAGTCATGTATGGATGTGAGAGTTGGACCATAAAGAAAGCTGAGCACCAAAGAATTGATGCTTTTGATCTGTGGTGTTGGAGAAGACTCTTGAGAGTCCCTTGGACTGCAAGAAGATCCAACCAGTCCATGCTAAGGGAGATCAGTCCTGAATATTAATTGGAAAGACTGATGCTGAAGCTGAAGTTCCAATATTTTGGCCACCTGATGTTAAGAACTGACTCATTGGAAAGACACTGATGCTGGGAAAGATCGAAGGCAAGAGGAGAAGGGGACAACAGAGGATGAGATGGTTGGATGGTATCACTAACTCAATGGACATGAGTCTGAGTAAGCTCCAGGAATTGGTGATAGACAGGGAGGCCTGGCGTGCTGCAGTCCATGGGGTCACAAAGAGTTGGATATGACTGAGCAACTGAACTGAACTGAACTGAAGTAAACCATAAAGAATCCCTCATATCCCTCAAAGATCCCACGATCTTTCACTGACTCCGTGAGGTAGGAAGTATAGGAGACATTCGAAGCTCTAGTGTGAGAGGATGAGTCAGAGACGTGCATGTGTATTAGACGTTGTATGTCTAGAGAAGTGTGTAGAAGAGTGAAAAGCACAAAACAGGAAATTGAAGCCCCTGGCTCTTGAATTCCACTGATTAAGATCCATGATCTCGTGCATCTCCAACTCAGAGCTTGGATTCCTTTGTGCAAAGTAGGAGTATTTTAAGTGATGAGTGTGTGATATGACATGCATGTGTGTGCTTGTGGGCGTGCCAAGTCTCCTTAGCTGTGATCGACTCTTTGTGACCCCGTGGACTGTAGGCTGCCAGCCTCCTCTGTCTGTGGGATTCACCAGGCAAGAATACTGGAGTGAGTTGCCATGCCCTTCTCTAGGGGATCTTCCTGACCCAGGGGCTAAATCCGTATCCCTTATATCTCTTGCTTCGGCAGGTAGGTTCTTTTTTTACTAGTGTCACCTGGGAAGCCCTGAGACACTTATGTCCTCCTTCAGATCCTCTTGGTCTCATTATGTCCAAGATCTCTCTCACTACCCTAGCTTCAGTGGTGGCTGCCATGAAAGGCTATGAATAAACTGCAACCAACACTATTTCTGTGTGTCTTGCACACAGAAGAACTCCTACCCTGGAGATTCCTGGTTGATGCTGAGGGCCAGACCTTGTAGGGACCAATTTTGTACCCACTCACCAGGGACTGGGAGGTGCCAGGGAATGACTGCACTTGAGCAATAGAAAACGAAAGCACAGTGCTTTGTGATAACCTTGAGAGGTGGGACGGGATAAGAGGTGGGACGGAGGTTTAAGAGGGAGGGGTCATAAGTATACCTATGGCTGATTCAAGTTGATGTATGGCAGAGACTAACACAATATTGTAAAGCAATTATCCTTCAATTAAAAATAAAAAATTTAAAAAATATCCTGAAAATTAAAGCAGACAAATAGATTCTCCTTTCTCCTTCCCTCCTCCCAGGCAGACCATCCCTAGCAGCAGTCACTTCCACAAGCTCTCTGAAGATGTCCTGGCTGACAAGGTGCTCTGTTAGGGACTCAGTGCCCCAGTACTGCCTGTCTCTCCTTCCCCTCCTCACTCCTGCTCCCTGGATTGCAGTCCTTAATAAAGTAACAGCACTTAAACCTCTGCTTTCTGGGGAACTCAGACTAAGATAATGAACTTTACATTTCCTTCGACTCTGTAATTGTGACTTACTTGCAGAAGACGCTGATGTGTATGGAATTCGTATCTTCGATCTTAAAGTCTATTCCTTTCGTGTATTTCATTAAACGCTTTGGTAGCTGAGTTACCAGCCATGTTTACTTGTTTATTATGCACACACTCTGCGGGTTTGGGGATTAGCTGCAGAGAAACAGATGAGTCAATAGCATTTGTCAAGGGCCTGCTGGGTACAGGTTATGAGAAAGGAATGTCTGGTCCCTGCCTCCAAAAGGCATAGAGGGGCATGGAGCGTAAACAAATGAAACTATCTGAATAGAGAACATAAAAATACCTATGGACTCCAGTAAGTCTATATAAAACTGCTACAAGTTATTGCAAATAATTTGTCTTTAAAATTGGGCAAAGCAAATATGGAAAAAGTTTCAAGAAGAGCATAGTTTTGAGGCTTTTTCTGGGGGGTGTTGTTTTAAATAATGGAAGAGGGGTACTTTTGGTATTTTGAACTTGGCACGCTATCTCAGAAAAAAAGAACACTGCTGTTTCAGAAGCTGCTACATCAAATCACTAGGCTGGCTGGTAAGAATTCTGATAATAGAGATGGATTGAGAGAAGTAAGAAACAGAGGAACCTAAAGTGTAGAGCAGAATTTTAATTCAGTAAGAATTGTTCTCTGGAATTTCTAAGCAAGGAATGTGAAGCAAGCTCCTGTCATAACATTCCCAAATTTTTCTGCTCATTCCATTCAGTTCAGTTCAGTTGCTCAGCCATGTCCAACTCTTTGCGATCCAATGAATCGCAGCACGCCAGGCCTCCCTGTCCATCACCAACTCCCGGAGTTCACTCAAACTCACGTCAGTGATACCATCCAGCCATCTCATCCTCTGTTGTCCCCTTCTCCTCCTGCCCCCAATCCCTCCCAGCATCAGAGTCTTTTCCAATGAGTCAACTCTTTGCATGAGGTGGCCAAAGTACTGGAGCTTCAGCTTTAGCATCATTCGTTCCAAAGAAATCCCAGGGCTGATCTCCTTCAGAATGGACTGGTTGGACCTCCTTGCAGTCCAAGGGACTCTCAAGAGTCTTCTCCAACACCACAGTTCAAAAGCATCAATTCTTTAGCACTCAGCTTTCTTTTTAGTCCAACTCTCACAACCATACATGACCACTGGAAAAACCATAGCCTGGACTAGATGGACCTTTGTTGGCAAAGTAATGTCTCTGCTTTTGAATATGCTATCTAGGTTGGTCATAACTTTTCTTCCAAGGAGCAAGCGTCTTTTAATTTCATGGCTGCAGTCACCATCTGCAGTGATAGCTCATTCCATTAGTCAGAACCAAATCCTGTTTATATTACAGTGGGAAAGTTTCAATAAGGAGAACGATTGGAAAGCCAGATGCTTCTGTAAGTTTGGCACTCTGAAACTCCATAGTTCCATGGTACATTCACCCCTGACCCAGTGTGATAGACCTATCTCTATTTTCATCTCAACACTGCAAAGCTGCAGGCTTTTAATTTTTGCTTCTCTTCAGCAGAGCTTTTTATGCATCTCTCAATACAGCTCAGTTGGTAAAGAAGCCACCTGCAATGCAGGAGACCCCAGTTTGATTTCTGGGTCAGGAAGATCCACTAGAGAAGGGATAGGCTACCCATTCCAGTATTCTTGGGCTTCCCTGGTGGCTCAACTGGTAAAGAATACGCCTGCAATGCAGGAAACCTGGTTTTGATCTCTGGGTTGGGAAGACCCTGGAGAAGGGAAAGGCTACCCAGTTCAGTATTCTGGCTTGGAGAATTCCACGGACTACAGTCCATGAGGTTGCTTGAACATGACAGAGAAACTTTCACTTTCACTTTCAACATAATTTGCAGACTGTGCTTTAGTCTGTTACCATCTTGTTCTTCTGGTGTAATACAGCCATCCTTACAGTGATAAAAAGAAGAGGAATTTCTCCAGGAGTATAAGGATTTTGATCATTCATTAATAAGTAAGAATACCAATTGAGGTGGATTAAATAATTATTATTACATTTAATGGCATTTTAAAAATGATGGGGGGTATGACACTTATCTTCCTTTCCTCCCCTTAAATTTGGAAAGGTTATTTTCATGTTATGGCTGCTTAATTTTTTAATTGCTTGCCAGCAATGTGTCAGGTAATATCTTAAGGCACACTGTATACTGAGAGCAAAGCCCATTCTTAATAAAAGTAGAAGAAATGCATATTTTTATTGTCTTGTTGACAATCACAAATTGTAGTTAATATTTTTGTTACATGTGATTCATTTCACTGTGTTTATTTTAGTTTGCCACATAGCTGATGGAGAAAGGTCAAATTAAGAATAAGAGAAAT
Organism: Bos taurus; assembly: GCF_002263795.3. Classification (NCBI taxonomy): domain Eukaryota; kingdom Metazoa; phylum Chordata; class Mammalia; order Artiodactyla; family Bovidae; genus Bos; species Bos taurus. The sequence continues at coordinate 32,769,224 of NC_037336.1, forward strand.
TTCAATTGAGCACCATTTTTGGTTATTTATGATACACTGTGGTGTTAGCTCTGACTCTCAAATTTTGTGTGGGGAATCATTTGTAAGTCAACAATCCTCTTTGGGAAGCTTTGTTCCTGAGATAATGCAACTGCTAAATCCTTTAACCAGACTCACATTAACTGGGTGAAGTCAGGGACTACCATGAACCCCATCTGTCAGAAGAACATTCACTCCTCTGTTAAAGAATCTGCTGCTTCTGCTGCTAAGTCACTTCAGTCGTGTCTGACTCTGTGTGACCCCATAGACAGAAGCCCACCAGGCTCCCCTGTCCCTGGGATTCTCCAGGCAAGAACACTAGAGTGGGTTGCCATCCTTCTCCAAGGCATGAAAGTGAAAAGTGAAAGTGAAGTCGCTCAGTCGTGTCCAACCCTCAGCGACCTCATGGACTGCAGCCTTCCAGGCTCCTCCGTCCATGGGATTTTCCAGGCAGGAGTACTGGAGTGGGGTGCCACTGCCCTCTCCAGTCAAAGAATCTAATATACCTTAAACCTTAAGGTGACCTTAAAAGCATCAATCGTCCAAAGAAGCCAGCGATGAGAGACCACAATTTGCATGATTCCACTCATACAACTTGTCTAGAATTGGAGAATCTACAGACAGGTAGCAGATTACTTGTTGTCAAGGGTTGGGGGATGGGGAGATGGGAAGGCAATAATTAAAGGGTAGGGGGATTCTTTTCAAGATGATGAAATGTTCTAAAATTGACTATGGTGTTAGTCACACATAACTGTCTACAAAATATTAATATTCTAAAAAAAATTGAATTGTACACTTTAAACAGATAAATTGTACGCTATGTGCATTATATCTCAATAAAGCTGTTACTAAAAAGAATGAAAGAGAAAAAAGGAAGAGAGGAGGAAATAAAACAGATAAGGAAAAAGAGATAAAGGAAAGAAAAATAAAATTATACAGCAGATAAAAAATGAAGCTGCAACCATCTAATCTACAAATTGAGAAACTGTACCAGGGTCAATTTGAATGTTAAAAATTAGTCAAGTTTAATTATCTTCCCCCCCACCAAATATAAAGTAATGATGATATATTCTTCCTGGGTTCCAGGGGATCAATTTATATTTTCTTTTAGATGTGTATTCTCACTTTGGAGACAATGGACTTAAAAGATGTTTTTAATTCCTTAGCTTTTAAGGTAAACACGTTTGTCATCTTCCTTTGGAGAACCTGTATGGTGTCATAAAATATACGAAAAAAGTATATGTTTTGAAATGCAAAGTGTGCCTTAAAAGTATGTGCTTTTTAATATCATATAAAAAAGTTTATGTTTTGAAATGAATTTGGATCTTGGCTCTACACTAACCAGCTGGGACTCGCCAAGAGTACTGGAGAGGGGTGCCATTGCCTTCTCCCTATAAAATAGGGATAATATTAATAATACATATCTCTCAGGACTATCATGAGGACTACACGAGACAGTTGACATAAACTGCTTTCTATAGTACCTGGCTCATAGGAAATACTCAGAATAATAGCTCTTATTACATTTTAGCATACGTTGTAAGTACCAAATGTTCTTATTGATTACTTAAATCTATATGATTGCATTATGATACATTGAGAAAAAAAGTAGAGAAAGTATTGCTAACATGCATCCCAGATTTATTTTTTCAAGTTCTGACTAATTTATTCCTAAATAGAGAAATTTTAAAGGATTACTGCTCTGCAGAAATTGGGGAAGGAGAGAAAACAAACAAGAAGAAACAGAAGAAAAAAAAAAGAACAAAAAATAATGAGGAATATTTAAGGAGTTTCACCTGACATGCGTACTATGAAACTAACAGATCTTAGTTTTAAACAGGAATTTCTGACTTGAATTCTTACACTTCCTAACATCTTGGAGAATAAGAAATAAATCTCTACATTTTTAGGCTAACTGTGTTGATGTCTTCTTTCTTAAAGGACTTTGACATTTTTCATTACAAAATGCTTTTAACTTCCGCATTTTGAATTATGTTATGAACCCTGAGGCCAAATGGCAAACATTTAACTTTAAAAATCTATTGAATAAATAAAAACAAAGAAAGTACGCAAGTGGACTGGTGACTCACTTTCTTTAAAAATAAAGACCCATGTCAAACTCCGTTATTTCATCACATATTTACCAAATTTGTATGCATGAAGTGTAGTGTATTTGAAGGAGAGTAAATTGGGAAAATTAGATTCCACTAAGTGCTGAACTTCTTCACATACAATTAAAACCTGCTTGAAAAATGTATAATCAACTAAGATCATCAATTATGCCTTTTACTTGGAAGAACTTGCAGGGAACTCAGGATAAATAAATAGGGAAGCCATGCCTCATTTCAGAAGACAAATAAATCTGGCTTTTGCTTTCAAATCATAAAAGGATTCTCTGAGTGGAGACTGGCTGACATTTTCCCACCTCATTCTTTGCATCAAAAGATGACTTCAATTGTCCCATCACAAGGATTGCAGTAATGCAGTAATTTTTTCTCAGTACTCCTGACATACTACCTGGAAAAACAACTAAAAACTACATCAAAATCCAATGTTTGCAACATGGGCTGGACAAAATTCATTCTAGAGGAAAAGGTCTTCTGCAAGAATGAACACTGACTTGTAACTATAATTAAATATTACTTACTTAAGAAATCTGACCTGTTGAAGTTTCTACTGTAGGGATGATTCTAATAAAAAAAAATATCATTGCCACTTCTGCTTCAGGGTTAAAGAGGAAATGGCAATTAGAAGATCAGAAGGAAGGGATGTCCACAAATGGGAAATACCAAAAGGTGCTCAGCTGCCATTAAGATGGAAGAGGACAGAAGGACAGACCGGCGTGAGAGGTAGTGCAGGGACCTCCTGAGACCAGGCAATCGAAGGAGGATTTTTAAATTTTTAAGACTTGAGGTAGGAGTGGGGCTGGTGGGAAAAGAGAAAATAATAATATTAAATTGAGGAATTTGGTCAAAGACAAGTTCGAGCTAAGTCACTTCAGTGATGTCTGACTCTTTGCAACCCTATGGACTCTAGCACACCAGGCTCCTCCGTCCATGGGATTCTTCAGGCAAGAATACTGGAGTGGGTTATCTTTTCCTCCTCCAGGGGATTTTCCTGATCCAGGGATTGAACCCTTGCCTCTTATGTCTTCAGCATCGGCAGGCAGATTCTCTACTACTCGTGACCCCTGGCAAAGCCATTCAAAGACAACTCAGGATGGTTCGTGAGGTACAGAATACTTCAACTTTTTAAAGGTACCAAGACTAAGCATTATGGTAAACACGTCAGGCCAAACAGAAATATCAGGCAGATTACAAGCCAATGGTGCCATATTGGTTTTGTTCTGAGTGTTTTTATTCTCACTAAATTCATGTTCTATATAACAGAGATCAGTTTATTCTTGTAAGTGGAGTAGTTGCCGAAGTGATGACTGAAAACCAGTCTCTGGCCCTCAAGGCGTGTTCTTTAAGAAGAAGGAGGAAAAGAAAAATGAAGGGCCACTTAGGTAAACATAAACTGTACACTCACCATTCTCCTCCTTGAGCTCACTGAGAAATGCTGCTGAAGTCACGAGGTGTGCTCTGAGACAACCGACTTCATGAAATCCAGTCTCCAGAGTAGGAAGGGGGGTAGGGCGAGGTCCCTTCCTAACCTTCACCATGGCTTCAATCTTGTCTGGCCCTTTTACAATGAGGACTTCTGGGGAAAGAGTCGTTCACTATCTCCAACAGAAACCATTTACAAACCACCTTTCCTTCCTTTTCAAGATTAGGGTAAATCCAAGCATTCTCAGATCTTTCACGCATTTCCCCTAGCTCACCTGTGTCAGCTAGAAAAGCCTGCAGTGATGATTCTAAAGAGTCCAAGGAACAGAGCGCATCCTATGAGTGAGTATGCAGCAAAATGCCAAAGGAGACTATGCTAAGACACTGTCTTTCCAATTTTTTAAAAAAAGGGAATGCCTTCATTTATTATTTTTTTTTAAGTTCCACTAACAGGGAAATTATGTAAAACTTCAAGAGCTAAAAACAAACATTCCAATTTTAATTCTAACTTTTTTTTGCTATAGGTGTATTTCCTACTCCTCCCCGCCCCCTGCCCCTGCCGTTTCTTCCAGCCTAACTTCTTAAAAGCACCTAATGCTCCTTAGATAAAAGCTTCTGGATTCCAAGGAACAGTGAAGGCTAGGAAAATATACATCCTGGTAGCCCAATGTATTTGGATATGCATGACAGCCTGAGACACATAGATAGAGAGACAAATATGATATATATATATTCATGATAAATCGCCACAGTCGTGTCCAACTCTGCGACCCTATGGACTGTAGCCTGCCAGGCTCCCCTGTCCATGGGGTTTCCCAGGCAAGAATACTGGAGTGGGTTGCCATTTCCTCCTCTAGAGGATCATCCCTGACCCAGGGATCAAACTTGCATTTATTATGTCTCCTGCATTGGCAGGCGGATTCTTTGCCGCTAGCGCCACCTGGGACAAATGTGTGTGTATCTGTGTGTGTATATATTTGTCCACTGAGGCCTCTTAGGTTGTTTCCATATTGTGGCTATCATGAATAATGCTGTAATGAACATGGGAGTGCAGATATATCTTTGAGATACTGACTTCATTCCTTCTGAATACATACTCAGTGTGGGATTGCTGGATCATATTGTAGTTCTATTTTTAATTTCTTGAGGAGCCTCCATATTGTCATATGGTTTTCCAAAATGAAGGTACCGAGTACATTCCTATCAACAGTGTATAAGAGTTCCCTTTTCTCTACCTCCTTGCCAACACTTGTAATCTCTTATCTTTTTGATAATACACATTCAAATGAGGTGCTAGCTACCTCATTATGCTTTGATTTGCATTTCATCCACGATTAATAATGGTGAGCATGTTTTCACATGCCTACTGACCATTTGCATGTCTTCTTCAGAAAAGTGTCTATCCCGTTCTTTCGGACAGTGTTTTAAAATTGGTTTCACTTTTGTTTACTATTGAGTTATATGACTTCCTTATATATTTTGGCTATTAACCCCTTTTACCAGATACATGATTTGCAAATGTTTCCTCCCATTCTGAAGGTTGCATTTTTCATTTTGTTGACTGTTTCCTGTGTTGTGCAGAAGCTTTTCAGTGTGATGTAGTCCCTCTGGTTTATTTTTGCTTCTGTTGCCTGTGCTTTTGGATTGACACCGTAAAGATTTGATAGTGATTGTGAAGGTGACTTGGATAGAATCTGAATATCACTTTTTTCCTTTATTGATCTATTTATGTGTGTGTGTCTAAAGGAAAACAAGGGAGGGGCTAAAAAGGTCTCTGTTTCGGAAGTATAGTGAACTGATACATCAAGTACCTGTCTTCCCAGCGCACATGCTGCCAAAGAGATTAAATTCAAATGAGTTGCATAATGATGGACACATTTTGTTTCCCTTAGTGCTCCTGAGGACCACTTAGTTTATGCATGAAGTAGATTACTGTGGATAGGCTACTGCAGGGCTAAACAACTTCATCTTTAAAGTAAAAATAGCAAATAAAATGAATCAAGGTGCAACATCTACAATGATGTATGCATTCTGCTGAATTTAATTGAATTCTAATTAAATTACGTGGAGCAAGATAAATTAGATTATTTGTCAAGCACATTTTAGATAAACCTAATGAAGTTCTATGAGTAAGAAAGGCAGAATGGGCTTTGTTTAATGACTCAGTTGTTGATATATTCCCTTAGAGGGAATAAGAGGTCAGACTGACCTTGGGTCCTTTATTTCTTGAGTAAGACAGATATTACATTAACTTCAGAAAGACTGGCTAAAAAGAGATTAGGGTTTACTTTATGTTGATAGTGAAATAATTTATTAAGGCATTTAGATATATGGGTTTCCCCCTATATTTTTTCCTCTCAGCCTTTGAGTTCTCTGGCATAAGAACTATTGGGAAGGAAAACAAAGGACTAAAAACAGAGGGCTAAATTGTTTCTTGAATCCCCTGGAGTGGATTGTGTCAGGGGTAAGGAAGGCAAGACTGCTAAAGAGAGGAGAGCATAGAAGTATCAAGCTGAGGGAAGAGTCCTCAAGACTACGGTTGATTCTACAAATGAAGTGGACCCAGAGCTAGCCCCTGGGGAAGGGCCACTCTGCGGAGGGGAAGGGTGCAGACATCTGGGTGAATTGGCTTGGTAAATCAGCTAGGGAAGCTTTATCCCAGGTAAACCATCAAGGGAAGCTATATCCCAGGAACCAGGGCTCCTAGACTGAACTGATTTTTGTGCCATGGTGGCATAAAACTCACAAAGCTGTGGGATTCCAAGGGACAGTGCAGGCTTGGAAAATCTGCACTCTGGTAGTCCAGTGTATCCTGACATGCATGAGAGCCTGAGTCATCTATGTGGCCCTAAAGGAATGGATGGGATGGTAAGCAGTGGGATGCTAGGGTTTGGGGTGAATTGGGAATGAGAAAAGGGAACCCCTCCCTTAAATGGCTGAGAGAATTTTCTCTGAGTCCAGAGTCAAGAAACTTGGAGTCAGATTTAATTTGTTTTGTGGAACTTTGTGGAAGAGAAGGTCTCAATTTCTTCCACTCTTGGGAATCTTTACTTCCATTTTGGTTAGCTAAGAAGTCATTCATAAGCAAAGAACTTTGCTTCCCTAAAATGCCCTCTTTTCCTCCTTCTTTGGAAATGCTTGGAACTTATTTATGGAAAAGGATTATAGTTTCTTTAACTTTGGGAGACAGTGACAAAGTCTGAGAGGATGAGGAAGGGGCAGAAAAGAAAGGTTCATAAAGCTAAAAGACACTTAAATTAGGTGCTCAAGGATGAATGAGGAGTAGACAGGATCATGTGCAATAATGGCTAGAAAAATAGAGCTATTCATATGACAGTTACTCATTTTTCTAAAACAATATATAAAATTAAAGGAGAATGGGTTAAGAACCTGTGAATATTACCTAGCCATGCATGGATGGATATTGCTAACCTACATTCCAGCTCCATAGCCAATCTGAGGAAGGTGAGAAATGAAACCCTCTGAAAAACAGAACATGATGGCTGCTGTGATACATATTTCATAAAATGTTTTCTTATGGAGTGTGCTCTTTTGCACATTCCCAGTGCTGTCGGAGCTGGATCAGGGAGAGAGATGAGAGGCGCAAGTTTTCTCACTAACTCACCCTTTCATGTTTGGCACACAAACCTTTGGTTCAGTTGACAGTCTCAGAACACATCTGCAAGCATTTTCCCATCTGGTATTAATGGAAATCCCTGGAATAGTAAATGGCAACTCACTCCAGTGTTCTTGCCTGGAAAATCCCATGGACAGAGGAGCCTGGCATGCTACAGTCCATGGGGTCGAGAAGAGTCAAACACGACTGAGCACACACGCAGTCGTGAAAATATTTACTGAAAATATATGAATGGAAGTAGAGCAAGACTCCTGAACCACTTTGGGGGTTTCTAAGAATAAAAAGGGGAGGAATGAAAGTAGACGGGCTACTGAGAGAAACAAGGCTCCGTCCTCTACTAGTACAAAAATTCCTTCAAGATACAAGCACTGTGACTCAACTACAATAAAATTATAAACTAGAAGGAAAAAATGTTTCATTCCCATCAAGGCATACATGTTAGCATAGAGACCTAAAAGCCTCAAATAGAGACACTCAAATAGACCAGAGGGTATTTTTTAATGAGCTTTGTTAAATGCTTCAGCACTATGGGGACAATTCTATATCTACATCCCTTCAAAGATGAAACAAATACAGACATAGAACAGTGTGTTTAATGGGTTAGTAACTATAGATTACACATAAGACAAGGATAAGGAGACATCTGAATTCTTCACAAATATTCTCAGGAAAATGTAGACTATTGTTAACAATAGGAGAATTATTTAAAAAAAATAATGCCAACTTATAGCACAGAGTAGCCAGCTAAGGGCAGGAAGTGGGAAGAGATATGACATGCTCACAATATGGCATTGTGGGAGACATTGTAAGAGAGATAGTCTTTATATGGTGGTGTTTATTTGTCAAAGCCAATTCCTGCATTCAACATGATGGCAATGACCTAAGGTCATTAGAAACCTTAGAGTTTCTGATCCTCTGTGTCCTGGTCTTCCCTAAAGCCCAGCACATGGAGTGGGAACCCAGGCAGCCCAGTCTTTCACAAGACCACTGGCAGAAGTGAGGATCTAGCTTCTGGACCCATGAGGAAGATATAATTCATCTCCCAACTACGGGAGACAGGTGGTTGACACCTGATGCTATTTTCTCTCTACAGAAATATTTCGAAGAGAATTAGTAAGGGAGTTGTGTTAGAGAGAATGTGAATTTTGTACAGTGTGTTTAGTTGTAGTGTCAGAAACTGCCCCAATGCACTGTCCAAGCTCCAACTTCCCTTCACTCAATGGGCAGCAAAGGTCTTCAGAGGGTTTAAAAGCCAGCAGGTGTTTAATCTGGGCATGAAGAGACAGATGCTGAAGTCCAACTGGACTGTGAGCCAAGGGGGAAGTTCTGCTGGCCTGCAGAGCAACTGAGCCAAATGAAGGGTTTGGGCAGGTCCCACACAACAACCAGCACAGATGGCTGGTACCAAACGCCTAAATATTTCCAAAGGTGAAGATTTCACAGTGCTTCCATCCTCCCCTTCATTCCATATATGCCCTTCTGTTAAACAACAAATACAATATTTCTGCTGTAGAAACGTAATAGAGAGTTCAGGTGGCAATTGACATTTCTTGAATAGTATTTTAAAGAGAATGCTATGATTGACAGAGTTTATAAGCTGGAGAATAATTTTGAAGACTAGAAGGATTTTTAACTTTTCAGTTTATTATCATGTCAGTAATCAAGAGCCATACTTGAAATGCGGCTTGAGTTTTAATGGCTCTCTGGTAAACTAGTATCCTGAGCACACTTATAGAGTAAAGGCTGGGGTGTGGGGCAGGACACTGCTCAAAGTGCCTAGCATGGTCCATAGCTGTATACATCACAGAGACACAGACGTAGGGTACAAACATATGTATACCAAGGGGGAACAGTGGGGGAACGGGATGACTTGGGAGATCGGGATTGACATATATATACTATTGATACCATGTATAAAATAGGTAACAATGAGAACCTACTGTATAGCCCAGGGAACTCAATGCTCTGTGGTGATCTAAATGGGAAGGAATCCCAGCCAAACGGGTAAACATGTATATCAGTCAGTCAGTTCAGTCACAGTCGTGTCCGACTCTTTGCGACCCCACGGATTGCAGCATGCCAGGCCTCCCTGTCCATCACCAACTCCCGGAGTTTACTCAAACTCATGTCCATTGAGTCGGTGATGCCATCCAACCATCTCATCCTCTGTCATCCCCTTCTCCTCCTGCCCTCAATCTTTCCCAGCATCAGGGTCTTCGTATGAGGTGGCCAAAATACTGGAGTTTCAGCTTCAACATCAGTCCTTCCAATGAATACTCAGGACTGATCTCCTTTAGGATGGACTGGTTGGATCTCCTTCAGTCCAAGGGACTCTCAAGAGTCTTCTCCAACACCACAGTTCAAAAGTATCAATTCTTTAGCACTCAGCTTTCTTTTTAGTCCAACTCTCACATCCATACATGACTACTGGAAAAACCATAGTCTTGACTAGATGGACCTTTGTTGGCAAAGTAATGTCTCTGCTTTTTAATATGCTGCCTAGGTTGGTCATAACTTTCCTTTCAAGGAGTAAGAATCTTTTAATTTCATGGCTGCAATCACCATCTGCAGTGATTTTGGACCCCCCAAAATAAAGTCAGCCACTGTCTCCACTGTTTCCCCATCTATTTGCCATGAAGTGATGGAACCAGATGCCATGATCTTAGTTTTCTGAATGTTGAGCTTTAAGCCAACTTTTTCACTCTTCTCTTTCACTTTCCTCAGGAGGCTCTTTAGTTCTTCTTCACTTATACACACACACACACACACACACACGGATGATATAGCTCATCCACTTTGCTATACAGCAGAAACTAATACCACATTGTTAAGCAACTTTTGGACTTCTCTGGTGCTCAGGCAGTAAAGAATCCACCTGCAATGCAGAAGACCTTGGTTTGATCCCTGGGTCGGGTAGATTTCCTGGAGAGGGGAACAGCTTCCCACTCCAGTATTCTTGCTGGAGAATTCCATGGACAGAGGAGCCTGGCAAGCTACAGTCCATGGGGTCACAAAGAGTCAGACATGACTGAGCAATTAACACACATACACACAGAAGCAACTATACTCCAATAAAAATTAATTTTTTAAAAAAGAGACACATTTGTGAAGTCATGGGGGCTTTTGCTGTTTAAATGAAAAGGAGAGGGGGGAAAAAAGCAATCTACATCATAGGAAAGGGGCACTGTTTCTTCATTAGACCATAGAGAGGTAACATTCTTGTCTTGATCTCTACCTACTTGAGCTTTTCCATCTACTGATTTAGCCTTTGTATATAGAACTTCCATTACAAAGTAAGTTTTTGGAAGTCAAGATTCAAATTTTAATCCCTGGCTGAAAAAAAGTGAAAGACAAAACTTGGAGACACGGAAGAAAGACAAGCAGGAGAAGAAAGAGTGAGAGGGAGAAGAGGAAGGAAGAGGAGGAAGTAGAGCAGATCCTGATGTTACTTCTGCTGCGTTATGGAGGGAAGCAACGGCAGGTGTCTAAAAGTGCAGTTCTGAGCCACTCTTCATGTGGGCATATCTTGGAGGGCATTTCTTTTGTGTGTCATTAGATCTTTCCAGTCCCTGGCTGCACACCCCAAGAGATGCCTACCTCACAGGGTCAAACTCAGGAAGCAGAGATAAATAGAATGTTACTGCCCACATCAAGTCATCTTGCTCTATGTCTCTGCTTCAAATTCATCTTGGGAAAGGTTTTTAACTTATAAAAAAAAAATAAACATGGCATAACTCTTAAAAAAAATTCACCTTGGGACTGTGTTTATTAAACTCTGTATCATGTGGCCTCATTCTGGGACTCAGCACTATTTACTGACCAGCCTTCATCAACCATCTGCTGCTGTGAGCAGCTCGTTTGCAGACCAACACGTTTCTCTTGGCTCTCATGCTCCCAAAATGCTGACTCAGAGCTGGAAACAGCCAACAATATTCCTAATCCCCTGTCTCCAACCGGACTTGACAGATGATAAAGCAAGTATCCCAAAGGCTGGGAGGAGAATTTCAGAGTAAGCAACAAGATAACACACGATAAAATTCAGCCAAACTATTATCCTCTCTGAAGCAAGACCTTGATCCTGTCTAACAATGTATTCTTCTTTAAGGCTCAATGACCATCTTCAGCAGTTCACCTTTGAACATGGTATCAAGGGCTGTCTTCCTTTTTCTAGTGATGCAGTAATCTATTCCTCTTACTGATATCTTTATTAACTTCAGATTTTATAAGGATTTGAATTTTTTTTAAGATCATTTATTTATTTATGACTGTGTTGGGTCTCAACTGAAGTGTGCAGGCTTCTCTGTAGCTGAAGAGCACAGGCTCAGTTACTCTGAGTCATGTGGAATCCTAGTTTCCCGACCTGGGATGGAACCCAAGTCCCCTGCATTGGAAGGTGGACTCGCATCCAATAGGCCACCAGGCAAATCCCAAGGATTGCATTTTTAAATGTGGGTTGTGCTTCATCTTCCATAGAAAGGAGATAGATAGATGGACACCCTCAAACACGTGACACATTGAGATTGCCTTGATAGTCTCAGAAACGCTTAGGAAACAGAGCTGTCAAGACATGAGAAAGGGGTGGACAGGTGTTAACCAGGAAGGCTCTCCAGGGACAGAAAGGCCAATGACTCAAAGACGCAGAGCCCTAGATTTTTCAACAGGACCATGCTATGTAGCTCCTGGGCATCCAGTGAGCACCATAGCGACATGGTCCTAGTTCCTGAGACTGTGATAAGTGAGGTCAGAGCAGATATGTGTAATCACCTCTAGGAGTTATGTGATCTACCAGTAAATTGAAGAATCCTTATTTTTGACATTTAGAGAATATATAAGCATCAACAACACCAATACCAAAATAGTGTTCTAGATCTCTGCATTATAAGGAAAAGAGGGGGAAAAGAAATCAAAATGCTTTTTCCTTGAGAGTTGAATGCGGTTTTCTGTAAATTTAACTCCAAAATGGAAAACATTCTCCTCTCTGGTAATTCGGCATGTTGAAATGTTTCTTTGTGGTAAAAATTGGTCTATTTTATTCTATCAGTATGATTAACCTCTCTATAAACTTGTTCTAGGTGGAAATTCTTTTTCTTCCTAGCCAGATATGTTGCCATTTACACACCTAAAAGATAGCTTTAGTAAAAAGGAATGGCATTTTTTAAGAACCTAAAAATAGTTCTGTCACTTAATTTTGAAAAAAACCTTCTAAGTCAAGGCAAGAGTTTTCTGCTCATTCATTTCACTGAGAATGCACGCTTTTGCAGCTGGGTTTAATCTTTTTTTTTTTTTTTCATCTGTTTTCTTGCCTACAGAGTTCTTTGGAACAGATCCTGCCCCCGGATCCAAGGGCAAATCACAGATTACCGGTTCTATGAAAACATCATTTCAAGTGTAATGTAGAGATCTCTTGTTCAGATCAACCATATAGCTCCTGGATCTGTCCTCTGCAGAGATTCAAGTCCATTCTAGTCATGTGTGCGTGCATGCTAAGTCACTTCAGTTGTATCCAACTCTTTGCGACCCCATGGACAGTAGCCTGCCAGACTCCTCCGTCCATGGGATTCTCCAGGCAAGAATATTGGCATTGGTTGCCATGCCCTCCTCCAGGGGATCTTCCTGACCCAGGGATCAAACCTGCATCTCTTACATTTTTTGCATTGGCAGGCAGGTTCTTTACCACTAGCACCACCTGCGAAGCCCCCATTCTAGTTATATCCAGATGCAAAACCCCCAAAGTGCATGGAGCTCTATGTCAACCTTTCTTCCCTCCACAGCAGGAACCACCTTTCAGTCCCACAGGCCACTCTCAGGCCTTTGTTCCCACCTCCATGCCTTCCTTTAGAAGCAGCATGGGCTCCTGTGTTGTCTTGACCACTCAAGAAATTCTGCTAATCCTGTTGATGCCAAGGAGATAGTGAAGTAATATACCACTTTTCTCCATTTGAAAACGTGGTGATAAAGGGAGTAGGGTAAAACTCAATAAAAGGAATGGTATAACAGTAGGACTTGACAAATTAGTGGAAGACATGGTTGAGAGTTGGGGCTTCCCAGGTGGCTGAGTGGTAGAGAATCTACCTGCCAAACAGGAGATGTGGGTTCAATCCTTGGGTCAGGAAGATCTTCTGGACAAAGAAATGGCAACCCAGTCCAGTATTCTTGCCTGGGAAATCCCAAGGACAGAAGAGCCCAGCGGGCTACAGTCCATGGAATTGCAAAGAGTTGGACACGACTTAGTGAGTTAACAACAGCAAGGGTTGACAGTAGTCTTCCACATACTGCTCAAATCACACCCTCTGGGCAAATATTTTGGAGTCGTCTATGTGTTATAAAATGAAAGCGAATTAAATGTCTCTACTCAATTCTTTACTGAAAGAAACAAGTCATTCTGGATATTTCAGTTCTTATCATACAGTGATAATAAAATCGCAATGCTAACTTTTAAGCACTTATTAAGCACTTACTATGTACCAGGCACTAATCACACAATAATCCTGTAAGATAGGTAACTTCATTCTCTCCATTTTACAGGTGAAGAAACTGAGACTCAAAGTGGTTAAGTGCCCGCCCAGGATCACACAGCTAGCAAGTGACAGAATTGTTATCCAAACAGTCAAATTCCAACTCCTGGATCTTAGCCACAAACTATATGGCCATCCACAGACACATCACACAAGTGTTCATCAACATATGTTATACTGCTTTACTGCATCTCTATCTTTTTTTTACTTCATTACTTTTCTTTTTCATATATTCTGCACCCACTAAGTCTTCAATGTTACAATTTTTAGATCCCTCTGTTCTGTTTATGATTCTTCAAATAACAACTTCCTAAGAGCAAGGCCCAATCTTTCAAATTATTTACTAAATCAGTTTATCTAATTTTTGAGGTCCTTACAAAATAGTATTCCTATAAAAGATGGATTATGTATCTGACACTTAGGGAGTTTATGGAGTTTTCTTACAAGATTTAACTATATTTATGTGGTGTTACTTATTGCTAGAAAAGCTTATTTAAAAAATAAAATCATTAGTTTTAGCATGATAATGAAATAATTCGTCAGTAGGGTGATACATATTATTTATATCAGTATATAAATATACTGTAAATACTGACATTTTATATCAGTATTATATTTCCATGTGTGTAGTATATGATATTATAGCACAGAATATTAATATAACATAACATAAATTCAACTGTCTTTGATTGCCAGAATGCAAAATTTAGTCACTGCATCAGCATGAGAAACTTTCATCAACTTATACTCATGAAAGTAGAAAAGGTGAAAGCACCCATGTTTTAAAAAGGAAACAAAACATGTCCTGCATTACTGACAGTTTTATATACTCAGATACAACTATATTCATATTCTTTGATGCTTCCAATAATCTATTTGAGAATGTATTATAAGGAAGTCATCCGAAAAGATGGATAAACTAGGCTTGTATCAGGATTATTAGTCATAAAGACAAAAATTTGGAAATGACCTAAATGTTATTGTAACTTAATGGTTCACTAAGTCACAGGGCATCAGTCTGATTGACTGGTAGGCAGCAGTTTTATACTACTGCCAAAAGATTACAGAGATGTAAAAATGCTTAAAAAATAATGCCAAGTGAAAAACATTGTAATAAAAATTGTTTAAAACTGCATAAAATTATTTTGTGCATATCAACAGAGTGATTTGCCTCTTTTTTGCTTTCCTTATATGTTATGGATTTGATGGGATGAATTAAAAAAATCTTATTGAATATTGAATATATCCTCCTCTATTAAGTTCATTGCAAAGTTACTCAAAATTGCAGGAAAAAAGTATTATTGATGAAAAACATGTGTTTGAGGAAAGCAAAATACTGGAGCAATCAGCACCTATGCCAACGATGCCTAACCCTGACTAATCAGCACCTATGCCAACGATGCCTAACCCTGACTTTAGTAGGACAGTGACATGTTCACACTCCTGGCGTGATGGCAATGTTTGCTACCTTTCCATGATACACACTTTATGAAGTTTAAACAGAAGATTGTAAAGTAACTGGAAATAACTGCATGAAAAAATTCTTATAGAAAACATAAAATATTTATAAAATCTCTATACACTTTTCCCTTCCCTTTACTTGCTTTAGTTGTTACTTTTAATGATTTATGATCTCTGAGCCCCTTACTGTAGTCCACCTCAAATCCTTTCTGAATGTAACACAGTGTAAATAGGTAAGAAATAATAACAACACTTCATGCATATAAAGTACTGGCCATTCTCTGCAGGTAAAACTGTACATAAAATTGAAAAAATAAACTTACTGCCTTAAGGAATATATCTTTCCACACTTTTCAACATTTGGTATCACATAATGTGATTGGCCAAGTGCCTTTGGTGTGAACCACCCAAAAAAGCTATGACCAAACTAGATAGCATATTAAAAAGCAGGGACATTATTTTGCCAACAAAGGTCCATCTAGTCAAGGCTATGGTTTTTCCAGTAGTCACGTATGGATGTGAGAGTTGGACTGTAAAGAAAGCCGAGTGCCGAAGAATCGATGCTTTTGAACTGTGGTGTTGGAGAAGACTCTTGAGAGTCCCTTGGACTGCATGGAGATCCAACTAGTCCATCTGAAAGGAGATCAGTCCTGAATATTCATCAGAATGACTGATCCTGAGGCTGAAACTCCAATACTTCGGCCACCTTGATGCGAAGAACTGACTCATTGGAAAAGACCCTGATGCTGGGAGAGATTGAAGGCAGGAGAAGGGGATGGTAGAGGATGAGATGGTTAGATGGCATCACCACCTCGATGGACATGAGTCTGAGCAAGCTTCAGGAGTTGGTGATGCATCTCACGCTGGTCAGAATGGCTGCTATCAAAAAGTCTACAAACAATAAATGCTAGAAAGGGTGTGGAGAAAAGGGAACCCTCTTACATTGTTGGTGGGAATGCAAACTAGTACAGCCACTATAGAGAACAGTGTGGAGAGTCCTAAACTGGAAATAGAACTGCCATACGACCCAGCAATCCCACTGCTGGGCATACACACCTAGGATATCAGAACTGAAACAGACACATATACCCCAATGTTCATCGCAGCACTGTTTACGATAGCTAGGACATGGAAGCAACCTAGATGTCCATTGGCAGACGAATGGATAAGAAAGCTGTGGTACATACACACAATGGAATATTACTCAGCTATTAAAAAGAATGCATTTGAATCAGTTCTAATGAAGGTGCATGAAACTGGAGCCTATTATACAGAGTGAAGTTAAGTCAGAAGGAAAAACACCAATATAGTATATTAATGCATATATATGGAATTTAGAAAGATGGTAACAATGACCCTATATATGAGACAGCAAAAGAGACACAGACGTAAAGAAAAGATTTTTGGACTCTGTGGTAGAAGGCGAGGGTGGGATGATTTGAGAGAATAGCATTGAAACATATGTGAAATAGATCACCAGACCAGGTTTAATGCATGAGACAGGGAGCTCAGGGCCGGTGTACTGGGATGACCCTGAGGGGTAGGATAGGGAGGGAGGTGGGAGGGGGGGGTCAGGATGGGGAATACATATACACCCATGGCAGATTCATGTCAATGTATGGCAAAAACCACCATAATATTGTAAAGTAATTAGCCTCCAATTAAAATAAATAAATTAATTTTTTTAAAAAAGGAGTTGGTGATGGACAGGGAAGCCTGGCATGCTGTAGTCCATTGGGTTGCAAAGAGTTGGACCTGATTGAGTGGCTGAAATGAACTGAACTGAATACCCTGTTGTTGGATTAATGGCTTCTTAGAAAGGCTCAGCATTCTGTAATACACCAGACTCTCCACTGGTTTCTGAGAAGGGAACCATCTTTATTTCGCAGATGAAGAAGCTGATGCACACATTTACTAAGAAGCCTGTCTAGACTAATAGTAAGAGCTAAAATTTACTGAAATAATTCTATGTGACAGGCATAGCATAGCACTTTACAGGTACTGAGTTGCTTAATTTTCACAACCACCCACTGAGGAAGGTGCTACTGTTAAATTTCAGTATGCAGATGAAGAAGTCAATAAAGGGAGGTTATTATTTCTGCAGATTCAGGGTAGGAAGATAAATAGTTCAAATTGCTCATAACAGAATGCTTTAAAAAGTTCTAAAATTATAAAGTGTTTTGTAAATATCATGTAGTTTAGAAACCATAACCTACAGTATGTATAAGGGGATGGAGAGTTTGGAAAATTAATGGTGATACATCTAAGGCAACCTAGCAAGAAGAAATAAATTTAGGAAATTTACCTAATATTCTTCTATTCAGCAGAGAAATTTCCCAAACATCATACAACTCTTCTGGCTATTAGATTCTGTCCCATATCATGCAGTGTAGGATCTTATATTTACATGCATTATATGTAAATCTTCTCTTAAATATGTAAAGATCATTCCTTTGTCAGCACTGACTTAATAGTCATCATATTTATCATCAAAATTAAGGCAGGGACTTTCATTTCCCTACTTTAATTCTTTCCTATCTCTAATATCCCAGTTCAGTCCATTTGCAGCAAATCCTATTGATCTGATTTCCAAAACATCTCTCAAGGCCACCTCTTATTCCCACCACCACAGCAAATAGCCTGGTCCAAGCCACCAAACTTTCCCATCTAGACTCTGGGAGTGCCACCACTCTCCCTGCTCCCATCATCCTCACTCCACACTCTTCAACCTCTCTTTTTTCTTTGGCATTTCTTTTCTCTCTCTCTCTTTTTATTGGAGGATAATTACTTTAAATGGATGTGAGGGTTGGATCATAAAGAAGACAGAGTGCGGAAGAATTGGAGCTTTCAAACTCTGGTGCTGGAGAAGACTCTTGAGAGTCCCTTGGACTCCAAGGAGATCAAACCAGCCAATCCTAAAGGAAATCAATCCTGAATATTCACTGGAAGGACTGATGCTGAAGCTGAAACTCCAATATGTTGGCCACCTGATGCAAAGAGCTGACTCACTAGAAAAGACTCTGATGCTAGAAAAAATTGAGGGCAAGAGGTGAAGAGGGCAACAGAGGATGAGATGGTTGGATGGTATCACTGACTCAATGGACACAAGTTTGATCAAACTTCCATAAATAGTGATGGACAGAGAAGCCTGGTGTGCTGCATGCAGTTCATGGTGTCACAAAGTCGGACATGACTTAGCGACTGAACAACGACAACAAATGCTTTAGAATATTGTGTTGGCCTCTCCCATACATCAACATGGATCACAGGCTCCTAAACGCCCCTCCTACCTCCCACCTCATCACACCCCTCTGGGTTGCCACAGAGCACCAGGCTGAGCTCCCTGTGTCACTTGCTATGTATTTTACATATGGTAATGTATATGTTTCCATGCTATTCTCTCAATTCATCCCACTCTATAATACAGCTAAAGGAATCTTTAGGAAATGCAACCCACAATACGTTAACCCTTACACTTAACAAGCCATTGATGCTCTGATTCCTCCTCCATTCTCACTCTGCTCCAGCCACTCTGGTCCCTGGATAGAGCCTCAGCCTTCACACATTCTGTCTATTCCTACTGCTCAGAACATGCTCGCCCCACTGTTCTCAGCCTTCATAAACCATGCCATGCAGCACCTCCTCAGAGAAGCCATTTTTCATCTCCTCCACCTAACCTGAGACTCTGTTTATTATTATTCTTTACCGCCACTCCCACTGATTTCCTTTACAGCTCTAATCAAAATCCATAATTATTTGACTTACTCATTTGCTTACTTATTCTTCATGTATCTTCCCAACTAGACTTGGCTCTGTAAGGAAAGAGACTGGGGATCCGCTATGCACATTGTATCTTGCCTGTCCAGTTCCTTGCCCCTTACATGGAGACTGTTAATAAACAGTGGATGAATGGATCAATAACAATCTAGTGAAATATTGGAAAGGGAGCAATGAGTGTGCTGAGCAGGTACTGCTTCATCATTTTCATGAAATACCCAAAGTTAAAACACTGACATTCAAAGATTTTTTTTTTTTTAAGTAACCTAATACAGCACTTGTTATATGGCAGGCTCTTTTCTAAGTGCTTTGTATGAGTTTCTTCATCTAATCTCAACAACAGGCCTCTAAGGTGAGTGCTATTTGTGTCCTTTTTTTTAAATGGATGAGACACCAGGTCCAGAAAAGAGAGTCATTGCTCGTTAGTTGGTGAATGGAACATCAGGGCTATCATCTTTAAAGGCTTAATGACTAACTATTCAGCCTTTCAAGGTAAAACTCCGACTGTATACAGTCCTGAATTTATTTTCTTAAAATGTTCTGATCTCATATTATTTCTAACTCAGGGTTAGAAATGGCAGGGTTTCCATGGCCAAATGCTAGCAAGAAATGTCTACTGCCCTAGGAATTAAGCCAAACAAGCTGGAAAAAAGAATAGAGATTATCCACAAGGGCAGTAGCCCAAAAGCTGCTCCAGGCCATGGAACTGCCAGTCCTCCTCCTTCACTGGGGTGACTGGCTGAGAGTTGCTGTAATAATATTAACAAGGTCAGGTATTCAATATGCCTTTTCTCCAAAATCTCATCAAAATCACAGATGTCATCTGGCTCGGCTTGCTCATCTCTGGTGCATTGGCAAACCCTTCCTCTTAGAAACATGGAAAAGTAGAACCAGCTTGGGGTTCCGTTTATGAGACCACTTGAACACTGTGTTAGTGGGCTCTCATATTTTATGAATGCTAACAAAAGAGAGGAACTCTGGAGGAACTCCTATGGAGCTTAATTCACACTGCCCAGGAAGTCCATGAACACTCAAGTGAAAGTGAAGTAAAAGTCGCTCAGTCGTGTCCAACTCTTTGTGACCCCATGGACTGTAGTCCATGGAATTCTCCAGGTCAGAATACTGGAGTGGGTAGCCTTTCCCTTCTCCAGGGGATCTTCCCAACCCAGGGATCTAACCCAGGTCTTCCGCATTGCAGGCAGATTCTTTACCAGCTAAGTCACAAGAGAACATTCAAGAGATGCTTACAAATAAACGGATCAATTGGAGTCTAATTCTTACTCCACATAAAACCTTCTCAAGGACAAATCATTTGCTCATTTTCACCTTTTAGAAAAATGTCAGTGAATAACTATGTATCATATGTAAACATTAAATCTACAGTAAGTACGACAAATGAGCTTTTAAAATATTCAAATTATATATATGTGAATGTATATATATATAAATATATATGTAGACATATAAATACATACATATACACACATATACATTTGGTATCTTTGCCCAAATAATGTGTAAAGTTAAGATAGCATGGAGGGAAAACACTACACTCCCCATAACAAGAGATTTTAGCTAATAGTTGTAATCAATTTCAGTAATCAAAAACAAAATCCAAGTGCTTAATTCTAAAAATACCATTTTTTTCTATAAATAAATATTTACTTTATTTTTAACACACACACACATGCCTGCAAGTATCTACTTATATATCCATATATCTGAAGACACAGAAATTTGTGCAAATTCTTTCTTATACTTTTGAGATTCTAGAATATGGGAATATATATGAGAAGTTGAGCAGCAAGACACCCTTCCAGCATTTCTTTTGTCCATGGCTCCTGGTTGATCAAGTTTTGCTTCATTATAATTTACTATTCATTCATTCTGTTGCTGTCTATTTTGCACATGGTAAAGAATATTGAGTTGCAGAAAGAAAGAGATCAGGCACCAGAAAGAATAGAATTTATAATTGTAACTGACAGTCATTTTTATAGTTAGGTTTTTAGTGGCACCCTGAGAATACATGGCATTTCTTATTGTATGCTGAGACTAGATTTGAATCAATGCACTTGGGTGCTACCCAAGAGAAAGGGAGGAAAAGGCATGTAAATAAGGATGTGCGTCTTTCATTAGGTTTAGAATCTTCAAGCAGTCTGACAGGTGACTTCGGAATGTCACCTGAAGCCGATCAGGTCTGGACTTGGGCTCATTTACAACAGAGGCCTGAGCCCTCAGATAAGGGGAAGGCAGTGGAGGATTTTGTGCTTCCTTCCAGTGTGGGTATAACTGTTAATATTTTATTTCTCTCACAGAGATAGGGATATGCAGGTCTAATACTGTAGAGGGGATTCTTGGACTGGAGAGTGCCATTCAGAGAAAGAGAATGATTATCCCAGAACTTCCACGATTTTATCTTTTAAACCAAATCCAACAGATTTAACAGTTCTTGCCTTTGAGAGTAGAGAGTAATTATACACTAATTTAAGATTGTGAGATCTCAAGAGATTGGGTGAGCTTAAGAATCACACAGTCCATCTCTTTCATTTTAGAGTCGAGGAAAATAAAACTCAGAGAGGCTAAGTGGATAATTCAAGGTCACAACTTGCTGGTGGCAAAGCCAAGCCTAGAGCCCAGATCCTCTGATTCTTAATCCAGATAACATTCATGTCTCCCAGAGTTCTTGGTCTCTGAGAAAATCAGAAATCCCCTAAGACTACAAATCCCTCAAGAGAAAAATTCCACTCAAAATGCAGCTTTCTTCAGGTCTGTGATTTGGATTTCTGCTCAAGATGCATAAGTAAGGAAGTGTTAGTTGCTCAGTCATGTCCGACTCTTTGAAACGCCATGGACTGTAGCCTGCCATGGGATTCTCCAGGAAAGAATACTGGAGTGGGTTGCTATGCCCTTCTCCAGGGGATCTTCCCAACTCAGGAATTGAACCCACATCTCAACATCTCCTGCATTAGCAGGAGGGTTCTTTACCACTAGCACCACCTAGGAAGCCCATTACAGAGGCCAATTTGCTGTGTATGGAACGGATCAGTTACAACCACACCACTTTCCAAGACAGTGGTAGGCTTGGCCAACCACTGCTTAACTTGAGCTGACTAAACAGGCCCCCAAAGGTCAGATTACAAAGGGTTCCTTAGTCCATCTAAAAGTGAATGCTTCCAGAATCATCATTTTGACCCAGAGTTTCTAGAAACTCTCACCAATGGAACAAAAGCATACCTTCAGTTCAAGAAAGTTGTTTTGGAGAATGGAGGGATATTTTGACAATGATAGGAGTTCATTAAAGGCTGCAAGATGTCAATTCAGAAATGCTTTTCATTTTAAGCCTAAGATTGTCATTCTGTTCAAGGAACACTAAGGGTTGCAAAGATCCCCTGAGTCCACTGGCATTTTCCAAAGCTTCAGCTCAAAAAACAGCAAGGCACAAAAGGATCTCACTTTTTAAAAGTGTACACAGGCAATTTCTTTCCTTGCCATTTATTAAATATCTTATCTGTTAGTGTAGAACCCATCTCCATGGTAACTGTAAAAAAATATGTCATTTGGTATTGAATTTCTAGAAATAGTTTTATAATACCCACTAAATATTTTACCTTGGACCATCAATTCTACCAAACAACAATTAAGTGCTGAAATTAAAGTCTAAGTCTTTCATTGAATTTGCCAGTTAATAAAGGCAAAAATGAGATTGTGTGTGTGTTAGCCACCTGATTGTTTTCCTTTAAATCTTCTAAATAATTGCCTTACCCTCATTTTAATTGAACCTGGAGACATAACCAGAAAAGTGTTTCTCTCGGGGTTCTAACTTTAGTTTGTAGATAGGTATTTATTAATCAACATAAATGGAACATAAAACAAGCAAAAAAGGGGGGCTATTGAGAATAAATCTTATTCAAACTACCAATTACCCACCATCTCATCACTGAAAATGAAAGCTGATCTTTTTTCCAGCTCTTAGATGACTTTGCTGCTGCCAGCTAGCTGTCTAATTTCCTTCTCTCCTACTGGAGTCTCTGTTTCTACCTAACTTCCTGCTTTTACCCCATAGCTGTGGACTCCCCAGTAGTTGATAAATGCTCCAAAATTTGCAACGCTCTTTCCTGTGCTGTAGTCATTGCTGAGCCTCTATTAAGTGTTGGGTATTTTTTTTTTAAGCCAGCTCTTAATTATTTGGACACCAATTAGCCAGGGACTGAATTAACTTGACTCTAGCTCTCTCTCTTTCTCCATTTCTTTTCTGCAGCCTGCCTTTTGGCCACAGCATGGCTTGTTAGTTCCTTCATGAGGGAATAAGGGGCAGGATAGGGTAGGTATAAAAGCCTGGAGACTCAAATAAGCTCATTTAGTCATTTGTTGGCAGCTCTGGTTAAAAGTTTGGCAAGGTAGTGCATTAAAAGCACACAATGAAAGTAAACTTGATCATGTACCTCTCATTTACCCAGGCTCTTCAGGCTCCCAGTGCTGGGGTTAAATTGTAAGCTGGCAGAACTGCACTTGATATCTTATATTATGGCAGTGAAAATAAAGTTTTTCTGACTTGGCAAAAGCTTGTTTCATGAGCAGCTTTACTTGGTACTGAGTCCTTTCCAATTAGCAAGCACAGGGCCATCGGCCATTGGAAATCAAGCTCCCAGGCACTTTGTCACAGGCTCCCCACCGCTGAGTTTCAGTGGTTCTAGCTGACAATGGCGTTTATGCTACTCTATTTCAATATTTTTTCTGAATTAAAGAAAGAAAAAAAGAGATGAGGGTACTGGAGTAAAGATGCTCTTATATATTAAACATGTAAAAATTCTGTGCTAAATTCTTCAATTAGAATCAATCATTATATCGGTATTTTGCCTCATTTCAGATATAAAAATAAAATTTCACTGGGCCATGAACTACCTTCTAAAAATAAAAGTAGACTTCATTTTTATCAGTTTCCCATTTTCTGAGGGCAACTTTAAAAAAGAAAATATAACTTTGAAATGGAGGAATCTTTTTCTTGAAGAATTTGATGACAATGTTGGATTCTGAAAGACAAGAACAGCTATTCAAACATAAAGTGCAAGAGGAGCTTATTCTGAAATCCCCAGTTGTACTACTAGTAAATCACCTAGTAATTTTTACTTTACTGATATCTAAAAACCTGAGGATTGCATTTTCCCATAAGTCTCCCACGGTGTGTCAGTGTGTCTAAGAGCCTTGCCCTCGACTGACAAAAAGACAAAAGGGAAAGAACACGGGAGAGCACAGCCAAGATAAATCTAGACACAAAGGAGGGCTTCATACCTTTGACGGGAATATTAAGCATCAGAGTGTATCTCTAAGGAATGGCTGGACTAATGTCTTTGAAGACAAAATAATTTCTCATTTACACAAATAAATGTGATTCTGTGCAATGAGCAAGGAGAGGGTGGTTCACTGAACTCATCCTCAAGGAGCTGGTATCTATACAGTGGCAAAGAATCTGGCCAGACAGTGCTGGGTTTAAATCCTTGTTCTGCAACTTACTGGAGATGTCACCTTCATCAACACACATAACACTCACGGGCTTCAGTTCTCTCAACTATAAAATGAGGGTCATGATGTCACACATGGTTTTGTGAATATTAAATTAGATCAGAATTAGTAAGGCCTTACCATGGTGTCTGTATCATCATGTGTTTTCTAGAGGTAATAGTTAATTTTATTAAGGTCCCTTTCAACTTTCTAAAAATAGAACAGTGCCACAGATTCTAATTTATACTTCTGAACAGCTTCCCTGAATGCATAATAAAATAAAGCAGTGAATATCTCTATATTAATGCTAATCATGGTCAGTCAGGGTGTATGATTGTGTGTCTGTGCATGTGTGCGTGTGCGTGTGCGTGTGTGTGTGTGTGTGTGTGCTCAGTCATGTCTGACTCTGCAATGCTACGGAATGTAGTATTGGAATATAGCTGTAGAATATAACCTCCTTTGTCCATGAGATTTTCCAGGCAAGAATACTGGAGTGGGTTGCCATTTCCTCCTTCGGGGGATCTTCCTGACCCAGGGGTAGAACCCACATCTCCTGCGGCTCCTGCAGTGCAGGCAGATTCTGTACCACTGCACCAAATCAGGGGATAGATATAAGAAATAGGTGCTAAATCAAATCTATTTTCGCCTAATTCTTGGCTTTTTGATAGCTCATAACATTAAACTTCTTTGCATTGTTATTATTTTTATCTATTTTTGAATTGGTGCTCTACTTTCAAAAAAGCGTTGAGATCACTTAAAATTTATATATATGTATATATATGTATTATGTTTTTGACAAAACAAACATTTAAACACAGGGTTTCAAGGACAGCAGTTTAAAAAAAAAGAAAGAAAGAAAGAAAAGGTCATTATGCCAAGAACTAGAGATAATCATTGAGCTACTACAGTTAAGACTTAAGTTTAGGGAGCCCCTGCTGGCCCAGTGGTTAAGTCTCCCCTTTCCAAAGCAAGGGCTGTGGGTTCAATCCCAGGTTGAGGAACTAATGTCCCACACGTTTCAGGGTGCAGCCGAAATTTAAAAAAATACAGCGATTGTGCTATTTAAAAAATAAACTTTAAAAAAGACAAGTTTAATATTGAGATTCTTGGCAGCCAAAGCAAAGGGCCTTTTTTATTGTTAAATTCTTAAGAGTCTTAACAGAATTAATTCTGTCTGTGTCTCTTCAGTGTCGAATCTTGTGAGGGGCTGTCAGGCCTTTCATGAGGCTTTGGCTCACCCATCACTCTCCACCATCAACTTTTTCCCATTCCCGTCTTTACTTTCAAAGTACAATGAAATAAGCATTTGAGACTGTGTTTGTTATTCTGATTTATCTCAAGAAAGATGAAAACTGCTTGTATGCAGAAAACCTAACTCAACAAACTTTCTTTTATAAGGTCTGAACTATGTGCAAAAAAGGGTTGGTAAACCGTAGGATAATACGGCCAAATGTTTCCCTTCTAAATTTAAATCGATAGATATAAAGGGACTTCCTTACTTTTGAGGGTATGGTAACCATGATCATGCATATGTGAGGGAACTGTTAAACTGCTTTTAATACAAAGTAAGTTCTCAATTTCTTCTTGAATGAGTTAAATTTGATTCTATATGAGGAGCAGGTGGTTGGCTGAAGTGAGGCTTAAAGAGGTGCTATTTGTACAAAAGCAAGCAGATTTTCAGGAATGATCCAGATAGTGCAGGTTTCATAAGCCTGGTCTCGGCTAACTCTATTTGTAGCATCAGTGCTTGTCACCAGACATGAAAGTTTTTAAAAAAATTCTTTTTTGCTCTGGATACAATTCTTCTCATTCTTGCGAATTTCCAAGTAGCTCATCAAATTGTGCCAACTGTCTACTCGATGCCAGGCACTGTGCACTGTGGGAGACCATCTGCATGTTTATCCCTGGCGTCAAGTTAGCCCAGAAGAAGAGAGGAGATGCTCTGAAAGTCAGGGTATGTCAGATCCAACCTGAACCTCGTGGCTGGAGGAGTCCTTTGTGCTGTGGCCAAAACCTGATCCTTTTTTATGCCACTTGTCTTTCTGGTTTCCACTTCAACAATTATCTTTTTCAGTATATAATCTTATTATTTTCACAAAGACTATCATAATTTTGACCCCCTAATTTATCTCTTCTATCTCCATCTGTTATTTACTCAATTATTACACTCAGCACGGCAAAATCTAAGTTATTTATGTGACTTGAATTGGATATCTACAAAAGATCAGCTACAGTGATCTGAATGTCCCTCAAAAAATGTGTGCCTGTTATTTCATCTTGAAAAAAACAAACACAATATTTTTCAGAGAAAATTTCTATTTCTTGGTAAACTGCCGAGATTATTGAGCTTATGTTGGGTAGTTCTCATGGGTACCTCACAATATACACAATGGAGCTGAATAAATATTATGTGGCAATGACTCCTTAGTACAAAATTATTATGTAATAGATAGCATATATTGTATTATTTGCATTTCTAGATATTTATCTAATAGGGATGAAAACATGATGCACAAAAACATATATGAGAATGACCATAAAAGCATTATTTATAATAGCAAAAAAGAAAGCAACTTTAATCTCCCTCAAGTGTTAAGTAAATTAAAAAGTTGTTCTATCTCTATACCACAGAACAAAACTCTTCAATAAAGTAGTGTGAGATATTAATACAACAATTTAAAAATCTTTAAATAATCTCTAAAATTAAAAAATACTGTAATTGCTAAATTATTTTACAATATCTGGTACATAAGCATTCTATTTTGAATCTTTAAAAACGAATGCTTGTGCTATAATCCTTTTCTTCTAACATAAGGTTTAATGACCATGTTAAATTCTCTGTGCTTTGAGATTTATCACCACATAGCTTTGAAATACCTCTCACTTCAATATGTCTAAAAATTTCCTTATGTTATTTTGGAGGAACTTCTATCCAAAAAAAGAATAGTTTAATATCTCTTAGCTCAAGAGGAACCCATGCCTGGATCCTGCAGCAAAAATAAACAAATAAATAAAAATGCAAACCATATGATCCCTGGAAGCTGCCGTTTTCATCACGGGGCCTTGCGTTCACACCCCACCATGGGTATCAGTACATCATTGATGTGCAGCCAACCTGGGAGAGGAGGCTCATTAGCTCCCAGCTCTGCTCCTTCCCGAAGTGAATTCTCCTCTGTTTATTCACCGGATTTGTTACTTCCTCCACATAAGAAGGTATTCATGAGAACTCAGAGACTCCTGAATTCTTTAAAACAATTTTTTGAAGACAAATAATCCAGTTTAAAAATGGGCACAAAATTTGAACAGACACATCCCAAGATATATGAATGGCCAAGAAAGGTATAAATAGATGCTCCACATCACTAGTCATCACAGAAATTCAAATTAAAGCCACAATGAAATCCCACTACACCTCTACTAGAGTGGCTCAAGTTATAAGAACTGATGACACCAAGTGTTAATGACGATTCAGAGCAACTGGAATGCTCACAGGCTGCTGATATGAACACAAAATAGACACTATAGCCACTTTGAAAAATCTCATAAAGTTAAACAGACATAGCCCTGAGTAAAGTAGCAATTTGCATTTCTAGATATTTATCCAATAGGAATTAAAATGATGCACAAAAATGCATATGAGAATGTTCATAGGAGCATTCTTTATAACAGCAAAAAAAAAAAAAACTTTCAATTATCCTTCAATAAAAAATTAATTAAAAAAAAGAAAACTTTAACCTCCCTCAAGTGGTAAGTAAATAAAAAATTTGTTCTATATCTATATCACAGAACAATACTCAGCAATAAAGAAGTAAGAGATATTAATACATGGAACATGGATGAATCTCAAAAACATGCTAAGAGAAAGAAGTCAGACACAAGTTAAGAACTAACTGAATGACTTCATTTATATGAAATTCTAGAAAAGGCAGAACTACAGTGACAGCTATTTCCAGCTGGGGGATTTCAGGGGGGAATTTTCTGCAAAGGTACAAAGAATCTATAGGGTATGGAAACATTCTGTAGATTGATTCTGGCATCAAACTGCACATTAACACTGACTGACTTGCTGTATGTGAATACTAATGTAAAACTTTTATTCTAGACTGCTGTTTGACTCATCCTATTTATCAGAAACTGACAAAACCGACTCCAAGTTATTGACCCTTGGTACTAAGAAAATCAACTCTGATCATCTCAGACACCTCTTACTCCAACACTGTTCCCTTGACATGCCCCATTCCTTTTCTTTTTCCTTCTGCTTTCAGAATGCAGTTGCTGCAAATATGCATGTGTTATTTTTTTCTCTCTTTGATCTATGTCATAAGCCACAAGGACAGTGTTCTTGGAGAAGCAAGCTATTCCACAAAAATGTGTATCCTCTCACTCAGGAAAATGTAGTAACAATTCTTTACAAGATTCTTTTTTGGAAATGTTTGTATTGATAAAGGTTATGATATTTAGAATCAAATATATGCAAATAGGGGCTTCCCTGGTAGCTCAGTGGTAAAGAATCCACCAATGCAGGAGATGTGGGTTCAATTCCTGGTTGGGAAGACCTCTGGACAAGGAAATGGCAACCTACTCCAGGATTCTTGCCTGGGAAATCCCATGGACAGAGGAGCCTGGTGGCCTACAGTCCATGGAGTCACAAAGAGTTGGATACGACTTAGCAACTGAACAACAACAACATCTGCTTTTTCACCAAAATCATGGGTCAAAAAATCTAGGCTGCACAAGGAATGAGTTAGTGGTCACAGACCACTTGTGTGAGCAAGTTTGAGAAGTTGGTCACAAAGAGTAGAAAGGAAGAAAACAGTAAATGTTGCAGGGTCTCAACAGTGTCAAGTGAGTACTGCACCTCCCTTTAAGAACATTATTGCATTCCCACCAACAGTGTAAGAGAGTTCCCTTTTCTCCACACCCTCTCCAGCATTTATTGCTTGTAGACTTATGGATCGCAGCCATTCTGACTGGCGTGAAATGGTACCTCATAGTGGTTTTGATTTGCATTTCTCTGATAATGAGTGATGTTGAGCATCTTTTCATGTGTTTGTTAGCCATCTGTATGTCTTCTTTGGAGAAATGTCTATTTAGTTCTTTGGCCCATTTTTTGATTGGGTCATTTATTTTTCTGGAGTTGAGCTGTAGGAGTTGCTTGTATATTTTTGAGATTAGTTGTTTGTCCATTGCTTAATTTGCTATTATTTTCTCCCATTCTGAAGGCTGCCTTTTCACCTTGCTAATAGTTTTCTTTGTTGTGCAGAAGTATACACACTGAGGAAACCAGAAGGGAAAGGGACACGTGTACCCCAATGTTCATCGCAGCACTGTTTATAATAGCCAGGACATGGAAGCAACCTAGATGTCCATCAGCAGATGAATGGATAAGAAAGCTGTGGTACATATACACAATGGAGTATTACTCAGCCATTAAAAAGAATACATTTGAATCAGTTCTAATGAGATGGATGAAACTGGAACCTATTATACAGAGTGAAGTAAGCCAGAAAGAAAAACACCAATACAGTATCCTAACACATATATATGGAATTTAGAAAGATGGTAACAATAACCCTGTGTACGAGACAGCAAAAGAGACACTGATGTATAGAACAGTCTTATGGACTCTGTGGGAGAGGGAGAGGGTGGGGAGATTTGGGACAATAGCAGTGAAACATGTATAATATCATGTATGAAACGAGTCTCCAGTCCAGGTTCGATGCACGATACTGGATGCTTGGGGCTGGTGCACTGGGACGACCCAGAAGGAGGGTATGGGGAGGGAGGAGGGAAGAGGGTTCAGGATGGGGAACACAGGTATACCTGTGACGGATTCATTTCGATATTTGGCAAAACTAATACATTATTGTAAAGTTTAAAAATAAAATATAATTTAAAAAAAAGGAAAAAAAAAAGAACATTATTGCAAACACAACAGGAAGCAAACAAGTTGAAAAGGGGAAATTGAAGCGACAGAGAGAAAGAAAATGAGAGGATGCAGTGTAGGTCCCTAAACATGAAATAAAGTCACTGGATGGTTCCCGTCTTTTCAGTAAAATGGGAGGCAAAGGCTTTTGAAAAGGCAGGGAAGAAAATGAGACTGAGAGTTTAAAGAAACACAGAGTGGAGAACAGGTGAATGAGATGTTTGAACAGACACAAGTGTCAACATAAAATTAAACTATCTTGGATGGGTTATTCATGGGTTGTCCTGTGTCTCTCCTGGTGGCTTCCATACAAAGAAAGCAGACAGCAGGCAATCTGGGTCTGAGAGTAAGATCCAGTCTTAGTGAAAAATCAAGGGAGGAAAGAGAATTTCAACTCCAGAAAAGAGCAGCATTAATGTAGTAAACGCTAAAGACCCAGTGAAGCTAGATGGTTTAATGATGTGGGTAAAGCAGAAGATGCTTGGAGGGCTTGATAAAGAACAGAAAGGGGACAATCGCATCAATAACCCACATCTGATGGTATTTTACCAATGCTTTTTATAAACATGATTTTATTTAGTTGCTACAATAACTCTTGCTGTTGTTCAGTCGCTCAGTCATGTCTGGCTCTTTGCGAAAGCATGGACTGCAGCACACCAGGCTTCCTGGTTCTTCACTATCTCCCGGCGTTGCTCAAACTCATGTCCATCGAGTCCATACACTATCTCCTAACTTTTAGATTAGGAAACTGATGAGGCTCTTCATTAGGCTCCTGAGGAGGCTTGGAGACTCTCACGGCACCTAGGTCACCAGGCTCACATGATGAGGCTGGGGTATGAAGCAGGCCTTCTAAACCAAACAACCCTTCTCTTTCTTTGAACTCTACTGTCCTTTCTATGTGTAGAGCCCAGTGTGGGAGAGAGAAGCACCAAGCCTCCTGTAACAGAGACCATCGTGTTCCTTGCCACAGCCTCAGCACCCAGCAATATTCACCAGCACAGGGCAGAGATTCAGTGAATACAAGTGAACTGAGTAATTTACAAGAAAAACTGTTCCAGAAAGCATCTTGAAAACCACAGAAATAGAAATGAATTAACCACTTCAAGCCACTCTTCCCTTGTAAAACATAAACCATCACACTCAGGTTTTTACCTCCACACTCTTCATTCTTTTCATTGGTTGCATTTTTTCAGTTGCACTGTTTGACACACACACCTTAAATTTTCTCTTTTTACTTTTAGAATAATGAGTCTTCAGAACTATAACATATTAAAGCAATTTAGAATGGATTAATATAATAATGTATTTATCTTTTCCACTTGTTAGATGCTAAAGCACTATTTAAATACCATAAATTGTCATGTCATTTTCATGTTGGTGTGTGTTGCTTACTCTATGAATCTCAGATGATTGTAAATATGACTTGAATCGTATTACAGTTATAGACATTATATTCCAACAATATATATATAATGCCCCCAGAAGGAAGGTTTTATTTCTATACATGTCTTCAAGATTTTCATTAACTTGCAAATGAAAGTTGCAAAATGTTGATCACACTTGTATTCATTTACAATCCAGTGGTCTTCAAACTGGGCTATGTGTCCCCAGAGAAACTGTACAAAGCTTTGCAAGTACAGTCAGTTTGAAGACAACCCATTTGCAGAACATCAGCTTCCCTGTGTATGCTCCTCAGTGGATCTGCCCAAGACCCATGATTGAATGTCAAGCAAGAGCTCCTTTCTCATCTCTTGTTCAATCTTCTTTCTCCCAGTTTACAACAGAAATGAATACCTCTCACAAATCCTGCATTTCAGCATGGCCAAGGGAGACTTGGGGTATAAACAGAACTTGGGGACACTACACAAAGGGACAGTTTGAAACACGGTGTCCTCCAAGCCTTCTTTCATCAAGACATCAGATCTCTCAGTTGCATGAATTTATTTCAAGGATGAAAAGAAAATTTCCATGTCTCTCCAACAGTTCAGCATTAAATAGTCAAATAAAGAAAAAGATATGGAAGGTAAGCTGATGCTTAATATTTGTTTTTCATTCAGACTTTAACAATAAACCTTTTACTTTTAAACATTTTTCATATTAACACTTTTATTGCATGCGTGCTGACTTGCTTCTGTCGTGTCTGACTCTTTGCAACCCCATGGACTGTAGCCCGCCAGGCTCTGTCCAGGGAATTCTCCAGGCAAGAATACTGGAGTGGGTTGCCATGCCCTTCTCCAGGGCATCTTCCCAACCCAGGGACTGAACCTGTATCTCTTAGGTTTTGGGGACTGGCAAGCAGATTCTTTACCACTAGCACCACCTGGGAAGCCTAACACTTTTATTAACTTTAGCCAGATATTTCCTGGATATGATAAATCCATATTCATTTTTTACTTGGGTACAAGTCACCTTGCTCTGTCATTTTGTCAACCAGTTATTTGATCATTTATTCCTTATTGTCATTTTTAAATTTATATTAAGTTAATAGAGTTATTTTGTGGTTAGATAAAAATGAGAGAAAACCTCAGAGGTTAGATTAAGAATTACCTGGACTGTCTCAGGGTCAGACACCTAGTGTGGTGCAGAGAGCGCCCCCTCCTGGCCAGTTTCAGTATCTGTAGACTGCACTATTCACTTTAAGGACTGGTGGTGCAGCCCCAAAGAAAAAACTGATGTTAAATGTTGTGTGGATTGCAAAATACTATAAATAAAAGTATTTACATTCTCGAATAAATAGAAGAGACTAAGATGTGATCATTAAAACCACCACTTTGTCCTTGATTCCTCTTTCATCTGACTTTTTTTCCCTACTGGTACTATTAATTCTCCTTCTACTTCCATTTGTCAATCAGCATGTGCCAATTGCACGCCTGGTATCTGGTCAGTGCACTTTCTTCCTCTCTAGCAACTTTAGAGCCTTATCTTCCTCTACAAATCTTCCTTTTATCTCCTTTCTCGCAGGTAGGTGATGGCTAGCTTTGACACCCGGAGCATAAATCTTTCTTCCTGGGGTCACTACTGGGGTCACTACTGTAACAAGCTCAGCAGTGTATAATTAGGGACACAGCTGCACCCAAGAGGCTCAGCTGGACCAGCCACAAGGTCTGAAACAAAGCTGTGTCTCTGAACACAATAAACAATGACCTTGATGAAGATGCTTAGGTCAAGGCTAGTCTCTTCAATTGCATAGGAGGAGAAGGGGATGACAAAGGATAAGATGGTTGGATGGTATCATCGACTCGATGGACATGAGTTTGAGCAAGTTCCGGGAGTTGGTGATGGACAGGGATGCCTGGCATGCTGTGGTTCATGCGGTCACAAAGAGTCGGACACGACTGAGCGGCTGAATTGTTATTCCCCGGTGGCTCAGATGGCAAAGCATCTGCCTGCAGTGAGGGAGACCCGGGTTCAATCCCTGGATTGGGAAGATTCCCTGGAGGGGGAAATGGCAACCCATTCCAGTATTCGTGCCTAGAGAATTCCATGGACAGAGGAGGCTGGTGAGCTATACAGTCCATGCGGTCGCAAAGTGTCGGACATGCCTGAGCAACTGATCCTTTCCTTATTATACCTCTATTTCATGAAAGTGGTGATATCTTAGTGGTGCTTTTCTAAACAGTCATTTTAGTCTTTCATGGTTATACAATGGCACTGATAGTGTGCTGTGATTATATGGAAATGGACTTCTAGTTACCACCCATCTTTTGATTAGAGGACAGCAAAGCACCGCCAGAAAACGTAGCACATTGTAAATACTATTAGTTCCTGTTTTATGTCAATGCAGAAGTGTGCTGGCAATAAAATCAGCTGACCGATGCTCATCATTATCTGAAGCAAGAGCAGAGAGAGTCCCTCGGAGAGAATTGTGATTTTAAAAGTCAACTAATAACTAAAGGCATCTGTTTGGGAAGAATAGTCTGGATCCTAACTTAGAAGTCTCTAAGATAAGCAACTTCTGTGCCAAGTGGCTTCCACATATTCTTGTTGTTAGATGCGCATGGCTAGTAAATGCAGCAAATTATGTGTCACTTAAGCTACTCTACTTTTTTAAAAAGGCAATCATTGTTACACTGAATGAAAACAGTGGATATATTAAATAAACTATTTCCTCCCAACCCAGTGGTCCTGACTCCAATTTGATACAACAGGATGGACCTGAATCATGTAAACTGTGGAATGGAAAGGAAAAGCTGTGAGGGAAAGACTTCAACAGTTGGTGTGAAAGGAGTGAGACCATGAGTCACTGGAAGAAAATTAGGAGACCAGACATCTTTGAGGCAAACCTGAAGAACACAAGTAATGGCAATATTTAAGAAATATAAGAAACCAGGAGAAAATAAACACGGTAATTCACTTGTGGGCTAAAATATTCCACCAATACTGACTAAAGGTAGGAAGCAAACCTGAAACATTATTGTGATGATGGTGGGGTATTTATAGAGGGAAGGGAAGGTGTAATGGGTAAGTGTTGGGCTCTGGAGTCCAACGCAGCCAAATTCAAGCCTCAACTTTGCCACTTAGCAGCCTTGGCTAAGTTCTGCAGCAGCTTCTCTGAGGTGTGATTTCCCCATCAGAAGATCAGGGATGAAACTAGTACAAAAACTAAATGATATAAGGTATATAAAAGGGCTTAATGTAAGTTAGCTAATAGTAGTATTTTTGCCTCATTATTTGTAGTATTAGGTATTACACTATGCTGAGTAGAAACAAGCAAACAAGTCATTGAACACTGCAAATATATCATTTAACAGCTGACACTCAAACTACAAAATATTAACAGTTATGGAATAGAAGAGAGAGAACATATTTTAAGTTAAGTAAAAAAATTATACAATATTATTAAAGCTGTTAATAACCTGGGCTGAGTCACTAAGCCAAGTTATGACATCTCCCTTCCCATGTATCTTTAAAAGTAGCCCAACTCTGGTGTTTCTGGCATAGTTTCTGAGTTCTCTCCTGTCAGAAACTGAGAGAATGGATCTACCAGTCTCTCAATGTTCCTTACAGGTTCTTTTCCTATTTCTTTTTCTTTGTGTGCGTGTGTGCGTGCATTTGTCTCCCTAAGGATATCCTGATGATCAGTGCATTTCTTCATAGGGATTTAGAAAGGTTTACATTGTTACATCTCAATAGAGGATTAGTTTTTTATGCCTGAGAATTACTATCTTCCTTCAATAAATAAATTGCTGAATATCTTCCATGTGTGGATTACTGGTATTCTATTTACCAATACACTATCCTGTGTGATTTATTCCTGCTGTAAGACAAAGTAATTTAGAATAATTCCTCTTTCTAATACACCTCTTTCTAATACAACTAAAGTTGATCTAATACATTTCTCTCAAATTATTTTAGATCAACTTTAGATTTTGTTTTTTCTCCCAAGAAAGGTTTGTACATTCTCTCAGTTCTTACATTCTACGTGCTAGATGTTGAAACCCTAATGAGATTTCATATCCAACTGAAGCGTGGTCCTGAGCATTGTTTACCTAGAACACGGTACTTTCCTTTCAAGGTGGTGCAGAGAGAAAGTTTATGTATGAGCCTTGAACAGAATGCTGTTATACCTCTGGCGCTGGAAAGAATAAAGACAGGGGTTGTTTAGGAAAGATCCCTAGACGCATCAGTCAATGCTCTTGGAATTCTAAGAGCTAGCATCCCACAGTCACTCACTCCTGCTCGCTTAGATTGTGGCCGAGGGCCTGGCACAGTCACCCACCTTTGGCCATGCAAATTTCTCCATATGCTCCGCATCTGTTTATATCATCCATTTCTCATCTGTGTAGGTAAGCCTCTTTAATCCAATTACTTCAAATATTCAGAGTTTATTATAAGGCTTTGCCTTACTTTTTCTTATCTGAATCTCATCTTTCCTCTGAAATGTGAGTCTCATCTTTTCTCTCTTGTGATACTCCTACAATGAGAAGTTGTTCCTACATGTGAAGTTCCATCTTAAATTAATCCATTCCTTTGACATTCTTCTTCATTTACTTTCACTGTGCTTTCTCAGTGTCTCTGACTTGAAACTCTTATAATATACCCAGCAGAAATGCCTTCAAAGAAGCACAGGCTAAAGGACTTGAGAATGATTCAAAAC
Organism: Bos taurus; assembly: GCF_002263795.3. NCBI lineage: Eukaryota > Metazoa > Chordata > Mammalia > Artiodactyla > Bovidae > Bos > Bos taurus. The sequence goes on from NC_037336.1 coordinate 32,805,702, forward strand.
AAAGAAAAGTAATAAGTATTACAATTTAATCTTATGAGAAGTTTAATTTTCCCAGCATGAGAAAATGATACATCCATAAAATGTCACTGTATCACAAGAAGCTAAACTCATTTCTCTGTCTTCAGCTTGATAAAAAAAATTTAATAGATAGTAGCTGATTGATAGTTTTCAGCGTGGGGAAAACACAGTAAGAATGGAATCCAAAACAATTCCCCAACCCACGCTCTCATAATAACATGGTGCAAAAACAGACAAGGTATTTTAGGGAGACAACTGCTCTTGAGAAAAGATTTTCAAGTAATTCCCTTTGCTTTAATCATACATCCAAGGTGTTTTTACATATGTATGTCAAAAAGCACCTGCAAGCAGACTCCTAGCGCTTTTAGCCTTTTGGGGGGTCCTCACCATCTACTATATATCATTGTTCTAAGCACTAGACCATAGCAACAAGCAAGACAGGCTCCATCCCCATCCTTACTGAACTCGCCATGTATTAGGGAAACCAGGAATAAGTGATAAGCAAATAACATTAATTTCAGTTGATGATGAATGCTACAAAGAAAATGATATAAAGTGATGGTGGTGGTGAAAAGGCATTTCTGTGGAGGCTGAAATGAAGAGAAGGACCATGTATAGTAGAGGGAACACACAGTCTGGTGAGCCCAAAGGGCAGAACACAGGGTAGTCAGTGAGTATGGAAAATGAGAAGTGGTAGAAAATAAAGTGTGAGAGGGAGGCATAGCCCCTCTGTCATAGAAAGGACTTTGAATTTTATTCTAATAGCAATAGGATGTTTTCACAGGGTTTTCAACAGGGGGAGTGATCTTGTAGTAAATGAGCTTATTTAAACTTTAAAGCAATTAGTCTCCTTGTTAGTGCGTAGGGGTGGATAAGAGATCAAAAGAAACAACCAGTAAGACCAATGAGATAGCTCCCACTCCAGTACATGGAAGAGAGAGGTAGCAGTGAAACTGAGCAGTGATCAGACTTAGCTCAACAGTGGATATAAAGCCAACAAGACTTGCTGATGGATCGCGTGGCTGAGAAAGAAACCAAGGAACAAGGATGTCTGAGGACGTTGCCATGAGCAACTGGGTGGATGGTCGTGCCATCAAGAAAAAGGAAAATGAGAGTACATCATTGGGTTGGTATGGTGAGAGGAATCAAGGTTTCTCGAGTTTAAGTTCCTGTTCAAAGTAAAATGCTGACTGCAATGAGAGGCCAAGGAGAACTGATAGCTGTGATTTCTAGAGCAAACAGAAGGATAGTTTAGAAAGCTTGGGTGGAGGGGTCATCACTAGTTTTACAAAGGGTCTGCTCTCTTATCCTACAGGAGGTGAGGGAGAGAGGATGCGTGCTGAGTCACTGCTTTTCAGACTTGATAACTTCGGTCTTATCAAGACCTAGTTGCTGGCTCATGGCTACTAATTTGTCCTTAGAGTACAAAGAAGCAGAGATGGGGTAACTGAGCTTTGAGAAGACTGGAGATAATTTGAAATATTTATTGTGGCATTTGGGAGAATGAATAGGAAAAAGGAGGAGGTTTGCCAGGTGGCACTAAGGGTCCCTTTGAGGTTAGAGCCCATGAATCGGTATCATATTGTCTACTTTGATGTGTGACTCTTCTCTATCAGCACTGCACTGGTCAGAAATAGGCATGAACTAAGTATTAAAGTGTGTTCCTCTAGAGTTCAATCTCTTATCTAATGAGTGTTAACGAAAATACAGAGAAGGAAGGAAGTTAATGGTATCAGCTAGAGTCGTATTAGAAAAATAGACCTTTGAATCTAAGATAGATAAAGTGAAGTGAAGTCGCTCAGTCGTGTCCGACTCTTTGCAACCCTGTGGACTGTAGCCCACCAGGCTCCTCCGTCCATGGGATTCTCCAGGCAAGAATACTGGAGTGGGTTGCCATTTCCTTCTCCAGGGGATCTTCCCGACCCAGGGATCGAAGCCAGGTCTCCCACATTGCAGGCAGACGCTTTAACCTCTGAGCCACCAGGGAAGCCCAAGGATGCTATTACAAGACGTGGGCAATGAGTAAAGAGGTCAGTGAACTGGAGGGAATGGTGAAGTAGAAAGAATGTCAAAGAATGGGCACAGTGTGAGTAGTGGAGCAAACAAACCAGAACAAGAGAAGGTTTCAGACAGAATGTAGAAGGCCAGAGCTATTTGTTTTGGAGATGCTGACGCAAAGTCCAGGGGTAGACATAGGGTGCGTTTCTAAGACGAGAGAAGGTCAAGGAAGAGGAGAGACACAGGTGGGAGACTTGAAGTCCATGGTGTTAAACGGCTCATCACTCACGTGGATATCGAAATCACCCACTGAGGCCTTCCTGGAGTTGGAGATGGAGACTACGAAGCAATTACCCAAGTCTTCTATGGATGAGCAGGATTGGGGAGGAGGAAACAGCAAGAAAGGGGGGCATCAGTGAATGGCATGTTCACAAGAGAAGGGGTTAGGTTATAGTTGGATGTAACAAAGCAAACAGAGCAACTGATCTGCTGCCTTACCCCGAGGAACCACAGATGCGAAATAACACTCAGCTACCCTTTGAGAAAAATGGCGTCCTCAAGAGAAAACCAGGCAGAATGGAGAGAAGGCTTTCAGAACAGGGTGTGGAAATATAAGAGTGAAGGAGCAGCTCTGGAGGGTACAACAGAAGGACTCAGGAAGGGGAAGGAGCAAGGAGGTCCCTGTCTAGGACAAGGAAGCTTAGAACACCACAGTCACAGAGACTAGAGGGGCTGGACTTGGAGGGGAGCAGTCATTCTACGGGCTTAACACAGAGAAGACGGAACAGGTAGATTTAGTCTCAAGGATCTTTTTCCCTTGAAAGGGCACGAGGCAAATGGCTGGAGATCACTGGGGTTTGTGTTACATTGGTCCAAAGCTTTGCAGCTCCTGCCTTCAGGAGCTATAGTGAGACTTTGCAGAAAGATATATTTTCTTTATTTTCAGTTCTTTATTCATTAAGAATAAAGAAAAATCATCTTAGTTAGGGCCCCATGATTTCTCTCTTCTACGTATTTGGTTACAATACAAAGTCCACAGGGGCTGAACTTGAGAAAGGAACCACAAACAACGAAAACAATGTTACTAAAACTTACAGAATTCCCCATAAGCAAGGAAGAAAGTAGCTAACATTCACGGAGCCCTTATCCTGTATCTGACACTGTGCTTCATGCGTTACCTGAAACTCATGAGAATCCTATGCTCCTGACCTTAGTATTTACATGTCATGGATGCTGTAAGGATCAGGGAGGTTAAGTAATCTGCCCAAGAGCTTACAGCCAATAGATGGTAAAGCCAAGATCTGGTCCGGGCAGTCTTATTCTAGAGCACTATGCCATACAACCTCTGAACCATGCAAGACACACAATCTAATCTCTAAATATACCTTGGAGTATTTAAATACAAGTACTTCAATAATGTTGAAGAAAAGGGAGTTTCAAGACCTCCTACTCCAAAATATGGCACATTGACATATTTAATGTTTTATGCCAAAGGAGTTTGAGAAAATAGTAGAGAAAAGAAGGGCACTAATCCCACTCCTCCAGCTCCTTGCCCTTCTCCCTTTTAACAGGTCATAAAACCCTCCTACTGTGAGGTGTCCTCCCTGTATCTAAAGGAAAGACACAGCCTCAAGATAAAGGGATTCCAAGAAGAACCCAACAAACAGGCCTTGCTCAGCTTCCCCAGGTTACCCCACTTACCTCACACCCTGTGGCTGATCATACTGCTACACAACTGTGCGGGTGTGTGTTCAGTCGCGCAGTCATGTCCAGCTCTTTGTGCCTCCGCAGACAGTAGCCTGCCAGGCTCCTTTGCCAATGGAATTTTCCAGGCAAGAATACTGGAGTGGGTTGCATTTCTTACTCCAGGGGATCTTCCCAACCCAGGGATCAAACCCATGCCTCTTGCGCCTCCTGCATTGGCAGGTGGACTCTTTACCATGAGCACCATCTGGGAAGCCCATGTGACTGTTGACTCTCCATCAGTCCAAGCACATATATCCCAGGTCTGTCTCTTTCATTTCCTTGTGAGGATTCTGTGTCAGGTAGAACTTATATTAAATTATTATATTAATTTTATATTAAATTATTATATTAAATGTGACTTGTTTCTCTTGTTAATTTGAATTTGGAAATTTAAGGCAGGAAAAGACTCTTCTTGCCTTTGCTTAGCCGGTCCTTACAGAAGAAAGGAGAGAAGTCCAATATGATTCAGAACTGGCATGCATGGTGTTTAAAATGCTACCTGGCCAGGAAGGAATATGCAGTATTTCTTCCGTGTGTTGACATTTTCAGAGTAAGTTTACTAGGAGGCATCTGCTGATAAAACTAGTCATCTACTTTGAACTCTGAGGCTTTTTAAAGTGGCATTATTGGTTAAAAATAACTTCTGGCAGAACTAAATGATGGAAAACGAAAATGTTCAGTGTAAAACGTTCAGTGTAAAAACCATTTCCAGGCTGCTGAACAATCATTCGAGTTTGGACAAGCTTCACTTGTAAACAAAGCAAGCTTGGATGCGCTGGGACATGACCCCTTTCTTCAAAGACCCGCTCTCTCTTGCAGAAGGACAGGAAAGGGTAGAGAGGTGCCACTCACAGCTCCAGATAAGCCGTCTCCCTTCCCAGAGACCGTTGACGCTTCCCTAAATAAGCCAACACACACGTGGGATCGTTTGGCGCCCTGTGGCGACGCCCCTGCCATTTCTGGGGCAGCATGTTTGGCAAGTGGATTGAAAAGTGCTCCCTAAGGCTTCCCAGACCTGGGCATGGAGGGCAGGGGTCTAGGTGGGCACAATCTTGGGGGGGGGCTGCTCTACCCACTTGACATGCAGACAGAATCAGCCTTCTGCTAGGGCAGCAGGCATCAGCGCAAGAGAGCCAAAGGGCATGCTGCCAACCAACAGATGAATGTTCTCAGCTGGACCTTACAACCCCGATACAACAGGTCACTAAGTTGACAGCTCATAAGATAAACTAGACATTGTGATAGTGTGATTTATGATGAGAAATATGTATTTAGTCTCCATTCTTCATTCTCAGCACAGAGCTCCTGAATCCTTTGCAACTTCCTAAGTGGTAAGAACTACAGTGTTATGTAGCAACCCGGACGGGAGGGGAGTTTGGGGGAGAATGGATATATGTGTGTGTGTGGCTGAGTTTGTCTGCTGTTCACCTGAAACTATCACGACATTGTTAATTGGCTACACTCTAATTATAAAATAAAGGTTTAAAAAAAGGAACTAAAGGGACACCTTTTGTTTCCAGCTCCTGAAATAGCTCCAGAGCAATAAAGGTGAAATGAGGGATTTTTGTTATCCATAACTAGCCTTTCAACCACATCTGAGTTTATGTTAATGAGGTGACTTCTGTAAAGTCCTTAAGGATGGGGGCTGGCTGCCAGGTTGCCAGGGGAGCCAATCACATGATTAGAGAACTGGAAATTTCAGTCCCAACCCTAACCTCTGGGGAGGGGAGGGAGGTTGGAAGATTGAGTTCCAGCACCAACTGGCAATGATTTAATCAATCATGCCAGTGTAACAAAGCCTGCATAGAAAGTTCTAGAGAAAGGGGTTTGGAGAGCTTCAGGATTGCTGAACATATGGAGGTGCTGGGAGGGTGATGCACACAGAGAAGGCAGGGATGCCCCAAGGCCCGCCCCCCACCCCTGACCTATGTATCTCTTCCATCTAGGTGTTCATCTCTTTTACCATATCTTTTTATAGTAAACTGGTAAATGTTCTGTGACCTTTTCTAGCACATTATCAAACCCAATAAAGGGGCTGTAGGAATCCTGATTGATAGCTTGTTGGTAAGAAGTATAGGTGACAACTTGGAACTTGCAATTAGCATCTGAAGTCAGGGGCTTGTTGTGGGACAGAGATCATAATGAATTGAATTCCCCTAAAACCAAATTCCTTTGCCGAGTTCATGATTAACTTTTCTATCCAAAACTTCATTCCCTTTCTTGCCGTGCCCCTGTTCCCCTCGGGATTGTGGAGTATTGAAGAAAAAAAGGGGATGGAAACAGCAGAACCCTGTGGGGACCTCCCACTTATAAAAACTCCTTTCTGCCCCCCATTTCTTGTTTGCAGAAAAAAGCTTTAGTGTCCTAGGCCTTCCGTGAGTTCCAATGAGCAGACTCAACAGTTACTAATTAGGAAAGTGAGGGAATGCATAAACAAAGGAAAAGCAGTTAAGCAAGAAAAGTAATGATAGATCAAATATATATATTATATGTGTATATATATGTACACACTCAGTGATAAAATAGAGTCCTAGTGCCTTCTCAAGCAATATACATATCAATCTGATGCATATCTTTGAATTCTTTTGCAGATAAGAAATTTGTCTGCCAGGTAGGGGGTGGTGACTACATGCTGACCACAAGCACTCAGACCTCAGGCTGGTTGAAACGAGCAGCTTAATAACTAAGATCCCAGAAACACCACCTTGTTACCGCACCACCATCCAATCAGAAGAAAGTCTACAAACTGCAACCCTCACCCCACAAGTTGCCTTTAAAAATCCTCCCCTGATAGCCAGTGAGTTGTCCGTCCTCCTTGCCTGGCACCCTACAAATAAATACTGTACTCTCCTTCACTATAGCCAGGTGTCAGTAGATTGGCTTTGCTGTGTCGTAGGCAAGCAGACTGCAGTTTGGCTTGGAAATATTAGTTTGTGGATCTGATGCTAATACAAAGTAGATAGTATAAGAACTGAGTTGAATTGTAGGACACCCAGCTAGTGTCACAGAATTGCCTGATGCGTGGAAAACCTTTCCAGACATCAGGTGTCAGAAGTGTGGTGGCAGTATTTGAGTAAAGGAAAATACACATCTGTTTTTCTAAGATGTGCATCAACTTTTAAAGTCAATGATAATCTTTTTGGCTTTAATTTTGCATTAGAATTTCATTAACTTGATATTCAATGTATTCTTCTTAGGAGGGGGGCATCTACTGTGTTTCAGAAACTACAGATATGTTCACTTTTTTAATCCTGAAAACCACTTTGGAATATAGACCTAAAGATCATCTCAATTTTACATATGGGTAAATGGAGGTTCAGATTGGTAGAATAAACTGCCCTAGACTATTGAGCACTGAACAGGGGTACAAATGTAGGTCTGGGCAGATACAGAAGTCCCTTTTCTTTTCACTGCCCTGGCATCATAGCCAGCTGTGTTAAATGGGAGTTTTCTTCTGTATCAAGACCTGCTCCTTTCAGGGAAACACTTCTTTTCCTGCCAAGCACTGGTTTTACCTCTGGCTGATGGGGACAGACCTAGGGAGGGAGAATTCAAAGAGGACAGGAGGCATTAAGCCTCAGATCCCACGGGTGAGTTCCTGAGGCACAGCAGTGGCTGCTTTCTCTTAATGTGAAGCGACTGATTTCAGCACCGCTTGTGCCATGACATAAAAATTACACTCAGCTTCCACTGACATTTCTAATCCTCACCCAGAGCTGTCACATTACAAACAAGCTGATTGTAATTATTACAATATTAACCCATTCTTTTTTCTTAAAAAAAAAAAAAGGGCGGAAAAAGGAAAACGTACTTGCTATACATTGTCATTGGGTACCAGTTTATGTTGCTTAACCCAGAAGCACGGGACCTAAAGGGAGGAGTTTAATAGTTTAAAAGCTGCCATAGTGATCATAAAATCCCATCTCTCTCAGATGTCTAGTTAGCAAGTGAAGAATAAAGACAGCACGGCTTCCCAGGTGGAGCTAGTGGTAAAGAACCTGCCTGCCGATGCTGCAGACATAAGAGATGCGGGTTCAATCCCTGGGTTGGGAAGATCCCCTGGAGGAGGGAATAGCAGCCCACTCCAAGATTCTTCCCTAGAGAATCCCCATGGACGGAGGAGCCTGGCAGGTTCCATGGGGTCACAAAGAGGTGGACATGACAAGCGACTTAGCTCGTTCACTTGCTTGCCAGTGAGAAGGCAAATCAATCAATGTTGCAAATGTCCAGGATACTCAGATGCGTATACTCAGGCAAAATTAAACATTTTTCGCCTCTTCCTCCTTCCTAGTGGAAATCCTGATTCTATTCTTCAGATTTGATGGGCTTTAGTTTCCGAGAAAAGAGGGCTGAACATAATAGGAAATCCCATGTTTTGAGTGAGCTATAAACATGTGTGTAATGTGCATATTTTTTATAACAGCCAGCCCTTTAAAATAAAAGGCTCCACCCATGCATAACAGGCTTCCCTTCAGAGCTCACCCCTGCTTTTATTTATGCACCTCCTTACTATTTTCTCATCTGCTTGTTCTTATTTGTAGAGACAGACATTAATGGTGTACAGGCAGATTTTCATGGAAGATTGCCTCTTCTGATGTTTTACCCTCCCCTTCCCCCTTCCATCCCTCATTATTTTTCATTCTAGAGGTCTCTTGGAATCAGAACAGCTCTCTCTCTCTCTCTCCCTATTATTTGCAAGTACCTCAGTACAGTCTTTAGTTCCTAGATATCCATTCTTTTCAAAGACAGACTTGGTTAACTCTGGCATTTTCTCATTTACATGTGAACCAACCCCAATTCACAAGCACTGTAATTTACATGTGGGGTGTATAAAAGCTTCACAACTGCGGAGTTCTGCGGCCCTCAATTCACACAGCAGACACTCGCTGTCTTGCTAAGGAGTTTGTTTGGTTTGTTTGCGAGCAAGTTCACTGCAAATTGCTGCAGGGCTGTGGCACCGGCAGCCACTGCTGCTTAGAGTTCTCTGGCTTTCTCCCAATTTAGACACTCTCTCCAGTGTTACTTTTTCTGACTTAGTGCTTATTTGCAGAAATTCCAGGAGAAAATTCTTCCCCTTTCTATGACAGTGAGACGACTGCCTGGCCCAGAAATAGTGCTGTTGACCTAAAAAAATGTCATAAAAGTCACATCGGAGCAGGCAGCCCCATTCCACCACCTTGCTGGGCTCTGCTTCCATGTATTAAAGAACCTAGCTGGCCTTTGTCTCCAGTCCTGGGAGGCAATCTTTAAACCTTTGGAATTTCCAAGTAAATGGGAGTGTGTTTGATATGCATGGTGGGTCCCTGGACCACACCTGAGAGTTTACGCTGAGGATGTGGTTCAAGCATGGAGCCTGGCCACACCAGAAAGACCAATCATGTCCAGGCTTTGAGTCCCTGATATCAGCACTAACTCCATGGAGGGGAGAGGGATTCGTGACTGGGTTTAGCCAGTGGTTGGTGATTCAATCTGTCATGCCTGCATCAGTTCAGTTCAGTTCAGATCAGGAAGCTTCAATAACAACTAGGTGAGCTGCCATGCATGGTTGGTAGTGCTCTGAGTATTCTTACACTTTGATATGGGGAGGGACACATCCCCAAAGATGATGGAAGCTTCTCATCTGAAACCCTCTTGGACTTCTCCCTATGGGCCTCTTCTTTTGGCTGGTTCTAATGTATATGCTTTTGCTATGAAAAAATTTAATCATTAGGTAGAGCACTTTCTTGAGTTCTGTGAGTCATTCCAGCAAATTAACAAGCCTGAGGGAGTTCATAGGGACCCCCACATCTGGAGCCAGTCTGAAGTGAAGGTGGCTGTGGGACCCCCTTAACTGGGCCAGGCTGGTGTCTGAAGTGAGAGCAGTCTTGTGGGATGTTGTGCCCTTAACCTTGAGTTTGGCTAATTCTGGGTGGCTATCTCAGTGGTCTATTTGGTTCAAAACTTAGGAACCATTTTGTTAAGTTCATGAAAGGCTTCAGCTTAGGTGATAAATACAAAATGGTATAATAGTTCAAAACAAAAGTCCAGGCTTTTGCCTTGGTACAAATCCTGCCTCTGTTACTTATACCTTGAGTGACCTTGGGTGAGTTATCTAAACCCTCTGTGCCTCAGGCACTTCATTTTATAAAAAGAGTGTAATACTAACAACCTTTACCATACTGGATTGTAGTGAGGATAAATGCGTTATGCATGCAAAACGCATCATGTTACTTATCACACTCAAACCAATGCATTGTTTTTTCTATGGAGAATAACAAAGGAGCAAAAATATACCAATAGCTTTTAGACATTTAACCAAAGGCTGTTTCCATTGCTATTTTGAGAGCACAAGAGGAATAAGGATGGATACCTCTTTAATCAATCCAGGTGTGACCTGGAACCCTAGCTACGTCCATTGCGGGCTGTACAAGGTGGGAACCCCCAGGGGCAGGAGGCACTGAGTCTTGGTTCACGGCTCACCTGAGCTATGCCCTTGGTCACTAGGTCATTTTGGCCTGAGGAACTGCCTCCAGTTCCCTGAGCAATCAAATCCATTTATATGAGAGACTGCATGACGGCATTTCAGTTCCAAGAATCAGCAGTGAGCGCTAAGGGACTCTGGTGGTGGCTGAGGAAGAAGAGAGACAGAGAGGTAGGCTGTCTCCTTGGTTATATGTCTTCCCTATTTGACAGCTGTAGTATCTAGATCAGTAGTTCTCAAAACAGAGTCCACCCGCTAATAGCATGAGACCTCCTGTATCAGAAGAGACCAACAACCTCTTTACACAAGGCTTCTAAAAGATTCAACTTTAAGAATCACTGCTCTTAATGATTTTGTCAGAGCACATGAGGTTGCCCTCAGATCGGAAAATCTTGGCCTGTCTTAGTGGCACTGCGACCCTCATCACCATCTTGCTGAAATCTCCCCTCTAACCTCTAGGGGATATGGTTCTGTCCCTCACACCATGACCATAATTCCCTGTGACCTCCCCTTTATCTAACTTCTCTAGCAACATTGCATTTCCTGATGCTGTTTTCTCCATGGCCCTTATCACACCATCATCCATCATTCATAGGCAGTCCTAGAGGCTTGCACAAAGCAGGAACCCTGGAGAAGAAGCCAAGTCCATGCTGAGAAAATAAAGGGACCTGGGTGGGGGAGGGGGAAACACACCGAGAAGGGGACGCCCCCTCCTTCTAGTCTTCATATATATTATTAATGAAATATAAGAATAAGTATTATCTTATTTGATTTCTCCTTTGCCCTGATTAGTAAAAATAAAATTCCACCTCTAATCATTTTACCCAAAGGCATATTATGAGTTACATTAGTTTAGTCATCAAATTGGGAATATATTGGAGAAAATACTGCCTTTGGAGACTTCTATTCTTGAATGGAGAGCCATTCAAAGATGCCACCTAAATAAAAAGAGGGGAGTATACAAAACTACACACTATGGGAGTTAGAGAAAAAAGCAAAAAGTCATTAGAAGTATAAAGAAAGGGAAGCTGATAGAAAAACAGTAGGGCTCCCTGAGTGGGGTGCTTTAGTGATCTTCACTTCCAGCGTACAGTGCACCAGGCCCACTGGCTGGAGGAACTGGATTGCCAGTGGAAAAACTGGAGGATGAAAAACGCACTGGCTCTAGCATCAGGAGACCTTGATTCTGATCTGGGCAACTGGAGACAGCTGTATGAATTTTAAAATCATCAAGACAAAGCCTGAGCTTAGGTTTTCTTAATTTAGGCAAAGGATAATAGCCTTGTCGGGGACTTCCTAGCTGGTTCAGTGGAGACATGGGTTCAGTCCCTGGATTGGGAAGATCCCCTGGAGAAGGAAATTGCAAATTGCTCCAACATTCTTGCCCGGAAAGTCCCATAGACAGAGAAGCCTGGCTGGCTATACAGTCCATGCTGCTACTGCTGCTAAATCACTTCAGTCGTGTCCGACTCTGTGCGACCCCACAGACGGCAGCCCACCAGGTTCCATCATTCCTGGGATTCTCCAGGCAAGAACACTGGAGTGGGTTGCCACTTCCTTCTCCAATGCATGAAAGTGAAAAGTGAAAGTGAAGTCGCTCAGTCGTGTCCGACTCTTAGCGACCCCATGGACTGCAGCCTACCAGGCTCCTCCGTCCATGGGATTTTCCAGGCAAGAGTACTGGAGTGGGGTGCCAGTGCCTTCTCTGATACAGTCCATGGGGTTGCCAAAGAGTCGGACATGACTTAGTGACTAAAACGACAAAAGCCTTACATACCTCATAATATTATTGTGAAGATCAAAAGTAGACATGGATATGAAAGTGCTTGGCAACTTCCTATTATGAAGCAACAACATGAACCTCAGGAGCACAGAGATTTTTGACTGATTCATTTGTTGTATCCTCAGCATCTAGAACTGTATTGGCATATAATAGACTATAGATACTTATGGAATGAACTGAAGTACTCTTGTTATTAATGAAGGGTATTGGTATTAGTGTGAATTTTCCATTCACACTGTGTGAGGGCAGAGCACACAGGGGACAAAGAGCCATGGTAATCTTATTTTTAGAAAGGAGACACTGGTACTTGGAAAAAAACTATTTATAAATAGATGTGAGAACACCAGGAATTCCTAGACCACACCTATTCACTTAGCAAGACTGAAAACTTTATTCTAGAATAACTGCTAGGTAACTGGTAATCGTGGGACGATTATTACCGACTTAAGGTCAATGCTATTTTTAATGGAGAAGGCAATGGCAACCCACTCCAGTGCTCTTGCCTGGAAAGTCCCGTGGACGGAGGAGCCTGGTAGGCTTATCGACCCATGGGGTCGATAAGAGTTGGACACAACTGAGTGACTTCACTTTCACTTTTCACTTTTCACTTTAATGCATTGAAGGAAATGGCAATCCACTCCAGTGTTCTTGCCTGGAGAATCCCAGGGCCGGGGGAGCCTGGTGGGCTGCCGTCTATGGGATCGCACAGAGTCGGACACGACTGAAGTGACATAGCAGCAGCAGTAGCTGTTTTTAATGGATTAGTGTCCTTTGTTTAATCTGTACAAAGAATGACCACTGGGGCATTATCAGCTGCTGCAGCTAGTATTAGCAATAAGATAATTCTCTAAATGAGATGTGAGATTGGATATTCTGTCCTGTACAAAGCAATCTTCGCAGAAAAAATATCGCTGTCAGACTCAGCTCTGGCTGTAACCTCGGACATCCCGCTGGTGACGGCTGACATTTAGACCAAGATGGCTTCCATCGCCCTTGGGGCCAAAAGGAAAAGAGCCAGAGATATACGCACACCCCTGGGGTATAACTTATTGGAAACCTTCTAAAAGAGAAGAAAACACAAAGACTCTAACGCTCTGGCTCGGGACAAGTGGAAATGCGGGGGAGATGTTTTAAAAGGAAGGGAAAACCCCACTTGCCTCGGACCCTCCTCTCCTTAGAAGCCTGCCTTCCTCCCTTCCTCTCTCACCTCCTTCATTCTGCCTCCTTCCCTTCCTTCCTTCTTCCTTCCTCCCCTCTATCTCTCCCTTCCTCCCTCCCTCCTTCCCTTCCGCCCTTCCTTCTTTCCTTCCATCTTCCTGCCTGCCTGCCTTCATTCCACATCTATGAAGCTGTCCTGAAGGTAGTACCCTATGGTCCAGGCATAGGATAAAAGGAAGCTGGGACGCATGAAGCCACAAAGGGATGTGGGGTCCAGTGAGGGAGAACCATATGAGTCAGCCTCAGAGTGTACCCTTATCCTGGGGCAACTGGAAGCAGTTGTATGAATTTTAAGAGAAGTGATAGCTTTGACTTTCAGAAGAAGCATCTAGGCTGCAACGAAAAACAGAGAGAAGGGTAAAGAGAGGAAAAGGGGCCAGTTAAGAATGAAGTGAGAGATTTCTGAGATCCTGAACTGAAAAGAAGATAAAGAGATCCAGCAATCGCAAAACAGGCGGGTTGACAAAACAGTATGACCAGTTCTGGGTAGAACAAAAGAGAGAGAGGGAGTATTCTGCTTGAGCACAGAAATACAGACATAGTAGAATAAGCAGCAGAATGGAGGTGGGGGAGAATGATACCATGAATAGTAGAACATATTTCCAGTCACAGTTCTGCATTTTCTGGTAAGGTTACCGCATGTCTGCAGTTAGACGTTGAACAAATAAACAGTTGAAAAGGAAAGTGAGTGATGCATCTTCCTTAGTTCACTGAAAGTTTCTCAGTAGGAAAGTTCTAGAATGAAGAAAACTAGAGATGAAGTGTGATCGTGCAGTCAACACTTAGGATTTTGAGAAACAACAAAGGCACATCTACTGTGCATTCTAAAGAGATTTTACAACAGTGCCTGGGTGACCAGAGGCTGTTTAGTGTGGAACAGTCAAAGCTGAAGATCCGAGCACTTTGGAAACTCAGCCAAGAGAACTATGATTATTTATTTATAGCCTTGCCTTTTCCAAAAAAGAATTGCAGTAGTTAAAAGAGGCACCATGTCTACAAAGACTTGTTTTACAAGTGGTTTTATTCCTTGCAATTTATAATTCACTGCCTTCTGCCTTAACTAAAGAAACCTTATATATTCAGCCATAGGGTGTAAATTCTTAGACCAAGATTTTAGGCTTACCTAAAAATATCTATGTCCATGGTATTAGCAAATCATTATTTATTCAGTATTTACCAACTGCAAATCTCAGTCCTGAATCAGCAACTCTCTTCACTGAAGGAAGAGGTTGAGTCTGGGACAGAGAAAGCTCAGAGAAATAGGTTTTAGCAGCAATGTCCCAGTCTTCTATTGATTCAGTTCCTTCCCTTCCCCACTCCTGAGAGAGTACACTTGACCGTGCCTTTCCCAGGGCCTACATTCTCGCATTTTCCTCTGTCAAAGTAAAATGAGCAAACTGGGGACCCAGGTCTAGGGTTTGGCACTGAATTGGTAACGATGAGGACCAGCTATGGAGCCATCTTAACCCTAAACACAAACGCTGAACTGTGTCTGTGACCTTCATCCGGTCCACAACTCCATTCCACACTCCTGGCCTCTCTACCTTTTCCTGCTTCTACTTCCTTCTTTCCTTCCTAGTTGCTTCTTTTTAACTCCAACTCCATTTGCACCTCCATATCAGCCTTCTACCAGCTTTGTTTCTTCTTGAGCCCCTGGGAAACTTACTGGTCATGTTTCACTTGATGTTCCTTTTCCCTATGCCTCAAAGTTTTAGGCCCACTTTAGGCACTTATGAAACCTGCACACAGGGAGCTCAGCTTGGTGCTCTGCGATGTCCTAGAGAGGTGGGAAGGGGAAGTGGGGTGGAAGGGAGATTCAAGAGGGAGGGGATATATGTATGCATATAGCTGATCGACTTCAGTGTACAGCAGAAACTAACACAACACAGTAAAGCAACTATATTCCAATAAAAATCAAACAAACAAATATGTAAGACTGAGTCAGATAAAAAGGAAAAAACCTGCACAGTACTTATTAATCACCAATCCCCATAGCTGTTTATCCAATGACAAATGGGCAGAAAAAGACTAATAGCAAGTTTTTTAAAGCAAAACATTCATCAAATATGTTGTCCAATTTAATATGTACAATCACCCCATTAGGCAGAATTTACCACCTCCATTTCACAGATAAAGAACATGAGACTTTGCCAATGTAATAACGTGCCCCTGTTTACACAGCTAATCTCTAACCTCTGCCCCCTCATCCTTTGCCCAAAACCATGCTCTTTTTCCATTGAGATATTCAGTGAATAAAACAAAGAGCATAAGTTCAGATTAATGACAGATCTTTTGAGAGCATTAAGTGTTATGAAGTAACCGTACCCTATTTCCCTGAAAAAGTTGCTTTCTCTCTCTCCTTAAATTTTCATCACCACTTTCTCTGCCTTCTTCACTCTCAGCTGATGAACTTTGCTTCACATTTCACTGGAAAAATGAAAGCATTCTTGTAAGATCTGCATGGTTTACTTATCACGTCCTTTACACACCTAAGTTATTTGGTCCTGTATATGCGGTCTTCCCTGAGCTTCCCTTGTGGCTCATCTGATAAAGAATCGACCTGCAATGCAGGAGACCTGGGTTCAATCCTTGGGTTGGGAAGATGCCCTGGAGAACAGAAAGGCTACCCACCCCAGTATTCAGGCCTGGAGAATTCCATGGATTGTACAGTCCATGGACTTGCAAAGAGTTGGACATGACTGAGCAACTTTCACTCCATCCCATGTGGTCTCCCTGATGCTTGTATGGAAGGACATTCCCTGCTCTTATCAATGGCCAACTTTCCCTCCATGTCCTGGACACCATCTTCTCTCACTTACTAGATGATTTTGCTCTTGAGAATACCCCTGCTCTCTGTTTTGTATCTTGATTTTCTCTCTTGATCATTCTCAATAGCACAGATTCATGCTATAACTGCCACCTTAAAAACAGAACTGCAATGAAAGGCAACCCCTCCAAGCTATCACACGATTTCCCTCAAGTCCTCTAGAGGAAAAGTTCAAAGACTTGTCTACCCTCCATGCATCCACTGCAGGCTTTTGTCCCCACCTCTTTACTGAAAGTGCTACTGCAAGTATAGCCACGGCCTTTGTCTTGTCAAATATAGTAGTCAGTTACCAGTCTTCTACTGACTCATCTTCTTAGTACTTCATTCCCCTGCCTTCCAGGATACCATATTCTGCTGGTTTTCTCCTACTTTACTGGATCCTCTTCCTGTGTACTCACTAAAGATTAATGGGCCTTAGGTTTTGTTTCTCAGATTTCTCCTCTATTTCACTCCCTTGGTAATTCATCAAGTGAGCCTTAATGACTGACCAGACATCATCACTTAGTTGGATATTAGGCATCTCACATTAACCAGTTCAAGACTAAATTCTGAATTTCTCCATCACTTCCATCTAAACCTGTTACTCATTTGGGTTAAAGACCCAGCTCATTTATCCAGTTAAGACTAATCCACTCAGTTGCTTAAGGGTGAAGAATTTAAGTCACAACCTGTCATCTTTTATGTCTTTTTCTTTTCTCATCTCCCAAATCCAATCCTCTACCAAGTTCCATCGGTTCCTCCTTCAAACCCGATTCCATCTCTAGCCACTTGTGACCAGCCTTCTCACTTGCACCCTAGTCCCGTCCCATCATCTCCTTTTGCCTGGACAACTGCAATTATCTCCTGCTCAGTCTTTCTCCTTCCATATGTGCCCTCCAGAGTCCATTCTCCACACAGTAGTCAGAGGGATGATTTTAGAAACCAATTCTGTCAATCCCATTCTTATTTAAAACTCTTGTTTTCCCCATAGAATTAAACCAAATTCCTTATGATCTAGAAGGCAACACTTAATCTGGATTCTACAATTTTTTCTTCTTCTCCTCACACTTCAGACTGCAGCCCCACCTGCCTTCTCACCAATCTTCAACTTTTCCAAGTCCATTCTTTCCTCAAGGTTTCACATATGCTATTCCTTCTTTGGCATGCAGATTTTCCTCCAGGTATGTATCCTGTTGGCTCTTTATGTTTCATTATTGAAACTTCTGCTCAATTGTTATTTTTTTGGAGAGGCCTTTCCTGATATTTCATTTTAAAGTAGTATCTTACCACTTCAGCTTTATTTCCAACACAGCTTTTATTACTATGTGAATTTACATATAATCTTTATTTAATAAGTTATTGTCTGTTTCTTCCACCATGACATAAGCTCAACAAGGGCAGGGATTCCATCTCATCACGACTGCATTCATCATAGGCATTCAAAACCCATTTGCTATGAGTAAATGACAATACTATCCTAGAAGAATTGACTTGGAGCATCCTGGCCAGTTAAACAGGGGACACCATGAGTTTTCATAATCCCAAGTGTTTCTAAAATTTATATACAACTTTGGGGTTAAAATATGCTAGTGGTTGTCCTAGAGAGATACAATCCCTGCCAGGATTTTAATAACTATCTGAATATCTTTGAGTTCTAAACACCCACTCTCAGTCTCACATCAGAGTTGGTTCCTACTGCTCAAAGGCATGCAGAATTCAGACAGATTTTAAAGCATTCCAACTGATCAATCTGTTTCCAAGACATTACCAGCTGCTGCTTTAATCATTTATGGGACCATTACAGCATTTAGGCTTCAAGTCAAGAATTGAGGCATTGTTTTTTGTTTTGTGAAACTGGCTTATGGAAGAAGGACTTTCCTTCCCATTTTGCAAAGTCAAATGCCAGGCTGATGATTATCTGGGAGAGAACTATTAACAGAACACTCTGTAATCCACAGATACCCTCCTAGGATCTAAATCTAGGGTAGGAGAGTAGTTTTTCACTGGAATTACAGGCATGAAAACATGTCCACAAGTCTTCCAAGTGTCTGTCTTTGAGCCAGTACTATTGCAAAAAAAAAAAAATGTCAGGGAGCAGCTTGAGGCTTCTGCATGTATTGCTGATTTTGTTTTTTCTCTTAGAGAATCTGCATTAGTTTACTATTAATGCCACCCTTTTTTCCGGAGTGATATGCACATATAATATCATAAAAATGAGAAAAGGATATAGAAATTAATGGTGGTGTTTTATGGCAAGAAAGTACTTTGGTACTAATGAGTACCTAATGAGTAATGGCAAATGGGCCCCAAGATGGTGGCTCACTTACCTAAATGGTCAGCCCAGGCTCTTTTGCCTTTTTTAGGCTTTGGGCACACAATAGACTGAGCCTTCTCATGGCTGCTTTTTTGGAACTCCAGAGATGTATAAAGTAAAAAATCCTCAAGCAGCAACTACAGTAAGACTCCTCACAACAGAACTGTTAAATTTCTCTATAACTGGCCCTCACCTCCAGTCCTTCCCATCTTATCTTAGTAAACGGCAACTCTGATCACTGAATGCTCAGACCAGTGTTCCGCGGACCCTTTCCATTCTACCCCTTCCTTCCCACACCCCTGTCTCTAATCCATCAGCAAGTCCTTCAGTTCTATCTCCTGGTCCTAGACAACCTCATTTCTTTCCTGGGTTTCTACAAGAGCTTATCAACCAATTTCTCTACTTCTACTCTGGCCCCCCAGTTGTGCAATATGTGGTAGATCCATCTCTCTCTAACCCCCAGGGATGCTGCCAGTTCACAGGGTATCTTTACAAAGGCTGCAAAAAAAGGTGTCCCTTGGGGTGGATGAAACTCTACAGATGCAGAGTTTGACAAATGTACAGTACTTCCATGCTAATTAGAAAAAGCCTTCCTTTCTCTGGGTTAAGATAGCTGCATGCCGGGATGCATGAATTGATGAGGTTTAATCAGACTGGTTTCAGCTGCATCCTCCCTTTGGCTGATGTCTCTGCTCAGTGCACAACATGCACAACCACACATAGTAGCGTTGCCCCTACTGCCACCCCAAACATCATTCTCTTTCAAGACATTCTATTTATTCAGGATAAAATGTATTACAAGTGGTGCTCATTAATATTTTAATATGTAAAAGGTGACTAGGTGAAATGCAGTGGGAAAAAGAGGCTAAGAGATAAACTAGGAGGAAAGCTGCCTAATTGCTAGATTCAACAATTCTTTCAAACAAGCTCTTTCTGAGAGTACTTTTGTGACCGTGATCTGATAGTAACTTGCACAAGTGATGAGAGTAACCCTCTGTGGCCTGCCTTGCATTATCTACTGTTTATTGTAACAGGTGTCAGGGATGGAACATTTATAAACCATTGCCCCTGTTCACCAAGGAACCATATTTTAATATAAGTG
Source organism: Bos taurus (assembly GCF_002263795.3). Lineage (NCBI taxonomy): Eukaryota > Metazoa > Chordata > Mammalia > Artiodactyla > Bovidae > Bos > Bos taurus. Next base: position 32,825,147 of record NC_037336.1, read on the forward strand.
TCTAGAAAAGATGTTGATAAAAGGGTATGCCATCATTAACTCGTGCTAGGAACAAACAATGCTTTGGGAGTTCAGAAGGTGAGATCACCATGAAAAATTTATGGAAAAATATACATTTTAATTAGGCTAAATACTTCAAGCAGCCATTAAAAGTAACTATTAAGATAATCCAATGATTATTTTCTTCCTATCAATGATTTTTTATATAGTTCTTTTGAAAATATTTGTAACTATAAAACATAATTTTACAGTTTGTTGTTTCAAATGTTAGTCTAAATCTATGATAAAATTCAAACCAATGTAATATTTGTTGAGTGGTTGCTGGGTACAAACCACACGCTTGGTACTTTAGGGTGAATAAAGATGAATATGGTATCAGGATGTTTCTACAAGATGCTCATCATCCTATATGAGCAAGAAGCATGCCTGCTAAGTCGCTTCGGTTGTGTTTGACTCTTTGCAACCCTAGGGACTCTAGCCTGCCAAGCTCCTTTGTCCATGGGAATCTCCAGGAAAGAATACTGGAGTGGATTTCCATTCCCTTCTCCAGGGGATCTTCCCAACCCAAGGACCCACCCTGGGTCTTCTGCACTGCAAGCAGATTCTTTACCACTGAGCCATCTGGGAAGTCCATGAGCAAGAAGGACTAGCCGCAAATAACACTAACACAATAGAAAAAGTAAATAACTATAAATGTTACCATACAGACAGAAGACTATGGCAGCAGAGAGCAGGAAAACAGTGGGTGGTATCTGAGTTGAGCTTGATGGATAGGAGGATTTTGATAGACGTAATTAGGACGAAGGCATGTGTGCGTGCTCAGTCACTTCAGCTGTGTCTGCCTCTTTGCAACCCTATGGATTATAGCCCGCCAGACTCCTCTGGCCATGGGATTCTCCAGGCAAGAATACTGGAGTGGGTTGCCATGCCCTCCTCCAGAGGATCTGCCCAACTAAGGGATTGAACATACATCTCCTGCGGCTCCTGCATTGCAAGCATATTCCTTACTGCTGAGCCAAAGGAGAGGCCCTGAACAAAGGCACAGAAGGCATGTGTTCAGGCTGCTTTCTCAGAAGGAAGGAAGAGGAGAGTTAAATGAATTCAGTCCTGAAACACTAGGCTGAGCCTTCTCAAAAGCAGATCAACACAGATGAACTTGACATTTTGCTGACATTGCATCTATGAAAGGTTAGCAGAAAGGCAAAATAACAACAACAACAAGAACAAACTAGTACCACGGGCCTAATTCTCATCTGCTAGTGCCAACTAAAGGGAAGAGAGGCTTGTTAGGGGCTGAACTGTGTCTCCCCGCCCCGCCATTCGCATATTTAAGCGCTAATCCCTAACAACTCAGCATGTGACTGAATTTGGATATTGGATGCTTAAAGAGGTAATGAAATTAAAATTTGTTCATTAGGGGGAGGAAAATCCAACTAACTGGTGTTCTCCTAAGAGGAGAAAATGTGGACATAGACAGTGACAGAGGGGAGACCACGTGAAGACACCGGGAGAAGATGGCCATCTAAAAGCCGAGGAGAGAAGCTCCAGAAAAACAACCCTGTGAACACCTTGATTTTGACTTCTAGCCTCCAGAACTATAAGAAAATAAACTCCCGTTGTTTAAGCACTCCTTGGTGTACAGGACCTTGTTGTGGCAGCTCTAGCAAACTAATACAGGGCCCCAGCATCTCAGAGCTTCTGAGCATAGGGAGAAGGGAGAACGGTGAGACGTGCAGACCAGGTGTTACAGACAGGCTTTTACAGATGGCAGTAAGTTCACAGTAGCGGCAGGCATGATGCACTTTCCAAGACTATACAGTTCTGTGAGCCCGATGAGGAAGAAGGGGAAAAACAGCAAAGAAATGGCATGGGCAAGCTCCACCTTGCCGCACCCCTCGCCCACCTCCGAGCCTGTATTTTAAAAGATATGTACAAAATACACAGAGAAAGACATACAATCCAGGAAAGGTTTGTGATAAGTGCAAACTAGTCAGAAACCTGAGAAAGACCAGGAGGAATTGAGGCATCTAAAAATAAAACAGAGACTTCCCTGCTGGTCCAGTGGTTAAGAATCGCCTTCCAATGCAGGGGATGTGGGTTCGATTCCTGGTGGGGGAACTAAGATCCCACAGGCCACAATGAAGAGCTTGAGGACTGCCACAAAGGATTCTGTCTGCTGCAACTAAGAGACAGGGCAGTCAAAAATACATAAATAAATAAGTCATTTTAAAAATAAATACATAAAAATAAAACATTAGAGCTGATGCCCCCAAACTAAGGGAGACTGGAGCCCAGGCTGGGCAGCTGCTTTAATGTGTCCAAACAATAGCTGTACGCCAGAACTTCCGTTCACCTCCTGCTTCGGTCTCTGTCAGTGAGGAGCTTCCATGGAAGAGACAGGAATGATTCCTGGTAAGACGAAATTGTCAAGGAAGGGAGGTGAAGGATGATGAAAGAGCATGTGCTGCTCTAAGACAGTTCAAGTATAAATCACATCTGGAGCTGACTGCAGAACTTGTCAATGGATGGCAGAACTGCTGACACTGACCTCTGAGAGAGCACAGAAAAGGGAAGAGGAAGCCATGAAGGAGATGGGCATATGCTGACCTGAATGTCACCAAAAAGGAAGAAAAAGGGGTCAGCAAACTATAAAATGAACACTTTGACAGCAGTCTCAGAAGAAATTTCTCAACTGGGTGGATTATGAGCACTTAAGAAGGGGAAATTTGATATTTAGCATAGATGTACCACAGAAAAAATTAAGAATTGTAGAATTTCAGGATTGGAAAGATCCTTCAGGGTGACTTAGCTCCCAAGTCCATCAAATGCTTAAATTTCCACAAGTCTTGTGACTCAGCTTACATTTGAACACCTCCAGTGGTTAGAAACCCATTGCCTTTCAAGGTGACTCATTCACACAATCATATTGGACATAATCATATTAATTCATCCAGGGAAGTTATAAGATCAGTATATTAGATTTCAGCATGACATATTAGACAGCATATTAAAAAGAATAGACATCTCTTTGCTGACAAAGGTCCATATAGTCAAAGCTATGGTTTTTCTAATAGTCATATATGGATGTGAGAGTTGGACCATAAAGAAGACTGAGTGCCAAAGAACTGATGCTTTCAAATTGCAGTGCTGGAGAAATTCTTGAGAGTCCCTTAGACAGAAAGGAGATCAAATCAGTCAATCCTAAAGGAAATAAACCCTGAATAATCTTTGGAAGGACTGACACTGAAGCTGAAGCTCCAATACTTTGGCCACCTGATGCAAAGAGCTGACTCTTGGAAAAGACCCTGATGCTGGGAAAAACTGAGGGCAGGAGGTGAAGGGGATTACAGAAGAAGAGATGGTTGGATGGCATCACTGACTCAATGGACATTCGTTTGAGCAAGCTCCAGGAGATACTGAAGGACAGGGGATACTGGAGTGCTACGGTCCATGGGGTGGCAAGGAGTCGGACACAACTTAGTGACTGAACAACATCTTCTGTAACAGAAGTTGTTATGTAATGAATACGCCCCTCAAAAATTCTAATGTTGAAGCTTTAATCCTCAATGAGAATGTGTTAAGAGGTGGGGACTTTGAAAGATAATTCATTAAGATGAAGTCATGAGGGTAGAGCTCCCAAGATGGAATTAGCTGTTTTATAGTAAGAGGAAGAGACATCAGAGCTCCCTTGCCACCATGGGAGGATACAGCAAAAAGGCAGCTGTCTACAAGCCAAGAAGAAGGCTTTCATCAGAATATAAAGCATTCACAAGAAAATATTGTGTTTAAATTATTCTGTATCTCTTTTGAAGAGAAAAGAGAAAATACAGTACACATTAGAAAATACAGTAGGGATACAAAAAATTCAGAGAACAGCCTTGTATTGTTTACAATCTTTTAGAAATGTCTGTAAATGTATATGTATAAAACTTCAGCTAAAATAAGAACCAACATCGATGACACCTTTTAAAGTATCTATTACAGCTAAATATGAAAAACTAAACATGGTTTTAGACGAGGCAAAGGAACCAGAGATCAAATTGCCAACATCTGCTGGATCATGGAAAAAGCAAGAGAGTTCCAGAAAAACATCTATTTCTGCTTTATTGACTATGCCTGTGCTTTATTGACTATGCTTTATTGCCTTTGACTGTGTGGATCACAATAAACTGTGGAAAATTCTGAAAGAGATGGGAATACCAGACCACCTGACCTGCCTCTTGAGAAACCTGTATGCAGGTCAGGAAGCAACAGTTAGAACTGGACATGGAACAACAGACTGGTTCCAAATAGGAAAAGGAGTATGTCAAGGCTGTATACTGTCACCCTGCTTATTTAACTTATACGCAGAGCACATCATGATAAACGCTGGACTGGAAGAAATACAAGCTGGAATCAAGATTGCCGGGAGAAATATCAATAACCTCAGATATGCAGATGACACCACCCTTATGGCAGAAAGTGAAGAAGAACTAAAGAGCCTCTTGATGAAAGTGAAAGAGGAGAGTGAAAAAGTTGGCTTAAGGCTCAACATCAGAAAAGTAAGATCATGGCATCTGGTCCCATCATTTCATGGGAAATAGATGGGGAAACAGTGGAAATAGTGGCTGACTTTATTTTTCTGGGTTCCAAAATCACTGCAGATGGTGACTGCAGCCATGAAATTAAAAGACACTCCTTGGAAGGAAAGTTATGACCAACCTAGACAGCATAGGTATTACTTTGCCAACAAAGGTCCGTTTAGTCAAGGCTATGGTTTTTCCAGTGGTCGTGTATGGTTGTGAGAGTTGGACTATAAAGAAATCTGAGCACCAAAGAATTGATGCTTTTGAACTGTGGTGTTGGGGAAGACTCTTGAGAGTCCCTTGGACTGCAAGGAGATCCAAACAATCCATCCTAAAGGAGATCAGTCCTGAGTGTTCATTGGAAGGATTATGTTGAAGCTGAAACTCCAATACTTTGGCCACCTGATGCGAAGAGCTGATGCATTTGAAAAAACCCTGATGCTGGCAAAGATTGAAGGCAGGAGGAGAAGAGGATGCCAGAAAATGAGATGGTTGGATGGCATCACCAACTCAATGGACATGAATATGGGTAAACTCTGGAAGTTGGTGATGGACAGGGAGGCCTGGTGTACTGCGGTCCACGGGGTCGCAAAGAGTCAGACACAACTGAGCGACTGAACTGAACTGATGGAAAACAATTAAGTTGGGAGAGTATGTATGGTTTGTGTGGCTGGATTCCTTCATGTAATTTAAGAACTTTAAATTTCTTCTTTTTTTTTTCTTTCATACAGTTTCAGGTCAAGGAGAAAGGAATAGAGGAAAGGGCCTGGGATCAAGAAGTTGAGCTTTGAAGCCAAACATAACTGGGCTGGAATCCTGGTGCCAGAATTTATTAGCTGTGTGACCTGGGCAAGTTACTTAAACTGTCTAATACTCGGCTTCTTCAGATACACAATGGGGAAATCAAAGCACCTACTGCGTCTGGCTGTTATGAGAATTAAATACATATCCAAAGGGCACCTATAACACAGCTAGTGCTCAAAAGACATTATCATCATGCAACCACATGTGAAGAGACAGAAAATGGCCAAAGCTCTAAAATCCATCCAAATAACCTCAGTGTAATTGGGGAAACCTTAAAACAGCAGAGTGTTTGCGCTCATGAAGCTGAGAAAGATGCCTTTCATAACTTGAAGTGTCAATAACAACTGCCCTTAAATGATGCTAATAATTAGTTATAGCTAAATTGCAAATTATTGTTGATCTGTGCCAGAAGCCAAACATATACTGCCAAGAACCAATCAAGATCAACCACAGAACATTTTTAAAGGGCACATCGTACAACAGAGAACTAAATACTAAATTATTTTTTGACCTTGACTTCGTAACAGTGACACGAGAACATCACTCGATATAGTAATATGGACCCCCTTAATTATTTGCTTTTAATATCAAAGGGAAGTACTTCAGGGGTGATTTTAATGATTTTTGAATTGAAAATATTTTCCTCATTTCTTTTCTTATAAGCATCACTAAATAGATTTTGGAAAGCTGTGGGCAGCTCAAGTTCAAGGTCATATTCTCAACACAGGAACACATTTGCATGCAAATATATTGCAATAGCAAAATCCTTATTACTTTACCAGTTAGGTCAGCCCATTTATCTTGGAAAGGTTTATAAAGTGCCTCTTTGTGTATCCGTCTACACATTTGTATACTTCATCAATTCAGTTTGATAATATTAAATTCGGGAAAATTTGGTTTCCATTTCAGCCATACATCCTTCCCAGTGGACCATTAAATACACATAACCTGAAAAGAAACTTATTCTCCTTGCCCCAGGAGGGTCTGATGAGTGACTCCCCACAGACTATAAAGTTAAGCAAATTCTAGAGCTTGGGACAGACAAAGCAAAATCATCCAGTTTGTTTTCTAGGCTTTTCCCTGCCCAATAATTCTTTCCCCTTCCCTTCTTTGGGGAGTCAGTGTATTCCACTTTCAGGGTCCTGGGGGACATGCTGGTATCCCCAACTCCAAAGGGGGATGTGTCACAGGCTGACCACTTGGCCACTCTCCTTCCCCAGACCAGCAGGACAAATTCAGGGATGGGCCAATGATTCAGGCAAGGCCCTTCAGTGTCTTCCTAGAGATCTGAACTATGGATACCGCAAGAGGGAGGAGACACTCTTTCCTTTTGGATTACTTAGTAGAGTAAGCTTGAGACTGTCAGTGGACTGTCCTTGTCATCTGTAAAGTGCTTGCTTGAGAAGGAAGCTAACACAGAGAGAAAAACAGAGACAAAAGACAAAGAGAGTTCTACCATTTTTTGAGTTTCTGGACTCAGCTGTCCTAATTTTTGATCTCCCCTATATGTAAAACCAACAAACAAAAAAACTCCATTGCTGTTTGGAGTTGAGTTTCTGTTACTTGTAACCAAAAGACCATAATTGTTTAAGGAAAGTCCAGACTTTACAGTTTTATCTTAATATTCAGTGCTTCTTTAATCTCCTAAATTCAAATTCCCCTCTTCTTTCATGGATAAACTCCAGGCCCTATTTGTTCCTATTGTTTTCTAAAACAGTTCCCCAAATGCTTCAAATTTTTGCAACTTCTGTCACTAGTTACTGGCATCTTATGATAAAGACATACATATAGTTTAAATAAGACATTTCCTAATGTCTTGAACAAAAAGAAACGAAGCTTTTTTATTATCTGTACAGAACAGTTTAGATCAGGGAATCTCACGTAGGACTGGCATATGAACCAGAAATATCTATTCTCTTTTTAAGAAAATTATGATCGCCTAAGACCCCAATCTCAATAAGCTATCTCTAAAGTTCAGAGATTGAGGTCCTGAAATGTATTTTTAAAAGCTTTGTGTTTCATATATAGCCCTGGCTTAAAAATCACCTGTAACTATTTTAGATAGGTACCTTCTTTAAAAAAGAAAAATGGATGAAATCAATGAGTCCTAAATCCAGTTAATCATCAGTATCATGGTGACCTCTTTTAAAAAAAAATAAATTCTTAGGACAAATTCATAGAGATTTCAATCTAATGAATCTTTTAGAAACTTTAATGGTGACCTGGGTGATTCTGATGACCATTCAGGTAGAAGAACTACTGGATTAAATAATGGAACTACTGATTCAACCCTCATGAATCTGTGTTCACAGTCATTTTGCAGACACGGAGCAAAAAGCCTCTGAAGGGATAACACAGGCTGAGAATTCCTGAGATCTGGAAGGCTTTGGACTGACCAGCACTTATCTGTACAGTGACATGTTGAGCATGGATAAGCCACGCTAAAAGATCCAGCCAGGTCACGCCATCCACAAAACAAAAACAGACCTGGTTGTCTTTGTTGTTGTTGTTCAGTCACTCAGTTGTGCCCAACTCTTTGCAACCCTACGAACTGCAACACATCAGGCTTCCTTGTCCTTTTACTATCTCCCCGAGTTTGCTCAAACTCATGTCCATTGACTCACTGATTCCATCCAACCATCTCATCCTCTGTCATTCCCTTCTCTTTCCTTCAGTCTTTCCCAGCGTCAGGGTCTTTTCCAATGGGTTGGCTCTTAACAGTTGGCCAAAGTATTGGAGCTTCAACTTCAACATTAGTCCTTCCAATGAATATCCTGGGTTGATTTCCTTTAGGATTGACTGATTTGATCTCCTTGCTGTCCAAGGGACTCTCAAGAGTCTTCTCTGGCACCACAATACTAAAGCATCAGTTCTTCAGCACTCAGCCTTCTCTATGGTCCAACTCACATCCATACATGACTACTGGATAAACCATAGCTTTGACTATATGGACCTTTGTCAGCAAAGTGATGTCTCTGTTTTATAATAAGCTGCTGGTCTTAAAGGAAATATAAGCTGAAAGCCAGTAGAAGCTGACAACTGTAGGTTTCATCATTCTGGTCTTTTCTCTGTATGCATTCTTGTGCGGGCACAAGTGTTGCTCTAACATCTCTACAAAGTGTGTCCTAAACATAAAATGCTACTTAGGTGAGAAATTAGACTTTCTATTACCGAAAAGTTCAGTAGCTCCCTGGACCAAATGGAAGTAAATCAGAGTAAAAGAGAAAATAAACAGAAGATTCTACCTGATCTCTGAGCTTGTGAAATTAGCCATGATGAAATGGTGGTGCTGAAGGAAGACCTTGGCTTACCAACTTCTCATATACAATGAATTAGCAAAAGGGGTTGGAAGTTACTATTCCTAGGCAGACATTGGCAAAAATCAGTGGAATGGCACTGATGTGCTCTGAAGAATTGTTGAATTCTTCATTAACTTTTTCTCTCCTCACTGGCTGTTAATAGCCTTCCCTGCCTTACTGCCTTACTCTCCAAGCTGAGGACAATGGAAATGTGGCCCAGGACAGCTCACTGTTTCCTATCGAGGTGATGTGTATTAGCTCTGAGGCCACTAGGAACCCAAGTACATGAGGAAGGACTCCCACTGTCTTCCCAATCTCTATTTCAATCAATCTGGAAGAGCTCCTGCATATACAACAAGCAGTTTCCTTTTATTTTAAACCTGACTTAGCTTCTAATGGCTCAATTAAGTCACAGCAAAGCCATTAGAAATCAATAATCACACAAAACAGTAGTCTGAACTTACTTCTGTAATTCTTTTTACCATGCTGCCAATTTATTTTTCTTTACCTCTATCATATTACTGTAAGATATATGTATTAAAGCTTTAGCTAGGCTGTATTCTGATCTGACAATACTCACCATATCTGAAAACAGAACCTACATGCACATGCTGCTGCTGCTGCAGCTGCTGCTGCTGCTGCTAAGTCACTTCAGTCGTGTCCGACTCTGTGCGACCCCATAGACGGCAGCCCACCAGGCTCCCCCGTCCCTGGGATTCTCCAGGCAAGAACACTGGAGTGGGTTGCCATTTCCTTCTCCAATGCATGAAAGTGAGAAGTGAAAGTGAAGTCGCTTAGTTGTGTCCGACTCTTCACGACCCCATGGACTGCAGCCCACCAGGCTCCTCCAATCCATGGGATTTTCCAGGCAAGAGTACTGGAGTGGGGTGCTATCGCCTTCTCTGATGCATATGCTAATAAGCAATTTAAAGCCTCTCTCCAGAACTCAACAAGTCAAAGGTGATCCCACTGGCCCCACACAGCAGTATGATATCACCAAATCAGAACTGCAAGAACAGAGCAGAGGAGAGACACTGACCAGAAACTGGCCACATAAATGTTGTTGCCAAGTAATGGTGACAGTAGTTTTGATACATTTCACTGATGTATTTTTTCCTACCCTGCCGTTTCCCCATTTATTGAACAGACGGCACTTAGTATACTTCAGAATTCAGTCAATACCATAAAGAGGAAAGATGTTAGAGCACAGCTTTAAGTTTCAAGCTAAATTTTTGAATGTTCAGAATGATACAACAGATTTGAAAGCCTGATTTTGTTGAAAAGAAGAGGCTTTCTAAATTCCAAAAGAGTTGCTTTACATATTAAAAGCTATGAGATGTACATGCTTTACTGTAAGTCTTAACAAAGAAGGTCAAAGGATACGATGCAGGGAAAATTCTCGACAACAAGGAGTGGAAATAGAAAGTCCTCTGGTACTGAGGAACAAGACAAAGAGAGAAGGTGAAGATCAAGTGATGAGTGTGAGCCTAGGCTCACTTCCCCTCACAGCTGAAACCTCAAAGCAGAGAGGCTGGAAGGAATCACAGAGCATGGAAGCTGTTCCTTTGTCCAGTGAATACTGTGCATCAACATTTAAGTCCCCAGTTCAGCCAGCACCAGGGAAGTACCAGAGAAAAACAGCCAGGCCCACAGACTTGAGGACAGTCTCCCAATGTCCTGCCTCCCTCAGTGAAGTATGGAGAAAGAAGGGGAAATTCTCAGATCTCCAAAATTTGGGGATACCAAAAATCACTAAGATAAAAAGTAGACCCATCTCCAGCAATTCCACTCCTGGGTATATACCTAAAATAACTGAAAGCAGGGACTTAAATAGATACTTACAAACTCCTGTTGATAGTAGTATTCTTCACAATACCTAAAATGCAGAAATAATTCAAATGTCTATCAGCCAATGAATGGGTAAATAAAATGTGGCATATACAAACAATGGAATAATATTTAGCCATAAAAAGAGATGAAATTCTGACACATGCCACAACTTGGCTGAACCCTGGAGATATCATGCTAAGCAAAATAAGCCAGACACAGAAGGACAAATGTTATTTGATCTCACTTACATGAGGCACCTAAAATAGCAAATGCATAGAGACAGAAAGTAGAAGTTACTAGGATCGAGTGGGGAGAGGAGAATGGGAATAATTGTTTAAAACGTGCAGAATTTATGTTTGAGATGGTGATAAAATTCTGAAAGTGAATAATGGGGATGCTTGCACAACACTGCAAGTGAACTCAATGCCATCAAACTGTAGATTTAAAAATTGGTAAATTTTACATTATGTGTATTTTACCGCTATAAAAAATGGTTAAGTGGACCCTTAGTGGCCTGGCCAAAAGACTAGCAGTTACACAGTGCTCAAAGCCCACGGCAGGGACAATAGATTTCAGTGGTGAATGCCCATAAGTCACGCCAACAAACCAGCCCCAAACACCCATGACTTGGGCTGCTCATTGTTCAGGCTGCTGAAGAGCATTTCCATGGAGGGCAGCAAAGACTCAAAAGCCAGCACCAGGGCCACAGGGACACTAGATGTCTCCCTATAAAGCTGCACCAGTTAAAAGGATACACAGGCTTCCTCCTGCACCCTGATGCCACCGTGGGTTGAAGAAGCACTAAAAGGAAGAGAAAAATGTGATAGAAAAAACGAAAAGAGTCCTGACAGAGCTACTAAGCTCTGCATTAATTATTACCAAGTGACAAAGTTTTAACCATGATTGTATTAACTGAAAAAAATCAGTGTAATCCACCAACTGAATAATATAGCTTCAAGGGGCTTTATTATAAGATCAGTTTTATCATCAGCCTTATGATAAGATCAGTTGTATAAATTTATCTATCTACTATCTCTCTCTCTATCTATCTATGCGAGTACCAGTCTTCTACAGAACCGGGTACATGAGGCCTGTGGTCCTCAGCCTGACATATCAATAGGGTACATATTGTTATTCTCTTCCTCCAATTTTCCAATGCATTCTTCTAAAAATTTTTACAATATTTTGTTGTTGTTCAGTTGCTCAGTCGTGTCTGACACTTTGCGACCCCATAAACTGCAGCACACCAGGCTTCCTTGATGTTTACTATCTGTTCAGTTCAGTTCAGTTCAGTTGCTCAGTCGTGTCGACTCTGTGACCCCATGAATTGCAGCATGCCAGGCCTCCCTGTCCATCACTAACTCCTGGAGCTCACTCAAACTCACGTCCATCGAGTTGGTGACGCCATCCAGCCATCTCATCCTCTGGCGTCCCCTTCTCCTCCTGCTCCCAATCCCTCCCAGCATCAGAGTCTTTTCCAATAAGTCAACTCTTTGCATAAGGTGGCCAAAGTACTGGAGTTTCAGCTTTAGCATCATTCCTTCCAAAGAAATCCCAGGGCTGATCTCCTTCAAAGTGGACTGGTTGGATCTCCTTGCAGTCTCCTGGAGCTTGGTAAAACTCATGTCCATTTAGTCGGTGATGGCATCCAACTATCTTGTATATGTCATCCCCTTCTCCTCTTGCCTTCAATCTCTCCCAGCATCAGAGTCTTTTTAATGAGTCAGCTCTTTGCATTAGGTGGCCAAAGTATTGGAGCTTCGGCTTCAGCATCAGTCCTTCCAATGAATACTCAGGATTGATTTCCTTTAGGACTGACTGGTTAGATCTCCTTGCAGTCCAAGGGACTCCCAGGAGTCTTCTCCAATACCACAGTTCAAAAGCATCAATTCTTCGCCACTCAGCCTTCTTTATGGTCCAATTCTCACGTTTATTCATGACTACTGAAAAAACCATAGCTTTGACTATATGGAACTTTGTCAGCAAAGTAACATTACAATATTAAACAACACAAATAAGACAAGTGAATCTGCTCCTGTTTCTGAATCGCTGCCTACAAATTCCACCCATTCTTCTTTTGTCCTCCAAGGATACTTTTCATCTCTTTGTTCCTTTACTACATTTAACTTCAGCTGTCCCTAGATCAGGACATACCTTTGGCCTTACATTCTTCCTATTAACTTAAGATAGAAATACAGAAAGAATGAGTATTGGGTCTTTCTCTCATCCATGAATTTTAAAAGTACTCCACCAATTATGCCAGGCCTTTAAGGAGACATTACTGAAACAAGACATCATTTTAAAAAGAAGAAGAAAAAAAGAAAAAAAGTTTCTACTGCTTTAGTTTTTGCAGGACATCAATTAATTAAAGACAACTGCCTTCTGACAATTTTTTTTTGAACCTCAAGAGGCAGACCTTAAATTGACTTGCAAGCTTAACCCTCTACTGAGAAAAACTTAGTGAGACAGAAAATTAAAACACAGCCCGCCTAGGTGAAAAATGGTGTAAGTAATACATTTATGAATGGATGTAAAGATCTTTATACTGTAATGTCTTGCTGTTTCAGAGTTTTCTGGGAATTCTCTCCCTCTACTACTAAATGTAGTTAATTTATTTCCCAGTCTGCTGATTCTGCCTGTCATAGAACTCTCCAGGGGTAGCTGTATGCTCTAAATTGCCTTCGATATGCTGACAAAGCTTCAGAATAAAACTGTCTTAAGTCCTCAATCTGTTGTCCAGCATTTAGATTATATATTGTTTTGTTGAAGTTGAACACTTGTTATCACGTTCTATTTTTACTATGAGCAAACTAAAAGTCCCCAAAGTTTTATAAGATCTACCGCTGCTGCTGCTGCTGCTGCTAAGTCACTTTAGTCATGTCCGACTCTGTGTGACCTCATAGATGGCAGCCCATCAGGCTCCTCTGTTCCTGGGATTCTCCAGGCAAAAATACTGAAGTGATTTATAAGATCAATTAGACAAAAATATTTCTGCAAAAAAATTGATAGAATTTTATCCATTCCATTGCCAGCAGTGACTCTATAAACTTCTGACTGAAATTTTCAAAGGGCATTGTGCTATCTCTCTTACAGACTAGTCAAACGTTATGTCTATTTTTAGGCTTGGCAAAGTGATATATTGGAAAACGGCGACATGACAACAGCGTTCAAAAGTTCCACGTGTCTCTTCTTCTGTTCATGTGCGTTCCCATCTACCTGTAACCTCAACCCACACACAATCTCCCTGCAGAGCCTTCCCAGGACAACACTGCCTGAGCGTCTTGGCCGTGCGCACTCTACACTGAATGTTTTTGAGTGTCTAACTTGTTTGTACCATTGTCTGGTTGCAGTGAAGAAAATGTTAGTGTTTTATTTACAACCACTGAAAACTGGAAGATATCAGTTTGCCAAAGACTAATCCATCAGTAAGATTTCAATTTTGATTTTAAAAATAAAGCATTTGGAAACGTTAACTTAGACCTGGCGTGCTGCAACTCATGGGGTCGCAAAGAGTCGGACACGACTGAGCAACTGAACTGAACTGAACATAGGTGAAGGAAGGAAAGGGGGCTTTAAAAATCATTCTAAAGTAAACAAAAAATGATTGCACAAAAATAAGCAAGAAGGTTTCAGAAAGAGAAAAGAGCTCATTCTGTATATAATAAATATGGTAAAGCTTGTAAGCCTGTAGTAACAAAAACAGTGTACCTATAGGAAGAGTATACCTAATTGTACATATTAACAGTACACAATAAAGTGTGCGTGCTCAGTTGCACCTGACTCTTTGCGACCCATGGACTATAGCCTGCCAAGCTCCTCTGTCCATGGGATTTTGAAGGCAAGAATACTAGAGTGGGTTGCCACTTCCTACTCCAGTAGGAGTAATTGCCTACGCCTACTCCAAGGGATCTTTCTGATCCAGGGATCAAACCCGGATCTCTTGGGTCTCCTACATTGGCAAGCAGGTTCTTTACCACTGTGCTACCTGGGAAGTGAATAGGAGGAATAAGGAATACATTTCCAAAACTGAACAATTTTCTTTAGAAAAGTTTCAGAACCAAAAGAAAAAGAAAACTATAGAGAAAGTAGTTGGAAGGTCCATTCATAAAAATTTTATTCCACTTACATGAACTTAATACATGTGTTTTTAACAATTATTCTTGGATTATTCATAAACATCTCAATACAGACATGATTTTAAATTCACTGTGAGGATATGAATTATTTAGCAAACAGTGTTGCAAACAACTGGTGAAAGTTCCCACCTCACACCTTAGGTTAAAGGTTAGTTCTTACTGCATTAAATATTTCAATGTAAAACCTGAGCATAAAAATACTGTAAGAAAATACAGAAAACTACTTATATAATTTGGAAGTGGGAAACATTTTGTAACCATAATACAAAAAGCCAAATCTATAAAGCAGAAATCATAAACTGAAATAAGTATAGAGGCCAAACAGATAACATAAATGAGCAATTATCAGACTAGATAAAACCATTCTGCTTTTTTAAAAAAAATTATATTCTCTTGCACATAAGAAAGTCATAAGCATGTATGTATAACATATGTTTTTAAGCCTATATACATTTAAGAACCACAATCAACTCCAAAAGCAACCAGGTTATTTCCAAAAGTAAAGTGATAATAGGTCAAAAATACTGTATTTGCATACCTCAACGACTAATGTGCAAACAAAAATACAGATGCAGTTTTAAATATTATATTACTCAGGGGTTACTGCTACTTGTGCATCTAATTATAATATTTGTCCCCTTAATATTTGCATTAGGCTCCCAGTGCATCTTGGTTTGCAGTTATGAAATGTTTCTAGAAAAAAAATGGATGTGTGACCACAAAACCTGATGGACTATTTTGTAATGCTAAAAAGGTGCCAATATAAAATTAATTATAGGTTTTCTTTTGGAAACAACACTAGTTTCCATTTATCATGTAGATTTAAGCCCTTATTGCATTGCTATTAATATACTATGACAATGAATGCAAAACCACTGGAGAAACTAAAACTTCTCTGAAGCATAATTAGAAGTGAGAAATGTTCTGAGTCCCAGGGGTTTTTTTTCTGACCATTTATATTCTGACCAACATAAAAAAGATCCTGACTGCAGGTTCGAGAATTCAACTAATTCAACCAAACTCTTACAGATTCAATATTCTCACTAAACAAGTACCATGTTTAAAACCGAACATGCCTCCTCTTCATTCATTCAGAAGGCATACAGAGACAATGGGCCATAAGATCACTGTATAGGAAAGGAAAGCTTTGGCACTTAGGTAGACCCTCTGCCCCACCCCACCTATCTGCTTCTTAAATCTCAAAGTAACTGGATAACTAACAAATCACTCCTCTGTACTGTTGAACCACCAGAACATCAAACTTGGTTTCAATTATGAAGAAGATATGAACTGAGAAAAAGAGATTGCTGGGTGACAAATGGTATCAGGTCAGTCAAGCTGATGATGCACTTTTGAGGAGGGCATGGCTCGGTACAGAGGTTTTACAGAGCTGCTCCAACAGTCAGGCTAATTCAGTCAACTCTCCATCCTGCGAACACAACTCTATTGAATTACACAACCTGAATGACCCTATTTCTTTCCCACAGGTAGGAACGGTATCTGTGCAAGCTTAAGACGATTGTAATGAATTTGAAAGAAGCATGACTGCCTTGCGTTTGCCTTAAGGCTGTACACACATCAGGGAACAGAAAGAATATACTTAGAGGCTGCAATAGAAACAGGACTAGACCCAAGTTTCCCAACGTAAGGTATAATGCTCCTTCTTTACTGCAAGGCATAATTATAAAAACATGCTACAATAAGTGAAAAAAAAATAAGATAGTCTATGAGGAAAAGCTAAAGGATGTGGATTTACATGATCAGCAGGAAACATTTTTTAATTTTGACAAGCAGCTCTTTCCTGAACTTGCTGACATCAGAACAATAAAATAGTGGGCCATATTTATTTCCTTAAATTTTAATATGATAAGTGATTTTTGTGTCATTTACATTATAAATCAATTTTAAATGTATGGACCAGTTTAACAACAAAAGGCTAGTTTGTCTTATGTGAAATAAATCATTAGGTTGTAAATGGCGTTCTTAAAATACAACATAAGGCTGCAAGTAAAAATATACATTATTCATTATTTAAATAATAAGGCAGGAAATTCTTTTTTAATACTGACACTGAAAATAATACTAACATATGTCTGTCCACATATATGATATAAATTTAGTTTCATGCATAAACCTATTTTAATTTTAGGTTAAATAGCTAAATATATTGAATTTTATAACTGATTTACTCATATCTAAATTTATGAAAAGGATTTTATTTATTCTTTGTTCCTTGCAATTTCATGGTAAAGTGAATAGATACTTTAACAATAAATAATAACAGTAAATAATCATTAAGTGCTGACTATGAGGAAGGAGCCTGGTAGGCTGCAGTCCATGGGGTCACAAAGAGTCAGACACGACTGAGTGACTTCACTTTCACTTTTCACTTTCATGCACTGGAGAAGGAAATGGCAACCCACTCCAGTGTTCTTGCCTGGAGAATCCCAGGGATGGGGGAGCCTGGTAGGCTACCATCTATGGGGTCGCACAGAGTCAGACACGACTGAAGCGACTTAGCAGCAGCAGCAGCAGCATGTGCCAAGCATAACACTCAGCTCTTTGTAAGCATTATCTTATTTTAATCATCATTATCACCCTATGAGGTGGTTGTTACAAGTACACTCAATTTAAAGATAGGCAACTGAACTTTGGTGAGCTTCAACCACTTTCAAAGGTCATTCAGCTAGTAAAATCTAAGCTGTCTGACTACAAAGGCAGAATTCTTAAACTCTAGGGTACATTTTAGTCTTCTCCACAGAGAATAAGGGCTTCCCAGGTGGCTCAGTGGTAAAGAATCCTCCTGCCACTGCAGGAGCTGCAGGTTTGATCCCTAGAGTAGAAAATGGCAACCCACTCCAGTAGTCTTGCCTGGGAAACCCCATGGACAAAGGAGCCTGGCAGACTACAGTCTATGGGTTAGCAAAGAGTCACATAGGACTGAGTGGCTGAGCACACACACACACACACATAGAGAATAAAATTCAAGGTGCAATTAAGTGCTTCTATTTCATATCTCCATCTTCTCTGAGCCACTGTCTATCAATGCGCTCTCCTCACCTTAGGTCAGTGGTTCACAGATATTAGCAAAAATCCTCCTGAGAATCTTATCAAAAACAGAGCCTCAGACTTTGCGTTAAACATGAAGACTTGACCAATGCAGCAAAAACCAGAGAGAAGCAACCCTGATTAAGGCTGAAAGATGGTGGGATACGGAAAAGGAAAAAAAATACTCTTAATAGAATGTCTGACATGATGAACGTTTTGTGAAAAAAAAGGTAAAGATACCATAATAGGGCAAGAAATAAAGAAGAGTAACTAGAAACTCCAGGAAAGCAAGAGATTATACAGACAGGAAATGTTATCATAGTACACTACTGGTGGGCAGTATTTACAAATATTGCTATTGTGACCAACAGCCATAGTGTAAGCAGTAAAAATCAGTTTTTGAAACAGAAAGTAATATGACTATATTGAGCAGCTGGGAGATGGAAGATGAGTTAGTGCATAAAAATCTAAATCTTTGTCTACCATAACAATAAGTTAGTAGATGTTTAAAATTTTCTTAAAAGAAAATAGCAAAGGGAAAGGCAATTTATTTAGAGAAATTGAAGTAAGTATCAGAAGAAACAGTTCTAGCAGTTTAAAAGAAATTACTTGGGAAGCAGAACTGAGTGTCGGTGGTGAAGTGGGAATATGGTGCAATAGGATGCAATTACAAAAATTTGAGGGCTTCCCTTGTGGCTCAGTGGTAAAGAATCCACCTGCCAATGCAGAAGACACGGGTTGATCTCTGATCCAGGAAGATCCCACATTCACTGCTGTGGAGCAATGAAGTCCGTGCACCACGTCTATTGAACCTGGGCTCTGTAGCCCAGGAGCCACATCTACTGAGCCCATGTGATGTAACCACTGAAGACCAAGCACCCTACAGCCTGTGCTCGGAAACAAGAGAACCCACCTCTGTGAGAAGCCTCTGCACTACACCTAGAAGGTAGCCCCAACTCTCCAAAACTAGAGAAAAGCCCGTGCAGCAATGAAGAGCCAGCACAGTTACAAAATTAAATAAGTACATAAGTATTTTTTTAACTTTTTGATACTATTCGATTTTTAAAATATGTATATACATGTGTGTATGTAGGCATGTGCATGGACATCCTTTTCTCATGAGACTTGATTAGTTGCTGTGTTTAACTCCTATCCAAGAGTATAGGGCTGACTGTCTTTGATTAAAGTAGATTCCAGCTCCCTGATGCAAGATTTATGTTCCCATACCTACTCTGCCACAGAAGAAACATAAATGCCAGTTGGAAGTAAAACTCATTTGATAAGATTTAGTGTAGGCTGCCTTTTCTCTGAAATTTGTCCTTACCTCTCTCTGAAGAGAGAAGTGTTTTGTTTTTTTAATCCTATTTTAGATTTCCTTAGCTTTCACTGCATAATTTATAATGCATCAATTAAGTTGTTCTTAATTAAATGAACATTCTTGCATAAATGATCTCATTGTGAGTAAGCAGCTAAATATGGGAAACCTCTGTTTTTTCAGACATAGAATTGCTTTACATTGGGTACACTGTACTTTTTCCATCATTCAGAACTAGTAAATAAGTATAATTATTTCTGCTGCAAAGAATAGTTTAATAGCTAGATATTAGCTAGAGAAGCCAACAATGAGACTGGCTAATCATTGCTATGACAATCTTTTGCTTTATTTTCATATGTATCTCATAAAACTATCAAAGTTGAGTGGCAAGCTGGAACTCAGAGAAAATGAGTCTTCCTAGCACAGGTGGTTTTAGTAGAAAGGAATGTTAATAGAAAACATCTTATGTCTTTGGACCTGATCCTAAATACATTCCAAGGGGAAGGAGGCTGACAAAAAAAAGTATTAAATAAGACATCTCATTCCTCACTCTCTCCCTTTCTTCTTCTTCCACGACCCCATCCGAGTCCATGGATGCGAGTTTGAGCAAGCTCCCAGAGTTGGTGACGGACAGGGAAGCCTGGTGTACTGCAGTCCATGGGGTCACAGAGTCAGACACAACTGAGCAACTGAACTGACTGATTGATCCCTTCCCCTTCTCTCCTCCTCTTCCTCTTCTTTCTTTTCCCTTCTCTTCTCCTCCTCCCTCTCTTCCAAGGATATACTGGTCTTCAGGTGAAGAGCCACAAAAACTTTCATAATGTCCTTGGCCATTCTTAAGATGAAATCTGAGGATGTTGTCAAGACTAGGTCTGACATGTCTTACAAGGCAATTTGGCAATAAGGAGTTCATGGTCTGAGCCACAGTCAGCTCCTGGTCTTGTTTTTGTTGACTGTACAGAGCTTCTCCATCTTTGGCTGCAAAGAATATAATCAGTCTGATTTCAGTGTTGACCATCTGGTGTTGTCCATGTATAGAGTCTTCTCTTGTGTTATTGGAAGAGGGTGTTTGCTATGAGCAGTGCATTTTCTTGGCCAAACTCTATTAGTCTTTGCCCTGCTTCATTCTGTATTCCAAGGCCAAATTTGCCTGTTACTCCAGGTGTTTCTTGACTTCCTACTTTTGCATTCCAGTCCCCTATAATGAAAAGGACATCTTTTTGGGGTGTTATTTCTAAAAGGTCTTGTAGGTCTTCATAGAACTGTTCCACTTCAGCTTCTTCAGCGTTACTGGTTGGGGCATAGACTTGGATTACTGTGATATTGAATGGTTTGCCTTGGAAACGAACAGAGATCATTCTGTCCTTTTTGAGATTGCATCCAAGTACTGCATTTCGGACTCTTTTGTTGACCATGATGGCTACTCCATTTCTTCTGAGGGATTCCTGCCCGCAGTAGAGTAGTAGATAAAATGGTCATCTGAGTTAAATTCACCCATTCCAGTCCATTTTAGTTCACTGATTCCTAGAATGTCAACGTTCACTCTTGCCATCTCTTGTTTGACCACTTCCAATTTGCCTTGATTCATGGACCTGACATTCCAGGTTCCTATGCAATATTGCTCTTTACAGCATCGGACCTTGCTTCTATCACCAGTCACATCCACAACTGGGTGTTGTTTTTGCTTTGGCTCCATCCCTTTCATTCTTTCTGGAGTTATTTCTCCACTGATCTCCAGTAGCATATTGGGCACCTACTGACCTGGGGAGTTTCTCTTTCAGTATCCTGTCATTTTGCCTTTTCATACTGTTCATGGGGTTCTCAAGGCAAGAATACTGAAGTGGTTTGCCATTCCCTTCTCCAGTGGACCATACTCTGTCAGATCTCTCCACTATGACCCGCCCATCTTGGGTTGCCCCACGGGCATGGCTTAGTTTCAATGAGTTAGACAAGGCTGTGGTCCTAGTGTGATTAGGTTGACTAGTTTTCTGTGAATATGGTTTCAGTGTGTTTGCCCTCTGCTGCCCTCTTTCAACACCTACCATCTTACTTGGGTTTCTCTTACCTTGGGCGTGGGGTATCTCTTCACAGCTGCTCCAGCAAAGCGCAGCCATTGCTCCTTACCTTGGACGAGGGGTATCTCCTCACCGCCACCCCTCCTGACCTTCAACGTGGGATAGCTCCTCTAGGCCCTCCTGCGCCCGCACAGCCACGGCTCCTTGGATGTGGGGTTGCTCCTCCCAGCCGCAGCCCCTGACCTCCGGCGTGGGGTAGCTCCTCCCGGCCACCGCCCCTGACGTCGGACGCAGGGTAACTCCTCTCGTCCGCGTCCCTGACCTCAGACGCTCGGTATCTCCTCTCAGCCGCCCCCCCTGACCTCGGACGCGGGGTAGCTCCTCTCTGCAGTTCCTGCCCCATCACAGTCTGGTACTCTTGGCCGCTGCCCCTGACCTCGGACATGGGGTAACTCCTCTCGTCACCGCCCCTGACCTCGGAAGCTCGGTATCTCCTCTTGGCCATTCCTGCCCCGTTGCAGTCTGGTACTCTCGGCCACTGCCCCTGACTTCGGACGTGGGGTAACTCCTCTCGTCGCCACCTCTGACCTCTGACACTGGGTATCTCCTCTCAGCCGCCCCCCCCAACCCCGACCCTCCCACCCCCGACCTCGGACGAGGGGTAGCTCCTCTCGCCTTTCCTGCCCCGTTGCAGTCTAGTACTCTCGGCAGCTGCCCCTGACCTCCGACGTGGGGTAACTCCTCTTGGCTGCCGCCCTTCGGGCATGGGGTCCTCCCGGCTTCTGCCCCTGACCTCAGACGTGGGGTGGCTCCTCTTGGCCACGCTTAGCACGCCAGTCGCAGCAGACTTAAATTGAAGAAAGTAGGGAAAACCACTAGACCATTCAGGTATGACCTAAATCAAATCCCTTATGATTATACAGTGGAAGTGAGAAATAGATTTAAAGGCCTAGATCTGATAAATAGAGTGCCTGATGAACTATGGAATGAGGTTCATGACATTGTACAGGAGACAGGGATCAAGACCATCCCCATGGAAAAGAAATGCAAAAAAGCAAAATGGCTGTCTGGGGAGGCCTTACAAATAGCTGTGAAAAGAAAAGAAGTGAAAAGCAAAGGAGAAAAGGAAAGATATAAACATCTGAATGCAGAGTTCCAAAGAATGGCAAGAAGAGATAAGAAAGCCTTCTTCAGCGATCAATGCAAAGAAATAGAGGAAAACAACAGAATGGGAAAGACTAGAGATCTCCTCAAGAAAACCAGAGATACCAAAGGAACATTTCATGCAAAGATGGGCTCGATAAAGGACAGAAATGGTATGGACCTAACAGAAGCAGAAGATATTAAGAAGAGATGGCAAGAATACACAGAAGAACTGTACAAAAAAGATCTTCACGACCAAGATAATCACGATGGTGTGATCACTGACCTAGAGCCACACATCCTGGAATGTGAAGTCAAGTGAGCCTTAGAAAACATCACTACGAACAAAGCTAGTGGAGGTGACAGAATTCCAGTTGAGCTATTCCAAATCCGGAAAGATGATGCTGTGAAAGTGCTGCACTCAATATGCCAGCAAATTTGGAAAACTCAGCAGTGGCCACAGGACTGGAAAAGGTCAGTTTTCATTCCAATCTCAAAGAAAGGCAATGCCAAAGAATGCTCAAACTACCACACAATTGCACTCATCTCACATGCTAGTAAAGTAATGCTCAAAATTCTCCAAGCCAGGCTTCAGCAATATGTGAACCATGAACTTCCTGATGTTCAAGCTGGTTTTAGAAAAGGCAGAGGAACCAGAGATCAAATTGCCAATATCTGCTGGATCATGGAAAAAGCAAGAGAGTTCCAGAAAGGCATCTATTTCTGCTTTATTGACTATGCCAAAGCCTTTGACTGTGTGGATCACAATAAACTGTGGAAAATTCTGAAAGAGATGGGAATACCAGACCACCTGATCTGCCTCTTGAGAAATCTGTATGCAGGTCAGGAAGCAACAGTTAGAACTGGACATGGAACAACAGACTGGTTCCAAATAGGAAAAGGAGTTCATCAAGGCTGTATATTGTCACCCTGTTTATTTAACTTATATGCATAATACATCATGAGAAACGCTGGACTGGAGGAAACACAAGCTGGAATCAAGATTGCCGGGAGAAATATCAATCACCTCAGATATGCAGATGACACCACCGTTATGGCAGAAAGTGAAGAGGAACTCAAAAGCCTCTTGATGAAATTGAAAGTGGAGAGTGAAAAAGTTGGCTTAAAGCTCAACATTCAGAAAACGAAGATCATGGCATCTGGTCCTATCACTTCATGGGAGATAGATGGGGAAACAGTGGAAACAGTGTCAGACTTTATTTTGGGGGGCTCCAAAATCACTGCAGATGGTGACTGCAGCCATGAAATTAAAAGACGCTTACTCCTTGGAAGGAAAGTTATGACCAACCTAGACAGCATATTGAAAAGCAGAGACATTACTTTGCCAACAAAGGTTCATCTAGTCAAGGCTATGGTTTTTCCTGTGGTCATGTATGGATGTGACAATTGGACTGTGAAGAAAGCTGAGCACCCAAGAATTGATGCTTTTGAACTGTGGTTTTGGAGAAGACTCTTGAGAGTCCCTTGGACTGCAAGGAGATCCAACCAATCCATTCTGAAGGAGATCAGCCCTGGCATTTCTTTGGAAGGAATGATGCTAAAGCTGAAACTCCAGTACTTTGGCTACCTCATGTGAAGAGTTGACTCATTGGAAAAGACTCTGATGCTGGGAGGGATTGGGGGCAAGAGGAGAAGGGGACAACAGAGGATGAGATGGCTGGATGGCATCACTGACTCGATGGACGTGGGTCTTGGTGAACTCCGGGAGCTGGTGATGGACAGGGAGGCCTGGCGTGCTGCGATTCATGGGGTCGAAAAGAGTCGGACACGACTGAGCGACTGATCTGATCTGATCTGACAAGGCAATTTTAAGTTTACTTTGACACGATGGGGAAATTATCAAAAACACAAATGGGATCAAAGGAAGAGTTGCGTATGATGCAAGTGAGATGGCTAATTAATATCCACAAGTATTAAATGGGCTCAAGTATATATGATAAGTGACCACAAGTAAATACAAGTACTTTATGTACATGTACTTGAAATCATGACTAAAAACCTTATCAAAGGGAAACTATTTTTGTAACATCCTTGAATCCTCTTAACTAGAGTAAGTCCCCTACATATGCACCTTCAAGATTCAAACTTACAAAGCTGCATACGTTCGTTCACATGTCCAGTCATGTAAGTTAGTTCACGTGTCTGGCATATATCGTCACATGCGTGCATCCACCTCAAGTTGCTGTGCTTTTGTGTACTTTGCTGTTTATAGGGCAGAGTAGTACAGTATCATTGGAGAAGGCAATGTCACCCCACTCCAGTACTCTTGCCTGGAAAATCCCATGGATGGAGGAGCCTGGAAGGCTGCAGTCCATGGGGTCGCTGAGGGTTGGACACGACTGAGCGACTTCACTTTCACTTTTCACTTACATGCATTGGAGAAGGAAATGGCAACCCACTCCAGTGTTCTTGCCTGGAGAATCCCAGGGACGAGGGAGCCTGGTGGGCTCCCGTCTATGGGGTCGCACAGAGTCGGACACGACTGAAGTGACTTAGCAGTAGCAGCAGCAATACAGTATCATTAGTTCAAGCCCAGGATGTCTGGAAGCAAGCGCAGATGCATCAGTGAGGTAGCTGGTACTGCTAAAGAACCGAAGCAATTCATGACACAGGAAAAACATCAAGGGAATTTTCTTTATTTGAGGAGGCGCTGTTAGTAAGTGAGGGACAGGGCCTGAACGTAGACGGGTACACAAAAGCTGAAGCAGCCATTCATGAATGGACAAGTGAAGGCATATTCTCATCTTTGAAAGCTCACAACTTAAAAGTTCATATGTTAGGGGACTTGGGCTTCCCCAGTGCCTCGGCTGTAAAGGATCTGCCTTCAATGCAGGAGACCTGGGTTCAATCCCTGGGTCGGGAGATCCCCTGACAGGAGGTAATGGCAGCCCATGCCAGTATTCTTGCCTGGAGAATCTCATGGACTGAGGAGCTTGGCGGGCTACAGTCCGTAGGGTCACAAAGAGTCGGACACAACTGAAGCGACTGAGCATGCACACACATGTAGGGGACTTACTGTATGGGCTGAGCTGCACTCTCATTTGGAGCCTAAACTAGGGAGAAACTATTTCCAAGCTCGCTTAGGTTGTGGGCAGAATTCATTTTCTTGTGATGTGTGGCTGAGGACACTGGCTTCTTACTGACCTGGAGCTTGCCTTCGGGTGCCAGAAGCCACCTGCGGTTCCCTGCCACTTACAGTTCAAGCAGTGATAAAAGAGGAAATTTTGTCTTTGTCCTTTATATGTTCTGTTGACATCAAATAATGGAGATTTTCTTTTTGAAGATGCTGTGAATCTATATTTCAACTGAGTTGCCTAGTCATTAAATGATTTAAATATTATAAATAAGCCAAATCCCAATGTTATAAAAATATTACTTTCAAAGTCTGTAACACTCTGGATAAGACTCTCCAGGGTGTTTGTTAAAAGTGCACTTTCTAGGGCTCCAGCCCATCCCCCCCAGGTTTCTTATTCAGTAAGTCTTCATGTTTAACAAGCACACCAGCTAAATCTAATTCAGATAATTTAAGGATCACACTTTGGCAACCACTACTCCACAGGACATAAAGAAAAATAAATACATGTAGGTTTAAATGTCTTATTTTTGAAAACAAACAAAATCTTCTAACAAAGCTATAAAATTACATACAAGAGGAAAAAAACCCTTCAGTTACATTAGTGATGTTTCATCTACTTTCAAAATCAGGCAAAAATGAATAGGTCAAATAATAACATGATTTGACAAATCAAAGATATTCTATGATGATAAATCACTATCTAATATTTATTATTCTGAATTATAAGAATAAAATTCCACTAAATTTAATTAGCTAAAAAATGTCAACCAGTTTTATGTAAATCTTCCAATAAATAATCAGTTCAATCTTTTATTTGCTCAATAGCAATACTTTTATTTTTAAAATTTTCTATTTCCTATTCAGAATGCCTTTTTGTTGTGAGCAGGGCCTGACTGAAACACGATGCAGTATAATCACTAAATCTGACAATCACTAAACATCAATCACTGAACAAAAAACCCTATAAAGTCACATTTAAAATTAATCCAGATCTGTCTTTGAGTATCTCTTAATTTTTGTAGAAGACAGATTACAGATTATTGGAATATAAATTCATGTTTACTTTACTATCCTGTACTGAAATATCTGAAAGCAAGATTTTTTTTTTTTCTGCTCTGCTTACCCAGGAATCTCTATGTGATACATTTAGTGGATACAGCACTAACCTAGAAGCTAGATGCACAGGTTTGATTTCTTTGTATCCCATTATCAGTTTCTAGTGAAGGATCATGCAATAATTTAGGATTCTTCCCCATGGTAAATCCAACTAATTCAGGTAATATGGTGACCTTCCTCTCACTTCCACCCCAAATTAAATTAGCTGTGTGATTGTTCCCTAATACACCAATCAGCGGTGGAATCTTTCATTCAGTTTCCTGTGCTTTGCGTTATTCAATTCAGCACATCTAGATCAAGTAGCCAATAAGTACTAGACACTGGCGGGGGGCGGAGGGAGGGGGGCGAGGGGATGGAAAATATATAGAAGATAGCATCCCAGCAACCAGGAAGAGAGAAAAGACATGACAACAGATAAGCAATATGTATGTGGGATAATGTAGAAAGTGGTAAATTCCTTAGAGCCGTTACAAAATTCAGAAAACAAGCTCAGAATCTGGCTTTATCATTTTTTCATAGAAAACTGGGTTTGAAATTTCTAGGCACTCTAGGGGTCTGACAAAATTCAAGGAGACCTGAATCTTGCTAACAGAAGCATTCACTATGCGCTCACTGGGTCAGCCAAAGCCCAGCTCGGGTCACTCACATTTGTCTTTGACTTGCCTTCCTGTCACCTGCGCAATGGATGAGGGCTGTTTGACTGCCAGTTGCCCCAGTATATGGGGACCCTAGACAACTCTAGGTGTGATGGCTTCAGCAAGATGAGCTGTGGTTTTGAACGTATCGACTACTATCTATGTCAGGCTATGATGCAAAAGTAACCTCCCAATTCTACTGCTGCTGCTGCTGCTAAGTCGCTTCAGTCGTGTCCGACTCTGCGCGATCCCATAGACGGCAGCCCACCAGGTTCCCCCGTCCCTGGGATTCTCCAGGCAAGAACACTGGAGTGGGTTGCCATTTCCTTCTCCAATGCATGTAAGTGAAAAGTGAAAGTGAAGTCGCTCAGTCATGTCCGACTCTTTGCGACCCCATGGACTGCAGCCTACCAGGCTCCTCCGTCCATGGGGTTTTCCAGGCAAGAGTACTGGAGTGGGGTGCCATTGCCTTCTCCGCCCAATTCTACAAGAGCCATTAAATTAAAATGATCAAAACCTGTAAAGAAGCTATTGAGTGTGCTTCCTGCAGCCTTGGCAGACATTTTCTTTACATGATTTAATCATGTCACTTTGGTGTTAAGTGACATTTTTTTTAAAAAGAAGTTGATATGAAGTTTTCAATAAAATTAGTCCAAAATCATCCCAAGTTTCTTTTTAGGTTTTTGCTGAATACATCACCTGATCTCAGAGTGCAATCAAAAATACTGGAAGCACGAGCCCACTGGATGAAATAGTAAAAGATGAATGTTACGTGCATCAGTCACTCACAATAGCTAATCCTCAGTAATTATTTGAGGAGAAGGAAGAATGACTTCACTGAGTGCGAATGCTGCAGGCAGCAGTACACAAAGCTTGGAGATGGGGGGGGGGGGCGGTGAGGGTGTGGTGAAGGATGGCTTTTGACCCATTTCTGAGTTTCAGAAACAATCAGCCTTTTATACAGTGAATAACTGGAAACAATGTCAATAAAAATACAGAGGGAAAAAATGCACACATATTACATGATTTCCTTTAGGGACACTTTGCCAATTTGTCTGGTTCTGGATCTTTAACTATAGAATACTCCCAAAGGGGAGTCTTGAAAGGCAGTGAACTGGTGTGAGGATGGTAGCATTCACAGAAAGGAAAGAAATGAAATTTTTTTGCTAATTAAAATTTTCTCTCCTCTGTTTTCAAAATCTTCTATAATGGAGTAATAAACCACTCCACTGAAAACTTACAGTAGAAAAAAATTTAGAATATTTCTGTGGACATTTGATGACATTAAATATGAAAAATGTATGGGAAACTATAAGATAAATAAGAAAATTTATGGGAAGTTTCACCCAAAATAGATTGTTTCCTCCATTCCTGATTACAGACTGTAGTAGCTCTCCAATCTTTTGGTGACTATGTGACAACATGACATTAAAATTTAGCTGCTTTTTAACTTATAATAGCCAAGACATGGAAGCAACCTTCCAAGATGGACATGGAAGTGTCCATCAGCAGATGAATGGATAAAGAGGGTGTGGTGTGTGTATATGTGTGTGTGTGTGCACGTGCACGTGCGCGTGCACATATAGGAATATTACTCAGCCATAAAAAAGAACGAGATAATGCTATTTGCAGCAACACAAATGGACCTAGAGAATATGACACTGCTTACATGTGGAATCTTGAAAAAATGACACAAATGACTTTATTTAAAAAACAGAAGTAGACTCACAGATATAGACAACAAACATGGTTGCCAAAGGGGAAGATGGAGGGCGGGATAAATCAGGAGTTTAGAATTAAAATATACACACTACCACATATAAAATAGATGACCAAAAAGGACCTATTATATAGTAGAGGGCACTATACTCAATATCTTGTAATAACCTATAATGAAAAAGAATCTAAAAAAGAATATGTATATTCTTTTATATATATATTTTTTTCCTGTGTGTATGTGTATGCATAAGGATCATTTTGTTCTTCACCTGAAACTAACACAACATCATAGATAAACTATATTTCAAGAAAATTTTGAAAATTTTGCTTTTTTTCTCTACAACATAAACATGAGAAACAGGAGAATTATATGACATACCATACCCCCAAAATCCATGCATTAAAAGATAAAATGCTTTTAAAAAACACCCTAAGTCCCCTAAAAATTATTACATCTTGCTGTAATTTTTTAATTAAGGAAAGCATCAAATATTGATGCAGTGAAACTTTAGGATTCGGTGGTTTTTTTCTCACTTCTTATCAATTACTTGACACCATAAACAATCAATAATTTTATTAATTAAAATCAGAACATCTTTTATGTGATTTTTATGGGGTGAGGTTTTTCTTTCAGTATATTTTCATTTAAACTGCTGTTTTGTATAAAAATCATAATGTTCATGTTTAAAGTATATTTTTAATTTTCAAAAATCTCACTTTGATTTTCCTATTAGATAAAGAGTTCAAGGGCTCTATTATCAGTTTTTAAAGGACATATTTTGCTCAGCTTAATGCAGTCAGTTGAGTATTTTGTTAGGCCAGTAAACTTGAAAAAGAGACAAATAACAGGCATCACACAATTTCATTTACATTTGTCTCTTTTTAAAATTTCATTCTGAGTATATGTGACCTCAGGAAATAATAGCCAATCAGCCCTCTGTTAACAATGACAAGAGATTTGGTTTCTTATAACTTTAAAGGTTTTTTAACTGAAGCTTGGGCATGTTTTTGAAGTGACAAATTCTGCAGACATTTAATCATTGGTAGGAAGCTCAGTCTTCAAAAAACACTCTCAGTCGTACAGATGGATTCTTTATTTCTAGTTACTTTTTCTAAAAATAAGAAAAGATTATGTATTTATTGGAAAACTACGACGAGAAGTCCTAAGTCATAAATACCATTAAATAACAACATAAAAGACATAACAAATACATATATACATAAATGTAATTATGTGTGTGTATGTATATAATATGTCTACGGCTGCATCTTTATCTTTATATCTTTACATAATTGGTCTTAGGACAATCATCAAGCATTCAGTTTTTTAACGATGGCATTTGTTTAAAGCTATCAAGTAAGCTATCTTTAGGAGTTCATTCTTGATCTGGAATTCAGAAAAAGAAGCAAAACCCATCAAGAAAAAGCAATTTTAGAAGGATAAAAATTGGGGCCAAACAGGTTGTACAATCTATTTCCTCTAAAAATAACCAACAGAAGGTCTGGCAGCCTGTCTTAGTTATCAGCAGCTTCCCTTCATTAAATCTAATTGCTATGCTGTGACCATTTCAACTGATGGATACAAAAAGCAATCTCAAGTCCATGATGGTGGCCTCCAGCCTCTTTGGGGAGTAGATTTGGTCCATCCTGCTCCTTTTTATGTTCTCCTTAGCATGGGAAGGCAGTTGAGATTACTAATGCCTGTCCATTCTGTTACCATCACTTGGCCTAAACTTGTCAATAAGTTTATCAAGAAGCCTTGCAGTATATCTGGAATTGTGAAATGCAAATAATTTTACTAGAGAGAGAGAGAAGAAGAAGAAGAAAAGTGAATGGATGAACAAATGAACGAAAGAGCGGCAGAACGACGGTGCTGAGGTTGTGCTTAGGGACCACACTGCGTTGTTTCAACCTGGCTCAGTCTCTTATTCTCTGTTCAACAATGGACAAGCCACTTAATTCAGTGTCCATGTCTGTAAAATGGGGACCAGAGGAGCACCTGTCTTCTTCTTGTGAAAAGTAGATGAGTTAATCCATGTTAGTTGTTGTCTCTGGTTTACTGAAAATCTTCAATTCAAGCTGGCAAAATTATACAGAATTTTGTCTTAGTTCACAAAAATTTAATAATTTAGTCTTTTTGTGATGCATTCATATGTTCACCTGTTTCATATTGTCTGATTTTAAGCCTCTTTTGCTTATGAAAGTTGACAAAATCTTATAAAGTGAGTCAAATGCTTAAGGTTTCTAAATATTTCAAGTAAATTTAAATAATAAATAACATAGCCACTGCAAAGCAACAAGCACAATAGGAATGTGGATATCCTTTGTGTAGTGGTAGAGGGACAATTTAAAAATCATTTAAAAAATACATTATCATTGAATTTATCATTTAAAAGAAAACAATGACATCAGATATAGACTTGGATTTATATTCCCTAAAAATAGAAAATATTATACATGATTAAACTCATTCATTAAGAGCCTGTCTACATGTATGCTGTGTTGAAGCACAATACTTTATATGTTAAAGTGTTCTAATAATATTTATCATTGATCAAGTGCCTACTATGCGGCAGGCACTTTATATTTGGCATTTTATCAATCCTCACAATAACCCAATGGCACAGACACTATTCCCTGTCTACAGACACAGAGAGGTTAAATCATACAGCTGCTAAGAAGGAGAGAACATGTGCAAACTCAAGTTTAAAGTACTTGTTTTTCTTTGTTATATTATTTGGCTTTTATCCTTATAATTTAAGATATTTCTCTCTAACCAGATATCATTATCTAGTCTTATATAATTATATGCTTACCTCCCCTTTAAAATGTAAAGTATTTAAGAGTATAAACAATGTTTTTAATATGCAGCCCTAATGCTTATTTTCTAAACCTTATGGTAGACAGTACAATGTTTTTTTCTTCCATCTCTCTAAACATGATATCCTTAGCATGCATGCATGCATGCTCAGTCACTTCAATCATGTCCGACTCTGCGACCCTGTGGACTGTAGCTTGCCACGCTCCTCTGTCCATGGGATTCTCCAGGCAAGAATATTGGAGTGGGTTGCCATGCCCTCCTTCAAGGGATCTTCCCAATTCAGGGGTTGAACCTGGATCTCCTGTATTGCAGGCAGATTCTTTACTGCTGCGCCACTGGGGAAGCTGATATCCTAAGACTAGTAATGCACTGATATCCTTAGACTGGCAGTGCATCTTTCAATCATTGGCCCCTGTGATTGTCATTAAGGCTGTCTACATATGCTGGGTTTCTTCTTCTGGTATGGGGTAGAATTTTGTAACCCTTGGCTTGCTCAAAAGCAGTGTGCCCATAGTGGAAATGACGACTGTAAAACCAGCACATGACTCTCCATATTTTTTTCTCCCTGCCTCAGCACTTGTGAAATCATGGGTGAAGATGGCACCTACCACACCTGGTTTTCTGAGTAATTATGGTGTCAACTTGTAATGGACATGTTGAGGGAGCAGGATCCACATATGGTTATTGTGAGCCACTGAGAATTTGGGAGTTAAATGTTAACACAGCAGAAACTGGTTTGTACTGACTGATACAGAATCTTAGAATCTCATCAAAAAGGTATTTACCTTAAGATTCCAATTTAACATAGAAGAGAATAAAGGACAGAAAATTTACCATAGTCTTTCATAAGTATTTGCAATGTGAGAGTCCACAGAATTAGCCTTCATCTTCCTTAGGTTGTATTCTTCATCCATTTCCCCCTTTTGTGCCACTGAGGCATAAGCATGAGGGTGAGGCTGGGAAGAGACTGTGGACATTATACAGAAGCCATTCTCCTAAATATACTATTTTTGTTGTTGTTGTAAGTGAATCCAAGGTTGACAAAAGTCCCAGCTAAGGTATATTCTCTATTCTGTTGCAGCGAGTATGACCGGTAACTCAAATGCATGGAATGCATTTTTCCTGGACTCAGTGATTAAATATTGTGGTGTATGTCTTCTCACATCCTGAATAACTAATTAAATTATATTCTTATAACTATGAATTGCAATAAATCATCTCACCAAGGTTAACTTCATGATATCTTTCATTATCAGAAGAATATTTTTAAATCACCACAAATAATTTCAGTGAGAAATGAAATATTTTGTTATATCTTGAAAAGGTGATGAATAGCTTTGGTACTGACAGTGAATTTCTCCAGATTCTATGTTCTAAAGTTGAGGTTTTCATTATATTTTCATTGTACTGAATCTAAATGAAAGCTGATCTTATTATAGAAAAAGAATTGTGTTCTATTTTAAGAACTGGTCTTGTAATTCCAATTTATTGCAACATCAGAGGCCAACAGGAAAACAGCACAGTAAAGGTTTATTAGAAAGAAAAATATGATTATCAAGACAAATAGCACTTCTAATAAGTTGACTATTTCAAGCTTCTCAGAGATCTCACAATAAAAGTTGCTTTGGAAAGTCCTAATACCTTGATGAATAATGTATTCTCTAAAAGAGAATATATTACTTTCAACTTTATTTATACATTCCCAACCTTGTTTCATAAAAATCTCAAGGTGGCCTGCAGGAATGTATGCAGAGCAATGGGATTAAAAAAAGAAACAAAGAAATGGGGTCTATGAAATACAAATGTATGGAAATAAGACAAGAATCAGACTAGCTGGCAAGTTAAAACAATAATTTATAAGATGCACAGGCCCTATATTATAAGCCACTATATATATATATCCCAATTTAACAAGTCACCAGCTTCTAAACAACAGACATTCACACCTCAGACGTCTCTTCCTCCTGTGGTTCACAGTTGTCTCCACGTCTCAGATTTTCCTGTGAAGAGTCATTAACTTGTTTTACCAACACAACGTACTGGACATAACAACCAGACCTCCTCCACTCTTGATTTTTCCCAGAACCTTCAGGATTGAAATTTTTCCAGTGTTCTACTTCCACCATAGCAACCTCTCACCACGTTTCAAAACCTCATTTAACAAAACATGGAGATTAAGGCAATAGCTTTTTGGCAAATTGATAGCATATTAAATTAAGAAGAGGAATTTTTTTCTTTTTACTATACTTTGTTAGATGGTTAGTTACAACTTCACCTTTCAGCCTTACAACTCATCGGCTAGAATCCCACACTGTACAGCGTTCTCCTTAGAATCCCATAGCATCCCCTCCCCCTGCTAGGGGTGATCAAGGTCACTGCTGTCATCAGAAGGATCATCTAAGATTGGCACAAGTGTGATTTTATCCAGGTAGGATCTCATGTCCATGTGGTCCCACCACCATCTAATCTTACTATCAAAGCCCACATTAAAGAACTTGAGTGGCAAGTTACAAACATCTTTAACATGACACTGGTAAACAGTGCTGTAATACTAATCAGACTAATTCAGTGCCTAATTTTATTTGCTCCTCCTAAATGGCTCATGCGATATGGCAACCTTAAAGGCAGCCTTCTCATACACTCTGGAGTTTAAATTTACACGGGGCAGAGGTAATCACTCCCAAATGCAACTATCTCATTATCACCAAATCTATATGTGGAGAAAAAAATCAGGACCAGCACACTTTGCACCTTTAATTTCTTACTACCCTGATTTGCTTGTTCTTTTTAAACAGCTATGACCAACAAGGTAAAAAGATTAAAGTTGTCCTGCTTGTCAGTGCTGCCAAACAAGTTTTATAAACAAAACAAGGAAAGGCACTCCTTTTATTTTTGTTTCTCACTTCTCAAATGCAAAACTGGAACAATATAAAGACCAATTCTTTACTACCCTGGGGCATTAATCATCAAGACAGTGATCATCAAGCTCAAGGAAATTCCCATAAAAGCCTTTGTATAAATACAAACCATTTTTTTCTTCCATGCTTGAACACACATACTCTTCTTAGGTTCACTGAACTAGAATACAAGGTATCAACTTCACCATTGATTATGATAGAGTTGCCTGTGGTTATCATCTGCCTGAGAATGCAACTAGATCTGAGTTGCAAAACTGACCTCTATCAAGCCTTTATAGATTGATTTAGTGTTGGCTGAATATTCATAGATTCAAAGCACCATCCAGAATATGAAAGAGGACTGCCTTCCTCTGGGAATTTATGATCAATTGAACTAAAATATGAAAATGACTTCTTTTATGTTTTGTTAATCTGAAATATTAAATAGAAGCTATGAGACTAGCACCGCTTTTCAGATGTATATCAATGTATCCCTACTGAGTCAGGATTTATTTCTTAAGAGAAACAGTATTAATTTTTCATGAAAGAAGGATGTTATAGCTAAAAGGATTTAAAATGAACAAAACTGTTTAAGAATGCCACAAAAAGAAAATTATATATTTAAACTATATTTTAAGCAAAAGACATTTTAATAATAAACCCAAAATAATTTTGCATGTTAGAGATAACACGTATAATATTAGCACTAGTTAACATTGTCTGAGTTGACGGAAAATCCTTAATACCTTGTTGCCCAACAAGAGGTAGCGGTCAACCCCAGGCCCCCTCTTGAAAGTGTTCTTAAGCCAGCACCTTAGGAATTTCTCCAGACCCCACCTGCACTGGAGGTTCCTGGTAATCTTGTCCTGTTTTTATGAAAATCAGAAATCTGAGGTTTCCCCTCATACTACCCTCTACTCCAGTATTCTTGCCTGGGAAATCCCATGGACTGAGGGAACCAGGCAGGCTACAGCCCATGGGATCACAAGAGTTGGCCATGACTTAGTGACTAAACCGCCACCACCGCTACCGCCACCCAGGTCCCATCCTTCAGATCAGCCCCTCAGTTCCATCTGGGCGTTTGGTTCCATCTGGTCTAGTTTCCTGGCCTCCCCTGCCTCCTTACTCTGCAAATTTCATAGAGAAGAGGTAACCCACATCTTGCCCTTAAGCTCCTTCCCGTGTAGAAAGAGACTCTAGGCAAAAACGACAAGGCTTGAATAACTGAGGACACACTCAGAAGATTAACTGAGGACACACTCAGAAGATTAAGACCCATTTTGAGATCTTTAATCTCAAGGACAATCCCAGGGATGAGGTTGCTGACGAGGAGCTAAGTCATTCCAGAGAAACAGTCATACAGATTCTCCTTTTTCTGGAAGCCACCAACGTGGTTTCTCATAGGTGTGCCTCTGGCCCTGACTTCTGACTATGAACCAAAGTCTAGCCTGTCATGGATGCAAAGGCAAACCTGACCCTTGTTTGGGACCCTCCCTCAGCCCACTTAGTTTGGTCACAGGTGTTGGTCCATGACCAAGGTACTGCTCCCTCCAGGGGCCTTCTTATCCAAGCGCCTTTTTTGGCTCAAGTCTCATCCATCACTTGCCTCTAACTTTGCTTCACAAACTACAGTTCTGGCTCCAACACTGGATTATAGGATGCTTTACCACCCAGCCTCAAGGCAACACTTCCAAGAATAACTTATTGGATTGAAGATGTCTTCCAGCATTTTACAAGATAACCAAGCATTATCACGATTCATGCTGTTATTGCCAATTTAATTTGAAAAATATAAAAAACCTTAGTCACTTTAAAAATAGATCCCTTCCTAAATGACAGTTCCTCTTAGAGTACACATGAGAGGCCACCAGCAATGGCTTTCAGAGGCATTCAGTGTCACAGAGACTGTTCTTCCAAATGTTCACTGTCCTGTCAAAACCAGGTTCCTTAAATCAAAAGTGACTACATAAAAAAGTTACCAAAAATGAAAAGCAACGCTTGTATTGTAAATATTTAATCAATGAAGCCATTGAAAAACCAACCAGAACTACATTACGATGCTTCCTGACTCGTTTAAACACAACAGCCTCAAGAATACAAAATTTAAAGTAGAATCTAGTAACAAACATCCCTTCAAACACCAATAAAGTAACATCTACTAATATTCCAAACTAGATGTTAACATCCAAACACTCTTTAAATACCCAGACATATTCATCGATTGAGAAGAATGGAAGATTGACTCACACGGCTAACCCAGTGGTGGGCTTCTCGCATACAGTTGGAAAAATGGAGCATGCCAGCATGTCAAACCTGCTACCCATCAGTTCTAACAGATTAGGGTGAATCAGTGTCAGAGAGGAAATGAGGTGCCAGGTAATGTGAAATATCACCAGGGAAACAACTCCTGCAAAGATCTACATCATCTCTGATGCCAAGATGGCATGAAAAAAAGAATGCAAGACTCTGAAAAATGATCGCCTCTCTCTAATCTCAGGATGCAATTGTGCCAAAAAGAGGGAATTATATTCCCAGATGGAAAACAATCTTTGTTATCCCTAAGTAAAACATTTCAATCACACAGTCAAAAACATTCTTTAAAGGATTCTGATATTGTAGTATGATATGTGAGTAAGGCAGTATCCTTTTTATTTCTGTTCACACAATGGACAGACACTTACTGCAGAGAACTCTATCACCACGCTGTCTTCCCCCGGCCAAATAAATTCTGTTCCCAGGGCTCCCTCTCTCTGAATGCCTCATTGTCTAGCAAGTGCTTTTTCTGCCCCCAAAGCCTTGCTTATTGCCTACCAATTGGAAAAAGTTATGATGACAGCCAGAAAGAAATCAACACTCCAAAAGAGAACTCAAGGTATGAAAGTCAAGTCTCCAAAGATAAGGAAGGAGAAACGTTCAATAAACACAGGGAGTCATTCTCAGTCTTACTAATTATCAAATAAATTTACATTAAAATAACAATAGAGTACTGTTGAGCATATATTAAATTAGGAAAAAAGGAAAATTCTCAATGCTATCAATGTGGCATAACACAGAAATATAATGCTGTAAAAATAATGATGTATTAACTAGATTTTACTATTTTGGAATGTTATATGGTATTGTATATCCAGAATCATAAAAGTGTTTTTATATTTTGACCCAGTAATTAGAGAATTTATCCTAAAAAACTCTCAATCATAAAAATAATACTTGCATGAAGATGTTTATTACACATTCATCCATTCTTCTCCTGAGTTCAGTAAATCATTACTTTTATGACCATTGCTTTAAATTCTTTATCAAGTAGATTGCTTCTCTCCATTTCATTTAGTTCCTTTTCTGAAGTCTTGACTTGTTCTTTCGATTGGAACATATTCCTCTGTCTCCTCGTCTTGACTAATTTTCTGTTTGTTTCTATGCTGCAGGAGACTGGGGTTTGATCCCTGGGTTGGGAAGATCCCCTGGAGGAGGGCATGGCAACCCACTCCGGTATTCTTGCCTGGAGAATTCCATGGACAGAGGAGCCTGGCGGGCTACAGTCCATAGGGTCGCAAAGAGTCGAACATGAATGAGTGACTAACACACATGCACGCAGCTATATCAGCTCTCTCTCCTCATCTCGAAGAAATGGTCTTATTAAGAGATGCCCTTTGGGGTTCAAAAGCGCAGTCCTGCCTGGCCACCAGAGCCAGGAGCTCAGAGGCTGTCCCCTCTGTGGGCTGTGTGCACCCTGCTCTTAGGGCAGGACTGCAGCTGCGGTGGGGCACGGGTGGACAGAGCTTAGCTCCACTGGCAGTAAGACCCAGTTAAGGGGAGCTAACAGGTTAGATGGAGAATTCCAAATTGGTGCCCAACAGCAACAATACTGGCAAGGTAGCCTGAGATGATATAACTGGCTCCTGCCAGTGTCTCAGTCCCCAGGGAAGCATCTCACCTGGTTCCTGCCCCTCCAGCAGACACTTCAAAGTTAATATGTGGGTCCCCTTCATTTACAGGCTGCACACTTCTCAATCTGGTGTTTTTGCACTGATTCGGGTGACTAGTGAGTCTGTGCATGAGCCCTTTGAGAACAGGATCTCTGTTCTCTGCAGTTCTATAGTTTTCCTGGTCATATGTCCTATTGGTTTTCAAAAGCAGCTGTTTGAGGGGGGCTCATCTTTCCTGAGCAGGATCTAGGTGTTGGGAGTGCCTAATGTGGAGCTCAAATCCCTTGCTCTTCAGGGAAAAGATTTATACCTTTGTGGTTTCTCCCAGTTGTGGCTGGCCACAGCTGGAATGTGCTTTTTTCTTCCCTCATAGCGGCCATATTCCTGCCTTTCCTGCATGTCTTGATGCTGTCCAGGTTCTTTTCATCTAGTTTTCAGATGGAATTATTCCACATGTAGTGGTAGATCTATTGTGTCTGTGGGAGGAGGTGAGTTCAGGGTTTTCCAATGTTGTTGTCTTGAACTGTCTCATGCATGCTAAGTTGCTTCACTCCTCTCCAACTCTTTGGGACCCAATGGGACCCGCCAGGCTCTTCTGTCCATGGGATTCTCTGGGCACGAATACTGGAGTGTGCTGCCCTGCCCTTCTCCGGGGGATCTTCTCGACCCAGAGATCAAACCTACATCTCCTATGTCTCCTGCATTGGCAGGTGGGTTCTTTACCACTACCTCGGAAGCTCTCTCTCTGATAGTAATTATTTTTGTGCACCATTGATTTAGACAAGGTGCTTTGAGAAAAGGAAAAATATTCTTTTTGAACATAACAGAGTTTATGGAAAAGACCACCTCATCTAAATGTTCTCCACCCTGCAAATACAAAATAGGAAAGGAATTTCTTTATTTTCTGAAAAAGATGTTAGTTGATATTCTGTACTAACCCAGGATAAACTAGTTTCTCATAAAATTCTAATTCTTGTGCCTGCCTCATATAATAAAAAGAACATTAGCATTTAAATTCTTGGGTTTTTCATAACTATTCTCTTAAATAAGAAAAAACAATGTATAGAAATAACTATGGACATTAATATATTTAATTGATAATAAACTTTTCCCTTAAACTTTATCTTTGTTTTTCTCACTGGTCAGATATGGAAGTGATTTGTAAAGGAGATAATACTTGATAATGCTAGCTAATAACTTATATTAAATTCTCTCCTGGTTTCCACTTATCTAGAAACGTATTTTTCAGACTTCTTTTAAATTTGCTCCTCAAGTACTTCCCAACTATAACTAACTTTGTTTTGGAGCATCCTTGTTCAATAGTAACTAGATATTGAATTTACTCACACGGCAGAAACTGAGGTAAAGTCTTAGAGGTAGTATAGTTCAGACTCAGATTTTGTTTCACTGCCTCAGCCTCCTATTAGCATTTAGGGAATTCTATTTTCTTTTTTTAAGTTAAATTCTATTTTTTATTCTTTTCAATTTTAAATTCTGTTTTAATTCTTTTAATGGTTTGAAATTGCGTGTGAACAGCATCTGGGGGAGGTAAACTTGCATCTTGTGCCATGGATTGTTTACAGGTAGTGTTTAGCACCAAATGTCTTTCATATTTACCAAATGGCGAGGGACAGAGGGTGGTAGTTGCACGTCATCTCTCCAAGCATCATATCTAGACTTGGGAAGGCTTGCTCTACTAGACAAATGGCCTCAGGCCATTTCAGTCCAGTGTGTGAAACTGGACTTCCCAGATGACTCAGTGGTAAAGAATCTGCCTGTCAATGCAGGAGACACGGGACACCTGGGTTCCATCTCTGGGTCAGGAAGGTCCCCTGGAGGAGGAAAAGGCAACCTGCTCCAGTATTCTTCCTTTGGACAGAGGATCCTGGGGGTGCTACAGTCCATAAGGTTGCAAAGAGCCGGACGTGAGTGAACACGAGCACGTACACACAGTGTGTGAAATGAGAGGAGGCAGGGTCGATTTCTAGGAGTCATGAAGTATGGCAGACTGGAGACAAGCCTGGGAGTGATGGGCTCTGGATAAAACTAGGAAGGCAGTTTGGATCCAAATCATGGCAAAGCAAAACGTTAGTGCTTGGTCCTGGACGAGAAGTATTATGAGACCATATATTTAGTTCCTGATCATCACCACTCTGTTCTCCTTGGCACCATGATAAGCATCAAGATTATTTTCACACATAAAACCTTCCCCAGCAAGACAAGCCATTAACACCCCAAATCGGCTGGCAAGCCACACTGAATATCCTTCCTGCACACTTCCGCAATGATTCTGGCTCTTTCTGAGGTCTTCCTTCTTTACACCCCTATCACATTTTATGTTGTTTCAACCATAACTCTCAGCTCTTAATATCTGCCATCTATTATTCCTCATTTTTTCCATGTATCATCTGGTTCCTCATCAATACTATGAATTACAAGGTACTGGTATAACATATTTTACACTTGCGCATGGCTGTATGATTGGCGAGTGACAAATTTGTACTTATTATTAATTAATTTTTCTTCTAATGACAACAGTCGGAAAATTCTCTTATTTATCTTTCTTTTTAAAACACACACCACATCGCACTCATTACAATGTATAATTAGAAAATTACTCAATTATTCAGTGAGGTACTGAGCAACAGTCAAGTGCAAAGCTGTCAACAGGGCTGACTCTACAATGGGTCCTTGGAAAGAATCAATGCATATTAAATTGAGGAACAAAAGGAAATATACTTGAAGCTTCTTTTTATGGAAAATTAAATAATATGTTTCTAAGAGAAACAGATTCATAATGATAATTAAATGGATACAATTCTTAAATAGGCAAAGCTTTTATAATAGTAAGATGTAGACAAACCAGACAACTAGGAAACTTAAAGTACATTTTAAATCCAGATTGCAAAAATTCTTCACATGAACAATTCCTTTAATGAAACGTGTACACTATTTTCTATAACTTAATTTGATAGTCAAAGGGGAAAATCTTCTAGATGTCAATGGACTCATCTGTCAAGTTAGTTACAGAATGAGGGATTGCCCTTTCATAGAGGTTTGGTCAGCTCTGTGAAACCTCCACCTCCAGCCGATCCTCTCTTTAACGCCTTTTCACTGCTTAGGACATGGGCCAAGCTCCAGAAACATGGTTCATAGTAATGACCTGGCTGACCCCATCTTCTCCTTCAGCTCCTGGTCCCTAAGCCCCTGGTCCAACTAGGATGCAACAGGGAATTTTTTTCAGTTCCTCAAGCCTTATGCTTTTCTCCAGCCCTCTAAATCCATTCTTTTCTCTGCTTAAATCACTCTTTCTTTCCTTTCTTCTGTTGACTGGATAATTTCTGTTCTTCCTCAGCCTTAAGAAGTCTTCTCTGGTCCTGTGCCTTCCTCTCACAGTCAAGGTTAGCTGCGTGTGTGTGAAATTGCTTCAGTCGTGTCCAACTCTTTGTGACCCTATGGACTGTAGCCTGCCCAGGCTCCTCTGTCCATGGGATTTTCCAGGCAAGAATACTGGAGTGGGTTTCCATGCCCTCCTCCAGGGAATCCTCCTGACCCAGGGATCGAACCCACATCTCTTTAGTCTCCTGCGTTGACAGGTGGGTTCTTTACCACTCGAGCCACCTGGGAAGCCCCAAGGTCAGCTACTCCCTCTTTTAGGCCTTCAGTGTCTCTGCACCTCTATCACTGCACTGTTGCACTATAATGCAATTGTCAGGTTTTTTGTTTTGTTCTGGTTTTTTGCCTTTATCCCCCACCAATACATGGAGAATTCTTTGAAAACAGCTACCATCTATGATTTCCAGTACAGGGTGTAAATCTTAATTATTAGAATTACCCACAGATAAGGCTTCTGAAGTTTGTAAACTCGCATTGTTGCAAAAATGGATGTTGTGGTGGAAGATACCATGTGTATTTGCTAATAAACTCCAGGAAAAAAAGAAACATTTGCTTTCAAAGAGGAACAGCTCAGTCTTTGAAGAATTCTTTACGAAGTTTGTCAGCCAACTTTATTTTTAATTGAAAAGAGTAAAAAGACAACTACAAAAAGTTCCTATCTGCTAAATATTGCTCAAATGCTTCACATAAAACCTAATACCCTAGAAACACTTAGTAGTTGCAGCCATCCCTCAAGGGCTCAAAGCCAATACAGAGAGCACCAAATTTATGAGATGAACGCACAGATTTTATGTCTACAAACATAATTCCCTTTTGAATTGAAGAGGATGTTATAAATTCTTTGTGTCTAACATTTGTAAAGATAAGAACAATAGAAGAAAAACTGCCACAACCCACCTTGACATGTCTACAATAGAACTACCCATCAGGCTGAATTGATGGGAGAGCAAAACAGCAGAGAGTTTCAGGAACTAAAATAGAACTTTTTTTTTTTTTTTTTTTGGCAAAGCTTCTTGCCTTCCTGTGTTCAGCTGAAAAAATACGTGCGTAATAATTATTAGAATTTCTGAGAACACATCTTTTCCTGTTTTTTTTCAGAGCTTCCTTAATGAAAATTTGTTCAAGTCTCCAGACTTAGTGTCTTTTCTTCAAGGTCCCAGTTGCTCTTGTATGAATGAAATACCTTGAGACTAAAATTGATGTCAGAAAAAGTGTTTTTCAGCATTGAACTTTTATTCTGGAAATCATTTCATCACAGGATCAGATTGAAGTGATCTAAAATCTTCAGTTCAGTCTTACATGGGACAAAGTCAGCTGCTGGTGGGACTTCGGTTTGTCCCTCCCCATGAACTTTAGGTCTGGGTGCAATCAGTGAAATTCAGGGCAATGAGCTGCAGCGGCTCAGCCAACTGGATTTACATCCTGGTTCCAGTAACAGCTACTGGGCCTTGGACAAGTCAGAAACTCTGTGTACCTCCATTTCCTCATCTAAAATGTGGGTCATGATGGCAGCCATCTTCTTTTTATTCCTTTGAGAACTAAATAATACAATTATTGGAAAACACTTAGCATTAGTTCCCATCCAGATGACCAGTGGGCAAATATGGCCCATCAGTTCAGTTCAGTTCAGTTCAGTTGCTCAGTCATGTCCAACTCTTTGTGACCCCATGAATTGCAGCACATAGACATCTTTTATTTGATCATTTTGGGTGATAAGAAATTGGCTTAGTGGCCACTTTAAAAATCAAGGAATTTCCCATAAAAAGTAAGATTTCTGGCTTCTTGAAAAAGCAAGAGGTCAAGTAGCAGATACTGTTAGTTGGTGACCACCCATATACCCATGTGTCTGCTATGGCTTACAGGGGCAATTCCCTTATCAACCAAAAGCTCCCCACTTCAAGCTATCTCCCTGCGTACAGTTATCATTGCCAGCCTCACAGTCCTCAAGAGCATGATTCTGGGTTGTGCCATAAGCAGTCTCTCAGGAGGTTTTCAAGGCTGATTAAACCTAGGTTGCCCACATGCATTAATATACTTTAAAGAACAAAATTTTATTTTTTATGGCAGCTTTAGGTTCACAGCAAAATTGATCAGAACTGCAGCAAGTTCCCTTATACTCCTGCCCCTACACGTGCATAGCCTCCCCTTCTATCAATACCCCCCACCAGAGTGGTACCTTTGTCAAAATCAGTGAGCCTATATTGACAGATCATTATCACCCAAGTCCATAGCTTACACTAGTGTTCACACTCCATGGTCTGCATTCTATGAGTTTGGACAAACATATATTTA
Source organism: Bos taurus (assembly GCF_002263795.3). Taxonomy (NCBI): domain Eukaryota; kingdom Metazoa; phylum Chordata; class Mammalia; order Artiodactyla; family Bovidae; genus Bos; species Bos taurus. The sequence continues at coordinate 32,869,201 of NC_037336.1, forward strand.
TTACTAACAACATGTGTCCATCATTACAGTATCATACAGAGTGGTCTCATTACCCTACAAAATCTTCTGTGTTAATACATCTTTTATTAGCTTTCATCCCTCTCAGCTGCACTTACCCTTTTCCTCACCATGCTTCCTGGGACCCACTCCCAAATAAACTAACAGTACCCAAATTCTGCTTCCCAGGTGGAGCAGGGGTAAAGAATCACCTGCCAATACAAGAGACACAGGAGATGCAGGTTCAATCCTTGGGTTGGGAAGATCGAAATGGCAACCCCCTCCAGTATTCTTGCCTGGAGAATCCCATGAACAGAACAGTCTGGCCAGTTATAGTCCATGGGGTCCCAAAGACTTGGACACGACTGAGTGAGCACACACACACACCCAAATTCTAATCTCAGGATCTGCTTTTGGACAGATCATGGTCCTGTCTTTTAGATCAGCAACACCTGGAGCTAATAAGCAGATGCAGCCCCCAACTCCTCACAGACCCCACCACTCACACTACGCTGCACAAACACTTTCCCGTGGCCCACTGTCTGTGGACCTCTGAGCTTGCAACCCAAGAGCCGGACCAGCCCCTTAATTTCTCAGAGAAAGCCACTGAACACAAACAGGAGCAATGATTGCCCAATTACATAGAATTTCAATCTGGGCTAGAACCCAAAATCTATGGCTCTGAGTCCTGGGCTCTCAGATGCCCCATTTTCCCTGAAGCAGATGCCACTTATCATCAGCCTAAGAAATTCCTGTTTCCTTGTTTATAAATATTTTCTTGTCTTCATCAATTTCAATGCCCTCCTCTTCACTTGGATTTCAAGTGGATGAAGCTTGGGATTCCAGAGGAGAGAATATTTCTAGGCAGGAGAGGCTTCATGACTGAGCACCCACAGTCACCTCCCTGCCCTTGCACTCCTGAGGGGATGCTGCTGATTCAAGCAGAAGAAAAGAGAAGGGTCAGATGGCAGCCCCAGAGACAGGACAGTGAGAGATCAGATGAAGCTCTGGGAATCTGGAGGAGAAAAGAGGGAGGAAAATGGATAGAAATTCTTTCCAATGAGATTAGAAAATCTAATTTGACTTCCTTCCTGTCTCAAAAATCCATCTGCAATTGAAAAATGTAGATAAAATCAATCTTGATATATCTTCAAATTGGAAAATGTGAGTCAGAGATCCTAGATGGAGGCCAAGTTCTACTCTCTAAATTGCTGTGTGACCTTTGGCAAGTAGCATTAACTCTCTGATACTTTGTTTCCTCATCTGACATATGGGTATAACGGTAATCCCTGCTTACTGCTCTACTAACTCCAATCATATGTGAAGTACTCACAATATTCTAGGCACTACACTGGGAACTTTATGTATATCTTCCGGTTTATTCTCAATTTTGAGATTGGTTGTTATTGCCCTCATTTATCCGATAAGGAAACTGAAGCTAGAAGGCTTAGCCACATACCCGCAGTCACAGCTGTGAAGGCTGTACCTGAAATTCATGCCCAAGCTGATCAACTTCACAGCCTGTGCCCAGATCTCCATGCTACTCTTTGAAAAAGCACGTTGTAATGAGTACTAACATTATGAACCTCACATTTGAAGTATCATTAATCAATTTGAGAATAGATAGGAATGCAAAGGAGTCTCATTAATAGAACTGGTATTGGTTTCATGGTACCGTGAAATTTTAGCCACTATCACATTTTGGTCACTTATTGGTGACATGCCACAGTTCAGTCAAGTTGCTCAGTTGTGTCTGACTCTTTGCGACTCCATGGACTGCAGCACACCAGGTTTCCCTGTCTATCACCAACTCCTAGAGCTTACTCAAACTCAAATCCATCAAGTCGGTGATACCATCCAACCATCTCATCCTCTGTTGTCCCCTTTTCCTCCTGCCTTTAATCTTTCCCAGCATCAGGGTCTTTTCCAATGAATCAGTTCATCACATCAGGTGGCCAAAGTATTGGATTTTCAGCTTCAGCATCAGTCCTTCCAATGAATATTCAGGATTGATTTCCTTTAGGATTGACTGGTTTGATCTCCTTGCAGTCCAAGGGGCTCTCAAGAGTCTTTTCCAACACCACAGTTCAAAAGCATCAATTCTTCAGTGCTCAGCTTTCTTTATAGTCCAACTCTCACATCCACACATAACTACTGGAAAAACCATAGCTTTGACTATATGGACCTTTGTCAGCAAAGTAATGCCTCTGCTTTTGAATATGCTATCTAGGTTGGTCATAGCTTTTCTTCCAAGGAACAAGTGTCTTTTAATTTCATGGCTGCAGTTATCATCTGCAGTGATTTTGGAGCCCAAGATAATAAACTCTGCCACTGTTTCTACTGTTTCCCCATCTATTTGCCATGAAGTAATGGGACTGGATGCCACTACAAACAAAGCTAGTGGAGGTGATGGAATTACAGTCGAACTATTTCAAATCCTAAAAGATGATGCTGTTAAAGTGCTGCACTCAATATGCCAGCAAATTTGGAAAACTCTGCAGTGGCCACAAGACTGGAAGAGGTCAGTTTTCATTCCAATCCCAAAGACGGACATGCCACGGTCATTACTGAATTTTGAGGAGAGTCAGATTGGAGACAAATCACATTTTACTTTGTGATAACAGTGTATGAAAAGGCATTAAGTTAGTCATAGTGTTAAAGATGTTATAATTTGCTTACAAAACCAATACACTTTCCAAAAGCACATGTGTCTGTAGATTCTTGCATTATTGTAGGAACGTGTTCACAGATTTCTTTAAATGCCTGTGCATTTGAATATTTGGCTTCAAATAATTCAAGTACTCTATAACAACGGAGAAGGCTATGGCACCCCACTCCAGTACTCTTGCCTGGAAAATCCCATGGACGGAGGAGCCTGGTAGGCTGCAGTCCATGGGGTTGCTAAGAGTCAGACACGACTGAGCGACTTCACTTTCTCTTTTCACTTTCATGCATTGGAGAAGGAAATGGCAACCCACTCCAGTGTTCTTGCCTGGAGAATCCCAGGGACGGGGAAGCCTGGTGGGCTGCCATCTAGGGGTCACACAGAGTCGGACACGACTGAAGTGACTTAGCATAGCATAGCATAGCATAGCATAACATAGCAAGTGTACGATTATCTTGTTGAGTCACAATGTCATGAAAAAAGGATCCTGTCCAACCACCTATTTTCTCATCCACTAACTGACCTGAGTATCAATCCCAGATAAAACAGATACCTGGGAAAATGAACAAATGATGACAATGTCAAGAGAAGGAGAAAAATGAATCAGGCCATATGATTATAGCATCCTTCTGTGGTTCCTCCAATATATGTCTCACTGGAATAAAATCATCAGCATCATCTCTAAGTATATATCTAGGCTGTTGGGGGTGGGCCCCATGCACTGAGACATTGCCCCTTCATCCTCCTTTTAGAAGCTCATATACACCCAGGCAGAAAATACCCAGTGAATTCCAAAGACATAGGAGTCAAGCGTGAGGGTTTTTGTGCAAATGTGATTGGGAAGAGAAGGAGGAATGTGAGAGGCGACTTCAGAAATTAAGACAAATAGCTGTGGGAGCTAAATGTCCAAAAGTAAATTTCTGGACTTCAAAGCTTCTCTATCAGTTCAGTTCAGTACACATCCATCAAGAGCTTCCTATAAGGCAGTCCCTGTGCTGTGTCCTTGCTACCCCTTGAGCCACAAACAGCATCTATCTAGTGAACTTGATCTCTTAGACCTTCTTAACTCAGACAACTGACAAATTGCTATGTTTACAGCTAGCAGCCTAGGAACTATTGCTTTCTTGTATGTTTTTCCTTCCTGGTGGCAAAGCATATCTTATTTCAAAATCTCTCCATGATGAGTGATGCAACCTGTGATGGAAGACACAATTCCAAAATGTGAAATTTCACCAGTTCTAATGTCACAAAGCCAATCATTTGAGAGTAAATATGTCAGACAAGGAGTCATTTCTCTGACAATTCATATTTTGCCTTTGAAAGAAATGGCATAATAAATAATCTGGAATTATTTTCTTGAAAAACTTTCTTCCTATCTAGTAGTGTATGCAAGACTTCATCTTGAAGTACTTACTTAAAACAGATTGCTGTACTTTATAATAGTACAAAATTTATCACATGAAGGATGTTCACAAGCTTTCTTTCTCCAATAGCTCCTAGCTCCCTCTCTTCCTTCCAAAATTAGAAGGAGAACATCTTGTGGAAAGAAAGGTTGATTCTGTTTCATGATAAAGTGCCGAGAAGAAAAGGGTGATATTGAGGAATAAAAAGAATTTAACTGAATGGGGAAGAGAACAGTTTGGGGTATAAAGATAATGGACAAAAGTAGAAAGAGGGTTTTTTAAAATGCAGCTATGAGCTGTGTTGCTTTTCCCCCCTTCAAAAAAACCTGAGTAATTCTCAACTATCCGGGCTGTTAAGGGTCAATTATTTTGGCTCTTCAGCTGTGCATCTGACCACACTGCCCCACGAAGGCTGAACCAGGTGTGTCTGAAAGAGAAGCAAATGTTCGGGGTCTCCTGTCACAGCCTCTCAGCTGTTGGTGACTCAGAAAACACCTTCGCTGATCCAAAAGGAAAAGCCCTGGAGAAGAATTTCAGGCCACTCTCATGAAGGAAAAAAGATTTCGGAGAAATGGAAGGAAATGAAAGAACTGTTTAGAGACAAGAAGAAAGATGGGAAGACCAGGTGGCAGGGCAGGACAAGACAGGCAAAGGAGAGGAGCCCTGGACTGCAGCCCTAAGTGTGGAGCTGAGGTTCCTCACACCCTGGAACAGCCCATCATGGCCACGGATGATGGGCAGAACGGGAACCCACCTGAGTCTCCTGTGCGCGAAGCATCGGGACCAAACTGAAGGGAACGTTTGCTTTGTGGCTGCCCAAGGGCTTCCCTGTCACATCCGGGCAGGTGGCAGGCCTGCACCCGGCGGGGGGCATCCTGCCCCCCACATCCCACAGCAAGTGGCCGGCTGCTGCATTCAGGGCAATCAGGAGAGCGCGGACCATCCTCGCTGCCCTCGTCTGTCAGTAATCACCACGGACTTGTCAAAACCAAGGGGAACAGGTCAAGCCTGTACAGACAATGGAGAAAATCAGATTCTCCCCAAAGGCCTCTTGTAAAAGCAATTCTGAAAGCAGTGACAGAGGGGAAAAACAATTTTTTTCTGTCGACCTCAACAAAGGACTTTAGGATATTTCTTCACAATGCCTTTCTGGGAGACCTGACACAGGTCAGAAAGTGAAATTTCTAAAAAGTTCCAGAGCTGTTCAACACACTTGAAGAAGTTTCAGAACAAAAGGATTGAGTGTGAGCGAATATGTCTAACACCATTGATTTCAGGTTTAGATAGAAATACCAATTAAATATGAACCTCTATGTTCATTCACTAATCTGTTAAATGGGGGCTTCCCTGGTGGCTCAGTGATGAAATATCCGCTTGCAATTCAGGAGACCAGGGTTCGATCCCTGGTTCAGGAAGATCCCCTGGAGAAGGGAATGGCAACCCACTCCAGTATTCTTGCCTGGAGAATCCCATGGACAGAGGAGCCTGGCAGGTTATAGTCGATGGGGTCGCAAAGACTTGGACACGACTGAGCTACTAACACTTTCACTTCACTTTCAATCTGTTAAATATTTAATAATGTTTATACCTCTAGATACCAGGTAAACAGTTGAAAATAAGATAGACATGATCCCTCCCTCTTTTTTACCTGAAACCTTGAAGAGGTACCATTTACATGCCCCAAAATGCCATCACCTTCTCCTATACAAATCATAAAAAGAGTCCATTTAAGGAAAATACAAAGGCCCATTCAGAGTTCTCCTCTGTGAAAGAGCTACTGATAAGACCCACTCTGTTTTCCTAACTCTTCTTTAAATTTATTTTTGATTGGAATGTAATTGCTTTACAGTGTTGTGTTACTTCCTGCTGTATGACAACGTGAGTCAGCTATATGTATGTATGTATCCCCTCCCTTCTGGGCCTTCCACCCATCCCCAACACCCTACCCCTCTAGGTCATCACAGAGCACCTAGCTGAGCTCCCTGTGCTATATACCAGCTTCCAACTAGCTAGCTATTTTACATATTCACCCACTCTTTCTAATTCAAGAGTGAAGGTAGACACAAGTAGAAGCCCAGGCTGGCTCTTAACCAGTGAGCTTAGTTAATGTTCTGTTAGTGCTTAAAGGTCCAAAATAATAGGTAAGCAACTTGTAAGAAAGAGGCATCAATGTTACAATTCTATTTACTTATTCTTTAAAATATGTATTTATTGAGCACCTGTTAGGGACAGGCCATGTGTGTACTGCTGAAGAGCACGCTGGAAAGTGAAGTACATGGCTCTGTTCTCTCACGGCCACCATTCTGCCTAGTGACATAAGTCATCCTTATCCACAGAACACTAACCACGCAGCATACATCACAGCAGATGCCAAGTACCAATCGAGCTGCCAACGAAATAAGCAAGATCGGTATCTTGGGTATACTGCAGAAACTGCCAACATAACCTTTCCAAATGAAACTAATTATTTCTCCTTTCACCATGCTCCTCCTCTGTTTTCTATTTCAGTTAATGAAGGCAACTTTCACCCAAGCCAGCCTTCCAAAGCTTGCCTTTTCCCAAATGTTCCACATTTCAGTTGGTCACCAACACCGGTAGTTTCTAAGGCAGAACTGTCCCTTAAATCAGCCCCTCCTGTTCATTTATTCTGTCACTATCTACATTCAGGTGCTTATCATCATCCATCTGGACTCTCCCACCAGACCAACATGACCCACCATCTTCTTTCTCCCCCTATCTAAGAGGATCCTCCATACTGCAACCAGGTAACATTCTCCAGATTTCTTTCCCCTGTAGCTCTGAAGTCTAAACTCCATGACAAGGCATGGGAGGCTCTGCACAACCTCCTGCAACTCAGTGCCCAAGTGTTTGGTGATTTCCATCACTAATCGAACTCACAATGTTTACTCCTCACATTTTGATGTCTCTGCATTTTCACACATGGTCTGAAATAGCCTTCCTCAACTTCCCCTCACAAACTCCTACTCATCCTTTGAATCTCTACTTAAGTAGAAGTAGCTGTTTCTTCTTCTGTGCCCCCAATCAACATGTTTCATTCTCATCAGTTATGGCACTCATCATGCTTAATCATAATTATCTGCTCATTTGGCTAACATCTTCACTCAATAATGGGCTTTGCAATGGCAGGGATAATGTCTTACTTCTCTTTGTATTCCTAATGCTTACCACAGTGCTTGGTACATAGTGAATGTTCAATGAACAACATGGCAAGTTCTCAAAATATGAGTGGATGGATGTATAGGAAAGGGGAAAAGAAATAAATCCTATCAGAGCAGTCAGGAAAGACAAATTCATGAAACTCAGTAAATCTCAAACAGAACAAATTAAAAGGATACTATACTTATATACATCATAACCATGTGACTGAAGATTAAAAATAAAGAAAAATTCTTGAAATGAGCTAAAGAAAATAAAACATTACATAAATGAAGCAAACATTCAGATAATCATGGAATTCTCATCAGAAACTATGGAGGTCAAAAGACAGTATAACAACATCTTTAAAGTGTTAAAGGGAAAAAGCTGCCAAACCAAAATTCTACATTCAACAAATATATCATTCAGGAATAAAGGCAAGATAAATATTTCTAGAAAACCCTAAGGAATCTAAAAAAAGAAATCTATTATATCTAATCAGTCAAGATAGGTTGCATGATATAATATCAATAAACAACAATCATTTTTTCTATATACTAGAAAAGAATAATCCAAAACTGAAATTAAGAAAACAATTCCATTTACAATAGATTAAAAAAGGAATCAACTTAACAAAAGAAAACACATGTAGATTGAAAACTACAAAGCAATGTTGAAAGAAATTAAAGAAAATCTAATAAAATGGAAACACACCCCATGTTCTTTGATTGGAAGACATAGTATCATTAAAATGCAGTACTCCCCAAATCAATCTACAGATTCACCACAATCCTGATAAAGTAAGACATTTTTAGATAAAGAAAAACTGAAAGAAATTTTGTCCTGAGTTCTGATTTACAAGAAATGCTAAAGAAAGCTATTCAGACTGAAGAGAAAAATAGTATTAGAAGGAAACTTGGTTCTTCAATAACAATAATGACAAAAAAATTAGAAATTGAGAACTGTGTAGAAATATATTAAAGACTGGATTTCTCCACTTAAATTCTTTAAAATGGTCTGCTTTACATGTAAAAATTGAAACATTTTCCAATGGGTTTTCAAGTGTAGATTTAATATATATGACAACCATAATATTAAAAAAACAGCAAAAGGGCATGGTCATGGGATTTATCTAACAGTAAGATTTCTATATTTTACCTGAAGTGGTACAATATTAACTCTAAGTAAACTGAAAAAAAATTTAAAGCAATATAGCAAAAAAATCAAAACATAATTTAAAATTAAGTACCAAAACACACTTAAATAATTCAAAAGAAGGCAAAAAAGGGGAACAAAAGAACCAAAAACAGAGTGGTCAAAACAACAAAAAAAAATAAATAAAATGGTAAAGCAATATCCAAAAAATATTTAATATTATGTTAAATGCCAATGCTCTAAAGTCCCTAATTAATAGGCAGAGACTGACAAAAAGTGGATAGAAAGCAAGACTCAACTAGATATCCTAAAAAAAGCCATACTTTAAAAAGTAAAACAGAAAGATTGCATAAAAGTGGATGGTAAAAATATAATATGCAAAAATTAATTATATGAAAACTATAGAGGCTGCAGTCCATGGGGTCGCTAAGAGTCGGACACGACTGAGCGACTTCACTTTCACTCCTCACTTTCATGCATTGGAGAAGGAAATGGCAACCCACTCCAGTGTTCTTGCCTGGAGAATCCCAGGGACGGGGGGAGCCTGGTGGGCTACCGTCAATGGGGTCGCACAGAGTCGGACATGACTGAAGCGACTTAGCAGCAGCAGCAGCAGCATAGATGGTATATTAATATCAGGTAATATAGACAGCAAAATAAAATGCGTTACCAGACATAAGGAGAAATCTTTCATGATGACAAAAAAATTCATCCAGAAAAACAATTATAAATGTATTTGTGCTTGATAATAGAGGTTCAAAATACACAAAACAAAGATTAACAGAATTAAAGTGAGAATCAAGTCACTCCAAAAAATCACACTTAAAATTCATCTCTCAGCAACTAATAGACACCCCCCGTAAAAAAATCAGCAAAGACAAAAGATCTGAACAACACTATCAAAAAACTTGACCTTACTGACATTTGTAGAATACAACATCCTACAACTGCAGAACATACCCTTTTTTTCAACTGCACATATGTATTTACCAAGATAGGCCATAAACTAGGTTTCACCACAAGTCTCAAGAAATTTAAAATAAATATACAAATATATTCTCTGTTCACAACTGAATTGAATTAGAAATTGCTAGTATTGAGGCACTAAAGAAAACCTCAACTGTCTGGTAATTAAACCACATTTCTTAATAATATATGTATCATGATCACAAAGGACAGCATAAAATACTTTTAACTGAGTGACAATAAAAACCAAAATATATCAAAATTTGTGGGATATAGCTAAAGTAGTGCTTTTAAGAAAACAGAAATGCTAGTATTGGACAAGAAGAGAAAACTAAAATTAATAACCCAAGGTTCAACCTTAAGAAGCTAGAAAAATAAAAGTAGAGTAAACTCAAGGGAGAATGAAGGATATAACAAAGGTAAAAGCAGAAATAAATAGAACAGAAAACAAAAGAGAAAATGAACAAGGCTAGAAGTTGATTCTTTGAAAAGATCAACAATTGACCAATTGAAAATTTAACAGTTACCAGCTACACTGATTAAGGAAAAGGAGAGAGAACAGAAAGCTCTAACAGGAAAGACATATCAACACATATCTTACAGACATTAAAAGATAATAAGAAACTACTCTTGAGAGTCCCTTGGACTGCAAGGAGATCCAGCCAGTCCATTCTGAAGGAGATCGGCCCTGGGATTTCTTTGGAGGCAATGATGCTGAAGCTGAAACTCCAGTACTTTGGCCACCTCATGCGAAGAGTTGACTCATTGGAAAAGACTCTGATGCTGGGAGGGATTGGGGGCAAGAGGAGAAGGGGACGACAGAGGATGAGATGGCTGGATGGCATCACTGACTCGATGGATGTGAGTCTGAGTGAACTCCGGGAGTTGGTGATGGACAGGGAGGCCTGGCGTGCTGCAATTCATGGGGTCGCAAAGAGTCGGACACGACTGAGCGACTGAACCGAACTAAACTGAAGAACAACTTTATGCCAACACGACTTAGACGAAATGGGCAGATTTCTTGAAAGTTACAACTCAGGGAAGCTGACACAAAAGAAATGGAAACGGAATCGCCTTATTTCTATTAAAGAAACTGAAATCCTTATCAAAATTGCTCCCCAAAGAGAACTTCAGTCCCAAGTGGTTTTACTACTAAATTCTAAGAAACATTCAAGAAAGAAATAATAACAATCTTATACAAACTTTTGCAATTAGGAGCATGAGATACTGTTCAACTTGTTTTACAAGGTCAGTATAACCCAACACCAAAATCTGAGTAAGAAGATTATAAATCATATCTTAATGAAGTAGTAAATTTTTTCTAAAAAGTAGAGTCCTATTATTTTTATAATCCTGTAACAGTCTTGGACTACACACAAATGACTTTCGTTACAGAAGGGCCTCGAAGGACCCGATTATAATACAGCCTCCGGTGAAACATATAGTATAACATGTACTCTCTGGATAATTTTTATAATGATTTTGTTCTATAGCAGAGAAACTACAACCTGCAGGTCAAATTCAGCTCAGGTTCTTTTTTTTTTTTTTTTGGTAATGCCTGCAGGCTAAGAACGATTCTTACATTTTAAAAGTGTTGTTTAAAAAAAGAAGTGACAGCATCTACATGTGGCCTGCAAAACCTAAGATAACTCTTTGACCTTTATACACACAGTTTGCTATCCTTGTTAGAGTAACAAGTTTATAACAGGAAGTAATTTTATCATTCTACTATCAGGAGGTGAGGGTAGCCAACAGTGCTTAGAACCAGGACACCTGCCAGCCCTCCTGTCTTCTTCTCTACACGTACCTTCCGCTCCTTATTGATTCATTCATTCACTCAACAAATATGTGCACTCTCAGTCATGTCCGACTCTTTGCAACCCTATAGACTGTAGTCCACCAGTCTCCTCTGTCCATGGGAATTCAGAGTTGGACATGACTGAGCGACAAACACTTTCACTTCACTTTCACATACATACACCATATTACTATATTCATCAGTTAGTTTTGCTACTTTTATTTTTCACTTTTTTCCTTTCTCTCTCTGCTCCAGCCTGCCCACCCCCTTTTCTTTTTCTGAGTCAACTGATAGCAACTTTCAAACATCAAGTCACTTCACTCCTAAATCCTCAAGCATATATACCCTAAGAAAAAGGATATTCTCCTAGAAAAATCTCCATATCATTATCAAACTCAAGAAGTTTAACATGATACAATATTATTAGCTTCTCTACCATCCATTTCCCAATAATTATTCATAATTATTCAACTTTTCCCAATTGCCCTAACTATACTGTGTATGTGTGTGTTTATGGTCAGTCCAAGATCCATTTAATAATCACATATTGCATTTAGTTGTCATGTCTCTTTAGTTTCTGTGCTAGTGCTCAGTCATTTCCAACTCTTTGTGCCCCTTTGGACTGTAGTCTGCCAGGCTCCTTTGGACTGTAGCCTGCCAGGCTCCTCTATCCATGGAATTTTCCAGGCAAGAATACTGGAGTGGGTTGCCATCTCCTTCTCCAGGGGAATCTTTCTGACCCAGGGATCAAACCCATGTCTCCTGTGTCTCCTGCACTGCAGGCAGATTCTTTACCCATTGAGCCATCGGGGAAGCCCAAATATGTCAGTACAGTTCAGTCGCTCAGTCATGTCCGACTCTTTGCGACCCCATGGACTGCAGCACGCCAGGCCTCCCTGTCCATCACCAACTCCCGGAGTTTACTCAAACTCATGTCCATCGAGTCGGTGACGCCATCCAGCCATCTCATCCTTTGTCATCCCCTTCTCCTCCTGCCTTCAATTTTCCCCAGAATCAGGGTCTTTTCAGATGAGTCAGTTCTTCGCATCAGGTGGCCAAAGTATTGGAGTTTCAGCGTCAGCATCAGTCCTTAGAATATTCAGGACTGATTTCCTTTGTGTAGGGCCAGTCCTATTATTTATTAGTCACTACACCATTATATATACTGCAATATAATGATGTACCAGATAAGCACGCCTGCCCTCAATGCATCCACAGGTTCTACAGAAGAGGTCTCAGTGTTTATTCAATGAATGATTCAATCGTCCCAGCCCTGTCTTACCAGAGTCATGGGAGCAACAAGGATTAGATACACCCATCTTTTTGCTGTTGGGGCTTACTTTACACTATGCACTGGATGTCATGCTTCTCTGAACCTGACATTTCTCATCATTATAACAAAAAGGTAATAATACATTTCAAAATAAAAGATGAAAAAATTAATGTGAATGTATACAGATACAAATATATTATTGTAGCCTTATCTTCCTCAATTGAGTGTCTCAAAATAGTCAGTCCTTCTCCCAAATGGAAGCTCCTTTGTAAATCTCACATTTAAAATAAAACTAACACAGTTGAACATTAGGGAAAGATAATGCTGAGGAGGTCTTGTTAATGCATCCAAAAATAACATGCTACTTTAAAGTTAATGTAAAAATCTTCAGATCTAAAGGATATGCATCTTAATGTGCTAAAAAGCATTAGCTAACATTTACTTTGCCACTGATAATTATTTGGGTTCTAAATCCAGAAGGTGTAAGAAAGATTGTCAAAAAGAGTCAAGTGCAGCATTAATATGGGTAAAAAATAAAATATAATTCAACAAAATGCAACTGAGAATATTTTTCTGGATAAAGTGGTGGAATCAATTATTTATTTAATGAAATAGAAAAATTTGGTGATCCATCAGAGGGAATACATATTTGAGAGTGCTGAATGAGATGACCATGTTTATAAGGCAACATGGTGACCAAAATAATCATAATGACTTGGAAATGGAGGGAAAAACACCAAAAAGAGAAATAAGACTAATGGCACATCACCTGCAAACTTCAGTTCCCAGTGGATAAATTTTTTTTAAAAGGTGATAAAAGCTAAATAGGAACAATTATAACTTAAGAACTTAATTCGAGGGAAGGGATTTTAAACTATGAACAATATAGATTGAAAGAGTGAAGGTCAAGGAACTGAGTTGGCACTTGAAAGGTATTTAATAAGTTAAAGTCCTTTAAAGCCAATAGCATTTCTATGTTATAGGAGAGCACGATGATAAATCACAGCCTAGGGAAAAGAAGCAGACTGAATAATATCAAAGAGTTTTTTAAAATACCCACAATAACCTTCCTAACAATCATTTTTATTACACTGGAGTCACTGGGAACTGTTACTGGGAGAAAAATAACCTACATTGCATATAAATTGTGTAAGGTCTGATCCCTATTATTACTTTATAGCCATAGAGGGGAAGAGAAAAGGCAAAGGGAGGGATGGAAAGAGTAGGGGATATTTGAAGTTGAGGCATCTATTTCTACTCCACTTCACTGAGGCAGGAGCTTCTGACACCCTGATATGCCCAGCCCCAGCAAATGATTAATGTTTATCACAGGACCTCAACAAATCTCTCCTTTTTGAGGATATCCTTAGCCAGATTGCAGTATCCTCTACTTGGCTTCTACTTGTTTCTCCAAAGCTACACAAAATCACACCCTACTCAGAATAGATTAGAGCAGAAAGCATTCTGGCCAAGGCTCCTCTGATGGCCATGAGCCACTAGCCAAGATGAGAAGCAGCAAGGTAAGATACTCACTTGCTGACAGTGATGGGAAACACAGAACCAAAACCCCAGGCTAGATTATCCCATGTCAGTGTCCCAGGCCCAGGAATCACACACCGTCAAAGCATCACCTAAAACAATATCAGACACACATCTCTGACCATATCTCCGCCTACTCTACCCTTCCAGCTTTACTGTCCTTGGCATTCTGCAAACGTGTTAGACTGCTCTAGCCTCTGCAGTGCTGCACTTAGAATGTGATTCCCCCAGAGGGAAGCATGGTTTGCTTTCTCACCTCCTCCTAATTTTTAATGTCATCCTTCCCTGGCCACCCTTAAAATGGACCTCTTCCACATATACATACCCTGTCTCTACTTTTATCCAAAATACTTTTCACACTAAATGTACACTATAAAGTTTATTGACTTATTTGTTTATTTTCTCTCTGCCCTCACTGGAAGAAAGGAGAGGGAGAAGGATGCAAAGCCCAGTAAGTGGGAAAAGTTGGATAGTAAAATCCTCTTCCTTAGAGCTCAGTCATGTGCATTAACTAAGTGGTAAAGAATCCACTTGCCAACGCAGAAGACTTGGGTTCGATCCTTGGTGAGGGAAGATCCCCTGGAGAAGGAAATGGCAACTCACTCCAATATTCTTGCTTGGGAAATCCCATGGACAGAGGAACAGTCCATGAGGTCGCAAAAGAATCGGACATGATTTAGAGACTAAACAACAACAATTCACATTAGTATCTTGAAGGTTGCCAAGTATTACTAAAAAAATCAATCCTTTTCAGTAAAGAAATATTTTTAACTTTGTTAAACTTTTGTAAACAAAATATTTAATCTTGTAGCATTTATTAATAGCTATCAGAACACACAAGCTAAGGAACACAGCTAAGAGATGGTGCCCCTGTTTACTTTCTTTTTCCTTCAAGGAAAAATGACCAAAGTCATTCTTCTAAATGAATATAATTGTCTTTTGTAGACCCTTACTCTTCTCGATCACTACCCTGTGTATCTGAAGGACTTCCTGAAGCACCTCCATCTGTTTAATTACCACCTGCTCTGTTTCCTCTGCTAGTTCTCTCAATATTCTTTCTTTGTTTTCCTCAGTTGTTTCCAATCTACTCTTTCATTTTTAACTAGATACACTTTAAAAGTTAAAGTTTCTTCTTCTACACTTCTTGTCCTCAGATTGATCTTTTATTTTCAATCTTCACAGCTGTAATGATCTCATGACTCTAAACTAAATCCCAAATTATATTTCCAAAGACCAATTTAGACGGGGCCAATTGCTATCTTTTGCAAAAGAGCATAGTTTAAAAATCCAGCATCTTCATCCTCTTAAACCGGATTTTCATCCTCACCCCTCCCATTTCTGCCCTCTAGACATACCATTTTCCCTGTCCACAAAACTTTGAATGTTGGCTCTATCTTTACTATTTTCTCTTTCTTCTCTATATTCTTTCCTACCCCCACTACTCAGTGTTCTCACTCTTTGCACACTCTTTCCATGGTTACTGTGTTCTTTTGGCCCCTCTGCATTCCCCATCCTGCTTTTCTTCCCCCTGTGGAATATAACTACAACCTGACCAACCCCGGCTTCAGTGCAGTGGCTCTACTATGATCCTTTCTAATTTGCCCGTGTGTGCAAGCCAGACTCCTTGAAATATAAGCTTCCCTCCCTCACCTAAATACTTCCTCCTCTGTGTTAATCATCTCTATTTCTCTTTGTATTCCACAGTCATGACTATCCCTTCAGCTACTGATTTTCACTGATCTCACTAGACTCTTTCCAGAGCCTTTGAGTCTTTTGAAAAAGACTAAAAATGAAAGACAGAAAAAGTATTACAAATAAAGTCTCACTGATATTTACTATAGTGGAAAAGAAGAAAAATCAATACAAGAGATGGGAAACAGAGACATTTCCCGCTGAAGGTGTGTTGCCCGCCAGTCCTTATATTACAATCAAACTATCATATGAGTTAACAGAATGGAGCCGGCCATTGAAAACAAGAATAGTTAAAAGTCAGGTATAGATTTTGGATTTTGCTTTTGAATATGAAATCTGAGAATTAAAAAAAAATATGAACATAAAACTATAACTTTGTACCACATTAAACAACACTGGGTCATAAATGGTCATAAAATGGACATAAAACTAAGTGTAATTCTAACCTAAAAGTGAAACATCTAAAAGAAACAATGAGAAAAAAACCTTTGTGATGTCTTCGGGTTGGGAAAAAAACTATCATAAAAGACATAAAAAGTGTGGGCCATAAAAGAAAATACATAAATTTGACTTTATCAAATCAAAAACTTTTTCTCTAATTATCATATGACTAAAAACACAAGCTACAAACAGACTGGGAATAAAAACTGCAAAACACATATGTGATAAAGAGCTTATGCCTAGATTACATGAAGAACTCCTACAATCCAATCAATAAGAAGATTTTTAGGTGGGGGAGGGGACAAAAGATTTGACAGTTATTTTGCCATAAAGGAGAAACAGGTGGTCAATAAGCAAATGAGAAGATATTTATTATTATTAACTTATTAGGAAAGTGAGATACCTCTACACATCAATAAGAAGGGTGAAAATTAAAAAGACTCACCATTCCCAGTACTGGTGAGAATGTGGAGTAACTAGAACTTTCATGCACTGCTGCTGAGACTATAAAAAGCTACTACCTTTCTGCAACAGTTTGACAGTTTCCTACCAAATTGAACAAATATTTGCCATACGATACAGCAATCCCATGCTGAGGTATTTACCACAGATGGAAAAAAAAAAGATACATCCATTTAAAGACCTGCTTGTGAATGCTTCTAGCAGCTTTTATACAACTGCCAAAACCTGGAAACAACCCAAATGTTGATCAGCTGGGTTGAATGGACAAACAAATAAAATGGAATACTTCCATGATAAAAAGGAATAAACTGTTGATATATGCACCAATAAGAACAAATCTCAAAGCATTATTCTAAGTATGAGAAACCAGACACAAAAGGCTACATACTGCATGATTGTATACATATTCTATTTATTTCATTCTGGAAAAAAACACAGACAGAAATCTAACCAGTTGTTGCCAGGGTCTGGCAGTGGGACTGACTACAATAGGGCACCAGAAAGTTTCTGTCGTGTCTGAATGCACTCTCTCTCTCTCTCCATTGTGGTGGTTACACAACTGAATACTTTTGTCAAAACTCATTGAACTTCATACCAAAAAGGGTGAATTTCACTGCATATAAGTTGTACCTCAATAAACCTGGCTTTTAAAAAAAATAATCAAGATGTTTTAAAAACCAGAAAAGAGAAGGCAATTTATTTTTCTCATCTGTCCCCAACCATTTTCATACTGAAAATATGAAAATTTTTCTCCAAGCCAGGCTTCAGCAATACATGAACCGTGAACTTCCAGATGTTCAAGCTGGTTTTAGAAAAGGCAGAGGAACCAGAGATCAAATTACTAACATCTGCTGGATCATCGAAAAAGCAAGAGAGAGTTCCAGAAAGGCATCTATTTCTACTTTATTGACTATGCCAAAGCCTTTGACTGTGTGGATCACAATAAACTGTGGAAAATTGTGAAAGAGATGGGAATACCAGACCACCTGACCTGCCTCTTGAGAAACCTCTATGCAGGTCAGGAAGCAACAGTTAGAACTGGACATGGAACAACAGACTGGTTCCAAATAGGAAAAGGAGTACATCAAGGCTGTATATTTAACTTATATGCTTATTTAACTTATATATAGAGTACATCACGAGAAACGCTGGGCTGGAAGAAGCACAAGCTGGAATCAAGACTGCCAGGAGAAATATCAATCACCTCAGATATGCAGATGACACCACCCTTATGGCAGAAAGTGAAGAGGAACTAAAAGCCTCTTGATGAAAGTGAAAGAGGAGAGTGAAAAAGTTGGCTTAAAGCTCAACATTCAGAAAACAAAGATCATGGCATCTGGTCCCATCAGTTCAGTTCAGTACAGTTTAGTCGCTCAGTCGTGTCCGACTCTGCGCGACCCCACGAATTGTAGCACGCCAGGCCTCCCTGTCCATTACCAACTCCCAGAGTTCACCCAGACTCACGTCCATTGAGTCAGTGATGCCATCTAGCCATCTCACCCTCTGTCGCCCCTTCTGCTCCTGCCCCCAATACCTCCCAGCATCAGGGTCTTGTCCAATGAGTCATCTCTTCGCATGAGGTGGCCAAAGTACTGGAGTTTCAGCTTCAGCATCATTCCCTCCAAAGAAATCCCAGGGCTGATCTCCTTCAGAATGGACTGGTTGGATCTCCTTGCAGTCCAAGGGACTCTCAAGAGTCTTCTCCAACACCACAGTTCAAAAGCATCAATTCTTCGGTGCTCAGCCTTCTTCACAGACCAACTATCACATCCATACATGACCACAGGAAAAACCATAGCCTTGACTAGATGAACCTTTGTTGGCAAAGTAATGTCTCTGCTTTTCAATATGCTATCTAGGTTGGTCGTAACTTTCCTTCCAAGGAGTAAGCGTCTTTTAATTTCATGGCTGCAGTCACCATCTGTAGTGATTTTGGAGCCCAGAAAAATAAAGTCTGACACTGTTTCCACTGTTTCCCCATCTATTTCCCATGAAGTGATGGGACCAGATGCCATGATCTTCGTTTTCTGAATGTTGAGCTTTAAGCCAACTTTTTCACTCTCCTCTTTCACTTTCATCAAGAGGCTTTTAGTTCCTCTTCACTTTCTGCCATAAGGGTGGTGTCATCTGCATATCTGAGGTGATTGATATTTCTCCTGGCAGTCTTGATTCCAGCTTGTGCTTCTTCCAGCCCAGCGTTTCTCATGATGTACTCTGTATAGAAGTTAAATAAGCAGGGTGACAATATACAGCCTTGACGAACTCCTTTTCCTATTTGGAACCAGTCTGTTGTTCCATGTCCAGTTCTAACTGTTGCTTCCTGACCTGCATACAGATTTCTCAAGAGGCAGGTCAGGTGATCTGGTATTCCCGTCTCTTTCACAATTTTCCACAGTTTATTGTGATCCACACAGTCAAAGGCTTTGGCATAGTCAATAAAGCAGAAATAAATGTTTTTCTGGAACTCTCTTGCTTTATCCATGATCCAACGGATGTTGGCAATTTGATCTCTGGTTCCTCTGCCTTTTCTAAAACCAGCTTGAACACCAGGAAGTTCACGGTTCACATATTGCTGAAGCCTGGCCTGGAGAATTTTGAGCATTACTTTACTAGCATGTGAGATGAGTGCAATTGTGCGGTAGTTTGAGCATTCTTTGGCATTGCCTTTCTTTGAGATTGGAATGAAAACTGACCTTTTCCAGTCCTGTGGCCACTGCTGAGTTTTCCAAATTTGCTGGCAGATTGAGTGCACCACTTTCACAGCATCATCTTTCAGAATTTGAAATAGCTCAACTGGAATTCCATCATCTCCACTAGCTTTGTTCGTAGTGATGCTTTCTAAGGCCCACTTGACTTCACATTCCAGGATGTCTGGCTCTAGGTCAGTGATCACATCATCGTGATCATCTGGGTCATGAAGATCTTTTTTGTATAGTTCTTCTGTGTATTCTTGCCACCTCTTCTTAATATCTTCTGCTTCTGTTTGGTCCATACCATTTCTGTCCTTTATCAAGCCCATCTTTGCAAGAAATGTTCCCTTGGTATCTCTAATTTTTTTGAAGAGATCTCTAGTCTTTCCCATTCTGTTGTTTTCCTCTATTTCTTTGCATTGATCACTGAGGAAGGCTTTCTTATCTTGTCTTGCTATTCTTTGGAACTCTGCATTCAGATGCTTATATCTTTCCTTTTTTTCCTTTGCTTTTTGCTTCTCTTCTTTTCACAGCTATTTGTAAGGCCTCCCCGGACAGCCATTTTGCTTTTTTGCATTTCTTTTCCATGGGGAGGGTCTTGATCCCTGTCTCCTGTACAATGTCATGAACCTCATTCCATAGTTCATCAGGCACTCTATCTATCAGATCTAGGCCCTTAAATCTATTTCTCACTTCCTCCGTATAATCATAAGGGATTTGATTTAGGTCATACCTGAATTGTCTAGTGATTTTCCCTACTTTCTTCAATTTCAGTCTGAATTTGGTAATAAGGAGTTCAGAACCTGAGCCACAGTCAGCTCCTGGTCTTGTTTTTGTTGACTGTATAGAGCTTCTCCATCTTTGGCTGCAAAGAATATAATCAATCTGATTTCGGTGTTGACCATCTGGTGATGTCCATGTGTAGAGTCTTCTCTTGTGTTGTTGGAAAAGGATGTTTGCTATGACCAGTGCATTTTCTTGGCCAAACTCTATTAGTCTTTGCTCTGCTTCATTCTGTATTCCAAGGCCAAATTTGCCTGTTACTCCAGGTGTTTCTTGACTTTCTACTTTTGCATTCCAGTCCCCTATAATGAAAAGGACATCTTTTTTGGGTGTTAGTTCCAAAAGGTCTTGTAGGTCTTCATAGAACTGTTCAACTTCAGCTTCTGCAGCGTTACTGGTTGGGGCATGGGCTTGGATTACTGTGATATTGAATGGTTTGCCTTGGAAACGAACAGAGATCATTCTGTCATTTTTGAGATTGCATCCAAGTACTGCATTACGGACTCTTTTGTTGACCATGATGGCTACTCCATTTCTTCTGAGGGATTCCTGCCCGCAGTAGTAGATATAATGGTCATCTGAATTAAATTCACCCATTCCAGTCCATTTTAGTTCAATGATTCCTAGAATGTCTACATTCACTCTTGCCATCTCTTGTTTGACCACTTCCAATTTACCTTGATTCATGGACCTGACATTCCAGGTTCCTATGCAATATTGCTCTTTACAGCATCGGACCTTGCTTTCATGGCAAATAGATGGGGAAACGGTGGAAACAGTGTCAGACTTTGTTTTGGGGGGCTCCAACATCACTGCAGATAGTGATTGCAGCCATGAAATTAAAAGACGCTTACTCATTGGAAGGAAAGTCATGACCAAGATAGATAGCATATTCAAAAGCAGAGATATTACTTTGCCAACAAAGGTCCATCTAGTCAAGGCTATGGTTTTTCCAGTGATCATGTATGGATGTGAGAGTTGGACTGTGAAGAAAGCTGAGCGCCAAAGAATTGATGCTTTTGAACTGTGGAGAAAACTCTTGAGAGTCCCTTGGACTGCAAGGAGATCCAATCAGTCCATTCTAAAGGCGATCAGTCTTGGGTGTTCTTTGGAAGGAATGATGCTGAAGCGGAAACTCCAGTACTTTGGCCACCTCATGCGAAGAGTTGACTCATTGGAAAAGACTCTGATGCTGGGACGGATTGGGGGCAGGAGGAGAAGGGAACGACAGAGGATGAGATGGCTGGATGGCATCACTGACTTGATGGACATGAGTCTGAATGAACTCTAGGAGTTGGTAATGGACAGGGAGGCCTGGCGTGCTGCGATTCATGGGCTCACAAGGAGTCAGACACGACTGAGCAACTGAACTGAACTGATCAGCTTAATTACACATCTTCAAATCTTCTGAATAGCAAAATCAACATTCAGAGTGGTTCTAAAAGTTACCTGTGGCAAACAAAATAGGAATAAAAATTTTAAACTATAAAATGTCCACAACTCTGGGATTCACAACAAGGGTATTCACAAAACAAGAAATTGAGCAGAACCTCAAGTGTGATGTCAAACATTCTTACTAACACATCTGAAGTCAGAAAGACTTTTTCCTTTAATAAAAAGTCTTAAGCTAAAAGTGAACTCCATCTATAAATGAAGTATGCTGCTAAGTCACTTCAGTTGTGTCTGACTCTGTGCGACCCCATGGACGGCAGCCCATGAGGCTCCACCATCCCTGGGATACTCCAGGCAGGAACACTGGAGTGGGTTGCCATTTCCTTCTCCAGTGCGTGAAAGTGAAAAGTGAAAGTGAAGTCACACAGTCGTGTCCGACTCTTATCGACCCCATGGACTAGCCACCCACTATAAATTCAGAATGAAAATAACTAGCAGTTCCAGTCACACTGAACTACTTTCTGTCTCTGTAGTGACCATTATTTTCCCACCTCCAAGTCTTGCTTGCTGTGTTCTGTGCACAGGTTGTGCTAGTCTTCCCATTTCGTCACCTCTGAATCCTTTTGCTGTCCTTCAGGGTCCATTTCATGCTCTAAAAAGTTCAAGGTCCTTTTGAACATCCTCTTGATCAGTGGTGTGCTCTGCTTTTTGTGAATTGCCTGGTATCTCTTACAATTCCCCAGTTTCTGCAACAGACTTACGTGGGTACTGACATAATTAGTCTACTGGATTGCAAGCTTATGGATGCTGGAGGCTTGTGTGAGTCATCCTCAAACTTCCCACAGCACCTAGTACAGTGTCTTGAAGTAACAGGCACCCAATAAACATTTGTTGAATGACTGAATATTAAGAGTAGGTTGCATTTGATGTGATTGCAAAAAATGTGGTGCAAACACAGAAAATGGTCCACTTGAAATTTTTATTGACCTCTGTTTTGTGTCAAGGTAATAGACTTATTCTTATATAAGATATATTCCGGTGTCTTTTGAAAGTATAACACACTTATTTGAAAACTATCAGATAAAATATATGCAAATTCAATGGAAAGAGTTCCCAAAGGCGAAACCTAAAACACTTTGAGCAGCAAATGAAATAAAGTTGCATGGGAATGTAACTAAAATTATAAAATATATATCCACACTGAGATAAATATATGATTGAATAAAAGAGGGAAGAGAACAATCTCCCATTGCAGAGGAATTCTAAATAATTTATACAGATCTACTGCTATCAAAGAGGTGGAACTTAATCCCCACTCCTTATATGGGCTAAAGTGACTCTTTCCAAAGAATACTGTATGGAAATAGGAGAGGGAGAAAGCTGACAAATACCACCTCAGCCAACTGATCAAGACTAAAATCAATAGTAAGTCAAGTTGAGAGTATGTATCTTTGACACAGTGTGATAGGAATGGCAATTTTCCTTTGCTAAACACATAATCCCAGTCCAAACATGAGAAAAACATCAGACAAATCTCAATAAGGAAGCTTCCAAAAAATACCTGACCAGTGATCCTCAAAACTGTCAAGGTCATTAGAAACAAGGAATGTATGAGAAACTGTCAGAGCCAGGAGGAGCCCAAAGAGACATGACAACTATGAGTACAAATAACGTGTTCTCCTGCATAGGACTCTGGAAAAAAAACTAAGAAAATGGTGTTTCAGTTCAGTTCAGTTCAGTTCAGTCGCTCAGTCGTGTCTGACTCTTCTCGACCCCATGAATCGCAGCACGCCAGGCCTCCCTGTCCATCACAACTCCCGGAGTTCACCCAGACCCACGTCCATCGAGTCAGTGATGCCATCCAGCCATCTCACCCTCTGTCGCCCCCTTCTCCTCCTGCCCCCAACCCCTCCCAGCATCAGAGTCTTTTCCAATGAGTCAACTCTTCACATGAGGTGGCCAAAGTACTGGAGTTTCAGCTTTAGCATCATTCCTTCCAAAGAAATCCCAGGGCTGATCTCCTTCAGAATGGACTGGTTGGATCTCCTTGCAGTCCAAGGGACTCTCCAGAGTCTTCTCCAACACCACAGTTCAAAAGCATCAATTCTTCGGTGCTCAGCCTTCTTCACAGTCCAACTCTCACATCCATACATGACTTTAGTTCACAATAATGTATAATTATCGGTTTGTTAATCATAACATACTAGTGTAGAATGTTCGGAGAAGGCAATGGCACCCCACTCCAGTACTCTTGCCTGGAAAATCCCATGGACGGAGGAGCCTGGTGGGCTACAGTCCATGGGATCGCTAAGAGTCGGACACGACTGAGCAACTTCACTTTCACTTTTCACTTTCATGCATTGGAGAAAGAAATGGCAACCCACTCCAGTGTTCTTGCCTGGAGAATCCAGGGACGGGGGAGCCTGCTGGGCTGCCGTCTCTGGGGTCACACAGAGTCGGACACGACTGAAGTGACATAGCAGCAAGCAGCCGCAACAGCATAGAATGTTAACCATGAGGGAACTTGATGTGAAATAAATGGGAACTCTGTACCATCCTTGAAAATTGCCTGTAAAGCTATAACTGTATAAAATGTGGCTTATTTTTGAAAAAATACACAAGTTTCAAATATTAACAAGTTATACTGAAACAAAAAAAATATTTCTAGGCAATAAAGATTTAAGCAATATCACATGAGATTCACCCTGTAGAGAAATACTTCCCTCCACATACTGTAGTCCAGGATAAAAAGTGGCAGATAAAGTTTCTGAAAACAAATAAGCTTAATATTTCTAATATCTATTCTAAAATTGTTTTATTTATAATTCAAAAATAATTGCTTCATTATTGCATATGATTTCCTTTATCTTAAGTTCACAAAGAAGTAATGTGATTTTATACTGAAAGCCATACTGAAAAATGCATGACGTTATTTACAGAAATTCATTCTGTGGTAAGCTTTATCTAAAATAAATTCCATTTAAGAAGATCATTGATTTCTCTTTAATCCTTCCCCCTCCCATATAATGGGCTTCTCTGATGGCTCAGGTGGTAAAGAATCTGCCTGCAATGCAGGAGACCTGGGATGGATCCCTAGATTGGAAGATCCCTTGGAGAAGGGAATGGCAACTCACTCCTGTATTCTTGCCTCGAGAATCCCATGGACAGAGGAGCTTGGTGGGCTACAGTCCATGGGGTCAGACACGACTGACTAACGCTTTGACTTTCTTCCAAATAATGGGACGTTATATTTTGCTCTTAGAAAGAAAGGAAAGCTTCATGTCCTTAATCACAAACATCCTTACAAGACAAATTTGAAAGAAATTTGAAACTGGTAAGATCTTAGTTTTTCCTATTGTTAAAATTATCATCTGTTTAAAAAAATCTTAATGAGCTTCCTGAATAAATTATTATCACTATTCGAGGTACTGTGGTGGAAGGAACTGGGACAGGGTTGTTTTCTGTGTAGTTAGTTGTTGTTTAGGATGGAAGATAACAGAGCATATTGGGATATTGTAAGAGTTCTTCTAGAGTCTCTCAAGTCAATACCTTCCAGCTGACTGATGTGAAGCAAATCACAGCTCTGGGTCTCAGATTCCTCATTTATAAGATGAAAAGATTATAATTCACAATCACTTATCTCTAAATTCATTCTAGCTAAAAAAAAAAAAAATCTGAAGTCTGAGTATAATTTCACATTTGCCTTTCAAATAAGGATGGAGAGCCTGACTCCCAGTAACCCTACACCCTCTCAAGGCCAGGCTCTTTGAAATTAAAGGAAACAGGGATGGGAGTTTATGTGTCTGCAATAGAAATTGTGCTGCAGAAACTAGGACTCACTGGGACCAGCATACTTAACTCCACTTTGATTTCAAAATTTGTTTCATGCATTGGTGGTTCAGTGGTAGAACTCTCACCTCCCCAAATTGGTTTTTTGTTCCCTGAACTCTTCAAAAATGCTAGAGAGTAACCCCTCTTTCTTCAGCACAAGCAAGCCAGCATTCAGGTAGATTCATAGAGAAGGGAAAGAATGAAGAAGAAAGCTTCATGTGTTCCTGAGAAAATAGAGGATTTGAGGAAAATTGTGCTTAAAATGATAACCTTCAAATTAATATTGCTTGAGAACTCATTGGGGCTGTCACAGAGCAGACACAGACAGTGATATAGGGCTTGAGGCCAGAGAGATCAGCTTTTCCATTTAAATAGGCAGAGATAAATAGTTAGGGTCAGCCCCCAAATATATCATGCCAGCAAACTTCCTCCATGTCCACAACCTCCTTAGCATCCATCACTTTTATTACCTTAGTTATTTATAGGTTTGACAAAAGAAGAGGAAGGAAATGGATGTTCAAAGAGAAATATCCAAATTTTAACAGTGACTGTGTTCTCCTCAGTCTATATCATTTCCCCATTGCCAGGCCAGCTTCCTGAGCATGTGACGTGTACAGAAGGGCCCCCGGATTGGCTCAATGCTTTCTCGCCACCATCTTGCATTTCATCATTTTTGAAGAAGGAGCTCAATATTTTCACTTTGCATTGTGTCCAGCAAAATATGTCGCTGGTCCTGACTACTGCCTTTTCAGATACCTTATCTTGATCTTCAGAAATTTCTACCTACACTTCTTTTCCTTATATAGAGCAGAGGCATTTTACCCAATACCTACTGTCAGGGCTCATCCATGGAACTCTCTCTGCCTATACAGGTTTCCCCACTATCCCAAAGTAGAGGATTCCCAAGAAAACTTTAGTAAACCGAACTGGTATGAAGCAAAGAAGCAATTACCTTAGGTCAGACCTTGCTAACAGATACACAGATAGATTGAGATAAAGCCCAGACACAGACACAGTTCAAGGCTATGGCACCTGGATGCTGAGACGTTGAGCGTAGTTCCCAGGGAAGGAGTTTGGTGGTACCCCTCTCCTTGCTCAGGGTGTGCACTGTCTCTATAACAGCTCATTGCAAAACAAGCACTAAAAGCAATTTTTGCTTTCTTCCTTTTTTCGTCAAAGCAAAAAGCCTTTCAGGTTTCTTTCAGTTATCAAAGCAGGTACTAACATAGGTCTTTCGTGAAAGCAAAGTGGTATAAGGTGAACTTTCAAAAAAGTAGAGAATACCCGTATACATTATGGTTTACCATTACTAGAAAAAATTGCTCAGCTTGAGCCACCCACATTCGTAGTTTCCACTCTCTGCCCAACACTCTCCATTGGCCCACATTTCCCAGTCATCTGTTCCCTTCATTCTCAACAACAACAACTTTACCAATTTCCTTAAAACCCTATCAAGCCTTTCATCCTCAGGTGAGACCTTTTCCTTTTCCTTCACTGACGTCCTATAAATCTCTCAGATTCAACATTACCCAAACAGCAGTCTTCATCTCCCCATCTAAGTCTGCTCCAATTTCAGTGACTATCATGGCTTTATTCTGCATTGCCTAAACAAGAAATTTGATAGTCATCTTCAACTCTTCTCCACATCAAAATTATTTCCAAGTTTTTCCATCTTAATACTTCTTGGATCTGTTCACATTTGTCCATCCATTTGCCATTGCTTTAATTAATACACCCATAACTATTTTCCTGGTTTACCATAACATCCTAGCTGGTCCCCATGTTTCCACTCTAAATTTTCTTCCTGATCACCAAATGTATTTTCATGCTATAGTCTCAAAGATTTTGTAATAAAAATCTGGTCATATTCTGTGATGTACTGAAAAAAACCTGCCACACATTCTTCCCACTCCTGTCTGTATGCCCATTGGCAAAGCATTTCTGGCAATGCCCCTCAAAAGTGGAATCTATTTCTTTTCCTCCTGGATTCTGGGCCAGCCTTGTGACTTTGCTTTGACCAACAGAACGTGGGAGAAGTGTGATACGGTGGGAGTTCTGAACCCAGATCTTCAGAGGCCCTGGGGCCCTGCAGACTCCTGACATCATTCAGCACGCTCTGCACTGGCTGCTGAGAAATGCCTCCCTGTGTAACTATAGTGCTTGATGAAAAGTTTCACTTGTTCACCAGTTCCTAAAACAGTTCTCCCTTTTCAAAATCCCATATACAGCATCCTTGACCAGGACCCTATGAGTTATCTTTGATCCTTTTCTCCTTTACCTTCCAATTCATTTTCTCTAAAATCTCATCCCTGCTTATTTCTAAAGGTCCCTGAGCTGTCCTTTCCCCTCAATCCCATGTCATGCTCTCCCCTGAGTCTAGATCCCTAACTGAATTACAGAGCAATGCCTTGGCTAGACTCTAAGCTCTAGTTTGCTGCTGCTGCTAAGTCGCTTCAGTCGTGTCCGAGTCTGTGCAACCCCATAGACGGCAGCCCACCAGGCTCCCCCGTCCCTGGGATTCTCCAGGCAAGAACACTGGAGTGGGTTGCCATTTCCTTCTCCAATGCATGAAAGTGAAAAGTGAAAGGGAATTTGCTCAGTCGTGTCCGACCCTCAGCGACCCCATGGACTGCAGCCTTCCAGGCTCCTCCATCCATGGGATTTTCCAGGCAAGAGTACTGGAGTGGGGTGCCATTGCCTTCTCCGAAGCTCTAGTTTAGTGCCCTCCAAATATTTTAAGTTATAGCATTCTGACTAATTTTCTTAACAAGATTCCTTTTATTTCTCTCACACACAAAAGTCATAATAATTCCCTATTTCCCATCTCATCAAGTCAATACATTCTTTGTCACTTTCAAGGGCTCTCCCATAATTCCTACCCTCAAGTCTGTCTACCCAAACTTATCTCCTAATGGGGGAGGGGAAGTGGAAGGGAGGTCCAGGAGAGAGGGGATCTATGTATACTTACAGCTGATTCTTGTTGTTGTACAGCAGAAACTAACACAACATTGTAAAGCAATTATACTCCAATAAAATAAATATAAAAGGACTTCCCTGGTGGTCCAGCAGTTGACTCTGTGCTTCCAATGCAAGGGGTGTGGGTTCAATCCCTGGTCAGGGAACTAAGATCCCACAAACCGCACAACCAAAAATAAATGATTTAATTGAAAAAACAGAAAAAGAACAGGCCTCAAACAAAACAAAAACAAAATAGTATTTCTTTGTGTGTCACCTCTTCATCATACAGTTGAATTCTCTCAGCTACCTAGAAAGTGCTCAACGGTAACCCCCTGCCTGAGGCAGTCATGGACACTCATTCATCTGTGCTTTGCCTTCTACTAATCCGTTCTTCTGGAACCAACTCAAGTTCTACCTCTGTCAACTCCCTGGATCCCAAATCAAAGACAAGATGCTAATCCTTGCTTTGCCCAAAGTAGTTGTTTGAAGCCAGATTAATGACTTCTGTTTTCACAACTGTACTCTTAGGGGACTGAAGGTTCCAGCTGGAATATTTGAAAATTCACTAATACTTCCAAGGCTGTAATCCAGAGCCAGCCCATTCTCCCCAGGCTTGCCCTCCTCCGTCCTGGGCAATCACTTGTGTTCCAAATATTTCCTTCATAATCATATTCCTTCACTCTCCAATCACCTAGGACACTTCAGGGGTTGGGCACCATGTTATATTCTGATCAGGTAACCTGTGATGGCCTGACACATAATTCACAATCAAACTAGTAATTATGAGCAAATACCACACGGACTTTGCAGCCTATAAGAGGTGACTGGTGCTCAGTTCTACTTCAGTATAATAAGTGCAGCCTACTATGTCCTAATAATGAGGTCTCTGAGAAAGAGGGTATAAATGGAGGCACCACGAAGGACTCATTATGGCCAGTGTAAAAGGAGAAGAAACATCTTCTTCCACTGAATGTTCAAATGTACAAGAGGCCAGTCTCTGATATTGTTCCAGATGCTATGACATTTGTTTAACACTTTTTAAAACACTTCTCACTGAAAAAAAAATTACAGTGATTTACAGCCATCATGATAAAAGGTACAACACAAGCAGAAGGAGTGTCTGGTTAAAATGATTTTTCACTGAAGACAAATAGCAACCAAATGGAACAATATCACCACCATCTAACTATTAATATTACATAAAAGGAGATCTATATTTTTCCCACTAGTGTTGCCCAAGGGGTTTAATCTGAAGAAAGGGAGTTAAAATGGATGTTTTAGAGTCACTGAGGATGATATATTGCATTGATGATATATTCTGTGTATTATATAATATAAAACAAGGACTACTGAAAGGAGGTATATAAGGGTAATTTGGGTCTGAAAACTAAAAAACAATATTAAATTGTTAGGAGTTTCTCTCCCTTCTCCCTCTTCCCCAATCCATAATATAGCTACAAAAATGTTTCATCACATAGAAGGTGTTAAATATCCACTGATAATTTAATTGAATACAACAATCCAGAGTAAAAAGAGATCTTTAACTTCCTTCAACTATCAATTTTCTGTATTAACATATTATTAATCTTTATTTACACTTATACAGAAGACGCACTCACATGATCAAACCACAAATATGTTTCATTATGTCACTGAAAATACCATATAAAGATTTTTTTACCTATTGTATAAAATATGCATGTACATATGGATAAAAGGATGTACTGATGATGTAAAATCCCAAATATAACACATATTGAAATAGATTCTAATATCAAGGCTGCTGCTGCTGCCGCCAAGTCGCTTCAGTCGTGTCCGACTCTGTGCGACCCCACAGACGGCAGCCCACCAGGCTCCTCTGTCCCTGGGATTCTCCAGGCAAGAACACTGGAGTGGGTTGCCATTTCCTTCTCCAATGCATGAAAATGAAAAGTGAAAGTGAAGTCGCTCAGTCAAATCTAGTCCCAGGAATTACTAAATCTTGGTTAGTTTCACATTATGGAAACCATGTTACAAATTTATACATGCAAAGCATTAAAACCACTGTTTTTTAGGGTAAACGAAGAGCTGGGTGGAAGCAGCAACTCCATTGATCTTGTTTGACCCAACACATTCAACTTAAAGAACTGAAATTGTTTTAAATGATTTTAAGTCTACTGTGACAGTCGTCATCAAGTGCTATTGTCACAAAGCAAATTGGAATTCTCTGCCTGACATATGAATTGGAATTTCCTCAAACTTTCCGAGTTAAGAAAGAGTCAGTAAAGGTCAATCAAACTAGAATGTGCATAGCACGGCCCAACAATACAAATTTGGACACCACGCAGCTGCGACCGGTTCCATTAGCCACACATCACCAGTCAGCTCCATGGGGTAAACAGAGGAGCATGTGACTTTTCAGATGAGATTTTTCTACACAATATCACTCATTATAGTTTTTCTTAAGAGAAATATTCAAAGATGCCTGTAAAACCTTATGCTTAAATCCCAAACATAAAACCCTTAGCTTACATCGAAAGCATATCTTTTTAAATTTGTGTCTATTTATTTATTTCTGGCTCTGTTGGGTCTTTGTTGCTGCACGCGGGCTTTCTCTAGCTGCAGTGAGCAGGGGCTATTCTCTAGTTGCAGTGCGTGGGCTTCTGATTGCAGTGGCTTCCCTTGTTGCCGAGCACAGGCTCTAGGGCGAGAGGTTTTCAGTTTTTGCGGCGTGTGGGCTCAGTAGTTGCGGCTCCCAGGCTCTAGAGCGCAAGCTCAACAGATGTGGCACAAGGGCTCAGTTGCTCCGAGGCATGTGGGAGCCTCCTGGACCAGGGATCCAACCTGTGTCTCCAGCACTGGCAGGCAGGCTCTTTACCACTGAGCCACCAGGGAAGCCCAAAGGGCATATTTAAAATATCCCTATCTAAAGTAGTTTGGCATTAACAAAAATAATAATAACAAAAACAAAGATGTGTAGAATTTGCCCATCTACAAAGTGCTTTGGACTCTGGATAAAGGAATCACACCTACAAAGGAATCATTCACTCTCATAATAACCCTGTAACATAAAAATTATTATGCCCATTTTCAAATGATAAAGAGATGCTTAGAGAAATTGAGGGATTTATGTAGCTGTTAAGTGACAGTGATAAAATTCCTCTCTTGATTGCAAGTCTAATACTCCTTCCACTTAAAGAATCCAGATTCTGATAATGACTACTTGGGAGACATCGAATGAATTGTTACTGTGACACTTTGGGCAAGAGCTGAGGAACTTTAAAAAGCAGTGTAAAGTAATGATAAGGCCCCTTGACTTCTTTGCATGTTTTAAAAAATTGATCTTATATCAAGCTGCCATTAACTATTCTACAAAAAGGGCCTACTACAGTGCAGTCCCTCGCTTATTAGGATGATCTTAGAAAACAAAATTAAAAGGAAATTTAACTCCGAGCACTTTATTTAATGAGCAGAGCTTACATAAGTACGCAGAAATAATACCCTGGAGCTACTTTATACAAGAGCCACAAAAGATCTACCACAGATGAGTGACAGAAACATAATTAGTATGAGTTCATGCAGTGGCCAAGTTGCTATTATTTAGAAGAGCCCTCTCTACAAGTTCAGCTTTTGCTACGAGTCACCAGCAAGTGAAGACCGAGAACAGAGGATCCTGCTGTGAATTCTGGGGGAGCACTGCTAAGAGGTCTCTAATGAGAAGCCACATTCCTATACTGGCTGGTCTATGACTTCATAATGTGACCAAAAAAAAAAAAAAAGACAAAGGAGTACAGTTGTTTCTTGGGAAATTTCACACCAATGCAAAGGCACCCAGTCGAGTAGGGGCTGGCTGGCCCCTACATCTACACTCCAGATTGCATCCTGTTTGCAGTGTTACTCCAGGCTCAGGAAGGGCCCCAGGGATTCATCCTGTTGAGCCCATTGAATGTGGCCTGTGCCTGTGTGACGTGACATTCAAACACTGCCGGTTTATGTCAGTGATAAAGGGAACCCAAATAAGCAAATGCTGAAGAACTGATGCTTTTGAACTGTGGTGCTGGAGAAGACTCTGGAGAGTCCCTTAGACAGCAAGGAGATCAAGCCAGTCAATCCTAAAGGAAATCAACTCTGAATACTCACTGGAAGGACTGATGCTGAAGCTCCAATACTTTGGCTACCTAATGCAAAGAGCTGACTCATTAGAAAAGACCCTGATTCTGGGAAAGGCTGAAGGCAGGAGGAGAAGGGGACGACAGAGGATGAGATGGTTGGATGGCATCATCTACTCAATGCACATGAGTTTGGGCAAACTCCAGGAGATAGTGAAGGACAGGGAAGCCTGGCACCCTGCAGTCCATGGGGTGGCAGAGTCAGACACTACTTAGCGACTGAACAACTACAACTAAGCAAGATATTAATTCTATTTTTCCCTCTCCTAGACCGGATCTCAAAGCTATTTAACTTTTCCAGAAATAGTCGAAGGAGTAAAAGACAGGAGAGTCCACAGATCCTATTCTGGAAGCAATCCTGTGGATCTCCAGGTTTAGCATAGGGGTGAGGAGACCCAGTCGGCACAATTCCCTCAGTATCTTAAAAGTCAGCTTCACACAAAGGAAAAACGATCTTGTAAATTTCACTACAAGAGTCATCTAGAGGGATTTCCCTGGTGGTTGGTGGCTAAGATTCCACGCCTCCAGTGCAGGGGCCTGGGTTCGATTCCTGGTCAGGGAACTAGATTCCTCATGCTGCATGTGTGGTGACTAAGACCCAGTGCAACCAAATAAATAAATACTTTTTTAAAAGAGCAGTCCCGAAGTTTACGGTATTCTTTTTGGTGGTGGTAGAAGTTTTGAGGGGATATTGTGGGGAAAAGGTGGGATGGCCTGGAGCCATTCTTTTAGAAAATATTCATTAGAAGGCATGTCTTTTAACCTTGAAAGCAGCATGTCAGTCTAAAAAAAAATCTCTTGGATAAGAAGAACCCAGGACACCAGCAAAGAATCTAGTGCTGATTAATTCAAGCATTAAATAAATATTAACTAACCAACATGGTGCAGGCACTGATTTCACTGAATCATTTTCACACAATAGCTTGGAACCCCTATAAAAATAGAAGTTCTTGAACAAAGAATATTTGCAGTTTAACCCTAAAATGTTGATTTAAGAAATGAATTCTATTCAGTCTAAAAGGAATAGGACACAAATCATTCTCTTTCCCTCCCATCTTTGCTGATGACCGAGGCTGGGCAAAATAATGTTTTTAAAAATGTTTAAAAAGCTTACAGAATTCAGATTTTTTGCCTATGGGACACAATATTACATAATGAACTATTTTTTTTTTCTGTATTCAGCATGAAATAGTAAATATTAGGGATGCCTTTTACCCCAACGATTAAAGTGACACAAAACCAGCATGACTGTTGATGGTTGTAGCTATAAAAACACTCACTCAAGACCCATGGGAATAGATGCCTGATCCCCTGAGGCTGACTTAGAAACACTTCACAGGAGAAAACATTAATGTTGGGGTTACAGGACAATGCCTGAAAAATACAGCAAACTGATCCTGAGATTTGTACAAGGGAAGAATTGAATTCTTGAGCAGCAGAACTCACTGACATAAAACTAGACAATGGGTGTATGTTTTGGAAGTCAGTTACATCTCAACAAGCAGGTGTGATCATTCATAAGTGGTAAAGCTTCCTTGATTAAAAAAAAATCCTCATGGAATTATAATAATGTAGTAAATCATCTTCCAAGAGAGTAAGTACAGATTTATTTAGCAAATAACTGGTTTCCTTAGCTGTTCAGGGCATGAGCTACATCTGGAAAATGGTGCTATGTGCAAGGATGTACTAATACAGTCTTCCCAGGTGACTCAGATGTTAAAGAATCTGCTGCAATGCAGGAGACCTGGGTTCAGTCCCTGGGTTGGGAAGATCCCATGGAGAAGGGAATGGCAAACCACTCCAGTACTCTTGCCCAGATAATTCCATGGACAGAGAAGCCTGATGGGTTATAGTCCATGGGGTTGCAAAGAGTCAGACACGACTGAGCGGCTAATACTTGGGAATTCAGGTTGGATATAAAGAAAAAGGCTTGAATTTAGGCAACTATGTGTAAAGAGAAAACATTAAGACCACAAGCTCAGTTGGAGTAGATGGGTGAAAAGAAGAGTTAGAAGTGAAAGTCAGCCTATGGATCAACCAGGACATGAAAAGATTCTTGTTTTAGAGTGGACAGGAATTCCTAATTGGTCTAAGTCAACCTGATCTATCTAATTATCACATACCTGCTAACTGATACAGGTGAGCCTCAGAGGGTGGCTAGTGCTTGCGGCACTTAAGATGTCCTCTTGCGTGTTCTTAGTCCATCTTAATCACGTCTGTGACACTGAACACTTATGCTCTGACATGTATCTACAGCTCCACTTCTGTTCCTCCAAATTCAGCATCTCTGTGACTGTCCCTGGGAAGGACACAGTGGCTCTCTTCTTCAGACTTTCATTTTACCTCTGAATTTTGCTCCCCACACCCTCCATATGTAGCTTCAGCCCAAGAGAAAGCCAATGCTGCCGCCCATTTTGGACACACCCACCCCCAAGATATCCAATCACAGCTCGGTTTTAAGGAGATTAAATGACAAGTGTCAGTTTGGGTATCAAAGTCTGAATACTACACAATATATAATTTTGTACTTACCAATTCTTATTTTCAAAATGTTACCATGGTTAATACATCTTGGCCTCTTTTGCAGATTTCTTGTACATTTAGGACCCACCATTTCTCATCGGCCATTAAGAGCTCAAATTAAGAGGAATTTTCATGAATTCCTCCCAAACTATTCCAACTCACAAAGAGTACATTCCTACCCTGAATCCTGAAAGCCCTCAAACCATAGTGCATGTTTTGGGGTCTTCATAATAGTAGGTAACATTTACTGAGCATCCTCTCTGCATTAATGGGTTGTATACAATGTTTTGTAGGTACATGATCATGTACCTACAAGGGGCTTTCCTGATGGCTCAGTGGATAAAGAACCCACCCACAATGCAAGAAACACAGGACATGTGGGTTTGATCCCAGGGATGGGAAGATCTCCTGGAGAAGGAAATGGCAACCCACTTCATTATTCTTGCCTCGGAAATCCCATGGACAGAGGAGCCTGGTGGGCTACAGGCCATGGGGTCACAAAGAGTCAGACACAACTGAGTGGCTAAGCATGCATGCACACACAGCACTTGGTTAGTAGTATTACAGTTACATGGTAGTAGTATTACATGGTTAGTAGTAGTATGTTCATTTCACAAGTGAGGTAAATGAAACTCAGAGCTCAACTATCTTACCTAAGATTTTCTTAGTTAATAAACGTTGATTCAAAGGATGCCACTTTTCCACTAAGTAGCAGTATCAGTCTTATTCTGTAGTCATTTTTGACTTATAAGTCTAGACTATCAATTGCTCTTGTTCTCAATTCACGTAACACCCAACACAGTGTTAGATGTATTGTGGATGCCTAACTATTTATATACACAATATATAATGTGACTGGAAAATCTCTACATAAGTGGAAAACAAATAATACAATTTAATTTCACTTCGATGTTCAAATAGTTGGATGGATTTGCATATGGCCAATGGGGATTGCAACCATGAAATTAAAAGACGCATACTCCTTGGAAGGAAAGTTATGACCAACCTAGACAGCATATTCAAAAGCAGAGACATTACTATGCCAACAAAGGTCCGTCTAGTCAAGGCTATGGTTTTTCCAATTGTCATGTATGGATGTGAGAGTTGGACTGTGAAGAAAGCTGAGCACCGAAGAATTGATGCTTTTGAACTATGGCATTGGAGAAGACTCTTGAGAGTCCCTTGGACTGCAAGGAGATCCAACCAGTCCATTCTGAAGGAAATCAGCCCTGGGATTTCTTTGGAAGGAATGATGCTAAAGCTGAAACTCCAGTACTTTGGCCACCTCATGCAAAGATTGACTCATTGGAAAAGACTCTGATGCTGGGAGGGATTGGGAGCAGGAGGAGAAGGGGACGACAGAGGATGAGATGGCTGGATGGCATCACCAACTTGATGGATGTGAGTTTGAGTGAACTCCGGGAGTTGGTGATGGACAGTGAGGCCTGGCATGCTGCGATTCATGGGGTTGCAAAGAGTCGGACACGACTGAGCGACTGAACTGAACTGAACTGAATATAATAAACAAAGACTACAGGATGATGAAACAACAGAGTCAATTGAAAGAGAAAAAAATAGCAGAGGGGTTCTAAGATATCATATGAATCAAAGATGGATCCTGTTTTGTAACATTTGTTCATTTGTTTGTTTTTAGATTCCATGTGTAAGTGAATACACAATCCTTGTCTTTCTCTGACTTATTTCACTTAGTATAATACTCTTCAGGTCCATCCATGTTGCTGCAAATAGCAAGATTTTGTTCTTTATTATGGCTAAGATTCCATTGTGTGTGAATATATACCACATCTTCTTTATCATTCATCTGTTGATGGATACTTAGGTTGCTCCCAAATCTTAGCTACTATAAATAATGCTGCCAAGAGCATCAGGGTGCATGAATCTCTTTAAATTAGTGTTCTCATTTTCTTCAGCTATGTAGCCAGGAGAGAAATTGCTAGATTGTATGGTACTTCTATTTTCAGTCTTGAGGAGCCTCCACGCTGTTTTTCCAGGTCGGCTGCACCAGTTTACAATTCCATCAACAGTGCAAGAGGGTTCCTTTTCTCCACATCCTCATTAACACTTGTTACTTCTTGTCTTTCTGACGGTAGTCGTTCTGGCAGATGTGAGGTGATACCTCACTGCGGTTTTGTTTCCATTTCCCTGATGATCAGTGATGTTGAGGATCTTTTCACATGCCTGTTGGCCATCTGTATTTCTTCTCTGGAAAAATCCTATCCAGGTCTTCTGACCAGTTTTTAACTGGATTATCTGTTATTGCTAGAGTTTTGTTTTGTTTTTTTTATATTGAGTTGTGCAAAATAGAAACAGGCTCACAGATATAAAGAAGAAACCAGTAGTTGCTAGAGGTGAGGGAGATGAAGGGAATTAAGAGGTACACAGTTCCAGTTATAAAATAAATACTACAGGGCTATAAAGTACAGCACAGAGAATATAGTCAATAATATTATAATAAGTTTGTATGGTGTATCATCTATAAAAATATCAAATCATTATGCTGTACCTCTGAAACAAATATAATACTATGTCAACACTACTTCAGTTTAAAAAAATACTGATTCTGTGAGATTTTCTCATCTCAGCTGCCTATGCTAAACCTGGGTTCCTAATTGCATCTCTCCTGACCATTAGCATAGCCTCACAGAAGATGTGGGAGGTACTGAAAAGGAGAAATACGCCTTCTTATTTACAGCCATATCCACCCCAGAAAATAACTGCACAAATTTACTTTTAAAACACCTTTATTGATTTGGCTGACTTGAAAATATTACGCATTTCCTTTACTCAGGGTAAAGGAAATATGTCTCCTCTGGGGGAAACTCAGGCTAAATAGAAATTATGATATCTCACCCCATCTGACCTTGTAATTCATACACTACAGATCAATGTTTAAAGGCCTGCTGCCCAGTCCCCAAGAATGTCATATACACAGAAAGCTGGCACCTGGATAAGCTTCAAAGTCCCCACATGGGCACTGGGGTGAGCTCATCACATCAGGCTAAAAACCAGCCTTTGTTCACTGTGTCACATCTTGCCTTAGTAGGAGATGGCCTCCTCACAATCACTTCCATTCATGAGGGGAGAGCGCCGGGGTCCACACTGAACAGCTCTCCATTGAGCTGCAGAAAACGGGGAAATAGCTGCCGTGTTTTCCCAGTGATGTTATTAATATTTAAGTGCTGTTTTCCGGGGGGCTAGGGGGAAGCATAAGAACCCAGCTCTAAGAAGGCTCTGACCTGTTTTCATGATTAGTGCTGCAGCAATGAACTAATTGCTCAGAAAGAAAAAAAAAAAAAAAAAATCACATCCATAGAAATTCCAAGTAACCACCAGAGAAGGCGAGCTTTAGCAAAAGATACTGCTTGCAAAACTTGAAGCTACTACTGAGGATGACATAAGATTTTAGATCTTAGCAGAGAGCTTAACAGTTGTAGTATTACAGAAGTACTTGTTT
Organism: Bos taurus; assembly: GCF_002263795.3. Lineage (NCBI taxonomy): Eukaryota > Metazoa > Chordata > Mammalia > Artiodactyla > Bovidae > Bos > Bos taurus. Next base: position 32,907,548 of record NC_037336.1, read on the forward strand.
CTGTTTGGGTGGCTGAACATGTTATTAATGAAGGATGAAGTTAAGTAATAACACCGGTAAAATAGCACGTGTCTTTAGATGGAGACCTCTGGCTGTATCTCTCCATTTTCATTGAATCACAGAAAGCAAATAAAGTGACATGTAATCTCACCTCAGGGAGGTTAAGCGATGTGCCAGGAACCGCTTAGGAAGTTGGCAAGTAAAAATATGGACAGAAGCAGCAGGCTCCTTCAATAACTCAGGGTCCATACACCAAACTTGGCATCTCAGCCCAGGTTTCACAGTCAGGACTAAACTGACAACAGCTTGCTAATCCTTCCCATGCCACCACCGTGAAGACTCTCATACTCATGTATCCAGAGGGTCTTTTTCTTCCCTTTAGTTCACTTTGTTTTCTTACAACCGTTTATTGCCCCCACATGCTGTCTCCTGTGATAGCTCCAAGCTCAGAGCAAAGATCAATGAAATAACAGTTGCTAACGTAGCTCTAGAAAATCCCATGGACGGAGGAGCCTGGTGCAGGCTACTGTCCGTGGGGTAGCAAAGAGTCGGACACGACTGAGCGATTTCACTTCACTTCACTTCACTTCAATATAGCTGTAGTAAGAACCTGCTGGCCAATGCAGGAGACATAAAGAGACGCAAGTTCATCCCTGGGTGGGAAAGCTCCCTTGGAGGAGGGCGTGGCAACCCACTCCAGTATTCTTTCCTAGACAATCCCATGGACAGAGGAGCCTGGCAGGCTACAGTTCAAGGGGTCACAAAGAAAACACGACTGAAGCGACTTAGCATGCACACATAAGTTTATTAAAAAGCAAGAAGAAGTATCACAAGTCTCATTAAATAAATCAGCATACATTTTCCTTTTTCCTCTCCTTTTCTTTTGCCTCCTGCTTCTCCCTCTCCATCTTGGTCACTGATGTTTCAAGTAACAGAGTATCAGTTTTGATAATGTTAAGACACTTAAAACATGATGCTTTAATCCTTTCTTTCTGGATTTCTTTCCTTTTCTTAAAGTCTATGCAACTTTTGTTAACATTTAAATTATTATTTGTTTAAAGGATTATGATATGTATAAGGTGTTCATTCTGAAAATTCAGAGTACTTTTTTTCTCTTTCTGGTGGGCCTAGAAGAAGCACAGACAAATAAAGATGTATGATATCTCTCACCCCTCCAGCCAGTGCTTTTTCCTCTCCACTAGAGTTTCTCAACCACAGCGCAATGGGTACTTCGGACCAGGTAGTTCTGTGTTGTACAGGCTGTCCTGTGTATTGTAGGGTGTTTTGCATCATCGCCAGCCACTACCCACTAGGTGCCAACAGCAATCCCTACCCCCCAGGTTGTTCCAACCAAAAATGTCTCCAGTCCCAAAATGTGCCCCCCTCTCCCGCCCTGGGCGGGATTCAGGGGGCAGAATCAGCCTCGGTGGAGAAACACTCACCTAGATGATATTGCCTGGTTGTCTGAGTGTTTGTATGAGTTGGAAAGGAAAGGAAGTTATTTTGAGTTTTTGTGCATGTCACAGGTATGGATGGATGAAGCTGGGAATTGGTAAGGTGAGAGATTATTTTTTTAATAATATCTACTCCCCTTACATTGGCCTTGAGAGAACTGCTATGAACACCATAATACTGGTTAAAGAATTTTGAGTTTCTTGGGGGAAAAATAAAACAATAATAAAAAGCACTGAGGAGTAACATTTTCTACCCAAGTCCATTTTATGAATGGACTGAGTCTAACAGAACCATATGCTTCTTCTACCTCTTGCATGTGTTAATAAGCCAACATTTTTTGGCATCTACTTACTGATAGGGCCTAATAAGACAGTAAAAAAAAAATTGAGGATAAGAGTACATTGTTGGAATATAATAAACCACTTTTATTTTCCCTTATCTTTATCACAAGGCTGTATTCATCAGCTCTGGAAATATATTCAAGAGCATTTTATAAACAACTAATTGATCCTTGCAGCACATTAATATTGAAAGGATCAGTATCATCTTTACTGAAGAGGCAGATGTGAAAGCAAGTGGCATTACCATTCTGAAAAAACACAAACTAGTAAGAGGCTCTTGAAAAGATTTGTGTCAAGACATCAGTAAATCTTGGATTCATTATTAGGTCCAGGATATAGAAACCTTCTGGACTATAAAGGAAAATCTGTTGTGTCAGATTTCAGAATTTTAGCACACTGAACACTAAACTTCCTCTATTTGCCGACAAAATTAAATTTAGTTAGGAAGGATATTTTCTAGTCAATTCCCACTTATACATACGTGTCTTATTTTTAGAAGAATCCCAAATGACAATAAAAGTATCACATATACAGGTGGTTTCCATCATCAGAGGTCAACTGTAAACTAAGCAGTCAAAAAATTTCCAGGTGGTAACTTTCCTAGCATGCACATTTCCTTCTAAGTAGAACAACAAAATCCCTTTATCTGGAAGCCAGATGCCTGAGACTAGGAAAATTTACTCTTAAGGAGGCATAGGTAGAACATAAATCTAAGAGAAAATATCTAAAAATATAGTTGGACAGATTTGGACCCCCAAAAAAAAGTCTTTAAAGAAAATGAGAATAAAATTTATACTAAGGAGCTGAGGTTGTCATTTTGAAAGCCATTTTACTGAAAGAATAATTATATGCACACTAGAAAATGGCGACAAAGGACAGAAGAGTAGAGGGTGTGAGCGTATTTTACGGAGCTGTAGTCAAAAGACATGGGACTTAGAGAATTCAAGTCACTATCTCGCCTCTAATTAGCTCTGTGACCCCGGGCAAAATGGCCCAATTGCATTAGTGTGGGGCACAGAAACGAGAAGAAGAGCAGGCAAGAGATTCTGTGTTTCTTCATGCCTACTTTATTTTTTCAAAACAATTTCACTTAGCTGCCTCCAGATCCAAAAAGAGGGAGCTATGTGACAAGGCTGGATGAGTTGGCACTTTGAAATTTCAGTACTAATGCGACTCCACCCACAGCCTGACCTCAGGTATCTTTCATCCCTTGATGGGCCATCATTTCACTGTCTGGACAATAAACAGAAAGTCTAATTTTAGAGAATAAAAGAATAGAGTCATCTTTAGGATCTCTTCAGCCTGTCTAACCCCTCAGTCCCCTCCCCTTGAAGGCGGGAGCCAGGTCTGTTTTGATCTTTGTCATATCCTGAGCATGAGCGCCATGCCTGGCACACGACAGGCACTCAGAAAATATCTATAGAATAAACAAACAATTCTGTGCTTGTTCCATGCAATGCAATAGAGCTCTTTACCTTGATCCGTTGGCTGTTAAGCGACCATGCCTATTTGTGGTTGTCATTGTTTAGTAGCTCAGTCGTGTCCGACTCATTTGCAGCCCCGTGGACTGTAGCCCACCAGGCTCCTCTGACCACAGGATTCTCCAGGCAACAATACTAGAGTGGGTTGCCATTTCCTTCTCCAGGGGATCTTCACGACCCAGAGATTGAACCTGAGTCCCTTGCATCTCCTGCATTGCAGGGGGAATCTTAACCACTGAGCCACCAAGGAAGCTATTAAATAACTATACCTATGGGAAATGATAAATGGCACTTCAACACAGCACATAAGTGCCATGACAACACATATTTCTTTCTTTTTCTTGGACACATAGGTGGCAGGCATGTTGGATCTTAGTTCCCAACCAGGGTTCAAACCCGTGCCTCCTGCATTATAAGCACGGAGTCTTGACCACTGCCAGGCAAGTCCTGACAACACATATTCTGAAGAGTGATCAGTATTTTAAGTTTTACTATGTGGCATGTTCAGTAATTATCAGAGTGCCATCTGAAATTCTTCACATAAGTCTTTGGTTCCTATTAACCGAGATGAAAACATTAGCAGAAGAGCTAAATTCTGAGGAAAACTACAAAGCCAACTCCAGAAGGAATTTGGAGGCTGAAAGCAAAATATTAAAGATTGTTATTCCCCACAGAAATAGGCACACTTTTTAAACTGAGGCTGTTACCATCTGCAGTTGTCACTGGCCATCTGCTTAGGTCTAATCAGGTCTGTCACTAGCATTAAATATAAGTTTAAATTCTGCTCCTCTTAAGTAAATTCCAGAAAAGCTTCCCTTATCCTTTTCTGAACTTCGAGCTAAATTTTTATCCTTGGACTATTTTAGCAGAACATTAAAATGCTCTCATAAGGTCAAGGCAATGGCCCATCCAGCCCAGCCTCCCGTGAATGCCAAGTAAGGGTAGCAGTCTTGTAATTAACCTTCTCAGAGTCTAGCCTCTGCTTCATTTTTACAAGTCTAACTTGGAACTAAATTAAATCTTGACCTTAACATATCAATGTCATACATGGGTATTGTAGGCAAAATATTAAAGCACCCACCAGAATACTGGCTCCCTGGCATGTACACCCATCTCTTCCCATGAGTGCAGGTGACCGTGATGTGACAGTCACTCCCCTTAGGTTACACTTATATGTCTCTCATAGCAGAACAGAAGGGATTAGAAGTCAGAGAGATGTAGCTGTCTTAGAAGAAAGCAAATAGCCATGCTGTGAAAAGGTCTATGGAGACTACAGGGAGTGGAGCCAGTGTCTAATTGCTGCAAGAGGTCCCTTCGGCCAACAGCTAACAATAAACAAGGGCATCGATCCTGTCTTGTGGGAACTGCATTCTCAAGCATATTCTGAGAAGAGGACTCTGTAGGTGATAACTTCAGCCTGATCTAGTGAAACCCTGAGCAGGGGACCCAGTTAACGCATACCTGAACTACTGACCACAGAAATGTAAGATAATAAACGAGTCCTGTTTTAAGTCACTAAATTTGTGGTCACGTGTTACATAGCAATATAATTCAATAGGTAAAGAGTCAGAAGCACATTATAAAATCATGAGAATGAGTACAGTTATAGGAGGGAGCTACATTCAGTGTACAATATGAGAAAGGCTGAGCTCCAGTTTACAATGGCTAAAGTGGCCTTTAGCACCAGTAATGAGTGGTATTACTCTAGACTCACTACAAGCATGGGGGTCATAGCTGGTGGCTGGCCCAGCATAGGCTGCGGCACACAGTAAGTGGTCAATGCACATGTGTTGTTGAATTAATGAATGTTGAATAATAAGCTTATTAATAAATAAAAGCTTCCCAGGTGGCACAGTTGGTAAAGAATCCACCTGTCGCTGCAGGAGATGCAAGAGGCATGGGTTCAATCCCTGGGTCAGGACGATCCCTTGGAGTAGAAAATGGCAACCCACTCCAGTATTTGGAGGGACTGAGGGTGAAGCTGAAGCTCCAATACTTCGGACACCTGATGCGAAGAGCTGACTCATTGGAAAAAATCCTGATCCTGGGAAAGATTGAAGGGAAAAAAGAGAAGGGGGCAGCAGAGGATGAGCCGGTTAGATAGCATCACCAACTCAATGGACATGAATCTGAGCAAACCCCAGGAGATAGTGAAGGACAGGGAAGCCTGGCGTGCTGCAGTTCATGGAGTCGCAAAGAGTTGGACATGACTCAGCGACAGAACAGCAACAATAAATAAAATGTCTCAAGAATTAAGAGAATAATGAACATATTTTTTGATGATTCTGCATAAATCTGCAGTGTCTTAAAGTTATCATCATTTTATCATACATGAAACAGAGTGGTTAAAGATCTATTCATCTCAGGAGTTACTTCTAGGGATGAATTGAGGGGAAGGTGGGTATGGAAGAAAATTTACTTTTTATTGTGTATACTTCACATCCTTGGAAATTTTCACAATTAAGTGTCAAATTTTTAATAATAATAGATACACTTTAACAATAAGAAAGTTCTATCTAAGAGCATGCCTGGAATCAAACACTTTATAAGATTTACAATTGCAAGGGAAAAATCTTTGCATTCTACTCTCAACATTTGGCCAGACATTTACAGTGCTGAGCCAGCCGTTCGGTCTGGACAGCACATCTGTGGGTGGGCCTCTTTTACTAAATGCTCTATGTATGCAAAGATGCCATATCCTAAAAACAAAACAAACACAAAAACACCCAAAGTGGTTATAACAATAATTATAATTTTTGAGCCTACTATGAGCTAGGCATTATGTGGAGCGCTTGATGGATTATCTCACAAATTTTCCCCTCAAGGAGCTTAAAATTTGAAGAAATCAAATATAATTGTAAAATAAATAATAATTAACACTTTCAGGCAGCATATATGGGTCAAGATGGGCCAGGTATGCATATGGCAGAAGCAGCAACTGAAATCAAGAGGAAGTAGTGATTCCTACAGAGGGGACACAACGGTGGCTTGGTGACAGAGCTGGGAGGAACACGGCAAGCTAACCCTGGCCTGATGAGAGGGTGGGTTTGGGAGAAGGGAAGTTGAGGGTAGATAATTCATTGCTTGTTGCTGTACCACGGGCTTGGGAGTCAAGGGAGGAGGTTTACAGTTCATTCCAACACAAGTTGGAATTTATTTATTTATTGTATTTGGCAGAATACCATGAGTCACAGAAAGATGCTAAAGCTTTCTGAAACCCAAGTGATTTAAGTAGATGAACTTGTCAGGGTTAAGACAGTGAACAGACTGGAGGAGAGGGGAGGCAGGGAGTGCATTTAGGGGAGCCCCACAGTGGACCCTGCACAGGAAAAGTAAAAAGGTTAGCCCTTCAGTCGTGTCCGACTCTTTGCAACACCATGGACTGTAGCCAGCCAGGCTCCTCTGTCCATGAGATTCTCCAGGCAAGAAAACTGGAGTGGGTTGCCATTTCCATCTCCAGGGGATCTTCCTGACCCAGGGATCAAACTTGGGTCTCCCGCATTGAAGACTGATTCATTAACATCTGAGCCTCCAGAGAAGACTCAGAAAAGATGAGACTAAAACAGGGCAAAAATACCTAGTCTAGAGACACCATGAAGAACAAATTGAAAGGAGAATTAGTAAATGGTTTGGAAAACAGCAGCAATAATATACACACTATGATATATAGATGATTGCCTGGATCATCGAAAAAGCAAGAGAGTTCCAGAAAAACATCTATTTCTGCTTTATTGACTTTATTGACAAAGCCAAAGCCTTTGACTGTGTGGATCACAATAAACTGTGGAAAATTCTGAAAGAGATGGGAATACCAGACCACCTGACCAGCCTCTTGAGAAATCTGTACACAGGTCAGGAAGGAACAGTTAGAACAGGACACGGAACAACAGACTGGTTCCAAACAGGAAAAGGAGTACGTCAAGGCTGTATATTGTCACCCTGCTTATTTAACTTATATGCAGAGTACATCATGAGAAACGCTGGACTGGAAGACACACAAGCTGGAATCAAGATTGCCGGGAGAAATATCAATCACCTCAGATATGCAGATGACACCACCCTTATGGCAGAAAGTGAAGAGGAACTAAAAAGCCTCTTGGCGAACGTGAAAGAGGAGAGTGAAAAAGTTGGCTTAAAGCTCAACATTCAGAAAACGAAGATCATGGCATCTGGTCCCATCACTTCATGGGAAATAGATGGGGAAACAGTGGAAACAGTGTCAGACTTTATTTTTTTGGGCTCCAAAATCACTGCAGATGGTGATTGCAGGCATGAAATTAAAAGACGCTTACTCCTTGGAAGGAAAGTTATGACCAAACTAGATAGCATATTGAAAAGCAGAGACATTACTTTGCCAACAAAGGTTCATCTAGTCAAGGCTATGGTTTTTCCAGTGGTAATATATGGATGTGAGAGTTGGACTGTGAAGAAAGCTGAGCGCCAAAGAATTGATGCTTTTGAACTGTGGTGTTGAAGAAGACTTCTTGAGAGTCCCTTGGACTGCAAGGAGATCCAACCAGTCCATTCTGAAGGAGATCAGCCCTGGGATTTCTTTGGAAGGAATGATGCTGAAGCTGAAACTCCAGTACTTTGGCCACCTCATGCGAAGAGTTGACTCATTGGAAAAGACTGATGCTGGGAGGGATTGGGGGCGGGAGGAGAAGGGGACGACAGAGGATGAGATGGCTGGATGGCATCACCGACTCAATGGACTTGAGTCTGAGTGAACTCCGGGAGTTGGTGATGGACAGGGAGGCCTGGCGTGCTGCTGCGATTCATGGGGTTGCAAAGAGTCGGACACGACTAAGCGACTGAACTGAACTGAACTGATAAAATAGACAACTAATGAGAACCTACTGTGTAACTCAGGGCGTTCTACTCCATGCTCTGTGGTGCCTAAATGGGCAAGAAATCCAATAGAGAGGGAATATACACTTTACTGTACAGCAGAAACTAGCACAACATTATAAAGCAACTACACTTCAATAAAAATTGATTTTTAAAAAAAGACAACATACCTTCAATCTGTATAACTAGGAGAAAAGTGGTTTCACTGACAAGGACAGGGAAAACATCTTTCAGTGGCTCCCAAGATTTCTAGAAGATCACTCAAATTCCTAAGCATCACACTGAAGACTTCCCCGTGGCCAAGCCTGTTCTGGCTCTACTCCACAATTCAGCATCGGGCAGACACACGCATGGGGACCACACTATCATGGAGGATCACACCGTTCCTCCATGCCTTCCTGGCCATCTTCTAGTCACATTTACATCTTCTCTCCGTGTCACCTGCTCTGGGAACTCCCTTCACACCCACCTGCCTAATGTAGATGACACCTCTCTAGTTGTGTGCTAACCCTGGTGAATAAACACCTCTGTCCTGATGTCCATCAAGTTGCTTAAACATTCCACGTGTGTCTGTTTCTCCACATTAGGCTTTGGGCTCTCAGAGAGCAAGGACCATATCTTATTTGATTTTGTATGCCCCCAGCAACTAGAACCAGCAGACACTAAATATTTCTTGGACAGATTTTGAATTGAGTTTACCTGGATTTCAGGTGATGATAGGAAAGAAGCTAGTACAATTTGAACTTTGTTTTCCAAATGAATGGTTAGCATATTTCATAAGGATTTAGGTTTCAGACAATCAGCAAAATATCTACAGTTCAAAAACACCTTCAACTAAAACTCACTGTGATAAAATAAAAACTCGGGATACTAAATAGAATTCCAAAAGTTTCGGCTGATATTACCTCCACAAGAACATCTAGAAGGACTACTCATTTTCAAGATCTGAAGTGAATAAAAATAAAAACTTCAAAACAGTACACTCTAGATATCTGTGCAAGCACCATCTTTCAAGAAGAAATAAATGCTTAGCAAAAATGTAACGAATTAAAGGTGACCTGGTGCACATTTATCCAGACTACCTACTGACTTTGCAGACTACAGAGACTTACATACAAACACTGCCGAATAATAACAATGATGATGATAACTTAGTGATTTACATTTTTTAAATTTTTTAGCTAATTTATTTTTTATTGAAGGATAATTGCTTTACAGAATTTTGTTCTTTTCTGTCAAACCTCAACATGAATCAGCCATAGGTATACATATTCCCTCCCTTTTGAAACTTTCCCGTCTCCCTCGCCATCCCACCCCTCTAGGTTGATTCAGAGCCCCTGTTTGAGTTTCCTGAGCCATACAGCAAATTCCCATTGGCTATCTATTTTACATATGGTAATGTAAGTTTCCATGTTACTCTTTCCATACATCTCACCCTCTCCTCCCCTCTACCCATGTCCATAAGTCTATTCTCTGTCTGTTTCTCCATTGCTGCCCTGTAAATAAATGCTTCAGTAGCATTTTTTAAGAGTCCATATATATGTGTTAGAATACAGTATTTATCTTTCTCTTTCTGACTCACTTCACTCTGTATAACAGGTTCTAGGTTCATCCACCTCATTAGAACTGACCCAAATGTGTTCATTTTTATGGCTGAGTAATATTCCATTGTATATATGGACCACAACTTCTTTATCCATTCATCTGTCAATGGACATCTAGGTTGCTTCCATGTTCTAGCTATTGTAAATAGTGCTGAAATTAACAATGGGATACATGTGTCTCTTTCAATTTTGGTTTCCTCAGGGTATATGCCTAGGAGTGGGACTGCTGGGTCATATGGCAGTTTTATTCTTAGTTTTTTAAGGAATCTCCATACCATCTTCCATAGTGGCTGTATCAATTTACATTCCTACCAACAGTGCAAGAGTGTTCCCTTTTCTCCATACCCTTTCCAGAATTTATTATTTTTTTAATTTTATTTTATTTTTAAACTTTACAATATTGTATTAGTTTTGCCAAATATCGAAATGAATCCGCCACAGGTATACCCGCGTTCCCCATCCTGAACCCTCCACCCTCCTCCCTCCCCTCCCCTCCCTCTGGGTCGTCCCAGTGCACCAGCCCCAAGCATCCAGTACCGTGCATAGAACCTGGACTGGCGACACGTTTCATACATGGTATTATACATGTTTCAATGCTATTTTCCCAAAGGGAATTTATTATTTTGATGAGGGCCATTCTGACTGGTATGAGGTGATATCTCATTATAGTTTAGATTAGAATTTGTCTAATAATGAGCAATGTTGAGCATCTTTTCATGTGTTTGTTAGCCATTTGTATGTCTTCTTTGAAGAAATATCTGTTTAGATCTTTTTCCCACTTTTTGACTGGGTTGTTTGTTTTTCTGGTATTGAGTTGTATGAGCTGCTTGTACATTTTGGAAATTAATCCTTTGTCAGTTGTTTCATTTGCTATTATTTTCTAGTGATTTACATTTTAAAGTTACTTTCACATGCTTCTTCATCTGAGCCTCACACGTCCCTGTGAGGTGGCCAAGACATCACCCTCCCATTTTATGATGTAGATGCTCAGACTGGACAAGTCCTGAGCCTCTCTTTCTACCTCACCTCCCGTATGGGAGCGCTGACTTTGCTTTTCTCACTTCTATCTGCCAGACAGGGCAGATCCAGGTTCTGTGGGATGTGAAGCTTTAAACAACTTGGAATGCCTTCCTTAAGAAAAATAATTGCAAAGTCATTAATTTAAAGTTAGGTGCAAATAGTAACATTAGGACTTTATGTATCTGAACTCACTTAATTTTCATAGTAATATGCCCTATGATTATCTCCATTTTACAGATAAGAAAACTGAGTTATGATTTGGGTTTTCTCTATGACACTTTCTCAACATCTGGAAAGCATGCCTTTAGATTATATCCAGAATAAAGGTGCCTACCAGTGCCAGGACTTCTAACCAGAGGAGCATTGCGTGCTCCCACTCTCAACCCAGCTGGCTCCCTAGCCTCCTGGATGAGACCCATCCAGGGACCACAGCCTCTGGGAGGTTGCCATGGGAACCAGCCCAGAATCAACCAGAACCTCCTGCATCCAGGCCACTACATCCTATGATGTTATTGTGATGACTATAAAGTTCACTATGTCTACAGTGATAGAATCTCAGGAATAATCCTCTTTTCATTATTCTTTGGGTTTTTCATGGTTCTGGGTTTGCTGGAAGAGGTATCTTAACCTCTTCAGACATGCCTGAGCCTACACAAGCACAGAGATTCAGCTATTCCACTGTGAAGGAAATTTTGATGTGGTGGAGCCCTGAAAGATCATCCTAAACTATTTTATGCTGAGTTTCAACTGATATAAAACTAAACCTCTCTGGATGTCATTTAAAACAGTCTCACCGCATTTCACACATGGCTCTGTGTTCTTCTGAATCAGCGTGTTGTATGTATGCTGGTAGATTTACTGGGTAGAATTTGGATATTGTGTGCAGAGGTGTCAACATTGCATAAGCCTGACTTCATAGCCGTGGGGAAGTGTAAAGAGATGAAGCAATGTTGAAAAAGCACAAATAACTGGAATAATATAAAACGGATTTAATGATACCATTTTGGAATTGTAGGAACAGCTGCCAAATATTTTTAAGTTCTATGATACCACTTTATTCTTATCTCTTACAACTTTTCTTCCACATAGTTTAGCAATTCTTGCCTCATAAAAAAGGTTATATTTTTTCATATGTCTTGCACAGCAATTAGTCACCTGAGATAGGTCTAATTAGATCTTGGAAAACCATTATTTAAATTGGAAAGAAAGAGATTCTTTTTATATAGCACAACTGTGCAAGTTTTTGCATTTGCACTAATATAACTCTCTTGAATTGTAAAAAAAATTACATTACAATCACTGCAGATTCAACACAAATGTTTTCTTCGAACTCTTCATTAAAAAATATAAACACAAAGTTTTTATATTCTTATCTTAAATGTGAAGATCCCAGAAAAAAATCTGTTGAATAGATAATTATATACACACTAAAAACATAAAGAAAATTGATACGTGTGGTTTATTGTTTTTGTACGGTGTTCGGATAGTCTTTGTAATGTTCTCTCAGCCATGGAGAATACGTTTCTCCAAAATGGGAAATGGCATTAATGAACTTTCCTACACTGATATTCATTTAAAATTTATTCAATGGTAATTTGCCTCCTTTTGTGGAATATAAAAAAATATGTACTCTCTTTTCTATACAAGACAATCTATCCAATCTATCAAAATGTCCAAATAAAAGTATTAGGTCATTTCTAAAGAAGAACTTAAATATGTTTCCTATTGTGTATGTGAAAAATATAAATTCATCATCTATCTACTGTTTCATTCATTCAATAAATATTTATTTAGCACTAGCCATGTGTCACGTGTCAGGTTCTAGGCACCAGGTGTACAAGACAACTTCCCTTCACTGAATTTAAATTTGAGTGGAATTCTCAAAGGTCTTCACTGGTACTCAGCAAAACATTTGGTTTGCTGTTGTTCAGTCACTTAGTTGTGTCCATCTCTTTGTGACCCCATGGACTGCTGCACACCAGGCTTCCCTGTCCTTCACAATCTCCCCGAGTCTGCTCAAACTCATGTCCATTGAGTTGATGATGCCATCCAACCATCTTGTCCTCTGTCGTCCCCTTCCCCTCCTGCCATCAATCTTTCCCAGCATCGGGATCTTTTCCATTGAGTCAGTTCTTCGCACCAGATGGCCAAAGTATTGGAGCTTCAACATCAGTCCTTTCAATGAATAACCAGGGTTGATTTCCTTTAGGACTCACTGGTTTGATCTTCTTGCCATCCAAGGGGCTCTCAAGTGTCTTCTCCAACACCACAGTTCAAAAGCATCAACTCTTCAGTGCTCAGCCTCCTTTATGGTCCAACTCTCACATCCATACATGACCACTGGAAAAACCATAGCTTTGACTATACAGACCTTTGTTGGCAAAATGATGTCTCTGCTTTTTAATACACTGTCTAGGTTTGTCACAGCTTTTCTTCCGAGAAGCAAGCATCTTTTAAATTTCATGGCTGCAGTCTTTAAATTTCATGGCTGGTTTTTCATTGAACTACTACTTTTGTAACAATGTCTGACTAAGGAACTGCTCTAATTTCAAAAAGTTTAAATTTGTTTTGGCTAAAAGCTACGCACAACATGTGATTAAGGGTAAAGATCACCATGGGGAGCTGTATGTCCAGGCAGTGTTTTGGGCATGGAGGAATAAAGAACGAAGATGATGCTGATGGGCTCCAGAAGAACTAAATGAATACTGGCTGTTCCCCAGCTCAAGCCAGGCATGTGGGACGGCAGAGAGCATGTTTCTATGGATTGGCTCATCAGGCTAATGGGCTGCTGGCACTTCTCTCCCAGGACAGTTGAAACTCCTGAGGCAGACTGAGCAGGAAGAGAGAGTTCACAGATCCCTTGAGATAAATAGGGTTCTTGGCTTTTTTTGCATGAATGGCTGCATTATGTGCAGATGTTCAGTGCACTTCCATAAGCTTTTATGGATGAATAAGTGGCATCATTATGATGTGATTTGACCAAAAATGAAGTATGGCCGAATGCCATCTGCAAAAATCCTATCATTCTCATATAGATTGTAGAAGGATGAAGCGAATGTAACTAAAATACTCTTCAGAAATATGGATGACTCCTGGAAAGACTATCAATTAATCTCAAAATAAGAAATCAAATTTCTCTCTGTACCATGCTAGCTTTAAAATTTTTTCACTACTGACTGTCTCTTCACTGCATTCAAAAACAACCTTAAACCATTCCATTAAAAATTGCTCTCACAGAAAAATACATGGAGCTGACTAGGGGATATTTCTAACATCTACAAAAGTCAGCAATTTCTCTCGGTCAAAAAGGCATATTATGTGCTAAGTAATCAAATTTCCTTTTTTTTTTTTTTTTTCAAATTTCCTAATTGGATTTCTCTGTGACCAAGGTCTTCATACCTGTCGCTGAGAAGATGACAGATTTTGTATTTTTCAAATGCTATTTAGGGGAAGATGAGAGGTAAAGAGGAACATAGATGCAAAGAAGGAAAAAAGGGAATGTTTTGAGGAGTAGATGGAAAGTTCATACATGCTCTGATGTCCAGCACACAATGCCAGAAGACCAAAAGGAGGATGTAAAAAGATGATCCATTCAGCTGACTTTTTTGATCATCATATCTTATCTCCCAAACCCAAGAACTGAACACTTCAAATACAATTATGTCAAATAACTAGTAAGTGGAAATAAACAATACTTTGTATAAAACAGATCTCAGTCACAGGAAGTAGAAGTTTTTTTAAAAAAAAAAGGAGAAATAGTTTTTTAATGCCTAGAAGAAAACCTACTTGGATTTTAGATTTCAGGATGGGAAGGGTTCTCTAAATAATGAATAAATTCAGAAATACAGATATATTGATAAAATTTAAACATGTCTTTTTATACCAAATATGCCATAAATTTAAAGGCAAGAAAAACAAAATATTTCCAACAAATATGAAAAAAGTTTTGATATCCTTAATATAGACATAGCAGTTACAAAAATTCGATAGTCATGACAAAAATGTTTAAAGGACATGGGTAGAAATGAAAAGTTGGCCAATAAGTATACACAAACATTTATTCCACTACTAAGAAAGTTATGACCAACCTAGATAGCATATTGAAAAGCAGAGACATTACTTTGCCAATAAAGGTCCGTCTAGTCAAGGCTATGGTTTTTCCAGTGGTCATGTATGGATGTGAGAGTTGGACTGTGAAGAAAACTGAGCACCGAAGTATTGATGCTTTTGAACTATGGTGTTGGAGAAGACTCTTGAGAGTCCCTTGGGCTGCAAGGAGATCCAACCAGTCCATCCTAAAGAAGATCAGTCCTGGGTGTTCTTTGGAAGGACTGATGCTAAAGCTGAAACTCCAGTACTTTGGCCACCTCATGCGAAGTGGTGACTCATTGGAAAAGACTCTGATGCTGGGAGGGATCGGGGGCAGGAGGAAAAGGGGACGACAGAGGATGAGATGGCTGGATGGCATCACTGACTTGATGGATGTGAGGCTGAGTGAACTCCGGGAGTTGGTGATGGATGGGGAGGCCTGGAGTGCTGCAATTCATGAGGTCGCAAAGAGTCAGACATGACTGAGCGACTGAACTGAACTGAACTGAATCAATTAAGTGTAAAATAAAACAAGATACTATCTTTTCTATCAAGTGAGAAAAGTTGTTTATCATTCCTTTTAAAAATAATACCACTCTGGATTGTCAAAGGTACCAAGAGACAGATTTGCTGGCAAGCATATGAACCAGATCTGTGTGTGTGTGTGTGTGCTCAGTTGTGTCCAACTCTTTGTGACCTCATGGACCGTAGCCTGCAAGTCTCCTCTTGCCATGGGATTTCCAAGGCAAGAATATTGGAGTGGATTGCCATTTCCTTCTCCAGGGGATCTTCCCAAACCAGGGATAGAATCTGCATCTCCTGTACTAGCAGGTGGGTTCTTTACTGCTGAGCCACCTGGGAAGCCCAAACCAGATCTAAGTTTAACACAAATAAAAATCAGAAATAGATTAAAAGATATATACAGCAGGCTGTTCAGAGAACCTTATTTAAGCAAATTTATAAAATCAGAATCTATCAGTGACTCCTTCAATAGAGCCATGACTTACATATTGAAAGTTTCTTCAAAAACTTCTTAATGGCATGGGAATATCTTCATGATATGGTGAGTGAAAAATCAAGATAAAAAATTACATATTCAGCACCCAAACTGAATTATAAAATTTGCTCTTATCTATATAAGAAAACTCAGAAGAATACACACCAAAATAGAAAGAATGGTTATTTCTAGGGAGTAGGACAGAGAGGCAGCACTGGGTCACTCAGGAGGTGGCTAAGATAGCATGAGAGCAGAGGTAGTAAAATAAGTTTTTCTGAAAAAAAATTTCATGATTAAATAAGACAAAGAATCAGTCATCATGCAAAAATCGTAACATAGCTGGACTTCTTTACATTTATTGCACAGTTTAGTATTGTTTTTATTTTGAAATACAGTGTGGGTTGAGGGTGCTATATTTGTCTATTCTTTGTGTAATGTCTTGATCTGGTCCTAGCTACAAACGATTTTTATTTTCTTCTTTACATTTTCTGAAATTTTCAACAATTTCAGCGATTGGAATGTCCACTCAATTTTCAAATCAGAAAAAAAAATTAAGAATCACCAAGCCATTCATTTTATAAATTTATACCTTATTTTTGATATTTGGGAGACAATGCATTAACCCCCACAAATTGGCCAGATTTCACCAAGTCCTAGTCTTTTATGAGGATGTACTACAGAATCAACAGAAGACCTGGTGGGCAGGACCACATCCCAACCGCAGCTAGTAGAGAGACACCAGCTACCCTAGCTTGACCTGGGCTACCTCCTACCCCTTCATGCAACTGCTCTCCTATTAATATCACAGACTTTTAAACACTTTGTGAAAATCAAGAACAGCTGTTAAAAGGATGAAAGCCAACTCTTTATCTTGTTTATATGTCTAGCAGGGCTCAGTATATAGTAGGCACTTATAAACAGGGTCATGTTAAGAATGAATGAGCTGGTGTGCATCTGATCACTCTTTAAACTACAAATTGTGGATGTGAATGCAACTAGTAATTGATGAGTTCTGTAGTTGTGCTATTTCATATAACAATGTCTTATTTCTTTTGTGAACTTGAAAATTATTGCAGTAATATACTCCTTCAGTTATATGGTGACTTTTTTAAGGCACCATTCTTTTATTATGCTACTGAGTTGAATAACTTCCCATTTAGAGTATTCATGGCAGAATGTGAGCATAAGGAATCCATTTTTTCTGTATTACAAAATTTCCTTTGAAATATGGTTCAAATTGTATGGCTGTTAGCATAACTGATGCCATCTTGGGCACATACAGTTCCTCCTGTCCTTTTGTAGATCCTACCTAGGACTATATTGTGAGGTAAATCACATCTCTGTCATCAAAGGCTTTGTAATTAACAGATATTGTTTAATAATCATTAGGACAAAGTAGACTTTATGCTCTGTTAGTCCAAAAACAATGAAGAAGACAGTATTCCCAGGGCCCACAGACTATGTGTTGTTGTCATTTAGTCACTAAGCTGTGTCCAATTCTTCGTGACCCACAAGCCAGGTTTCCCTGTCCTCCACTATCTCTCGGAGTCTGCTCAAGTTCATGTCCATTGAGCCAGTGATTCTATCTAACCATTTCATTCTCTGTCACCCCCTTCTCCTTTTGCCTTCGATCTTTCTCAGCATCAGGGTCTTTTCCAATGAGTTGGCTTTTTGCATCAGGTGACCAGAGTATTGCAGCTTCAGACTAGGTATCCATTCATAAATCTTTACTTAGTAATACACATCCTGTTTCTTAGCATGAACCCTCATATCCTAGGTTAACTATAAAGTGGCTCAATGGCCCCTCAGTGGTATGGAGTGCAGCTGTGAATGCTTCTGGATGATTTCCTCCAGATCTCTATCCCACCCTATGAGTTAATTACCCTATAATAAACTGATCCATTGATTATATGCACCTGCCTGCCTCATTTTTTGATCCCCAGATCCTTCTCAGTTTAGTGGGCACTTTTCATTCCCTCTATCCTCTAAAAATGAAAACATTAATTGAATTATTTTAAATTATCTTTTCACATAGAAGTAATGTGTGAGATTCTAGGCATAGCTACATCACAGAAAAAGTAACAGCTTTCTCAACACAGATAAATCTGATGAAAACTACAGTCATTAAAACAGTATGATACTGGCACAAAAGGGGCTTCCACATGCCAATGTAGGAGATGTAAGAGATGCAGTTTCGATCCCTGGGTCAGAAAGATCCCCTGGAGGAGGGCATGGCAACCCACTCCAGTGTTCTTGCCTGGGGAATCCCATAGAGAGAAGAGTCTGGTGAGCTATGGTCCATAGAGTCATGAAAAGTCAAACACTACATAAGCAAGTTAGCATGCATGCACTCACTGGCACAAAAATAGAAATATAGGGTGGAACACGATAGAAAGTCCAGAAATAAACACCTAAAGTCAATTAATCTATGACAAAGAAGGCAAAACTACCCAATGGGAGAAAATTCTCTTCAATAAATGATGCTGGGGAAACTGGACAGCTATCTATTTGGAAAAGAATGAAATTAGAACATATTTTAACACCACACATAAAAATAAATTCTAAACAGATTAAAGATCCTACATGTAAGACCAGATACTATGAAACTCTTAGAGGAAAACATAGGCAGAACACTCTGTGACATAAATCACAGAAATATGTTTTTGGACCCACCTCCCAGAGTAATGAAAATAAAAACAAAAATAACTAATGGGACCTAATTAAACTTAAAAGCTTTTGCATGGCAAAGGAAGCTATCTAATGACTTCATCAGAAATTTACCACTGGTTAAGCCGGAGAAGAAACTCTACCTGGAGAAGAGAAGAAGGAGCATATGGTGCAAACTGCATATGGGAGGCTGTCTTCTACAACTACTCACACTTCCCACAGGCCTTCAGAATAAGACAGAAGTTCCTGAGTATCCATATCTAGTTAATTTTTTTAGACTCCAAAGTTCAGGATTCACAATTCTGCACTGAAAATCAGTGGAAGTACAATGAGATGAAGAATCTCACCTGTTTGCTTTTTTTTTTTTCCAATAATTCAAGTGCCCTTAAAACAGAAGCTATTCACTTAACCACTTCTTTTAACCAAAGGAAATGAGAACTGTCAACTGCCAATTTGAAACAGATATTCCAGCAGAAAAAAAAATTCTGAATTTCAGTGTTTTGCTGTCACGATCATAGGCTAAACTGGACTCAACCCTGCCACCAAAACCAAACCAAACAAACAAAAGAACAAGTTGAACAAAGCAGTTTGCAAAATAGAAAAAGCACTGTCAGTCCAAAGGAAGTTCATGTTTCTAGGAAGGCTTTGCAAGAAAATCAAGTTAGGGGCTTTATTCTAGTAATCTTTACTGTTTTTTTATTCCTCTTCATAATGCAAAGCTTTACTAGTGCTGTTAATATTTATCACCTTACTTTATTCTACCTATAAACCAGAACTACAAATTTGTATCCATATTCATTGAAGAAATGAAATCAGCCCAACACTAAGTTTAGTAATTATTCCCAATATTAGGATACTTAACTTTAAAAACCATACTTATCGGTTAAAATTTTTAATTAATAATAAAGCAAATCATTTGTAAGGTCAGAAATTACAATCCAAGTTCCATTTTTTTAAACCTCCTCAGTAAATCAAAAGGGCTTCAAAATGTCCCACAATTAAATACCTGAGATAAATTTTCCTCAAAATAAAAACTACCGGTGAAAATCAGACCACAATTTACTTTGAGTGGGAGATCTTTTTCTCTTAGACATGCTACTTCACATGCAGAAGAATTTCAAATAATCGGACAGGCTACAAGTGGGAAGCATGTCCGCTTCCAGTGTCAGTCTTTAGAAAGCAGGATGCATGGTTTGACAGTACAAGAAGGCTTCCCATCTGGGAACAGAAAAAGGAATAAAGTATGTTCAGCCAGAAATTGTACAAGGATGCTGGTCCTGTAACTGCTGTGTCTTAGAGACAGAGCCCTGACATATGCTAGAGGTGCTGGGGTGTGGAGTGGCTGGAGGGTAGGGGTCCCTATGTAGTGACCTTTACAGAGATAACCAATAAGCGGTCACTGGCCATAAATCATCTGGAACTTGAGCTCATGTTGTCTTCTTGGGTATGAAGAACTTCTTTTCTGCGTATTTTGCTATGGAGATTTCTAAGTGTGTTATATAATTCAGTGACATTAAGTACACTCACAATGTTGTATAACCATCACCACTCTCTGAACTTTTTCATCATCCCAAAGGGAACTAACAACTCCCTGCTTCCTCCTCCTCTCAGCCCTAAGTCAGACACTGATAATAAATAGTAAGAAACCAACTTTACATTATGAAGCTATAACATGTATCTTCTTCAAGGGAAATCTTTTGTGTTGGCACATTACTCAGTATCATACAAGAAGTCAAACAGAGTTTATGGGCAGGTTGGTCAATATTAATAACAGCTACATCTATCTCTGATATTCAAATAATACCACTGAAATAACTTTCACACTGCGGGCTTCTCTCCAAAACAGCATCATCTCCGTTGAGGTGCTGGGGCTTGGAACTTGGTTCATTTACTCTGCACAGACACAAATAGAGCTGGGAGATTTGAGAATTTCACTTTATTCTACAGGTTTCCCTTCGGTCTTAAGACAGGTCTTCTGTGGCTCAGAGAAATCCTTACATTTCTGATTTGAACTAAATTAAGAAATACAGAGTGGATTATTACATTATATCACTCTACATGGTGCTGCTCTGGGACAGATGTGAACTGACTACAAACAAAAAAATTCACCATCTTGCCTCCCACCTGGGGATAAAATAATAAGGTAGCCCTGAGTGATTCACACACAAGATACTCATCGTCCTACCCTGTGTTCATTCACTCAATAAACACTGCTGGGGTGCCTGCTGTGCCCTACACCCTGCTAGAGGTAGGGCTGGGGACTAAGGAGCGATACAGCCCACGTAGTCCCTGGCTACATGGCACTGCGGGAGAGTCGTGTGTGTCCTCCGGAATGTCCTGAATGGAGGGATGGAGCCTCACAGGGCTGTCCCTGCTGTGGAACTGGAAATCCTGTCATTCCTTTCAGAATGTCCCACTGGTGGGACATTCAGACTCTGCACCTCAAGCTTCAAGCTTACTGAAATTAAAGTTATTTTTTCAGCTTTAGAAAGAGTACTGCCTGGACTGCAAAAGTTATAATTTTGCATTGCCACTGAAAATTGTCAGTCATTTAAAAGCCATAAAATAATGTGTTTTGGGGAAAGGCCCTGGCACAAAATGAGTAACAAGCTTAATCTCTGTGTCTGGGAGAGGACAGCACTTTACTATCCAAGGACCTTTTATCTGCAGGCACAATAATTACTGAAGGAGTCATCTGTGTTTGTTCTTCCTAGATCCATTCCCTTTCTCTTTTACCCTACTCCCACCCCATTTCTAAGCAGGCTTTGTGATGCCTTGCTAGGAGACTGGAAAGTTGAATAAGCTCAGATTCAAAGGCTGTGGTAAAACCTTAAATCCATGCAGAGATTGGGTTGGGTGTCCTGGATTGGGCAGGAAGAGAGAGAGCTTGAACATCTCTTGAATGCAGAAAAATCAAAAGAATCTACTTAGAAATAGAATTAATGAGTGAATGTATCAAAGTCACTACAGATACATAGAAATACAAAATAATGACTTTTATGTCTATACTAGTAGTAAATACAGAGAAGGCAATGGCACCCCACTCCAGTACTTTGCCTGGAAAATCCCATGGATGGAGGAGCCTGGTAGGCTGCAGTCCATGGGGTCGCGAAGAGTCGGACACGACTGAGCGACTTCACTTTCACTTTTCACTTTCATGCATTGGAGAAGGAAATGGCAACCCACTCCAGTGTTCTTGCCTGGAGAATCCCAGGGATGGGGGAGCCTGGTGGCTGCCGTCTATGGGGTCACATAGAGTCAGACATGACTGAAGTGACTTAGCAGCAGTAGCAAATAAAAAATATAGTTTAACAAAGCTACCATTTATAATAATTTTAAAACCCATGTTTATCATTTTATTAATTTTCAAGAGTTTGATATTGGCACTCCAACTAAAAATCTTAATCTACTTACTTAAAAAATAAGTGTAATATACAGTGGAACTATATGAGACCTTGTTCTGTATTTTCCAAGTCTCCTGTAAATCTGTTATCATACCTTCATAATTTTAAAAAGAAAAAAAAAACTCACATTTAATAATAAAACCCATAATTAATATGTAATGCCCTAGAACAAATCTAATGAAAGGTATTTAAGACCTTACTACTGAAAACTATATATCTTTATTGAAAGCATTTTTGATATTCTAAAAGATTCAAATACCTTGTTCATGTATTGGAAGACTCAATGTTATAAAGACATCAGTTCTTACAAAATAAATTACAGATTCAAAGCAATCCCAATCAAAATCCCACTAGAATTCTTGGTGGAAACTGAAAGGCTGGTTCTAAAATTGATATGCAAATGAACAGCCAAGGCAATCCTGATTAAGCAGGAGTAAAGGGGAAGGGAGGAGAAAGGGAAGGAAGAAGAAAGCAGCAAGAAGACCTACATTATTTGATTGTGAACTTGTTATAAAATCACAGTCTTAAAACAGAAGAGAATTAACACAAGCATGGACAGATGAATGGACAGGATCCAGAACCAAATTCACACATAGATAGTTTTCTGATTTTTGACAACGGTGCTCCAGCAGGGCAGGGGAAAGTAAAACTGAGAAAGCAGTTAGGTGTGGGGCGCAGGCTTGTTCTTTTAACACAACTTTTGTAAGGAGCATCACTTCCTTCCCAGTAGTTTATCTGAAAGACCTTCCTCTGTGCTCCTTCGTATTCTATGCATTTTAAAATCAATACACCTATCTAATTGTGGAAATCAATTCTTTACGTGTCTGTATCTCCAGCACCCTACATGTTGCTGGACACACAACGGGTAAGAAACTGAACTAAGGGTAAGAGGTCCAACAGAAACTGCTGGAAATCAGCTCCAGTGGTAGGAGTTACCATTGTTGTCAAGAACAAAAGCTCTTTAGAGCTGCTAGAAAGAAATGGCACCTCAGAAATATTTGACCCTTTGTCATCTTTAACAAGGGGGTAAATAGAGAGATTCATCATCTTGCAAAACTCCAGGGTGAAAGGATAGACTAGCAATTTCTGACTAGTGAAGCTGGAAAACCAAACATGCTGTGCAGAGTGGGGTCAGCCATGCAGAGGTCAATTGCCCTCAGAAGCCAGTGGTAGACGTGATCGGGAACAAAGCTTGGACGTAGGGCAGTGGGTGAGCTGTTCCATCATTCAGTCACAAACATCCCAACCGCCTGGACGGCACAAGCACATGGAGAAAATAAAACATACAAACACACACACATACACACAGATAATCTCAAACACACACACACATACACACACACATACACACACACAGATAATCTCAAACACACAGATACAAACACACACAGATAATCTCAAACACACAGATACAAACAAACACACACAGATAATCTCAAACACACACACACATACATACACATACACACACACAGATAATCTCAAACACACACACACATACATACACATACACACACACAGATAATCTCAAACATACACACACACAGACATAATCTCAGCAAGTTTTCCTGAGTTAAGCAAGAAAAAGTAAAGCTAATATATAAGTAGTCCATTCATTTTTGGTTTTACATTAGCAATTAGGACAGGTAGCAGATTCATTTCTGAGACTCCGCCCAGACTGCCACTTCCTTTTCCTGAAAATTCTCCCTAACCCAAGATGTTAATGGCCATGTTTCAACTATAGGACCTATATACCTGGCCACAGCTAATCGGCCCCAGATCCAAGCTAAACCAGATTGTCTCCTAGACATTGGGAACTGAGACAATGGTTAGTCTCTGGTGACCTATGAGAAGGTCATGTTCCAAAATGTAAATGGAGAAGTACAAAAGACTGGTCTGTGGAAGAAAAGCCTAAAGAAGACACTAGAAAGAATCGGAATCAAGAGACCCTGACCCAGTGAGAAAGAAAATGAAACACAGCTGCTTACCTTCAAGCATTTCTAGCCCTGCTTCTCTGTGATACTCCATCATACCAAATGCCTTTGGATTCTGTGAGATACCCCCGGATCATTTCTATGTTTACAATTTCCCCTTTTCACTCAAGGTGATGATACCGGTCTGCAACCCCTCCCAGCAAACAAAGCAGGCCTTACTTGACGTCAGCCAATTAAACGTAGACATATTTACTTCAGTTTTTCTACAAGTGTAAAGATACATTAAGAGAAAAAAAGGAAGTAGTTTTATGAACCATTTTCTTTCTTCACTAATTGAAAGACTTGAAAGTCGAATGGAAATGAATTGACGGATAGAGGTGCTATTCACAGTGTCTTTGAAGATATTTTAACAACATTCGGAGCATATGGCTTAAAATTACACTTATAGAGACATTTATATCACTCAACTCCAGGTAGTCAATGGCCTCAGATGCTCCTTTGTGCTGTTTAATGACTGTCTTGAGATATTCCAATTTGAAATGTATAACATAACGACTTTCTAGTTGTTGCATTTTTATACATGACAAACAACTCTGCACAAAAGTTGAATTATACACTCGGAGAGTGTTTCTCAAGCACTTTCTCCTTCCATTATAAGAGCCCATTACAAGCGAATTGTGATTTGTCTAACGTTTGTTTTTAGCTAAGTATTACCATCAAAAATAGAGAAACTGAAATGATTACAATTACTGCTCAATTTAAAAAGCTCAAGTTATAAGCATCAAATTCAAAGCACTAGTTTTACTCATGATATCCTCCTTCTGTGGTTCAACCATTCTTTTAGCTTCAGCCTATTCTCACATCTGTTTGTTTGCTCGGCATGTGCTATAGAAAGTCCATCAGATGAGTACTGAGGAAATGGGGGGACAAACCACATCACATTTTTATTCTCACATATATTCTACCAAAGGCCTAGTCAACAGTAGAGTTTGGCAGATGACTTATTCAATTAAGGGAAAGATTTATCAAATTATGATCTATATTATGCTCAGTTTTACTGTATAATCATGTGCATTCACCAACTCTTCCAATTAATGGTGACAGAATTAAGAAGCAGTGTGGAAGACAGCCACACAGTTGTAGAAAAGGAATGACTTGTTAGGCAATAATAGAGTCAATTTAGTATATGACAAAAGGCTTAGCACTTTCCCATCAGGTGAACATGTATTAATTACTCTCAGCTCTGTCATCCCTTAGCTGTATCACTCTGCTCAATTCACACACACTCTTTAAAGCCTCAACTTACTCATCTGTAGAAAGGAAACAGTGAACATACACACCAAACAGCATTGCTGTAAGGACTGGGTGGAACTAACATAGATTAGAGTACGTGATACAGAGTAGGGATTGGCAGAGTTTTAAGCACCAGATAGTAACGACCAGATGAAGTGAAAGCGAAAGTTTTAGTCACTCAGTCCTGTCCAGCTCTTTATGACCCCATGGATTGTAGCCCACCAGACTCCTCCTCTGTCCACAGAACTTTCCAGACAAGAATACTGGAGTGAGTTGCCATTTCTTTCTCCAGGGGATCTTCCTGACCCAGCGATAGAACCCAGGTCTCCCGCATTGCAGGCAGACTACCATCTGAGCCACCAGGGAAGGATCAGATAGTAAGTACTTTAGGGTTTGTGGGTCTCACAGTGTTTACAGCAACCACTCAGTTCTGTTGTTGTAACACAAAAGCAGCTTTAGACAATATATAAAAATACATGGGCGTGGCTATGCTCCAAAACTTTACTTCTGGACAATAAAATTTGAACTTCATATAATTTTCACATCATGAAATATTTTTATTTTGATTTTTCAACCACTCAGAAATGTAAAAACTAGTCTTAACTTGTATTCAAGAACACACAGAGAGCCTGCTCTACAGCCAACCCTGAAAAATATTATGATTACTGACAATAACAATATCTGAAAATGGAAGAGGGACTGTGTTACTGTCAGATAGAGATATTTTGGGGCAAATATGCTTCTTTTTCGTACAGTTTAAACTGCAATTGGAAGGCAGATTATAACAGGAATTTCTGGATGGATGCCCATGAGATGATAGACTATATTTCTCAAAGAGTTCAAGAAGGATCAGAGAAGCCCAATCTTTCTACTAGAACTTCCAATTTAGTCTAATTTTATATGGCAACCTAGACATGGCAGTTAAATGGCCGTACATAGCTAATATTAAAAAATATCAAACCAGTCACAATAGAAACAAGGTAGCGATATGGATTTTAATTAAACACAGAGAAATGACCAATTTGGTTTCACTTTCTCATCTATACAATAAGTCGGTTTTACTATTTTATCTTTAAAGACCTTTCTAGTTCACCAGTGGTGTCAGAATGAGGAAAATTTTGTAGACCAGAAAAAATGTTGCTTGCCTGTCTAAAAGTTATAACCTGGACTCCTCATAATTGCTTCTGAAATTTTTAGGGCAGGTGAACCCACTAACCCACTGGGACTTGAGGAAATCCACTTTAGTAAGAGCTTTCCCTAGTTGGATGAGCATCAGCAGTTAAGAACTGACAATTCTTCATCCATCAAAGAGTGAACCCACCATCTGTGCACAGGCATGTGCTTGGGGTTGGATTTCAAGTCCTTAAGCTCTGGTACCACCACTCCAGTGCTGGCTGTCCTCTGAGACCAAGGCAACACAATTACAAGTCTGCTGACAGAAATGCAGTAGGGACCAAATTTACATTTTTATTTTCTTCTAAACTAAGTGTCCCAGAACAAGTCTCTCCAGTTTAATGAATGGAGTCAAAAAAGGTAGATAGATGGAGAAGCATGCAAAATTCAAATGCCACCACTTGCTGACAGAAGAACAGTAGGGAGCAAATTAACATTTTTCTTTTCTTCTAAACCAAGTGTCCCAGACCAAGTCTCTTCAGCTTAATTAATGAAACAAAAAAAAGGTAGACAGATGGAGAAGCATGCAAAATTTATATGCCACCACTTCGATAAGGTATTATGGGGTAAGGCTGGATTATATAACTGGGCTTCCCAGGTGGCTCATTGGGTAAAGATGCCTGCAATTCAGGAGACACCGGAGATGCAGGTTCGATCCCTGGATGGGGAAGATCCCTTGGAGGAGGGCATGGCAATCCACTCCAGTATTCTTGCCTGGAGAATCACCTGGACAGAGCAGCCTGGCGGGCTACAGTCCAAAGGGTTACAAAGAGTCGTCACGATAGAAGTGCCTGAGCATGCACACACACGCAGGATACTTAAGATCCTACAGTTGAGAACTTGTGTGTGTCCTTAGGCATTTGGTCGTGTCTGACTCTTTGCGACCCTTTGGACTGTAGCCCGTGGGGATCCTCTATCCAGGGGACTTTTCAGGCAAGACTACTGGAGTGGGTTGCCATTTCCTTCTCCAAGGGATCTTCCTGACCCAAGAATCGAACCTTCATCTCTTGGCGTCTCCTGCATTACAGGCAGATTCTTCACCCACTGACCTATCAGAGAACCCGAAGACACAGAAGAATTAGTGAATGTATTTGTAGAGTGTCTCCCAGGTAATGTCTCAAAATCAAAAAGGTTACTTTGCTGATTTTTTTTTAAAAGAGTGGTGATATATAGAAAACTCGGAGGAGAAAAAAAAAATACACCAGTCTTTGCTTCAGTTCCATGTTCATTCTCTTTGAACAGAAGTAGCCCAAGCACTAGACTAAGTCTTGACCACTTTTCATTCTGGGAAATTCTTGTTGATCATGTTCATACAGTTCTGCCAGCTGGAAGCACCTTCCAGTCACAGAGGAATCTATTCTAAGTCAGCTCCTCAGAGGTTCCCTTTGCCCATCAGTACATGAATTTTGTTCCAGTTAAATGCCAAGTCATCACCCACATTATTCAGCACAGCTAATGTTTTGGGTGTTGCGGTCAAAGA
This sequence comes from Bos taurus, assembly GCF_002263795.3. NCBI lineage: Eukaryota > Metazoa > Chordata > Mammalia > Artiodactyla > Bovidae > Bos > Bos taurus. The sequence continues at coordinate 32,935,334 of NC_037336.1, forward strand.
AAATTGAAAAAGTTTCTGCCCTTCTGATTTTCATAATGTTTTATATGTAAGGAAATGGAAACTAAGGGCCAGAAAGAACGAACCTGCTTTTCTCTGAAATCATAGGCATTTTTATTTCTTGTATTACAGATGAAGGTTTGTTACAGATGAAGGTTTCACTGTTAATCCAAATCCTCATTAAATATTGACTTCTTGGTCTCCTCTCTTGCATTTTGCATTTCAGTAATTTTCAAAGATATGCGCTGTCATCTCAGAAAGGAAAGCTAACAAGAAATATATGTCAGAAATACACAGAGTCAAGTTAGAGTGAAAATAACTTCCTTTTCCTATATCTGATTTTTAAGAGACAGAGCACATCACTGTGAAAAGAAATCAGAAAAGGCTGATTCATTTAGAAAGAAAAACAGAAATCTTAAATATATACTTCAATACAAGTTTGAAAAGATAGATTTAGGGATTGTAATACAGCAGAGATTAAATATGAATCTGCTATTTGGTTGTACCCTTAAAAGCATGACACAGAGCTGCAATCCTGAAAAATGTATATAATGCAGCACATGGCCTGTTAGACCCACATCAGTATCCTTTCTGCCCACCAGGTCACAGAGGTATCAGAGTTCCACCTGCCCTAAAAAGATCTCTTTCAAAAAAGGCCCCCAAAAAATCAAAGGAAAAACAATACTGACAACAACTTTACAGGGTGGAGCTATAAGAGAATAATGTAGGTAGGGGTGTGAATAAACAAACATTTATTCAGCCACTGTCATATTCTTTAGCAGAGGTTAGAAAATTTAAAGCTTAAAGCAGACTATAAGAGTAAACATAACCATTAACCATAATCCACTTCATGTGGCCTATTTCCTTTTCATCACTGCAAGGGAAAGCCTGCACAGTTCAGTGCTCTTATATACACTAGAAGCCCTTTGGTGACACCTAGGAATGAACAAGACAGAGGCATCTGAACGTTTAATGTCAGTGTTGCAGTCATTCAAGCGAGGCTGATGAATTTCCTCATGACTTTTGACTCTAGCTCTCAACTCCCAGCCTTACCTCACGTGCCCCTTCATGCTCCATCACCAACCCTGATGGAAGCCCCCCAGTCAGCCTCCCTGCAGTCTCTCTCTTGCTCCCCTCCCCTTAAATGTTACAAAGATTCCGCTCTCAGGTTCATACATTTCATTCTCCCTGGGGGAGCTCTTCCAGGACCACAGTTTTAACCGGGCCCTAATGTCTGCATAACTGCTACAGCTGTGTCTGCGCCACTGTCTCTCTCTTGCATGGCAGGTGGGCATTTCCAATGTCTTCATCTAGATGTTCCACCTCTAGTCCAAAACAGCCAAAATATAATTACTACACTTCTTCCCCCTTCTCTCATCCTTGGTTTCCTATATTATTTAACAGCAACTCAAAACACCTGGTTACACTGGATCCCCCAGTGAGAGGGGATCTTCTTCTGCCCCTCTACAACTAAAGCTGTCTCAAATTCACCTCTTCCTCTCCCTTCCGAGGGTCTCTGCCTCCACTGCATGCGTTTATCATAGCCATAACTGGTCTTCCTACTTTCTGAATTGTGTTTCTAAAGTTCAGAATTGCTGATGTCACTTTATTGCTTAAAATTACCCAGGCTTCCCTATTGCTACCGGATAACTCAACACCTCAACCCATCACCCCTGGGTCTCCATTCATATTCCTCCCCTGACTTGAATGGTCTCTAGAACAACTGTTAAATCCTCCATTTCTCTCAGGTTTCACTCAGAGGTCACCTACTTTGGTCTCTAAGCATCACTGACTGATTCTCTTACACAGACTCTTCAGTGCTCATATGATACTCTGAAAATATGTCTAATCAGCTTTCAGTACAATATCCACTTTCCATGGATATCCCTTTTTAAACTCTGAGCTCCCTAAAGCTGAAGGGACAACCACCAACACAGTGCTAGGAGTCCTCAACAATTGTCCAGTAAGTAGACAAATGAAAACAGAAACTCCTTTCTGTTCCACTTTTGCTTTTCCTGAATCTTGTGATATTTCTAGAAAATGTAACATCTTCCACTGAGATATATAACCATTGAATTAGACGCCTCAACAAATACAACATTAGAACCAGACATTCAACCTAATTCTTGTCATTCTACAAGGTCATCAAGGTCTCATGAAACGAGAATAATTAGGCTCTTCCCAAAAGTGTTCAGGCCTTCCCAGGTGGCACAGCAGTAAAATACTTGCCTGCCAATGCTGGAGACACCAGTTTGATCCCTGGGTGGGGAAGATCCCCTAGAGAAGGAAATGGCAACCTACTCCAGTATTCCCTGGAAAATTCCATGGACAGAGAAGCCTGGCAGGCTACAGTCTACAGGGTTACAAAGAGTTGAACACAACTGAGCACACACGCGCACACACACACACAGGGTGTTTAATGGTGAAAGGAATTAAGCTGCCCTCCCCCATATTTCTTTCATGATGTACCTTCAAGAATCCCAGACTTCACAGGGGGCTTGAAGGTCACCTAGCCCGTTTCATCATCTGTTCCTTGGTGCAAAGGTTTAGCCAGGTAGGTTTCCGAAGCTTCCCTCACACATTTTTTCAAAATCAACAAAGACGTGAAAAGTGCTTCATAAACAGACACCGTCTTGCTGCTGCAATCACACAGCTGAGGCTTGGGACAACGTGCAGGGCAACTGGCCCCATGGCTGCCATACACACACACACCAAGGGAAACCCATCCAGGGAGTTCAAAAGAATCTGAAGCTCCAGTGTCAGCATAGTGGTAGAAGGAATTTCATAATTGTGCTACCAGCAACTTGTTACCACTGTGAAGGGAAAAAATTCCTCGTAAGTAATTTTTACTGGCAGAGCTAAGAGAAACACACATCAAACATTCCTGCCGAGATGTACGAAAAGCTCCATGTGCCATCATGCTGCGAAACAAAAGGCTCCAATATTGGAAACCACATCAACCAGATCCATTGGACACAAGTTAAAGGATCATGCGGCACATCCTGGAGGAAACAGAACTGGATTTTTTTCAGTTCTCTTACCACAGACCCTCTTACATAACCTTCGGCTAAGAGCCTAAGAGAAGAAAAGAAATAATAACAGAATGCTAATGCCTCTCTGCTTCAAAAAGAGTGATTTAAGCAAGATTTTCTCTTTTTGATGTAAAGGCAGGGCACAGCAGGATTGGGAACATACCAGTGGGCTGATTGCTAGAGAACAAGCTGCGCTAGTGAAAGAAAAATAACTATTAATACTTTCCAGATGAGGGTAAGGTGCAATGAATGTAACTGAAATCTACTTCTGTTAGAAAAGGGGAAAACAGTGCAAGGCAAAACCAGTCTTTAAGCTTCAAAATTATTGCTATAAACAATTTTTTTAAGTATTATTTTTTTAAATAATTATTATAAAGAAGAATTTTAGAGTATTAGTAGGTCTCAAATACTGCGTGCAATATACAGAAAAACTATTCTTTGTTTATTTGCAATTCAAATTTAACAGGGCATTGTGTCTATTGTGTATTTTTATTTGCTAAATCTGGCAATCCTAAATGAGAGAAATGAGGCCTTAATGGGAAATGGGGCCTTAAATGAGAGAATGAGAATTGACAACCTGATTCATAACACCCTAATGAAGTGGGCTTCTTAGCGCAGAAAACAGTACTAAGCTGTCATAGGAGAGGGACTCTGTGAAAGGTGTAGAATCTGGCAAGAGAGAACCACTGGTTTTAGCCAAGGAAAGATGACCGAGGTTTGAACCAAGCTGGGAGCCAGAGGAAGAGGCCTGGGAATGAAATACTATTCAGAGAAAAGAAGTTAAGATTTTTGCCATAAGCAAGTAGGTCCCATAGATAAAAGACACTAAGGCTGCTGCTGCTGCTAAGTCGCTTCAGTTGTGTCTGAGTCTGTGCGACCCCATAGACGGCAGCCCACCAGGCTCCGCCGTCCCTGGGATTCTCCAGGCAAGAACACTGGAGTGGGTCACCATTTCCTTCTCCAGTGCATGAAAGTGAAAAGTGAAAGGGAAGTCGCTCAGTCGTGTCTGACCCTCAGCGACCCCATGGACTGCAGCCCCCCAGGCTCCTCCGTCCATGGGATTTTTCAGGCAAGAGTACTGGAGTGGGGTGCCATTGCCTTCTCCGACACTAAGGCTACATTGACTGCTATTCATTGTGATGAGGATGGAAGGGGACAATGAGGCCAGCCAGAAGAGAAAAGCTAAGTGACAGGATCCCCAGGCAGACCTGGACCCCACAGCATCTGGTCATCTGACAAGAGTGTTTGTTCTGGCAAAGTGGAGCAAAAGAGAACTAGACAGCCAGAAAGAGACTCTTCTCACATAGGAACGTTCTCTGGAAGTAGAACCAAAGAGGAAACAGACCCTTATTTCTGCTCTCTGGTATTTCCAAAGCCCACAAAAAAAATGAGGTACCTCTTTAGTGCTTTGGAGAAGATGGGCCAAATACAATAGGAAACCAAGTTCAACCTAGATAAGCATACCTAAAAAGGTAAGACAAGTAATTTACTCTGAAAAAATAAAAACACTAAGTCATTCAGTTATACATTCACTCAACAAACATGTTTGAGTACTTACTATGCTCCAGATACTGTGCATCAGAAAACAAACAAATAAAAACAGTTTACAGTCAACTAACTCACTGGAGCTACTGGTAACTGGGGCATCTTTAGAAAACATGATTAACACTTCACAAATAAGTTGTGAAATTGAAAAGTGCCTTGAGGTGAAATCATCCTCATATAATTCTAGGGAAATAGAAGACTGTAATAAATGCTTGAATTAGCCTACCAGAAGCAGCTTTGATGCAATATGGAGCAAAATCTTCCCAAAATCCCAGTAAAATTCTAATCTACTCCAAAATTAGCATAACAATAAATTAGGGCTTTTTATCCCTCAATATTTATTATTTCAACTGAAAGTGAAATTATACTCCTAGAAACAGATTAAACTCCTGGAAATCTTTTGCTAAATGAAGCTAAAATTTAAGCCACAGGTTCTGAAAACCTTTCCCTATCATCAAAATATTTCAATAAAGAATCATCTAAATATTCTACACATTAAAGAAAATCAGTGACAGAAATCACACAGGTACTCAATAGATTTAAACACATAAAAACTAAAAACTGCTCAAATATTTTTCTTAAAGTCACAAGCAGTTGAATGGCAAAGTACAAACTGGGAAATACTCCAAATATAGCAGATGAATATATATCACCCTTATACTACTAAGAGCTTATGCAAAAACAAAATTGTCCAAACCATGTAGACAAAAGGCATGAGAAGATAATTCACAGGAAAAAAATGGTCAATGAATATAGAAAATAATTAACTTCTCTACCAATCAATCAAGTCCTAATCACATCAATCATTAACACTTTCACCTATCAAATTAGCTATTATTTTTTAAATTAAAATATTCAATATTAATGAAGGTATTTAGACAGCATCAGATCCTCTACTATTGTACACACTTGTTAAAAAAAAAATTAGCAATTTAGCAGTATATGTCAAAAGACTTATAAATGACCACATTCTTCCATGTATGGATTTTACTTCTAGGCATGTGTCTTAAGAAAGTCATCAGATGTTTCGTCATAGACTTATTATCAAAAATATCCACTATCATTTATAGTAGATAAAAAGAAAGCATATAAATGTTCATTGCTGTTTGGTCACTAAGTTGGGTCCAACTTTTTGTGACCTTTTGGACTGTAGCCTGCCAGGCTCTGTCCATGGGATTCTCCAGGCAAGAATACTGGAGTTGGTTGCATTTCCTTCTCCAGGGGATCTTCCTGACCCAGGGATCAAACCTGTGTCTCCTGCATTGACAGGAGTATTCTTTACCAATGAGCCACCAGGGAAGCCCATGTAAATGTTCATGAATAAAAGAATAATTAAAATGGAATATTGGAGAGTCATTAAAATTGCATTTTAAACAGTCTAAATGACCCTTGAAAATAACTGATATAACTTAAGTTTTCCAAGTGTCATACAAAACTCTATTGTTATATCTAAATACAGCATAATCACAATTATATATGAAAAACATGGAAGAAAATATACCAATATGTAAAACTACGATTAATCAAGTTGTGAATGAGTAATTATTGTTTTCTTTTAACATTTTTTATATCTTCTGAGGTTTCTACAATAAATGTGTACTTCTTAGGCAAATGGGAAAAACAGCAACTAGGTTTACCTAAAAAGCTTTGATTTATAATAACAAGGAAAACATTAATATGGATTAATTTAAGAATATGTACAAGGCTTAGACTCATATATTCATATCTTGGTATTTACTAAAATACTTGTATTTATAGACTTATAGATTTATTTATGTCTTGAAACTCTTTATTAACATCTCAACAATATGATAAAAGTGGACAAGAATTAAATTGAACTAACAAAACCCTTATCAAATTCAATTTTCCCCTCAAAACTTAGTTTTTCACATTTATCTGACAAGTATGTAATAGGTTCTATTTGTTTTCTTTACAACCTAAGAACTGTAAATTTTGAGATTATTTGCTAAAAGAAAAAGAAGCCAAGTCACAGTTTTCTTGTGGCCAATGTGTCTCCAGTTTGAGTAAATTTATTCTTTTGCCACTTTAGGCATGAATATGAATCAGCGCCCTCTTGTGAGCAAGGGACGAAATTTTTTTAAAATATTGAGAACTGAGACTGTTGTAGATTGTTGACCATGGGAGAAAACATATAACTGTGTTCACTAGACAAAGACTTGAAGTAAAAATCATCCCAGAATTCTTGATTATTTAGGTCTGCAACATACAGCGTGTTTTGAAAACGAAAGTGTCTAATGTTAAATACAGCCTCTGCTGTTGTTTAGTCACTCAGTCATGTCTGAGTCTAGGAGTCCATGACTATAGCCCGCCAGGCTCCTCTGCCCATATTTCAGGCAAGAATACTGAAGTGGGTTGCCATTTCCTTCTCTAGGGAATTTTCCTGATCCAGGGATTGAACCTGCGTCTCCTTTGTCTCCTGCATTGAAGATGTATTCTTTACCCTCTGAGTCATTGAGGAAGCCCTACATACAGGGTTGCTGCTGCTTCTAAGTCGCTTCAGTCGTGTCTGACTCTGTGTGACCCCATAGACGGCAGCCCACCAGCTCCCCTGTCCCTGGGATTCTCCAGGCAAGAACACTGGAATGGCTTGCCATTTCCTTCTCCAATGCATGAAAGGGAAGAGTGAAAGTGAAGTCGCTCAGTCATGTTTGACTTTTCTCGAAGCCATGGACTGCAGCCCACCAGGCTCCTCTGCCCATGGGATTTTCCAGGCAAGAGTACTGGAGTGGGTTGCCATTGCCTTCTCCACATACAGGGTTAGCTTGTCTTAAGATTCATAAGAGGCGATTCTGAGGTGTCCTGAGGGGTCGACTCCAGCTTAGGAATTCAGTACATGACAGCGTATTTGATTGATTTACTTATTTATGTGAAAGTGGATGACACTAAATGTTTAAAAATTATTTTATTGGGAGCTGGTTTGCTGACAGTATACTCTCCGGGCTTCACTCCCCATTTCAAGGTCAAGACTGTCTAGGATTATTGGTGTAGTAGGGGTATTTCTTCGCAACTTTTATGACTGAACAAATTAAGGTAACCAAAAGTTCCAGTTAGTCAAACTTTGTAGTCTAATCTGAAGAATCCAGAAATAAACGATAGACTTGAAGTAATAGTTTCCTCCAGCTCTGCCAGGATAAACTAACTCCAGCAAATCTGAGTGTGGTTTTGGGTTTTGCTCTAAGTCATACGCAGCTTAGTCCCAGTGTCCAGCTTGGAGACTGTGCGCTGGATGGTGTCACGTACGCTGAGGAGGTTACCTGCAGAGATTCTGCTAGTTTAAATCCTGGGTCTGCCACTTACCAGGCTTTAAACTTTGGGCAAATTGCTTAATCATTCTGTATCCAAGCTTCCTGATCTAGAAAAAAGGAATGGTTGTGGTTTAGTCACTAAGTCATGTCGACTCTTGCAACCAGGTGTACTATATCCTTCCAGGCTCCTCTGTCTATGGGATTCTCCAGACAAGAATACTGGAGTGGGTTGTCATTACCTTCTCTAGGGGATCTTCCCCACCCAGGGATCGAACCTGAGTCTCCTGCTTTCCTGCATTGCAGGTGGATTCTTTACTGACTGAGCCACCAGGGAAGCTATAAAAAAGGAATAATAATAATAATACACAGAATTGATCCTGGGAGTAAATTAGTTATTCCAGTAGACACTTAGGACAGTATCTAGCCCATAACATGTATTTAATAAATGTTAGGTTTTATTATTTAGAGGTAGTCACAGATTTTTTTGTTTAGTTTGAGACACTGTTTTATTTTCCTAAACTAGTAATTTATGAAACATAGTTGTATTTATATATCATAGGTACTCAGTAGATTTTTGCTCAATGGGTGTAAGAATGATATTTCTAGTTAGTTCTGTACTCAAGTGGAATTTAATTTGGATCCTAAGTAGTATACAGTCAAACTCTGAGGCAAAGCAGAAGGTTGCTTTGATTGTGAAAATTCAGAAAGATCCTCTGGAGCCTCAGAATTTAATATTATAACTTTTTAATGCTGAGGAAACATAGAGTTCTCTGACTGCTGCTCTTAGGAATTTTGGTCTAGGACCCATGTACATACTTCCAAATTATTTAGGACCCAAAGGGCTTTTGCTAATGTGGGTTATATCAATTCACACTTACCACAATAGAAGTTAAAACTGAGAAATTTTAAAATGTTTATGTATTGTCCAAAGTAACAAAATAAACCTATTGTGGGTTAGCATAAGCAACATATTTCACTGGAAAATAACTGAATTTTCCAAAGCAAAAAAAAAAAAAAAATTCAGTGAGTAGAGTGGCATTGTTTATGTTTTTGCAAATCTCTTTAATGTCTGGCTTCATAGAAGACAGGTGGAGTAACATCTGCTCCTGCATCATCTGTTGCAAAATTTGTAAGAGAATGAGAAGGCAAAAGACAAATAACATTTTAGTGTGATTAAGAAAATAGTTTTGACTGTGTGGAGCTTCTGAAAGGATCTCAGAGGCTCCCAAAGCCCCCAGACCATACTTTGATGGCCACCAATCCAAACCAAGTCCTTTAGGTATCCACACCTCAGGGTTTGCAGTCCTCTGTTTATCAGCAGTAATGATCTCAACAGGTGGGAATATTTACTTCCTCCCATTGATGTATAGAAGAAAGTTGACAAAAATGCTTTTCCATGTCATTCATACACCCTTCAGTGATAATGTTCACCCTCAAAATAAATGAGAACATTAAATAGCTAGAAAAATATTTTTGACAAGGTTGAGACAAAAGATTTGATTAGAGCTAACTGCATTATAAATCCCTTTCCCCAAATTTAAAGTCCTCTAACTGCAAATGGCAATTAAACTTTGACCTGGGAGGGGCAGGCAGCATCTTAGGGAAAGTTGCCAGTGTTATTAAATTACAGACATGGGATCTGGAGTCTTGAGAAATTCTTTTCATTTAAATATGAGCTTCCCACTTTGGTGTGTTAGGATTAGCAGTACATCTCAACCTGTTGGCAAGCTGTGGTGTTGCCATGTGCTGTTTTTATTGTTTAGTTGCTAAACTGTGTTGGGGTTTTCTGCAACCCCATGGACTACAGCTCCCCAAGGTCCTCCTTCCATGGATTATCCCAGGCAAGAATACTGGAGCGGGTTGCTATTTCCTTCTCCAGAGGAATAGAGACTTTCAGGTGAATCAAATGTTCCTGACCCAGGGATTGAATCTGCATCTTCTGCTTCGGCAGGCATCTTCTTTACCACAGAGCCACCAGGAAAGTCAGGTGCTACCATAGCAAGGTACAATAAATATTCCCCTGATTAGAGGGATGGGAAATGTGATTTTGGTAGATGGTAGCTTAAACAACATAAATGTATGTTTTGGAAATGAAAAATATACATCAAAAGGTTCAAAATGTCACTGAATCACTTTGCTGTACACCTGTAACCAACATAACATTGTAAATCAACTATACTTCAACTTAAAAAGAATTTAAAACTCAACCAGAAAGGTTTAAGGATGTCCCATGATGTCATGAAAGGATGCCTGGGCAAGGAGGAGGTGAGAGAGCACAGCTGAACACAGTAAGCAGAACCAAAACAAGTCCTATTTAGACCCAACCAAAGTGAGGCTCCTCCATGTGCGTGCATGTGTGTGTGTGTGTGTGTGTGTGTGCATGCTCAATCATTCAGTCATGTCTGATTCTTTGCGACCCCATGGACTGTAGCCTGCCAGGCTCCTTTGTTGGGATTCTCCAGGCAAGAATACTGGAGTGGACTGCCATTTCCTCCTCCAGGGGGAACACAACCTCCTTAGTGCGATTCCCTGTTTAAAACAGAGCCCAGGATCTGTCATTAAAAACACAGAAAATACTCAAGACTTGGCAAAAAGATCCTCAAGAAGGTTGCTTTTTTTTTTTTAATTTTTAGAAAGACTTTAGGAGTTTAAAAAGCATCAATGAATATAGTTTATTTGGCAGTATACACTTCTATATTTTTTTAATATCTCTCTTTTCCCTCTAAAATGGTATGTAATATACATGATTAGTTTAAGAAATAAAAGAAGATTAATTTTATCCTCTATTAAATCATAACACTTTTTCTGTGATCATCTGAAGCCAAGATTAGAGTTACTAGCATAAAGACTCCCTAAAAGAGGTATGCAGGGGCTTCCCTGGTGGTCCAGTGGCTAAGACTCTGCTCTCCCAATACAGGCGGCCAGGGCTCCATCTCTGGTCAGGGAACTAGATTCCACATACTAAAGAACCCAAATGCCAAAACAAGGATCGAAGATCCCGCCTGCCACAGCTAAGACCCAGCACTGGCAAATAAATAAATAATAAATAAAGTGGTATGCAGCCAAGAATCACTGAAAACAGTTCCTATTCAATAAGTACTGACCATATTCCAGAATTTACAGTGTTAAGAACTTTGCATACACTGTCTTATTAATCCTGACCACACGCCTAGGAAGTGAACTCTATTAGGTCTATTTTACAGATCCGCAATGATACACTTGTGCTGGCTGCTGAGCCTGTTGTTAAATATTCAGGAGTTTTGCAAGCCCCAACCCTTGATAACTGGAAATCGCCATAGCGGCAGCAATAGAAATTAGCAAAAGCTACAAATCAGAGCTCCTCCCCTAACCCCCTCAGCTCCCCCCTCCCCACCCTTCCCGGGCATGACCCTGAGCCAGTTTACCAGCACAGCACCCTGTGAGACACTGAGGCGCAGAGATTTAAGATATTCGCCCAGGTCACAGAGCCAGAAGTCGTGGAGCCTGACTTGGAGCCCAGGTGCCCCCTGTGCCCCAGCGTAAGTTGCCACACTCTGTGCATCGGGGCTTTCCCGCATTATGCAAAGTGGGCAAGAGCGGCTTATCGCAGTTAAAGAGCTCCGGCTGATCTAGAGCCCCACGTCTCCGCATTTTTCAACATTTCTTCTCCAGCACATTATACCCTGAAGACACTTTCTCCTTCGATCACTCAGGAAAGCCCCTGTGAGGAGCCGCTGACAGGAGCTGGCAGCCTCCAGCACTAGCCCTTGGGTGGGAGAAGAGAGGTGGGCGTGAACATCTTCTGCGCATTGTTGCCCTTCACATCGGAGCTTTGTTTGCCGAGAAAGAAAGCAGCATCTGCGCTCTGGGTGAGCAGATGATTATACAAGACCCCGTGGTTTTACATCAAAGAGTGAATCTTAAAACCTTTTGTGCACTTGTGTGTGTGTGATGATGTTCAAGGTCCTGCATTTTAAAAAGCATGGAAGGGGGGGATGTCATTTCAAGATGTAAACATGCTGAAAGGGCTACAGAAACAATGGGGATTTTTAATAAGTGAAGGAGAAAACAACAATTCTCAGTGTCTTATAAAACACTATACCTGGATTTTGGTTTTTCTGTATTAAAATCCTGGGGGAATAATCCATGAGTTATGAGGCCTCCTCACCCATACAAAGTAGTGAAAATGGAGACCTGTAGAATGGGTGGGAAAGCCAACCACCTTCCTATCTTGCCTCTTTTATGTGGTTACATCTTGGCTTGGCAATGGATTGATCATGAATTCTAAAAAAATGTTACACATCAAGGACTCCAAACCTCCAAATGGAAACTGAGGGATTCTGTCCATAATACAAGAGTTAGTAAATATCCAAGAGGACAGAAACACCCTCGATAGTATCATCAGACACTCGTCCTCATATACAGGAGTAACAGTCACTACAGGCATTTATTCCATCTGCAGATGTTCTGCCATCACTGCTTTATCTCACGCTGGCTGAGACTCTTCTTCACATACCGTTATTTGTAATCAGTAAGACGAGGCATTACAGAAGAGACGGAAATGTAAAGGGGGGATACTGATTTTCTGCTGCTCCTGCTAAGTCGCTTCAGTCGTGTCCGACTCTGTGCGACCCCATAGACGGCAGCCCACCAGGCTCCCCCGTCCCTGGGATTCTCAGGCAAGAACACTGGAGTGGGTTGCCATTTCCTTCTCCAATGCATGAAAGTGAAAAGTGAAAGTGAAGTCACTCAGTCGTGCCCTACTCTTAGCAACCCCATGGACTGCGGCCCACCAGGCTCCTCAGTCCATGGGATTTTCCAGGCAAGAGTGCTAGAGTGGGGTGCCATTGCCTTCTCTGATACTGATTTTAGTTGTGTCAAATTAGAATTATAGAAAATGAGAGATGTCACACGTTAGTTTGGTCCGTACTGGAAAGAAATCTCTCATTTTACAGTAGATTACTGGGAAAGATTAAATTTGTAGATATTGGTTTGGATACCTAACATGAGACTTCAGACTAATTTTTAAAGAAACCCACAGCTGGGACTTCCTGGTGGTCTAGTTGTTAAGACCCTGCACTTCCACAGGGAGTGTGAGCTCGAACCCTGGTTGGGGAACTAAGATCCAACATGCTACATGTCACGGCCAAAATAAATAAATAAAAAATTTTAAATGATCAATAAATAAAATAGAGACTATTTTAAAAAATAAATGATAGTCATGTCCCTCAGCAAACTCCCATGCACCTGTGCCTTCTATGAACTGAGCACGAAGGGCCATGAGAGAAGTGGAGAAGGAAGAAGCCGGACACAGACACGGGAGTGAGAAGACCTGGAATCACTGCCCCTCTCAGCCTGACCCAACAATGCCAGAGCCTGACAACGGGCTCCCTTCTATTAATCAGCCCTTTGTCTGGCAGCCCGTGTGTCAGCTGGGAAGGAAGAGCTCGCAAGGTTTCCACTTGGTTTTATTAAATGTTCTCATCCTGTGGTGATGACCAGAGTCTTGGTGTCCTGCCTGCAATTGTTCTGGTTTTCTGAATAGTCTCAGTGATAAAGCCGGGGAGAAATGTAGTCACAAGAACTGAATCTGCTAGAGATGCTTTCCTCACCCATTCATTGAGATTCTGTTGACTCATTTCCAAGTGTTTCATGGAGTTCCTTATAGGATTTCCCATTATAAATGAGCAGCCGCCTAAGTACTCAGGATAGGGGGAAAAAAAAGAAAACACTAAGCCTACAAGAAATTTGCAGTTCACAACACAGTCTGATCCTTCTTTGATTCCCTTGCATTATGTTAGTGAAGACCTGAAGCAGATATAAGGCTATGTTAGGTGACACCAAGTTAGCCAACAATGAGTGACTGGATGCAGGGTGTCATAGGTCATTTTTCTCTTCCTGAGTTCTTAAGTGAAACTAAAAAGCAAATTCTAAGGGCAAAGAGTCTGCTCAGCGCAGGAATGCAAGTTTCATATAGCTATGAAGTAGTAAGAAACAAATGATGCCGAGTTTCCTAAATAAGCTCTTAATCTTGCCATCAAGCCTCATTTTCTCCCCACCTCTCTGGGCACCTCTCCTGCCTGCACTAATAATTTGTCCCTTCTCCATGGAGCATCAGTTGTCACACAATGTTTCTTTCCTGCAAGGATACTTCATATCGCATCCACTTTCTCTGGGAATACATTAGGATTGCTTTCTTGTTCTTCCCTTCCCATTCTATGTGAGCTCCACAATATCAGAACAAATCAACTTCACCTTTACTAGCATCATGTAAGGTGTCTGAAAACTGATAGAATCAGATGTCTTATTTTAACATGAAATACATTATAACTTAATTAATTTATAATTCTCCCGCTGATCCTTCAAAGTAACCAAGCTGAGGATGAGCCTATACTATACATCATCCAGTCCGTAAGCTACCACGTCAGGTGGCAACGGTAGGTAACGGGGGTGAGAATTTAAGGTGCACATACTTTTTGCACAAATAAGAACATTTAAAAATATTATCTTCAAGAGAACAACGTGGCTAAACCATCCTCAAGGTAGTGGCATTGTCTATTCAAGGCAGCTATCAAGGAATGCATAAGAGAAAGAGAAAAGTGTATGGAGGTGGTCGCTAAGCGTTGTCATCCCACCTGGATTGTTGGTTTCCTGAAGCAGGAAGCACACCTGTCTTGTTTGCTTGGATCCCAGTACCTCCTGACGCCTTGCACACAATAGGAGCTGCTATTGCTAGTTTTCCACTGGACTGAACTAAATCATCCTTGAAAGACAATATGATTACAGTGGCAAGCATGTGGATTCAGAGTCAAAAATTTCCAGATTTGAATGCTGCTGTCAATTCTTAGTTATATATACCCTCAAGCAAATCTCTCACAACTTTGGTTAAGTAAAACTTTAGTTTTACTTACTAAAAATGAAAATGGTAACATGGAATTAATAATCTGTGAAGAACATTGAGGAAGCTTGTGAAGTATTTAACATATAGGAAGTGATCAAAAAGAATTGCTTAAATTTATAGTTAGTGTTCATTAAATTATATAAATCCAGCATTATACATATTTGAATCTCTCCTGTAATGTTTCTGAAAAACCTCTTGGTTCAGCAAACTATTCTTCAACTGCACAAAAAAGAGAACCCTTTCAAATACTGTCATGCTTTCTGTTCTTATTCCATGCGTGTGTCAGCCAAAAGTTTATTAAGTCCTATTTTTATGTCAGTAGCTACATATTTACGTAGGAATCCATTTTACTTATTTTTCCTACATCTCAGGTATGGCAAGGTAGACTAGTTGCTAGAACTGCTTTCCTTCCCTCAATTATGATACATTGGAACCAAAATGGAAAACTCTTAGTTGTAGAATAATCCTGAGCACTTGGGAACTTTGCCTCAGCCCCGCAGGCAAGGATTTCGTTATTGAAATGTCAAAGGGCCCTTGTTACATGAAGTCTCACTTAGAAGTTCCGTATGCAGAGGACAGAATTCAGTTCTGTGTACTTAAAGGAGCAGGGTACTCAGTCCCCAAACTCAGGCTGGATAATAGAGCTGTTCAGCTGCCTCAGTCTTCCCTGTGGGCAATTCCTTATCCTGCTCAGAGTGCATTTCCATACCCATCTCCAGGCGTAGAATGCTAGGAAACAGCAAATATTCAGAGTGGTTACCTTGTGTCATACTGTTGTATGTGTGCAAGCTCATCAGTCAGTCGTGTCAGACTCTTTTGCGACCCCATGGACTGCAGCCCGCCAGGCTCCTCTGTCCATGGGATCTTCCAGGCAAGAATACTGGAGTGGGTTGCCATTTCCTTCTCCAGGGGATCTTCCCAACCCAAGGATCGAATCCAAGTCTCCTGCATTGGCAGGTGAATTTTTTACCACTGAGCCACCAGGGAAGTCATGCTGTCTACAAAACATTACTATTATTTTTTTTTTATTTGGCAATGCTGGGCCTTCAATGCTGCGCATAGACTTTCTCTCGTTGCAGAGAGCTGGAACTCCTCTCTTAATTGTGGTGCATGGACATCTCATTATGGTGGTTTCTCTTGTTGGAGTGTACAAGTTCTAGAGCGTGTGGGCTTCAGTAGTTGCTACACGTGGGCTCAGTAGCTGTGGCTCACAGGTTCCAGGGTGCAGGCTCAGTGGTTGTAGTGTGTGCTTAATTGCCCCATGGTATGTGGGATCTTCCCAGACCGGGGATTGAACTAGTGTCTCCCGCATTGCAAGGCAGATTCTTAACCACTGGACCACCAGGGAAGCCCTGTTCTACATAACATTATTGAGATCAGCCCAATAAACCTCAGAACAGCCCTATGAATATACCCACTTTATGGAAGAAGAAATGAATGCACAGAGTGGGTAAGTGATTTACCCAGGGTCACACAACAAGTGCAGAAGTCTGAACCAAGCAGTCTGCCTCTGAAGTCCATGCTCTAATTCCACTAAACTACCTCTCCAAGGTTGTGAATGATAAGTTCATCCGAGATCAGAAATTCTAGAAACATAGAGTTCTACCAAAAGAAGGCATTTTTTTTACCACAGTCTTTCAATGAAGCACTCTTTGCTGCTAAGAACTGTCCACAAAATGAGAGAAAAACTTAATTTTTAAACAGTATATATATATATATATATATATATATATATAAACAGTCAATACCAAAAATTCACAACCCTATATAAATCTTTTAAATTTCTCAGTATACATTCTAAAGGAATAATGGATTATACAGCAAAACTATTTTTCATATGCCTCTATCAAAGCTCACATCTAAAATTCAAGCTTTTTTGGATGATTGGTGGAATATATGTTGAAGATTCTAATACATAGAAAGCACCACTACAATGCTTTACACCTTGATGCTCTACTTTTTTTTTTTCTTTACTTTTGTGGCTGTCTCCAAAGAAGAGTCCCAGGATAATATAGTTCAAGAATCACTAACCTCTGAAAATTGAATGTGACCAAGATATTTCTATAAGGGGTGTAGAATAGCACCCCCCCCCAAAAAAAAAAGAAGTTAGAGTCAAGAAATACTAAAATATTCACATGGGCAATTGGGGTCATTCTTTCTCTTGAAATGTTTGTTTGACCTAAAAATATGCCTGGGAAAGGTGGAAGAAAAAGGATAACACACTGGATGCAGAGGCAGAATCACAAATCATTCAGGGTACCTGAGTCCTGAGGAGAGGTGCTCACCAAGCATGTATCTGAAGGAAAACCTCCCAACCAGGACCAAGAAGGAAATCATCATCACAGGCTTAGAATATTGCCCCATGGACAAAACTGGGGAAAATCTATGTCCCCGTTCATCTTCTTCCCTTTTTCAGCTTTCATCTGGATGCTAAGAGTCATGACAAATGCCTGACTTGGAAGTTAGATATTTGCTTAAAATACTGAAAATATGTCCATTAAGGATGGGGTTTCCTTGCCTCCTTAATATCTGCTGAAATTCCAACCCATCAACAGGGGCCTCGGTGACAACTGGCAAGTCCCAACACTTTCCAGTGAGGAATTAAAAGCTTCACTTGTAGGCGCTTTAAAATGGCCTCTGCAGTGCCTCCGAACACCCAGCGGCTGGGCTGGGCAGTAGCCCAGATGGCCGAGTTGGGCAGTAGCCCGTTCATGAGGCCTGGGTGCACTTGCACAAAGGAACAGTCATGCTTTCAACCTCGAGTTTTATCAATGAACTGACTAGATTCCAGGCCCTGTCCCCCCGTTGCCTAGTAAAGAAGCACTCATTGAAGGTTTAATCACAGTTTCCCATCCACAGTGGAGGGACCAGCATCCTTCACTGAGCAAGGCAGCCCAACAGCACATCAAAGGACAGCACCATCGCTCTGCACTGCCCCTTATCTGTTCTCTCTGGCTGGGCAAGGCAAAGGGACCCAGGCTTGCTCTGGAAAAGCCCACAGTACCCCAACTCTCTCCTGTCCAGAGGCGCAGCGCACTCAAAGCAGTCATCGACCAGAGATAGAGCCTGAGGCGGCTGCATTCTGTCTGCCAGGAAGACACCTTGCTTGTGAACTGGACAACAGACACCCGTGAACGACCCAGAAGGGCCCGACACAGATGCAGAAAGGACACGTGAGAGTGAGCCCAGAAGCAGAGTCTGCGTTCAGCTCTGCCTGGAGGCTCCTGACATTCCCAAGAAGCAGATTGTGCAGACCTCCCAAATGGCACGACACCGGTCTCCCCACCGGCCAGAGCTCAGCCAGCTGGTTTAAGCCAGCACAGTTGCATTGGCAGCTGAAATTCCAGGGTTATAAAATGCTTTTTGGTCCTTAATTCAATGCTACTGTTTCTGCTTTTTATTACCTTAGACCATCCTCAAGCAGGGCACTGGAGTTCAGGTATGGAACTTTGAGCTGAGCAAGGTAACAGAGGCAGTAACTGAGTCAACACAGGCATGAATGAGAGAAAGTGGGTAAGCCTGGACCAGAATTCACTGAGGCGAGGCCGCCACACAGTCCCTACCATTCTCATATCCTCTCTAGTTGCTGATTAGTCTAAGTGCCTTTCTTTACTTTGGGTCTCTGGTGAAGTGGTGAGGTGTGAAAAATTCTTGTACCATTTTGGGGGCTTGGAAGTCTTGTCCATAACTGTCAACTATGGAGCATCAAGACCAATGCAAGTTCGATGCATGAAGCAGGGCACCCAAAGCCAGTGCTCTGGGGAGGGAGGTGGGATGGGGGTTCAGGATGGGGGGGACACATGTATACCTGTGGCTGATTCATGTTGATGTAAAGCAAAAACCATCACAGTGTTGTAAAGTAATCATTCCCAAATTAAAATAATTAAAAAATGAAAAATAAAAACCTGTCAAAAAAAAAAAAAAAACAGACTCCCCTCATGATCCAAAGAAGCAATAAAGAACTTGAAACCAAGGATAATACACTCCCACACTTGCGAAATTTCACAGAGCTCTACCTTGCGCAAAGCTCCGCCCTGCCCCATGTTGGCTGCTCGGTGTGTGGTCACCATAGGCTGGGAAGGTCCTGATTCCGAAATGCAGTCCATTCCATTCTCAGGCTACTTGTCTTACTACGCTTTGAACAATAGGTTCCAAGTATCACTTTGGAAATAATGTGTCTAGTTTGGGTAGGGAATAAATATTACAAAATGCAATTCAAGTACGAATTTTGCTTGCGGTTCCTAAAAGGTGCTTCTTCTGGGAACAGCAATTTAAAAATCACTTAAAAACCAGGAGGTATGAATCCTGAGATATAAAATAGCACAAGAATTCTACAATAGATTAAGTGGCATAAATGTCATGTTCAGATGTTAGTCAACCTAATGCTAAAAAATGTACTAGCAATAAGAAAGAATCGTCTCATAATAAATTTTTTAAATGAAGTATTAGCCCCTAGGTGTTTGAAATAGTCTTGGAGTGGATTGTGAAGCTTAATTTAATATAAAGGTTAATGGACAGTCCAAAATAAATTATAGATGAGTTAATATTTTTCAAAAAAGTACAATACATTTAACATTCCAAATTTTATACTGTTTGATATTAATAGTCACTGAGTTAGAAAACCTTGGCGTCATCACTGTATTTCGTGCACATTTAACCATTTGCATAGATGAGAAAACTGAAGCACAGAGAGTCAGTCTGTGGTAAGGAGCCCTGGACCTTATGATGCTAAGTATGGATCAGGAGCCATCAGATGAAAGTATGGACCTATATGTTCCTATATATTCAGATGTTGGGCTGCAGTAGAGCATACATCCAGTCAAGAGAATGATTTCTATCACGCCAGTCAGAATGGCTGCGACCCAAAAGTCTACAAGCAATAAATGCTGGAGAGGGTGTGGAGAAAAGGGAACCCTCTTACACTGTTAGTGGGAGTGCAAACTAGTACAGCCACTATGGAGAACAGTGTGGAGATTCCTTAAAAAACTGGAAATAGAACTGCCTTATGACCCAGCAATCCCACTGCTGGGCATACACACCAAGGAAACCAGAACTGAAAGAGACACATGTACCCCAAATGTTCACTGCAGCACTGTTTATAATAGCCAGGACATGGAAGCAACCTAGATGTCCATCACCAGATGAATGGATAAAAAGCTGTGGTACATATACACAATGGAGTATTACTCAGCCATTAAAAAGAATACATTTGAATCAGTTCTAATGAGGTGGATGAAACTGGAGCCTATTATACAGAGTGAGTAAGCCAGAAAGAAAAACATCAATGCAGTATACTAACGCATATATATGGAATTTAGAAAGATGGTAACGATAACCCTGTATGCGAGACAGCAAAAGAGACACAGATGTATAGAACAGTCTTTTGGACTCTGTGGGAGAGGGAAAGGAGGGGATGATTTGGGAGAATGGCATTGAAACATGTATAATATCATATAAGAAATGAATCGCCAGTCCAGGTTCGATGCAGGATATAGGATGTTTGGGGCTGGTGCACTGGGATGACCCAGAGGGATGGTATTGGGAGGGAGGTGGGAGGGAGGTTCAGGATGAGGAGCACATGTACACCCGTGGCGGATTCATGTTGATGTATGGCAAAACTAATACAATATTGTAATTAGCCTCCAATTAAAATAAATAAATTTAAATTTTTTAAAACAAAGAGAGAGAATGATTTCTACCTGCCATCTTCACCCCACCCCCATCTCCATCTGACTTTCTTCACTTGTGGTCTTTTAATTCTGCAGATTTAGCTTGAGCAACATAATCTCTGTGGTTGCTGTTTAGCCACTAAGTCGTGTCCAGTTCTTTTGAGACCCCACGGACTGCAGCCAACCAGGCTGCTCTGTCCATGGGATTTCCCAGGCAAGAATACTAGAGTGGGTCACCATTCCCTTCTCCAGGGGATTTTCCCAACCCAGGGATCGAACCTGGATCTTCTGCACTGCAGCTGATTCTTTAGCATCTGAGCAACCAGGAAAGCCCGTTAGGCTTTGGCTGACCCTTAAATTGAAAATAGCAACAATGTATATTTGATAAGGCTTTCTTGACCTCTCTATAAAAAGGATTTTCTTAGAGTTTGGTAAATGGATTTGTATAAAGGAATTTAAGGAGTGCTCTACGTTGCCGTTTACTTAGAGATCTATGTATTTCTCAAAATGAACTATGCAAGAATTATACAAAATGGATTTTATATATGTACATATGTATAAATAATAGATATAGGCATGTATATCTATAAATACATCCATATATAGAAAGATAAATTCAATAAAATTAGAGCACAGCTCTTAACAGTAATAAAATACCTAATGGTAAGGCTATCATGTGACAACCACATAAGAAAATTTTCACAAAAAATGTAAAAGTGAAAACATTTCCATTTGACTTTGAATTTTAGAATGGAAGGGATTTTTAGTTACCATTTATCCCATCCTCTGCCTTTTGTAGCCCAAATTGATGAGCAGAAGAGATACCAGTGAAAGTTATAAAACAGCATTTCTGCTAATAGTGAAAAAGCAGAATAACAATAAAAATGCAAAAATAATAATTACTCTCTACAATAGTTTAGCATAATTTTACCCCCAAACAAATAAATACGTTCTGCTGCTACTGCTAAGTCACGTCAGTTGTGTCCAACTCTGTGCGACCCCATAGATGGCAGCCCACCAGGCTCCTCTGTCCCTGGGATTCTCCAGGCAAGAACACTGGAGTGGGTTGCCATTTCCTTCTCCAATGCATGAAAGTCAAGTCGTTCAGTCGTGTCTGACTCCTAGCGACCCCATGGACTGCAGCCTACCAGGCTTCCTCCGTCCATGGGATTTTCCAGGCAAGAGTGCTGGAGTGGGGTGCCATTGCCTTCTCCAGAATATGCTCTACAAGTAGCTTTATAAACTGCATCCAACAGAGCCTTGTACATGCTGACCCTTGTAAGGTAAGATTGAGCCTCTATCCTGCCCACTTATCTCCACCTCAACCAGACCAGCTACAACTGTGTCTGGTTTATCTATGAAGGTTCTGAGTAAGATTTTACTTGAAATTATTTTTTTCTTGAAAACTAGAAACTAAATGATCTTAATGAGTCCTGTAAACCAAATCTTCAAAATAATCTTCAAAAGTTTTCCCCCAAATTAACTTCTCCTTCAGTTCTCTTAGGCTAATGATAACCACAGGACCATTATTGACAAACAAAATAGGATTTTCTCTTTTTCCAAGGATGATTAAACCAAAGACCAAATCAATTGTCTCCTGGTAAAGTTTTTGATTTGTCTTTTGGGGTGTTTCTTTCTCTCCTTGGTAATTAAGAAGAACCAGCCTGTAGTCTGATGAACACCACAGGGAAAAGAAATATTGAGGGGGGCTACAGAGACTTTCTCCAGGGAACTGCATCAAAGGCAGAGCAATGGATTTACAGACATTGGCCAAGAGGGACAGAGGAGATTAATCAATCCAAGTTAATGTCAGGTGATTAGAAAAAAGGGGGAAAAAATCTGCTTAAATATTTTATTCCATAGGCCTGTACTTCACTAGCACTTCTGGAAAGAAGTGACTCCATCCTTCAGTGTTTCCAAAGTGTATCCAAAGTGTTAGTCACTCAAGTTGTGTCCAACTCTTTGTGACTCCATGGACTATAACTCGCCAGGCTCCTCTGTCCATGGAGTTCTCCAGGCAAGAATACTGGAATGAATGGCTTGCCATTTCCTTTTCCAGATCTTCCCAACCCAGGGATCAAAGAAGCAGGGTCTCCTGCATTGCAGGCAGATTCTTTGTTGCCTCAGCCACCCCTTCAGTGTTCAGGATGGAAGAAAAACAAACTGCAGAAAGGACATGGAGAGATACCAGCAGCAGCAGTCCAATTGTCCAGTTCTCCAAAGGAAGAGATGATGGAGCATTCCAATTAAAAACCAACCTAAAGCATTAACCTTCTTACAACATCCACCATCTCCCACTGGAGAGAATGCTGACACACACCATCGCTCTGTTTTCACACCACCCCACCCCCTGCAACACACCACACACACACACACACACACACACACACAGGAGTGTCAGCAAAGGACTCAATCCGTCCATCGGAATGCAGGTCACATCACAGAAGCTATTGTTCTGTCAAAAAAGAGAGAGAGAGATTCATTCATTAAAGCTGCAGCAGATGGCTGCTCGGCAGAAGGGCACAGCACGAGGCGGGCCACCGGCTGGCAGCCACGCCACGGCCCAGGCAATGTTCACTCCCAGCTGCACTTTAAGGTTCCTTTCAGAAGCTCTGCATTCCACTGGCAGACATTTTGCAGGGAATCCTTTGGATTTAATGGACAACTTTAGGCACAGTCCGTTGGCAATCAGGACAGAATCCATCTGTCTCCCTTGGTCTTGTCTTCCACCCGCCTTCTTCCACCGCTGTCATTCTTTGGGCAAGGACAGGCTGCTAGCAAAAAGAGCATTAGTGTGGGGTCCTTGAACATTGGCCTCGGTTTGAACACAGGTCTTTTCCCAGTCTCTTATCTCTAGCATATTTCTTGACCTACACAAACAAAGATGCAAGTCTGTTTATTCTTTCAAAGAAACCAGAAATTTGGAAGAAAGAAATCATGCCTCCAACTTGCAGAAGTGTTTTTTTACTCTTTCCTTTTGTGATTTTTATGTTTTCTTTGTTATTTGATATTATATATGTACTTAAAATTTTTGCCAGATCATTCAATTCCACTTAATTTGTTTGCTCATTTTTTCTTTATAAAATAAAATCACACTGTTAAATTTCTAGCAAATGAGTTTTTTTTCCCCATCTTTAAGGCATGTCCATATCGTTATCAAGACAAAACTAAGACTTTTAATCTCCTCGGCAGAAAACTCTTTACTCTTTCTATGGTGACTTTCTTTTTTTGTTGTTGTTTTCCTGAGACAGAGCAGATTAATTAAGCCCTTTGTTCTGGACACTGAGTTTCATTCCTAAATCTTAGGCTTTTCCAGCTTTGCTCCAAAGCTCCCTCAGTTCATTCCGGACAGATTCTGAGCTCTACACAAATCCTAAAAAAAATCTTCTTTTTCATAGATCACACTCATGCAATTGAAATAAATTCCTTATGAAGAGAAATGTTCCCGTTCTGGTCTAAGAATAGAACATCCAGACATAAGCGAGTAAGAAAGCAGTTCATTCAGATGTGCATGTCTCTGAGTTTTATTTTAGTTTAGACATATTTAAGAATGAATTCTTTGACTATATGTTAAAGAATTTGAAAAAAATCCTTTCCACTTCTTAGAAATATCTGAGACTATTTAAAAGTCTCTTATTTATCAACATTAATGTTGTTTCAACATCTGCTTCCTTCTGTGCCTTAATTGTAATTTAGGGAATCATAATTCTAACACTGCACATTTTCAAGTCAAAGGCTCTGAGCATGTTTATTGCTAATGTTTAAAGCTCATTTAAACTTTAAAAATTTTTATCAGATGACTTCCCTATATCCACCATCTTCATTTTATGGAAATCCTCTATTCTACTTGAATTTATAGCTATATGTGCCAGGAATGTTTGGAATAAGTCAATGACCAGAGTCCTACACATTGGTCCTTGAGTCACTCTACTGGAGAATGAGTCCCTTTGAAAGCAGAGACCTTTGTATGCCAAGGAGCTTACACGGCATCTGGCACAGAGGAATCAATAAACGCTGCTCAATAAATGTTCCCTGAACAAAACTAGAAAAACCAATTGTCCTTAATGTAAAGAAATGGAGCAGTAGCAGAACACTGTAAACAAGAATTCTGCCTCCAGAGTCAAGCCTCTTTAGATGGCAGTGCAAGCTCCAGGATATTAATGACCCACACCAAGCACCCAAAGTCTAGAAGTCAGGAGGGTCTAGATGAAATGTCAGTTCAGCCATGCCCCTTGGAGATGTGTGGCCCCCAGTTACCATATTATAGGCTAGGATCAAACTCCTTGCTAGGGAAGAATGTGACAGAGCTGGAGGAACCTCTCTACTACCTTATTAAAGAAGCTGAATAATCCCTGGGCAGAAATAACACTCAGAAGAAAAAGAAGAACATGAGCAACATAGAATGAAGACCCAGTTGAAGGGTTGCAAATGGGAGACAGTAATATTGAAGAAAAAGCTACACCGAGAGTTATTCAAAAAATGTGAGGCTCTGCCCAAGGAGGAAAAGGCCAGACCCGAAAATGAAGAAGCATTTCATTCCACAGAACAGTAAAGAAGACACATTATCAAGTGCAAGGACCCCAATTATCTCCCAGAGAGAGATGTATGTTACTAAATGTGAACCATGTAAATCTATGTCTAACGAGGAGGTGTACCACGTCCCAAGCCACCTACACTTCCATTCACAACTCATTCAGTAGAAACCTACAGCACAGGAAACCAAGAACCCCAGCGAAACAAGTAAACAGATCCTATTTTCAAGTCTTGTCCACCCTGAAGGTGATCATTACAGGAGGGAAATCAGCACATGTGTGAACAGTAGGTTCCACAGATAGTGTTGAAGGATGGACGTTTTTCTGAGCCATGGTTGACAATGCCAGGATCAAGGGCTCCTCACAGGGGTCAGATGGCATATCACATAAACCAAGCCTTAGGCAGGAGGCTTGGAGAAGGAAATGGCAACCCACTCCAGTATTCTTGCCTAGAGAATTCCACAGACAAGCCTGCTGGAATACAGTCCATGGGGTTGCAAAGAGTCGGACACGACTAAGTAACTAACATTTTTGCCAACCCGATAAAGGGGCTTTAAATTCCAATTTGTGGAAAGAGGTGAAAAAATCATCAGAAAAAAATGAAGGCCTTTGTCAAATCTGATAATGATGGAAGGTAGTAGGTAGATTGTGAAGAAGCAGTGATAAGTCATAAAGAAGGAGGTCCCCCATAATTCCAAGAAGAAAATAATGAGGAAAAGTGTTAGGACGAACCAACTTACACTTTCAGCATCAGATGCACATACTATAAATCTACTTTGGCTTTGAGAAATCACTCAATTTCTCTATGCCTTAGGACACATATCAGCAAAAAAAAAAAAAAAAAATGGATTTAATGGATTTACTGTATCACCCCAGGGGGTTGTTCTGAGAATTCAGTGAGTAAATACATAAAAAGCATTAACAACAGAGCTGAGCACAGGCCTCAAAGATGGCTTTCATAACCCCACTCCTGTTAACCATTTTGACTTTTCCTCCACATGCCTTCTAAGCTGTACAAACTCTACACTCCAGGCTTCAAGTTATCTTGCCCAGACATATACTACTTTCCTGCTTAGAATATCGTTTGCCCTCTTTTTCCCTGGAAAACTCTTATTGATCCTTCAAGACAAAGCTTGAGTATTACCTCTTCTGAGAAGCACTCTTCAATTTTTGCCAGGAAGTTGGTTGCTCTCTCCCCAGAATTTCTTTAGCAAATCTCCCCTCAACACTCATGTCCACTACAGCACACATCAGACTACATTATAACTGCTCATGCACACTAGAATGGGAACTCTCAGGAAAGGGGGTTAGCTCGTTTGGTACTTGTAAACTCACAATGAAGTGCAAAGCTTGATACATAATAGTAAAGTCGCTCAGCTGTGTCCGACTCTTTGAGACCCCTTGGACTATACAGTCCACGGAATTCTCCAGGCCAGAATACTGGAGTGGGTAGCCTTTCCCTTCTCCGGGGATCTTCCCAACCTAGGAATCAAACCCAAGCCTCCCGCATTGCAGGCAGATTCTTTACCAGCTGAGCCACAGGGAAGCCCAAGAATACTGGAGTGGGTAGCCTATCCCTTCTCCAGTGGATCTTCCTGACCAAGGAATTGAACCAGGTTCTCCTGCATTGCAAGTGGATTCTTTACCAACTGAGTTATCAGGGAAGCCCAATAGGTTCTGAAAAATGTTAAATAAATAAATGAAGGCCATGAAGACAAGTCTAGACCCCCCAACCAGAAACAAAGATGTTCTTATCCTCAAACATCAGAATAAAAGTATATAACTGAGAATCAAATTAGAGAGAAAAGTTAAACTCCCAGTATATGAAAAAAAATTAGAGGGCAATGGACACAATTCCAAGTAACAGAGTAGGTGTTATTTACCTAGTATCCAGGATGTGCATGCATGGTAAGTCGCTTCAGTCATGTCCGACTTTTTGTGACCCTATGGACTGTAGCCCACCAGGCTCCTCTGTCCATGGGATTCTCTAGGCAAGAATACTGGAGTGGGTTGCCACTTTCTACTTCAGGGGATCTTCCCGACCCAGGGATCAAACCAGGGCTCCTTATGTCTCCTGCATTGTCAGGCAGGTTCTTTATCACTTAGCACCACCTCGGAAGCCCAGTATCCAGGATATCAGAGCCTAAATTTTCTTTCAATACCAAGTCAAATCCAAAGCAACTAGAATTGGTATACCTTCAAGAGCAAAGGCTGTGGAGTGGGAATACGTGTAATTGCTTCTTCATCCCCGACCACCACACAGACTTAGTTCTGCCACTTTATCCACTAAGGATTTGTCTTAGCTAAGCCCTGGCTTCCCCGGTAGTTCAGTGGTGAAGAATTTGCCTTTAAAGCAGGAGGAAACGCAAGAGATGCATGTTCGATCCCTGGGTTGGGAAGATCCCCTAGAGTAGAAATGGCAACCCACTCCAGTATTCTTGCCTGGGAAATCATGAACAGAGAAACCTGGCAGGCTACAGTCCATGGGGCCTCAAAGAGCTGGACTCGACTGAGCACACACACACACAAAGTCGTGTCATTTATGAACAAATCTTCCTGGGTTTCCCCTACACCACTGGCCACTTTTCCAGTTTCCTTTGCTGCCATTTGCTTCATAACTAGAAGAACTGCTGAAACAAATTAATCTACTAATATAAAATATGTTTACTTATACCTCATGGATAACTGCTTCTTGGTCTCCTTTGCTGGTTCCTCTTTCCTCTTAGCTCATAATGTAGGAGTGACCCTGGGTTCTGTCCACGGTCCTCTTCTCTCCTTCAGCTATATCATTTCCCTGGAGATTTCACCCAGTACCGTGATTTTAAAGATCAACTATGTGATCACTCCCAAACATGTATGCCCAGCCAGTCTTTTCCTCTGCTCTAGACTCCTAGACTCAAAGGCCTCATCAACAACCAACATGAATACTTAATACACCTTCCAAATACAACACTAAGCTGCCAGTCTTTCCCTCACCCCTGCTCACTCACTACCTCCTCCCTATCACCGGTGACTGTAATTCTATCTCTCCAGTTTCTCAGACCAAAAGACCTAATCTCGTCTTCATTTCCTTTCCTTCTTCCACACCTCACACCCAATCAGCCCAGAAATGCTGATGGCTCTCCCTTCAAAATACAACCAGAATTTTACCACCTCTTGTCATCTACACAGCTGCCATCAACTAGCACCTGGATTACTGCCATCACCTCCTAAATGATCTCTCTGATTCTCTTCTTGCCCACCTAGGACTGTCTCGTCTCAATGCACCAGCCAGAACGATCTTTAACAAGACAGCTCTTATAGACCAGAACCCAATCTTACCTTCGCTAAAAATCTCTCATTTCACTCGAGAAAAGCCAAAGTCTTTACAATGGTCTGCAGAACACTTCTCCAAGGATCAGTTCTGTTTTCATCTCTAAAACTTCTTTTCCCACTTTCCTCCCAATCCTCTCCAGCCTCCTTGGTCTCCTGCTATTTCTTGAACAACATAGGCACATATAGCATTAGCATTTGCACTGATTGTTCCCTCTGTCTGGGAAACTCTTCCCTAAACAAACAAGAGTTTGTTCCCTCATATCCTTCAGGTCTTTACTCAAAAGTCAGCTTCTCAGTCAGGCTTTCCCTGACCACCTTATTTCAATTTCATCATCATTGCCATTCTTCACATCAGCCCTGCACTTCAGGTTTTACTTTATAGCCATTAACTTTATCCCACATATCATATACTTTACATATTTATCTTATTTTTGTATGACTTTCCCCAGAGGGATGTAAACTCCATGATATGAGAGCTTTCTGTCTACTTTGTTCACTGCCTGTTCCCCTAAAACCTAAAAATGTGCTTGGCACAGAGTAGGCACTCCAATAAACACCTGTTAAATGGATGAATGAACCAGGTCATCAGTTTTCCTGTATTCCAGACTGGATTTTGACAATAAAAACAAAGGATACTATTCTGTCATTGCTTAAGAAGTCTTCCACAGTTGAAATTCAGTATCAGGTAATCTAAATAATCTTAGTGTCCAAAAAGGGTCAATAATTTTTAAGGATACTTGCCCCTACTTCTCTGGTAATGTCACAAAGCACAGCATTTCCATTTAGCCACTAATGGTTTTCCTCTAGGTCAAATAATTTAGAAGAATTTACACAAAAGTTATCAAAGACCATTTTATATACACCTTGTGCATGCGTGCTAAGTCACTTCAGTCATGTCCAACTCTTTGCAACCCTATGGACTATAGCCCACCAGGTTCCTCTGTCCACAGGATTCTCCAGGCAAGAACACTGGGGTGGGTTGCCATGCCCTTCTCCAGAAGATCTTCCCAACCCATGGATCGAGCCAGCATCTCTTACGTCTCCTACACTGGCAGGTGGGTTCTTTACCACTAGTGCCACCTGGGAAGCTCACATGCACCTTAAAGAGGGGTATATTATACGATCTTTCATACTTATCACAGAAAATTCAGTTTGAAATGGGATAGTCATAGTGATCTGAAGAAGACTGCACTGAATGTCATGTGACCTGAGTTCTCATCCAAGCTCCACCCCTTCAGCACTTTGTAAGGAGAGGCATCAATCTCACAAAAGCTCTGCTCACTTAGATTTCAACCGAGAAACACAGTACCAGCCCTTCTGTCATCTTACAGTGGTTGTGAGTTATCTGAATGGCACTTTGTAGACTGCTTTCACAGCATCATTTGATTTGTGGTTATGTCATTGTTATTAAGAGACTAATTGTAAAATCTACATTTTTGGACTAAGTACAAACCCATTTATACTCTCCTCTTCTCTTATTCAAATCTCAAATCTTTTCCAAAAAGTCTCAAAATGAGTCAGGACTTGGAAGTTAGGTGTGAGGAGAATGGAGGGAAATGGGTGTTACCAGGGAAACCATCCAGTTCATTTTCTTTCACTTTTGAACCAAAGTCAGAATAATGGAGCACAAGGAAAGAGTCAGAGTTCGGGTTCTTCAATTCTAAACTAACAACACCAACTGCAATTTCTTTCAAAAGTGTTTGTAACTCATGGAAAATGCTCATCATATTTTTTACACTGGAGCATAACTGCTTTACACCGTTGTGTTGGTTTCTGCAGGACGGCAACGTGAATCTGCTATTTGTATGCATATATCCCCTCTCTCGAGCCCCGCTCCCCACTCCTGCATCTCATCGCTCTAGGGCATCACAGAGCACCGCGCTGAGCCCCCGGTGTTACGCAGCAGCCTCCCGCTAGCCACCTGTTTCACGCAGATGGTGCATGCATGTCAGTGCTGCTCTCAGTTCACCCCACTCTCCTCTTGCCTTCCCTGTGTCCACCATGTCCATCTCTACATCTGCGTCTCTGTTCCCGCCATGCAAACACATTAATCAACACCATTTTTCTAGACTCCATATATACGCATTTATACAGGACACCTGATTTTCTCTTTCTGCCTCACATCACTCTGTACAACAGACTCTAGGTTCATCCACATCACAACAAATGACCCAATCCCATTCCTTTTTATGGCTGAGTAATATTCCTTTATATCTGAACCACATTTTTTTTTTCTGAACCACATTTTAACAACTATCATTTTCTCTCAGGACTGTGGTCTCTCTCCTTGTGATGTTTCAGCTCTTCTGAGAGCCATTTATAAAAGTTCATTTCTGAGGGAGCATTATATTGAGCAACTCATCAGTCAGTCGGTCAGTTCAGTCGCTCAGTCATGTCTGACTCTGCAACCCCATGAACGCCAGGCTTCCCTGTCCATCACCAACTCCCAGAGTCCACCCAAACCCGTGTCCACTAAGTCTCATACTTTTTTCCAAAATTAAAAACACCTCTACATTATGAAACGAAATGCTTGTTTCTATCCAGAAGAGAAATATTTCCCATTACAATCCCACTGTGAAGACACAGCAACTCGAATAAGCACGGCATGGATGGGAGAGTTTCCTTAAACCTGCGGGATGGAAGCAAGTCTTTACTCATAGGTTTAAAACACTAGAGAACAGGGGGAAAGGATGCTGCTTCTAACTGTTAAGAAGTGATCATCAAAAATGCTTTCAACACTCTCTAAAGTGATCATGAGCAGTTAGCTTTTATTTTTCAGAAAAGCTGTGAAGAATATATTATCTATATATAAACATATATCATACGAGTTACTCTCCCTAAAGAATGGTCTCCTCAAATGTAAAACGGGGCAATAAATACTGCCTACCTTGTGGGATTTTATGAGGATAACTGACATAATGTATGTAGCAAGTACTAAATAAATAGTAGTAGATTGTGACTGTATGTGAAAAAAAAAATTAAAACAAGGAGAAATACACCCTCTATTGTAGTAGATCTTTCCAAACAGGGCCAACCCCATCTATACGTGCCTTAAGGAGAGGCAGTAACATACCCTGACTGAGACTGGGCAAGTGCCAGATGACCCGTGGATGGGAACCGCGCTGGCCCCCAGAGCCCTGGCACCTTGCCCGCACTCTCTGCCAAGAGAGATTTCTCTGCACTGCCTTCCAACCTGCTGCAAATCTGCTGTACCTCGTCAAAAACAGTTCCAGCTACATTTATGCAAGAATCCAGACCATTTAGAAGTATAGTAAAAACACTCAGATTAGACAGTGTAATTGAGATTAAGAGTAGGAACAGCTTCAGACAGAAATAAGAATCACATCTCGAAAATCGCTTACAAATTACTCTTTAAAACTGGAATCCTGTAAAGTTTAGTTAAATTTGCCTTGTTTGTATGCAGGCATTCTCTCTCCAGAACAGATGCACCCATAAAATGACAGTAAAATAAGTTGAAACAAATCAACAAATACTTATCATGTGCTTACGTTTAGAATATATTCTCACCATGTGTGTGTGTTTCGGTGCTAGGAGAGGTGGATCTCAAAAGTTGAAAACTTTTTAAAGAAAATAAAACAAAAATAACAACCAGTCTGTCAGGATGTTAAATTTTACTGTGTTTTTTTCCTCATTACATTTTGAACTTTCCAGCTATTCATAGCATTTTCCAATTATAGCATAGCTCTGAAATTCTGAGCCCAACAACAGAATTTATGCTACATTTGACAATGAAGTAGGATATTTGCTCTCATAACTTTGTCCTCAGAGATGATTTGTCCCTTCTCTCACCCAGATCCTTTATCATTTCCTTTTTAATGGACTTTGAATGGCCAATAATATATACAGACAGTAGACAGGAAGCAAAGTGATAACCAATAGGAAAACTGGTCAAAGTTCAATTATAGAAAAATTTTGTCATAATTGCTCATGTTTTGTTTCTGAATAGCAAGCACAAATACAGAACAACAAGACTATCAAACATAATTGCAGAAAATTGTGTTGTGATGGCTACTTATCTTCAAAAATAAATAGCAATGAAACCATCCATTTTTAGTGTATTTCTCATACCTGCAAAGCTAGACCTCACATCTCCATTAAGAGACATCATCTATGGATGGTGAAGGAACATCCTCATGGAGGTACTGTTGCCAGAGTCTGTGCTTCCATGACCAATGCTTATAAAGTTGGAAATACCATCTTTATTTCAGATGTATGTGTATCAGACCACAAGAGAGGGAAGCAAAAAGGGGAACAACTAGAGCCAGATGTGATGACAAGAAGTGATGTAAATCTAAAGGAACTTCTTCCAGTACCAGCAAAACCAGTGCTCTGACTGTTGCAACTGAGGCTTAACAACATTTTTAGACCTGCAAATATGGAGAGCTTTTATTTCATTTGATTCTGGTTAGCAGTCTTTGTGTTCATTGCCACAATCAAATGAAAAGGTTCTTCCTTGGCAGAACATTCAAAACAGAGCCAACTCTTTTGGTTAGGATTTAGGCAATTTCCATTACAAGATGATTTCAATGATCTCTGATCTACCACCGATGTATGCTTAAACCCATGAAGGCCATTACACAAAATTTCACATTGACATCAACGTCCATAGACTTGAATAAAAGAAAGTGAAAGTGTTAGTCACTCACTTCTGTTCAACTCTCCGAAACCCCATGAACTGTAGCCTGCCAGGCTCCTCTGTCCACAGAATTCTCCAGGAAAGAATACTAGAGTGGGTTGCCATTCCCTTCTCCAGGGGATCTTCCTAACCCAGGGATTGAACCCAGATCTCCTGCATTTCAGGCAGATTCTTTACCAGCTTAAGAAGTGGTATTAATTCATCTGTTCAATTTTCCATGACATTAAATTTTTTCAGATATTTTTACAATCCAGTGAAAGTTAGAGTACATAATGTTAACAGTGCACCTGATAATATTATATATCTAGTTCAGGTAGAGGAGATAGCTGTGTCACTTGCTTAAATTCCAATTTATAAGCTCCAATTCATTGGAGACCACAGCAAATTAATATATTAGAAAACTACAACCACTTTTAAATTGGTTCAGAAAAATATGGTTTGGGCTACCTCCACAGATCTGGTCCCAACATGAAATATAAATCAGCTATTAAGATCTACTAAATAATTTGGTTAGAGATACACAAAACACATTCAAATGGAATGTGAAATAAAGTACCCTGTATTTTAGAAATCCATTAACAGGATCTACAGGACTCAATCCAAAAATGGATCAATAACAAGATTGGTGCATTTGATAGGAAAAGTTGTCTCAGAGGCACTTGACTATTGATTGTGCTAAAATTAAAAGAATTTGAGACTGGCATGGTATTTTGACAAAGGACAATTTGTGATGAGACAAATTTTAATCATAAAATCAAATTTTAATCATGGACTAACTAAGAAACAAAAACTAACAGGTTTCTATTCATTTCTAAATGAATACATTACTGGAAAGAATAAGTGGCTTAAAACAAAATTTACCATAGCTTCAGCCACACATGTCATCTTGCTAGTGACAATGATCTTGAAAAATCAGATTTAGTAGAAATAACCAGCGTGAAACTGGCAATGGATAACCATTGACAGAAGAATTAAATCTTCCTATTAAAACCTCACTCATGACAGCATTTTACCAAGAAACTTGGGCTTATACTTCGATGATAGAAGCTATAATCATTATCATTTTAATATAGAAAAAAGAAAAAAAGCTGAATGGTGTATTATTAAATCATTGTTTTAAAAATTATACCAAATATAAGTGAGCCAATGAAATAATTTCAGTAAAATAAAAATAAACTGAAAAATGAAATAAGCTGTTCTGAGTAGAATAGAGGTTGCTTCTGCTGCTAAGTTGCGTCAGTCGTGTCTGACTCTGTGCAACCCCATACATGGCAGCCCACCAGGCTCCCCCGTCCCTGGGATTCTCCAGGCAAGAACACTGGAGTGGGTTTCCATTTCCCTCTCCAATGCATAAAAGTGAAAAGTGAAAGTGAGGTCACTCAGTCGTGTCCGACTCTTAGCGACCCCATGGACTGCAGCCTACCAGGCTCCTCCCATGGGATTTTCCAGGCAAGAGTAATGGAGTGGGTTGCTATTGCCTTCTCCAAGCGGTTGCTTCTAGAAAAGACTAAAATTAACTGGTGTTAGTTATTAAAGGTTGATATTCACAAACATGAAGTTATAAACATCCTCAGAGTCAAAAGATTCTGTATCAAACTGGCTGTGATCTCTTAACTACACACACAAAAAAACCCTTGTTTTCTTTCCCCTGAATATTTACTATATTTAAGTTTATAATATTCACATAATTCATAGCAACAACACAATTAGATCCAAATTCTATAATGAGTAAAAGGGCTTGGTTGTCAGTGAAACTTGAGTTCAAATCCTTACCACACACTTTCTAGCTGTGTAACTGTAAATAAGTGACCATGTTCTGATGGCAAGTATCAATGCCTGTAAAAAGATGATACTTCAAAGTGTTGTAGAGAGGACTAAATGATAATTTGTATAAAATAGGCCTGCACTGGCCTTTCTATTACTTTATTCTTCTCCTTGATGCTTATGATCCTGAGAAAGAGGTATGCTTGGCACACAGTAGGAATTCAAATATAAGGTAACTATTTTGCAAATAATAAGATGTTGAAGAAGAAGGAAATCTGCTTAGCTAACTCCTAGAGGATCACCAATATTTACTGAGGAATGTTAATTTTATGAGTATTTTCTAGATATGGATGGGGATTCCAGTTGAAAAAAGAAGTCTGTTTTCATTCAGAAAAGCCTCAAGTAAAAAGAAATAGGGTTAAGTATATATCTGATTGTTTAAATATAGGCTGTTTAAATCTTCAGTGGTACCTGAACAATTCACTCCATGGAATGAATTTGTTTCTGAATCAAAAGCTAATCTGTTGCAATGACATGATATTATACATAGAAGATCCTAAAGATGCTACCAGAAAACTACTAGAACTCATCAGTGAATTTGGTAGAGTTGCAGGTTACAAATTAACACACAGAAATCTGTTGAATTTCTATATATTAACAATGAAAGATCAGAAAGAGAAACTCAAGAGGCAATTCCGTTCACCTCTGCATCAAAAAAAAAAAAAAAAAGATACCTAGGAATAAACCTACCTAAGAAGACAAAGGACCTATACTCCAAGAGCTGTAACATGCTGATGAAAGAAATCAAAGAAGACATAAACAGATGGAAAGATATACCATGTTCGTGGATTGGAAGAATCTATATCCTCAAAATGACCATATTACCCAAGGCAATCTACAGATTCAATGCAATCCCAACCAAATTACCATGGTATTTTTCACAGAACTAGAACAAAAAAATCTCAAAATCTGTATGGAGACACAAAAGACCCTGAAAGTAAATCAAAGCAATCTTGAAAAAGAAAAGAGGAGCTAGAGGAAATGGGCTCCCTACTTTCAGACTATACTACAAAGCTACAATCATCAAAACAGTAGGTGCTGGCACAAAAATAGAGATACAGATCAACAGGACAGGATAGAAAACCCAGACATAAACCCATGCAGCTATGGACAATTAATCTATGTCAGAGAAGGAAAGACTACACAATGTTGGAAAAACAGTCTCTTCAACAAATGGTGCTGGGAAAAATGAACAGGCACACGTGAAAAAAAAAAAAAAGAAATTAGACCATTCCTTAAATCCATATACAAAAATAAGCTCAAAATGGGTTAAAGATCTAGATGTGAGATCAGACACTATAAAATTCCCAGAGGAAAACATAGCCAGAACACTCTCTGACATAAATCACCGCAAATCTTTTCTGATCCATCTCCCAGAATAATGAGGAAAAAAAGCAAACATAAACAAATGGGACCTACTTAAACTCAAAAGCTTTTGCACAGCAAAAGAACCAATAAACAAAATGAAAAGACAGCCCACAGATTGGGAGAAAATATTTGCAAATGATGTGATGGATAAGGGATTAGTCTCAAAATTTTACAAACAGCTTACAATGCTTAATAGCATCAAAACAAACAACCCACTCAAAAACTGGGCAGAAGACTTGCATAGACATTTCTCCAAACAGGATATACAGATGGCCAACAGGCAAATGAAAAGATGCTCAACATTGGTAGTTATTAAAGAAATACAAATCTAAACTACAATGAGGTAACACCTCACACCAGTCACAACAGCCATCATCAAAAAAATCCACAAACAACTAATACTAGAAAGGGTGTGGAGAGAAGGGAAACCCCCTGCACTGTTGGTGGGACTGTAAATTGGTACAATGGAAAACAGTATGGAGGTTCCTGAAAAAGCTAGAAATAGAGCTACCATATGACCCTGCAATCCCACTCCTGGCCACATATCCAGGGAAAAACATGGCCAAAAAGATACATGCACCCCAGTGTTCATTGCAGCACTGTTTACAATAGCCAAGACATGGATAAAGAAGATGTGGTATATATATACACATATATATTAATACAATGACTTCCCTGATGGCTCAGAGGGTAAAGCGTCTGTCTGCAATGCAGGAGACCCAGGTTCAATCCCCAGGTCGGGAAGACCCCCTGGAGAAGGAAATGGCACCCGACTCCAGTACTCTTGCCTGGGAAATCCCATGGACGGAGGAGCCTGGTAGGCTGCAGTCTGTGGGGTCACAAAGAGTCGGACACAACTGAGTGACTTCACTTTCACTTAATACAACGGAATATTACTCAGCCATTAAAAAGAATGAAATAATGCCATCTGCGGCAACATGGATGGACCTAGAAAGAGTCCTACGGATTGAAGTCAGTCAGTCAGAGAAGGAGAAACATCATACGACATCCCTCATACGTAGGATCTAAAAAGAAATGACACAAACGAACTTATTTACAAAACAGAGACCCACAGACTTAGAAAATGAACTTATGGTTGCTGCAGGGGAAGGACAGTTAGGGACTTTGGGAAGGTCATGTACACATTGCAATATTTCAAATGGATAACCAACAAAAATCTATTGTATAGCACATGGAACTCAGCTCAATGTTATGGGCCAGCCTGGATGAGAGGGGGTTCAGGGGAGAATGGATACATGTGTATGTATGGCTGAGTCCCTTTGCTGTTCACCTGAAACTGTCACAACATTGTTAATCAGCTACACCCCAATACAAAATGGTTTTGGTGTTAAAAAGAATTTTTTTAAAGATGTACAATGCTGTCTACTGAAAAAAATACACACAACCTAAAAGTTAAAAAGAAATGGTAACTGCATTACCATTTCGAAATCGAATCAATAAAGGCAAACAGAATACTGAATGAAAGACAGAAAGAAAAGTCACTGGTTTAAAGACAAAGATTCATTTCACAACCAGATGAACCGCCCTTGACCTCCTATGATTCCTGGTTTATTTGAAGGGTCATTATCGTAGTAGATGTTGCTGCTTTTCTGCTGTTGTTGACTGGTTTAGACTTTAGGGTTTCATCAAGGACATCACTTCTATTCTGTAAACCTTCTTACCTTGATTATAGAAATAGAAGAGGGATGAAAACAGCTATAGCTTTACCCTGAATTTAAACAATGTGGTGAGACTAATTTGCTCCTACACGTTTTAAAACAGCAAAACATCTTTCTAATATGTTTTCTCATCTGCAGCATAAAAGCCTAAAATAATTGATTCTAAATACAGATTTTCCCTCAAGAGGTACTAGAGCTTTTGCTTTAGAAAACACTTCCTTTAATATAGAATTTATAAATCAGAAAGATATGTTTAGATTCTTCAAACCAAACAGGAAGAGCATAGCCAACATGTGACCACCAAGCCTTAAAACACTGAAGGAGAGAACTGTGACCAGCGATCAAATTTGAATTTCAGCTCAGTGAGCACCATATGGGGTACAAATGCAAATTGCCATTATTGTATTTCTAGGAAAAGTTTCAGGGGCAGAAACATAATCTAAAAAAACCACAAAGGCAATAAATAGTGTCTTAGTATAGATGAAAGATCCCCAGTGAGCCTCAGAGATAAAACTCCATCCTCCACCAACACTTCATCAGAAACTGCCTAGTGCCTTCTGATGGGTGACAGAGGCTACATCCTTTTCCTGTCCCTCTGGGCATTCAACAAATGGATGTATGTGAGATCAAAAGCAATGAGCCTAGGAAGAGCTCTTGACCCTTATGTATTTCTCTCCTCCGACTACACTCATTTTGAAATGAAAAATGATTTCCTTGCATACATCCTCCATGCCATTGCTCACTTGGTTAAACTTGGTTAAACTGCCATGGCCATTTCCCAGCAGGGCTCTTCAATCAGCAGATACAGGGAAAAGACCGACCTAAAGGAGCGCCCATTATGTGCTCCTGGTCTGGTCCAGCCTGAAGGTACATGCTCCTCCCTCTTCACTCATTCACACTTTCGTGCTGGGCTGCATCCTGAACCATGGGAACCTGCGTCAGGCCCCTCTGCCCCTTTGCCCCACCAAGGCAACACTGTATGATGACTTGTACCCACTGAGCGTGCTTGCGCTTGCCTCTCTGAGCTAATTGAAAAGGAGAATTATCCTAATCTAAAAGTAGAAAAGGAAAATAATGTGAACATATGCATAAACATTCACTTACTTTAAAAATCACCTCCCTGCTACTTCTTTTCCTCTTCCATAAACTTCACAGTACGGTTATTTTTCCAGGTTTATACACGTCATGTGTATGTGTGCTCAGTCGTGTCCAACTCTTTGCAATCCCATGGACTGTAACCCACCAGGGTCCTCTGTCCATGGGATTTTCCAGGCAAGAATACTGGAATAAGTTGCCATTTCATTCTCCAGGGCATCTTCCTCGCCCAGGAATTGAACCCAGGTCTCTAGCGTCTCCTGCATTGCAGGAGGATTCTTTACCACTGTGACCCCTGGGTTTATACACTTTCAGTCCATTCTAACTGGCACTTTGCAGGAAATTTATCGGGATGAAGGTCCTCTGTATTCTAATCTTTGAGTAACGTTCAGTGAGTGTCAGAAGATTTCACAGATGAATTGGGCATTACGGAGATTCAGGTCCAGAACACCCACGTAAACTCAGTGTACCGAAACTTGCTGTTTAAACATAAAAGTACTAGAGAAAGAGCTCCTGAGGAAAAGAAACGAATGGAAAAATTATACACCATACTTGGCCAGGCTGACATGAGACTCAGATCTGAGAAGTAGAGCTAAGGGTGAAAGGTGTTAGTCAATCAGTTGTGTCTGACTTTTGCGACCCCATGGACTGTAGTCCAGCAGGCTCCTCTGCCTATGGAATTCTCCAGGCAAGAATACTGGAATGGGTTGCCATTCCGTTTTCCAGGGGATCTTCCCCACCCAGGGATCGAACCCAGGTCTCCCTGCAGGCAGATTCTTTACCATCTGAGCTACCAGGGAAGCCCCTTGTTCTTTAAAGTACCTATTTGTATCCACAGATTTACATTAGGGCTAAAAAGTCTTCCTGGGGGAGGCAGGAACACACTTGATCATGTCTCCATTTCGTGTTCAGGCATGTACAGCCACATCTGGCAGAACTCTGGAAGGAGAAGGGAGGACACCAGGGTGTAGAAAGGACAGTGGAGACTTGCTTGCAGAAGAAAATCCATTTTAAGGGCCAAAGCTGTCTAACATAGTAGGTCAAGGGCCTGAGGGTGGAGAAGAAAGGGAAATGTGAGCACAGTATTCATAAGTTGGTATTGAAATCCAGGTAAACAAAGCTACCTGGTGATGTGGATAAATCCCAGGTAGGAAAAGCCTGACATGGCAAAGCCATCATACTCAACTCTCCCATAGTATGGACCCAAGAACCAGTGTTCTGGGACCTTCTCAGTTGAGCATTACCAAGGGGTGGACTCATCGTCCGTTCCACTCCTCACTAGTTGGCCAAGCTGCAGGGACAGGCTGGAGCTTATCAGAAGCCTTCATGACCTGGCAGGATGCTGCTCCTCCAGTTGGGTGAATGCCAGGGCAGCCAAGGGGTGGGGGGCTCCATGCAGGATGGATGAGACGGCCGGCAGCAGGGGAGTCCTGACTGGGAAGCAACACTCGAAAGTTTACCAGGAGAAACTACAGCTTCTGTCAAAACAAGCTCAGATTTAGAAGAGTGAGACTCAGCTATTAATGTAAACCTCTTCTCGTGTGGTAGTAACCAAAATCACGAGAGCTGACATTTTCTTCTGCTCCTATAAAACAGACATCCAACTTAATGTCAGTGAGATTTATTTCTCCATAATGCTTCTCAGATGACTTAGACTAACAGATTAGAAATTAGTATTTGGCAGAGATAGAGTGAAGTGAAGTGAAGTAAAATTCGTTCAGTCATGTCTGACTCTTTGTGACCCCATGGACTATACAAGTCCATGGAATTCTGCAGTCCAGAATATTGCAGTGGGGAGCCCATGGCAGAGATAAGAACCTTTGAATTTCAACAAATCATCTTCTCCTCTAACTCCACCAAGAAAAAAAAGTTGAAGAGATAGGAAAGTTGCAGGATATTTCTGAGGCTTGCCTGATACCCAAGGCCTGATTTCCATAGACTTATATTTAAATTTTACATCATGGATAATTGAACTAGTATCTAAAATGGTTCAGTGACCCACAGACAGGAAGTTGCATCTTCAAAGCACATGTGGAGACCTAACTCTACTCTTCCAATCAGATCCATGAGAAACTAGAGGGTGCAGACAGTAGGAGCTGTAACATGAGGCCATATTCAGGCCATGTTCTCAGGAAATTTCTCTTAAATTTGAGTTCATTCTGATTTTAAACAGCTCAAGATAGAGAAGTTAGAAACTGGGATCTTGTTGCTTTTATTTAAAGTACTCACCATCTCTACAGATAAAAGCAGCAGTATTTTTCTCACTTCAATCCTTAAGTAACTCCTTTATGTTTCTGCAATATAGACGTTGGAAGAATTTTTGAGCTGTTCGGAGCTACATGCCTGCCGTGTGCAGTATTTCTTGATTTATTATCTGTTTATTCAAATGAAAAACCCTGGGGAGAGTAGAATTATTTTTCTTAAATAAATGTTTGATTGGTATGCCTTAAATTAGGATGGAATGTTTTTTAATGGTTGATAATGACACTAAATTGATCCTTAATTTGTTTTTAGAAAGATGAAGTTTTTAAATAGTTATTTCTTCTAACATGGAGAAGAATCCGGTAACAGGAGGCTGTAGCATATGCTGAAATGTTTACCACACGGTTCCTCCAACGTAGATCCCATTTCTCATAACTTTCCCATCATCCTCATTTTCATGCGCATGAGAACATGCACAGAAAGCTGATGACCAGCAGCATGGAAGCAGTGCCAGTCTTCCATAAGAGTGCGATATCCGGATGAACTTGGAGCCAGAGAGCAGGTAGGTCAGGTCCAGTATCTCTACTTACTTGGGACCCACAGGAAAGTTAATGTCACTGAACCTGCTTCCTTCTCCTCTAAATGAAAACAACCCACCACTGCACTATAGGATCTCTGTGAGAAGTAAATGAGATAATGAACCATAAAGTGCCTGGCATCACTGCTTTGATACAAACGTTAGAGCACAGAAGGTACTCATATAAAAATACGATGAATAAAGTATATTTGAATAATTATGAAGATAAAAATAATCCACACAATAATAAATACAACCATTAACAATAATAAATTAGAATCAAAGAGTCTGACACGACTGAGCGACTGAACTGAACGTGTTCTTACAGATGCCTACGCTGTGCTATGCTTAGTTCGCTCAGTCATGTCCAACTCTTTTCGACCTCATGGACTGCAGCCAGGTTCCTCTGTCCTTGGGGATTCTCCAGGCAAGAATACTGGAGTGGGTTGCCATACCCTCCTCCAGGGGAATCTTTCCAACCCAGGGATTGGACCCAGGTCTCCCACACTGCAGGCAAATTCTTTACCATCTGAGCCACCAGGGAAGCCCACAGATGCCTATATAAGTCATCAATAAAGAATTCCATGTAAATCCTGCCTTGAAATCTGGAATCAAGACATTCTTGTCTGGAACATTTGAAAAATACAAAGTTGTTTTTTTTTTAAAGAACTGTATTGTTTTTCTAATTAGAATAGTATGGAATTAGATCAAAATGACAGACTAAGACTTTATGCCTATCTACTCCCACCTCCATTTCCTAAAAATATCAGAAAATCTGTCTTTAAAAGGAATAAATTCACAACAGTGCTGGAAAACAAGAATGGGTGGAATTGATGGACGGAAATTTTGAGGATTTCCAGAAGTAAGGAAGAACGACAGAATCATACTTGACGGGGAAAACCACAACCCAGATCACATGGAGGAACCATCAATTGCAAAGTGGGAGTGACTCTGGAACACTCAGAGCCCAGACAAGGCAGCAGGTGGGAGTCCTGAGGAAAGTGTCTCAGGAACTAGCTGGTGAACGATCCAGGACACCCTGCTCTCCCACCTTGCACAACTCCACCACCACAAGCTGCAGAATCTGCATTACCCACCCCTTGGCCTAGGCATCACATGAGGACAGCTGACTGGAGACGGACGTGGACTGTCATCGCCAGAAAGAACAGCAAGTCTCTACTTCCAGAAGAGGAGCACATGAACACCACCCCTCGGCAGCATACCCCAGCTCCCCCCACCCAACAGAGAAGATGGATTCTGGTAAGAGTATTCACAGAGAAGCAAAGAATCTCCAATATAAAAACGAGCACACACAAGAATTACCAAATATTTCAAGACAATCAACCCCTGAGACCGGGCACCAAACTCAATAAAGGAAACCTCAAACATCTAAAGAAATAGACTTTAATAGAACAAAGGAAGATGACTTTGAAAGAAGTATAGCTGATCTGCACTATTTGTGGTTTCCATACTTGTGAATTTGCCTACTCGCTAAAATTAATCTGTAACCCCAAATCGATACTCGTCGCACTTCCAAGGTCAATCAGGACATGCACGGAGCAGGGACACTTTTGACAGGTCTGATCTGCACATTCAAACAAGGTGAAAACAAGGCAACGCTCTGCCTTCTTGTCTCAGCTCTCATACTGTAAACAGGTATCTTTTCTGGGGCATATTTAGTGCCATGGTTTTCACATTTTTTATGCTCAAGTCCATTATATACAATGACTTACAACAGTCAGCCCTCTATATCCTACAATTCTGCATCTGCCGACACAGAGAGCTGCCTGTATATTAAATAAGGTGCCTACAACAAAAACACACATTACAAAAGGTCATGTGATGATAAAGAATCCACTCAGTTGGTAAAGAAACCGCCTGCAATGCAGGAGACCCCGGCTTGATTCCTGGGTTGGGAAGATCTGGCTCGAGAAGGGATAGGCTACCCACTCCAGTATTCTTGGGCTTCCCTTGTGCCTCAGTTAGTAAAGAATCCACCTGCAATGCGGGAGACCTGGGTTCCATCCCTGGGTTGGGAAGATCCCCTGGAGAAGGGAAAGGCTACCCACTACTCCAGTATTCTGGCCTGGAGAATTCCATGGACTATAGTCCATGGGGTCCCAAAGAGTTGGACATGACTGAGCGACTTTCACTTTCTCTGTTTTATTTCACAGTTGAATAAAACGTTATGACCAGAAACTCACAGGCAGCACCTAATGTTGTATTTCCCATAGGATCAATGGTTCAATAGTCACTAATTCAGTATTTGCTAATTCACTAATTCACAGCAAATAGACCATAACTACTGTGAACAATGAAAACTGATTGTACAATTAATACCCTCATATGGGGTTTCCTGGGTTTCCCTGGTAGCTCAGGTGGTAAAGAATCTGCCTATAATGCAGGAGACCCTAGTTTGATTCCTGGGTCAGGAAGATCCTCTGGAGAAGGGAATAGCTACCCACTCCAATATTCTTGGGCTTCCCGAGTGATTCAGACAGTAAAAGAATCCGCCTTCAAGGCAGGAGACCAGGGTTCTATCCCTGGGTTGGGAAGATCCCCTGGAGGCACGGCAACCCACTCCAGTATTCTTGCCTGGAGAATCCCATGGACAGAGGAGCCTGGTGGGCTACAGTCCATGGGGTTGCAAAGAGTCAGACACAGCTGAGCGACTAAGCAGAACACAGCACTGTACGGGGCTTCCCAGGTGGCTCAGCAGTAAAGAATCTGCCCGCCGATGCAGGAGACATACGTTTGATCCCTGGGTGGGGAAGAT
Source organism: Bos taurus (assembly GCF_002263795.3). NCBI lineage: Eukaryota > Metazoa > Chordata > Mammalia > Artiodactyla > Bovidae > Bos > Bos taurus. The sequence continues at coordinate 32,979,748 of NC_037336.1, forward strand.
CCCCTGCAGGAGGAAATGGCAACCCACTCCAGTATTCTTGCTCAGAAAATCCCACGGACAACGGAGCTTGGCAGGCTACAGTACACGGGGGTCGCAAAGAGTGGAACATGACTTAGCAACTGAGCACACACATGAACAGCAAAGGCTGTTGCATCTAAGAATATTAGACTGTATGAAAAAATATATGAGATTCTTAGGAAACAAATATGTGATTGTAGAAACTGCAAAATCAGTATATATACTGGATAGCAAAACGGACACTAGCTTTAGAATAAATTAGCAAGTTGGACTAAGCCAAAATCCTCCCAAAGATACCACAAAGGGACAAAAAAAAAAAAAAAAAAAAAAAACGCAAAATGAGTAAGAGAAGTTTAGAATTAGAAGTATAAAAGTTCTGACATCTAGCTAGTAAGAGTTTCAGAACCAAAGAAGACAGAGAACAGAAACATTTCTCAAAATCAAAGAAACACACCTTTTCAAATTGTCAAAGCTTATTAAGTGCTCAGCAGGATGAATTTTAAAGTCCACAGGTGGGTACATTGTGGTAAAACTCAACACCAAGGATAAAGAGAGGACCTTGAAAACTTTCAGAGAGAAAACTAGGTTTCCTGCAAAAGAACAAGACTCATTTTAACCTCAGAATTCACAAGGACAACACTAGATGCTAAAAGAAAATGGATAATACCTTCAAAGTTCTGACAGTAAATAAATCTGAGCACCAAATCTAGGCTCAGCCAAACTAGCATCCAAGGAATTTTTGTGTTTAATGCAAGGACTTTGAAAGTTTATCACTCATAAATCTACTCCAAAAGAATTATTAAGGTACTTCAGCAAAACAAAAAATAAACTCATGAGGAAGACATGGGACACAATTTGATCATTATTAAGTACTATGTTTCCAAATAATTATATAGACATATATCTATGTTTTACAGACTTCTTTAATGACCACTTATATTTTTTAAGTGGTGACTGCAAAAGTATTACAAGCCCATGAGGGGTCCAGGGAGATAAATGTTGGGAAACAGTAAAAAATGAAAGGAAAGCAAGTCACTGAATCCTACAGTAGGGTATTTCATGGACTCTACGGGCCAGTGTCACCCCTGGGAAAAAACATTGCTCTCTTCTTAGAAAAGAATTTTTTGAAATCCCAAAGCTTAACAAGTTCAAGAGGAAGGCTAAGAAGGGGGAATAAAAAAGCAAAAGAGAACTTAAAGAAGGAAACAAGTCACAGTCCTAAAGAAGTGATTTTTCCTGAAATTAGAGCAACAATTAGGAATGCTACCTAAAATTCTTGACTGACAATTTTATGCTCAAACCTGCCCCACCTCTCTAACTAAACTTTAAGGTTACTAGCATTGAAACAGTTATAATCCTGTCCTGAACTAAATTAGACCATTAATAGGTGATGCAGTAGTAATGAATCTGCCTGCCAGTGCAGGAGAGGCAAGAGACTCGGGTTCAGTACCTGGGTGGGGAAGATCCCCTGCAGAAGGAAATGGCAACCCACTCCAGTATTCTTGCCTGGAAAATTCCATGGGCAGAGGAGCCTGAAGGGCTACAGTCCATGGGGTAGCAAAGAATGGGACACAGGTGAGAGCACACACACAGACACTTCACTGAAGGACTGGTATGGGACAAAATAGGTCAAGCTGAGAAAGCAGACACAAAATGTAAAGCCATTCACCAGATGGGAAAACACATTAGAAGTCAAATTCATGCCCTCTCTGGAGACTTGTTTCCTCAGTGCTGTGTACATTTAGACTGTGTGTGTGTGTGTGTGTGTGTGTGTGTGTTCAGCTCAGTTGTGCCCAAATGTTTGCAATCTCATGAACTGTAACCCACCAGGCTCCTCTGTCCATGGAGTTTTCCAGGCAAGAATACTGGAGTGGGTGGCCATTTCCTTCTCCAGGGATCTTTCTGACCCAGGGATCGAACCTGGGTCTCCAGCATTGCAGGCAGATTCTTTACCACTGTGCCATCTGAGAAGTTCCACATTTAGACTAGGTCACAGAAACCACTATTTTCACTTGAGATTAGTCAAAAAGCTCAGCTACCTTATTGCATGTTTACCTAATTTTGTAGCCTGTTTTTTAAAAGTAATTTTTTATTTATATTTTTTTGGCTGTGCCAGGCCTTCATTGTTGTGCAGGGTTTTTTCCCAGTAGCTTCTCTAGTTGCAGTGGGCAAGCTTCTCAGCGCGGTGGCCTCTCCTGTTGCCGAGCTCGGCCTCTACAGCACAGGCTCAGTAGCTGTGGTGCACGGGCTTAGTTGCTCCGTGGCATGTGGGATCGTCCCAGATCAGGGATGGAACCTGCATGTCCTGTATTGCAGGTGGATTCTTTACCACTGAGCTATCAGGGAAGCCCTATTAGCCTGTTTTAAAATGCGTTTAAGAATCATGTGATTTTCTAAGTGGCAGGGTCTCCCAGTGTCTCAGACCTAGCACGGTTCTAGGTGGGGCTGGCAGCCTGCCCAGGCATGGTCACACACTGGGTCCTCTCAGAACACCAGGGCTCTGATGTGACGCTCAGTGCTTCCCACCAATGATGATGTACTTTCACCAAATCATGAAGACAATGTATCTGAGGCACTTGGTCTTTTTTTCTAGCAGTTAAATACAATGTTGTTCCCGAAACAAATCATATAAGGCAAAAAGAGTAATTTTACTGTCTAAAACACTTGTAAATTACTGCCTAGAGAAGAAACAGGGGCTTTGTAATAAACACAGATCTTGGTTTGAATATCAACTATAGTATTGTCCACACAATCTTGAACAATATACTTAACTTCTCCAAACCTACTTCCTCATCTCGAAATGTAGTGGATACTGACTACCCATCTGGTAACTGATAACTTTCACAAGGCCGTCGTACAGATTAGAGCTGCATGGTACCGAGCACTTAGTACATGCAGATAAAGTGCTGATTCCTGTAACTAAAGGCAGTATATCCACTAGCCACAAGGTTAGTGGCAAATTTTGAGGATTGAGGGAGATAGCTTAGCTTATTTTTCAGGGATGTCTATTTGAACTGTCTATTTGGACATTCATAAGCTGTAGGGGTAACTTTTCCATAAAAAATTGATATTCATGTAAATGAAATAAACTCTAATTCTGTTGGCTCTGATCTGAAACACTACAATTATTAAAATCAATTTTAAATTTCTCTCCCTTTCTATGCTTCCAATTTTGCTACTTATATGTCATGGTTAGAAACTCTAGCATTAACTAAAATACTGAAAAAATAAGAAATCTCTTATATTAAATGTGTTTAATTCAAGGGGTATTTGCTGGAGAGTAAAATCCATTCAGTGGAACAAATTGGTAAGTGTTCTTGGTGTAGAATTTGTGCATAAATTACATGAGTGACTAAGTGAGCTTTCATGCCAGAAGGATCTATAAGGGCTACACAGAATTCTGTATCTTATTCTTTAGTCAAACATGAAAATTTTCATATCTTGAAATTTGTTTTACACAACAGTATCAGAAAAGAATCATTTTCATTTAGATGAAACCATCAAACATAAAAGGTTTTCTTAAACTTTATGTTTAATATTTACATCTCAATCAAATATTGTCGCAAAATAATAATTATAATTTTTATAATTGGGAAACAAACTTTTTTCCAAACCAAAAGCAACTCTGCATTTTATTGAGGCCAGAATTCACTTGGACAAGTGACTTTTAAACTATCATGTAAAAGTGACATAAATCAGCACATGAATTATTGAGGCTTCTCTTTTGACTATTAATTCTATTTAAAAATATATCCTTAATAATTATCAGATATTCCCTTATCAAAACTTGTATCCCCAATACTGTCACAGAATATCTTCTTAATATGATTCCTTGAATTGTCCTAGCTAAAAACACCTGCAGTATATTAACCTGCTCCCATTAACCTTTCTATAAGAAATCCTTTCAATCAGGAATGGCCCTGTACACCAGTCATACCAGAATGCATCACATTTCTGAAGGATAGACTGTCTTTGAAAGGATTGGAAGCTACAGGTCTTGACCCACAAGGAGTCGGCAAAAAGGCAAATCCTATTCTAGGTGCCAGATGGCACAGCTCAACATAGCTCAAATTTTGGAAATCATCCTTGAGCTGCTCATTCCCTTTTGAGCCCTTTTTTCTGGAGTTCATGAATTTCCCTTCACAATGCTTTCCTCTGTCTCAGCAGATCCCTCCTCAATGGTCAACCCGCAAAATAATTTCCACTTTTGTTATTTCTATTGAATAGAAATCAGTGGTAAATTCCAGCTCAACTCGAAAGACCTAGGTCAGGACATGCAAAAGAGCGCCTGCCAAAGCAGTGGGGCCCTGAGCTGAGTTCTCCTCTCAGGGTCTTGGAAAGTGCACAGGCGATTCAGAATCTGAATGCAGAATATTCATAAAGTGATGGGCCCTGCCATGCCCAAGTGTATTTTGCAATTAGTTATCACAAGAGCCTTCTCTGTCAGTTAAAGTGACTGCCTTCCTGCCCCACAACCTTCTGGTGCTCGCCAGTGGGAAGGGAGAAGTCTGGGCAACCAGAGCACAAAAGCAGCTTTCTCCCTCCTTTTTCCATGAAAGAGAAAAACATCCTTTTTTTTTTTCCTGAAATTCCTCATAAACCAACATGCCCAGAGGGCAGTTCTAACCACTGTTTTAGGTGATTTACATGGATTTGTATTCACCATTCTTTTTTGGAGGTGATTAATTTCTATAGCAACCATTACATCACAAGACATCTATGCTTATTCAGAAATATTGTGAGTGCAGTATATCTTCTTAGAAAGAAAATAATGCTTTAAAAATGGGAATTCCTTAAGTGCGATGTTGCTTTAAGACAACTGGCTACTCCAAAACAATACAATCTGGAGTGCTTTAGAGGCTTGCTTCTGTTGGAAGAGAGAAAACTAGAGAAAGAAGAATCTCAGTACTGAATATGAGACACATTAAAAAATGATATAAGATATATATGTAACTATGTATGTTCAGGATGGCTGGATGGCATCACCGACTCGACGAACTTGAGTTTGAGTGAACTCCGGGAGTTAGTGATGGACAGGGACGCCTGGCGTGCTGCAATTCATGGGGTCGCATAGAGTCAGACACGACTGAGCGACTAAACTGAACTGATGTATGAATGTATATGGGGCTTCTCTGGTGGCTCAGTGGTAAAGAATCCACCTGCCAGTGCAGGAGATGTGGGTTCGATCCCTGGGTTGGGAAGATCCCTTGGAGAAGGAAATGTCAACCCACTCCAGTATTCTTGCCTGGGAAATCACATGGACAGAGGAGCCTGGCAGGCTACAGTGCGCAGGGTCGCAAAGAGTCAGACATGACTTAGCAACTAAACAACAACAAATGTGTGTGTGTGTGTACACACATGGCATATACATGGTTTTTGGTGCCTTACACTGTATGCATGTCCAAGAGGCATTACAAGGAGCAAAAAGTGGAAGAAAGGAACTGGTTATCATGAAGAAGTAAGTGCTGTATCCCCATGTGTGACATATCTCAACATGCATCAGATTCACTTCACAAGCATCAGTAGATGTCTCTGTGCGACTCCTAGTTATGAAGCACGAAAAGCAGAAGTCAAACAAGTTCTGAGCTTTAGTGAAATCAACATAAGTTGATTTTGTTACCACCTGTTCTCTAAGCAGTACCTCTGAGAAAGCCCAGCAGGAAAGTTAGGGAAGTTGAAGTACAGGGGATGGACCAGGGGCCAGGGGCCAGGGACAAACTGCTGGCTTGTCCAGCTCTGCAACCTCAGTCAAGTAGGTGTCCTGTCTCTTGGATCAGAAGAGCCTCCAAAGCTCACATTTTCTGACCATCTCTAAAGGAAAACTTGGATCGACCTCCGAAGTCCAAGTTTTAGAAGTCCCATGTGGTTTTTTCATTTCCCCGAAACGTCATATACATCTTGAAACATTACACCACATAGAAAATTTTTAGAAATGAACGGTTTTGAATGTAATGGTTTTGCCAGAAGAAAAGCCTCAATTTGTCTGAGATTTGATTCATCCAGCATTCTCCATCTTGGATTTGGGTATGGAAAATTAATTCATCTGAGCAGAGACCACAGGAGGCTTTATAAAGGTGTTCTTTCATGCTGTCTTTGTAGGTACACTGTGATGGTTTAGATAGCCGACCCTAAAGTCAACCTGAAGTCACATCTCAGCTTGGCTACTTGCTCTGTTATCTGCAACTTTGTAATGCTTGGTTTCCTTCTCTGTGAAACAAATATAATGATAATTGAAAATGTATTAGGCAACAACAGTAAAAAGCAATAAGTATATATTTCCCACCTCATCTGGAGGCACTTCTTTATCCATAGTTTCTCAGAATCCAACAGCAACAATGAAGCAGAAAACTGCCTCAAGAGTTCCTTTGTACCAACCATAGCAAAGCTACAGGTAATTCTCATCCTCCCCAAGGTGGAAATGCAGAGAGAGAATTCCAGAGAAGTCTGGACAGCCTCCACTCCCCCTTCCCCTCCCTCTCACAATTAATTACCTCTATCTGCAAAGTGAAATGGGGCTTCCCAGGTGGGTACGTGGTAAAGAATCTTCCTGCCAATAGAGGAGATGCAGGAGACGTGGGTTTGATACCCAGGTTGGGAAGATCCCCTGCAGAAGGAAATGGCAACCCACTTCTGTATTCTTGCCTGGGAAATCCCATGGACAGAGGAGCCTGGCAGCTGACAGTCCACAGGATCACAAAGAGTCAGAGGCGACTGAGAACATATGCACAAAGTGAAATCGCCCCCTGGGTGACTTGGGCGCATTTGGAACATAAAGATGATTAAATGATGTGCCAGGAATTGACTGTTCCATACGAGAATGAACATAGGAGGGTTTAAGTCATTAGTCGACCATTAGCTTAGAGAGAAATGGCACACTCGTCATGAAAGTAGATCTGTGTGACCTAAAGAAGAACATCTTTGGGGATCATCAAGATGAGCCAGCTGCAGGGACTTCCCTGGTGGTCCAGTGATTAAGACTTTGCCTTCCAATGCAGGGGGCACGGGTTTGATTCCTGGTGGGAGAGCTAAGATCCCACATGCCTTGCAGCCAAAAAGCCAAAACTTAAAAGAAAAGGAATACTGCCACAAATTCAATAAAGACCATTAAAAACGGTCCACAACAACAACAAAATTAAAAGAAAAAGATAAGCCAGTGGCAGCTTTATCTTGCTGAATTCCTAAGACCAGGATCTTTAGAGAACAGCCTCCTGTACACTAGTATTGTTTCTTGCTTGTGTGTATGTCTTTGCAACAGCTTGATGAGATATATACTAGTCTTGTTTGAATAAAAGGGGAAAGAACAAACTTCTTTTGAAATATATCTCTTTACTTTTGCAATGCGAGTAAGAACAGACAGAACTTCTGACCTGTGATAGAGGCACATGATGAGCATAACTAAATCAAATGCTCGCCGGGTTCAAACAGAGCCTGGTAACCTTCTAGTAATCAAATAATAACAGTATAGTTGGTACATTGAACCACACGGTTTGAACTGCATGGGTCCACTTATACACAGATATTTTTCAATAGTAAATACTACAGTGTTTATTACACAATCCACCGCTAGTTGAATCTGAGAATGTAGAACCACAGATATGGAGGAATCGAGTACAAGGAGGATTAGCTGAGAGTTACATGTGAATTTTCCACTACAAGGAGGGTTGACATCCCTAATCCCCGTATTCTTCAAGGGTTAACTGTAATTGCAATAGCTAATGTTTACTGAATACTAACCATGAGCCAGAAGCTTACAATATATCTTAAGATCTCTATAGCACGTTGTTACAGTCTCCATTTGATAAATGACGGTATGAGGTTTAGAAAGTGTCAGGCAGGCTGACCCAGACCAGTGCCCTTAGCCCTGTTCTGTGTTCTGGCCCTTTAAAAATGGACCCTGGAGAATGCTCTGAGTGCAGCACACAATGGATGGTTTTACTCCATAATGACTCAGATTCATTCACTTGCTCATAAGCACTTTACTGAGTGCCCACTGTGACAGAAATCTGTGCTAGAACTGTAGGGAGTTACTAAAAGAAATAAGATCGGGCTCTGCCCCCTAATAGCTCACAGTCGAGAGGAAGATAAGATTGTCAGAAGACAAGACAGGAATACAAACAACCAAATTTCAGGGTAGTCCTCGATGTGCAGTTAGAAAGGATGAGGCAATATGAGCATTCAGTTGTACCATCTCCTTTCCTAAGACAGCCTTTGATGTTTAGGTACCTACTGGGAAGCTAATTTAGCATTAAAGCTTGAAAAGACCTTTGCCTAGGTCCTTTGCTTTGAATCAGAGGAAAAAAATTTTAATTCTACATTTAAATACTAACGAGTTTAGGGCTGGCTTTCCTCTCAAATAGACCAAGGAAGTCAAAAGAGTGCTCCCTCAAAGGGCCTCAAAGTACTTCTGCCCCTGTGTGTGTGCGTGCATGCTCAGTCACTTGAGTTGATCCTTTGCAATCCTATGGACTGTAGCCCTCCAGGCTCCTCTGTCCATAGGATTCTTCCGACAACAATACTGGAACGGGTTGCCTCCAGAGGATCTTCCCGATCCAGGGATTGAATCTGGGTCTCTTATATCTCCTGCATTGGCAGGCAGGTTCTTTACCACTAGTGCCACTTGGGAAGCCCACTTCTGCTCCTGGGGAATATAAAACTGTCACACCCAGTCCTAGGAGGTATCCTTTCCAGGGAGATGTCCACAGGGAACTGTCTTCAGAGGGAGGCCTGAACGCTACAGGGCCCTCCCACCTCACCGGTTCTATACAGCTAGGCTTTCCATCATCCTGCCCTGCTCCAGGATTCCCAGTCTGCCAGCCCAGAGTTAGATCTGAGAGTTAGGTGCATGTTTGGGACCTAGGATTTAGACCAGAAACAGGCGCATCATCCAAGCAAGGCCAACACCATTTCCTGGAATTGTTATACAGCTATGGAAGAGTAAAGCCCCTTTCTACAGTGCTTGCTGAGTCGGAGGATGAGTCCTACCTTGCACATACAGAGAGCCTGTCAACAGAATAAGGCTAAGAGGAAATAGGTAGGGCCAAGAGATGGAGCAAAAGACAAAGTCCTGACAACATCCTTTTTGCTCCTGGGTCCAGTTGTGCTCAAAGCCAGTCCCCTTAGACTTCCCAAGGATGAGTGAAAGACAATATATCGTATCCTCCGGTTAGGCTTCTGTCACTGGGAGGAAACAAAAAGGCATCAATTAACATTTGCCGTATCAAATGCTACATTATAGCACGGGCTTCAGAACTAAGCCCTGGCAAACCATGCAGTCTCTGTGCAACTCTGGGCAGTTTAACAACCTCTCTGACTCAATATCGTCATCTTTTCAAACAGAGATTTAAGATGATTAAACAGAATAATGCACAGAAAGCACTTGGCCCCCAGTGACTGATACGTGGTAATGCTACAAACACCACCATCACAATCATCAAAACCACCAGTGTGACAGTTAATTGTATGTGTGAGCTTGGCTAGGTTATGATGCCCAGTTATCCGGTCTAACACTAGTCTAGGTGCTGCTATGAGGGTATTCATAGATGTGATTGACATTTGCAATCAATTGATTTTAAGTAAAGCAGATTATCCTTAACAAGGAGGGTGGGTATCATTATTATCCAATCAAATGAAGGTCTTAAGAGCAAAAACTGAATTTTCCTGAAGAATTTTGTCTCAAGACTACAATGGACATCCTGCCTGAGTTTTCAGTGTACTGACCTGCCTTACAGATTTTGGATTTGCCTGCCCCCCCCCACCCCCCCACAGCTGGGTAAGTAGATTCCTTAAAACTAACATTGCGGACTTCCCTGCTGTCCAGTGGTTAAGAATCTGCCTGCCAATGCAGGGGACATGGGTTCGATCCCTGGCCCCTGAGGATTCCACATGCTATGGGGCAACAAAGTCTGTGTGCCACAACTACTGAGCCAAGCTCTAGAGCTCGTGTTCCCAAACAAGAGGAGCCACTGCAATGAGAAGCCCCCACTCTCTGCCACTGGAGAAAGCCCACGCACAGCAACAAAGACCCAGAGCAGCCAAAAATAAATACATTTTAAAAATAAATAAATGAAAACATCTCTTGAAATATATATAAATCAATATTTCCTTATCTTTATACTATATAAAAATATATTTAACATATGTGTATTTCCTATTGGTTCTATTTCTCTGGAGAGTTTCTCTGCTCTCTCTAGAGAGCCCTGACTGATACAGTCATCACAACTTGCATAGCTGTTCCCCATCCCTTTGTGGTACCAGTCAGAACACGATCCATAACCAAGACAATGCATAGTCAGCTGGAAACAAGCCCCTAGTGTATCTGATTGACTTCCACAACTTTTCTGCAGGAAGCAAGACATTTCCAGGCTGGTCCTTATCAAAGATCCAAGTATGGCATCTCACATGGGACACATAAACAGAGAGCAAACTAATACTTGTAGCTTCCACTTTATCCATCTCTGGTATAAATCTAATGTATGACTGGAAATTTATCCTAGAAAATAACTGTTCTGGAGACAGTTCTCATCTCAGAACTATGTGTTGTGCAGTTTCCTAGGGATCCATTTTTCAAAGCATTAAGGTTTTGTGTTTTCACCAGTTGATTTGGAGGGGATTTGTTTTTAAGCAATGCATAGAGAATACTGATCGGCCCTTCCTAACTAATATGTATTGACATCTAAAATTATAAGCCAAGGCTCTTGGTACAGGAATTGATTCAGAGGAAGCAGGAAGCCATGCATTATTTCCAGGGATGCAGAGAAACTTCCTTCACATACAGCAGACAGCAGTGTCTATCTGCCATCTCCCTCCTCCATGGCATTTCTGTCTCCTCTCTTATTGACTACCCATTCACTGTGGGACCAGGTTCTGTGCTGCTGCTGCTGCTGCTGCTAAGTCACTTCAGTCGTGTCCGACTCTGTGTGACCCCATGGACGGCTGCCCACCAGGCTCCTCCATCCCTGGGATTCTCCAGGCAAGAACACTGGAGTGGGTTGCCATTTCCTTCTCCAATGCATGCAAGTGAAAAGTGAAAGTGAAGACGGTCAGTTGTATCCAACCCTCAGCGACCCCATGGACAGCAGCCTTCCAGGCTCCTCCATCCATGGGGTTTTCCAGGCAAGAGTACTGGAGTGGGGTGCCATTGCCTTCTCCGGTTCTGTGCTAAGCACTTCATATATTTTTCCTTGGTTATTCTTTCCCACAATCCCCTTTCCTACTCAGAAAACACAAAGCAGCATGTTTCTGGAATGGAAGAGATGAAAGTTACATATTCTGGGTAAAATGGAAGTAGAAGGAAACCCTGCCAAAAGCTTCTAAAAAGCTGCAACACCTGCAGACTAAAAATAGCTGCTCACGCAGCCCAAGGAAAGAATCTGTTCTTTTCTTTCAAACTCTGGCCTGAGAAATCTATCTCCATGAATCAGTTCATCAGCCACTGATCAGCTCCTCTAATTAGCTTCTCTAATGACTGCAAGAAAATACAAGGCTGCTTTGTAGGTGGCAAATGGAGGGAACTCAATCCGGCATTGCCTAGACCTCAGGCAGAAATTCTGAGCCCCAAATTTCGAAACTTGGTAAAAGCACATCCATCTCTTCATTCATTCATCTGAAAAATATGTGTTGACTACAATAGCTACTATATGACAGCTGTTCTACATGATTAAAAAGGAAAAAAAAAAAGCAAACAAAAGCCCCCGCCCTAAAGAAATACAGCTGCTTTCATCTAAACTTCCAGTTGTGTCCTGCAGAATATTGTCACTGAAGAGAAACCACGCATCTTCTGGAAGCCCTTGCTCCCAGCATCTCCCAGATCTCCCAGGACCAAATTAACCTCTCCCCCTGCCCTGAGAATTCAATATCCCTCCCCTCCTCTAAAAATAAGCATACCTTCTATTTATCCTTTTTCTTATCTTGATTTCTACTTCTTCTCCATCCAAGAACAATGATTATTAGAAATCTGTTGTCTACACAATAAATATCAATCCTCCTCCCAAAGAAAATATGATAGCACCATAACTATACTTGCTTTGAGATTTTCATGTGACTCTCAAGTCCCCGACTATGAAGGAACTCAAGTAGAAAGCTCTTCCACTGCCTTGTTCTTCTGCCTCTTCCTTACACATTTATTCATAATTATAATGACTAACACGTTTCAGGCATGGTGTCAAGGACTATAAATATATAATCATATTTAAGCTTCCTCCATGACCCTGTAAGGTAGGTGTTTTTATTGTAATTTCATAGATGATGAAACAAAAACTCAGTTTAGGCAACGCGCCTGAGATCATGCAATTGTCACACTAGATAAAGTCGCATACACCTACCATCAAACCCAATTCACCTTCTCTTATGTAGTAATTACAATCAAAACCCATGGTTTTAGAAACTAAAGGTTAAGTGTATATCATAACACCACATCTCACGTCTGCAACCATCTCCTAGCTTGAGACCAATCTTACAGTATTCAGATTCACTGTTTATACTGCAGGTAGCTAGAGCTTATGAAAGTATACATTGCTCATATTTTTCTTGTGCTTAGCATCTCCAATATTGCTCAGTCCTCTTAAGTTGTGCACACACAACTTAAACTTCCAAAGCACAGCCTGATCTGAGCCCTACCTGCCACTCCAGTCTCTAACACCTTGCTACCCTTCACACATGCCTGCTGCCTTCAGAACCAATTTCATTTCCCAGAATGTAGCATGGTTCCACTCACAATTTTGTGATGTGCTGTTTCCTCTGCCTAAAACATCATTCCCTATAAACCCTCACCACACACCCATGCGCCTCTCTTCACTCTAAGTCCTCCCCATTCTCCAGTTGTTGGCTTAGCTTTCAAAGGCTCAGATGCCCTCCCCAGACCCTTATGTCAGTGCCCCAAGGGTCTCCACCATACTCCATGAGATCTTTCACATACACAGTGCCGAGCACCGGCCTGGCACAAAGCTGGCGCAGAACAGATGCTTATCAAACAAGGGAATAAATGGATGATGCGGTGGGGAACCTACCAGCCAGCACTTCCATCCCCTCAATATGTGTCTGATCCAGACCAGCCCGGGAGTATCAAGGGTGCCACAGACTCCTATGGGTAATCAAGCCCACTCCTTCTGCTTCCTGCGCAACCACATCTTGGGAAAACCAACCCTTTATACCACAGACTGGAGCAAACCAGCCTCTGCTCTTCCGTGGCAGAGATATCCAGAAAGAGATAAAAGACACGAAATGGCCCCGGCTGGTATTCATCAAAGGTCATCAGTTTCAGAGCAAAGAATGAGAGATGTGTCCATCCGTTAAGGAAGAGCTCAATGTCAGATCAAACAAAGAGCAACTCAAACTGGCCAAAACAGTTAGGATATTTATAATTTCATATAATGAAAGTCCAGTGACTCGGGTAAGCTCCAAGCATGCAGCAATGCAGTCAGTCCAATAATATCTTCAAGGACTCAGGTACTTTACCACTCTCCAGTCCGCCGTCCTCGCCATCACTGACATCCGAAGGTTGGTTTCCTTCTTGGTCATAAGGTAAAGGACAGTAACAGCCAATAGCAAGATGGCTGCTTCTGCGTTTAAATCCAGCAGAGAAAGAGAAATCTCTTCCCTCACCATCAAATGGAAGTCTCTCCCTTCGTTCTGATTGTGCCAACCTGGGGCCTATGCTGCCTGCCTTAAAACCAACAACAATCTGTGGAAGAATGCCAAGAACTCACTGGATTATGCAGACCATCTGGGGTTAGATGGATGCACTGGGAAAGACTGATGGCAGGAGGAGAAGGTGGTGACCGAGGATAAGACAGTTGGATGGCATCAATGACTCAATGGACATTGAGGAAACTCTGGGAGCCAGTGAAGGACAGGAAAGCCTAGCATGCTGCAGTCCATGGGGTCTCAAAAAGTCAGATATGACTGAGGGACTGAACAACAATGAGGGACCCAAAACAGGCTCTGGAGAACAAAATCTCCAACAAGGATAGAAAAGAAAGAGGATACTCATTGCCACATTAACGCAATTACTGTATTTTTTTCTTTCTGTTTGCAAAGGTTCCTGAAGACGTCACATGGAAATACTCCCTATTCCTTTTGAATGTGTGGTTGTATTTCTTCTTGCTGACGTTAGCTTCTCTTCGAGTTAATCATCTTCTTCTGCAGACATGCTTATGTTGAGTCAGCATTTAATATTTAGAGACTTACTGCTTACAGCAGCTATAGAAAACTGCTTCATTCAACCCTTCACAGAGGCAATACAAATGATATCAAGAATGTAAGCCAAATGACTTCATTATTCTTTTTTATGTATGCAGATCTTTGATAATATCATAAAGTGGAAGTTTCCATCACTCCACATCGGCAAAAACATCACATCCTAGTGATGCAACAAAGGCTGGAGGGAGGGAAAAAGAGGCTGTCACAGTTAGCAACGCTGTGAATCTGTCCTGCTTCCCAAAGTGTCACATTTGTGTGTTCTGGAAAAGGAGTTTAAAAGCCAACTAGTTTTCAGAAAGAAAAAAAAAAAAAAAGGTATGCTAATGTCCATTTTATTCCAGTGCAGATAACTTGTCAAGTTATCCTAAATTCATCTTTGCAGGGTTTATCTAAGTATACTGAGGTGTCCAAAAATTCCCTGGTTGAAATTCTAATCTAGTACACAGGCTCTTTAACTTCTAAACTCTTTGCGTGAGCTCTTTGCCCCCAGCACACAAGGACATGGAACCACCACTGAAACGGCTGAGCTGTCATTTTATTCTGAGGGGCCAACACTTAAAGAAGAAAGACTGCACATATGCTTTAGAAATAAACAACATTTGATGTGTCAGAAGGCCTTTGGGTCTTGTTGTCATGTATAATCAAATATCATAAGAGCTGCAGAGGGATTTAGTGACTGTGTATGTCAAATGACTTGTCAGAATTCTCACAGCTGTCACACAGACATGTCCTCAAACATTTATTGACCAGTATGCCTCTGAAAGTCTTTGGGTGAAGCTGATTCTGATTCCACGGGTGGGGAGTTTGGGATACAGTTCAGAGACTGCACAGTTGATTCTTGGTGGGCTCCCTCACTTGTGTGCTGTTCTCTACCCCAGTAGGCTTATAGCTCTCTAGCGCTACAATCTCCCACTCTCTCCCAATGCCTCATGTTCCAAAGCCACTGTTAAGCAGTGCTCCATTCTTTCCCGTGACTAACTCAGCTCTTAAGAGGGAAGCAATCTAACTGATTAATTGAAATAATAACTGATTATAAAAAACACTGGCAAGCAGAGCCCTAATCTCATATGTGTTTGCATCTCTTAACCACACTTAGAACTGCTTTCCTTGAAGGGGCTTCCCAAGTGGCTCTAGTGGTAAAGAACCTGCCTGCCAATGCAGGTTAAATGTAAGACACACCAGTTTGATCCCTGGGTCGGGAAGATCCCCTGTGGAAGGAAATGTTAATCCACTCCAGTATTCTTAC
The DNA here is from genome assembly GCF_002263795.3 of Bos taurus. Taxonomy (NCBI): domain Eukaryota; kingdom Metazoa; phylum Chordata; class Mammalia; order Artiodactyla; family Bovidae; genus Bos; species Bos taurus. The sequence continues at coordinate 32,995,208 of NC_037336.1, forward strand.
TTGGAGAATCCCATGGATAGAGGATCCTGGCGGGCTACAGTTCATAGGGTTGCAGAGTCGGACACAACTGAAGTGACTTAGCATGGCATGCCCTTGAAGCCAACATGCAAAGGATATAAATCTAATCTTGCTTAATTTTCCCAAGGTGATGTATTTAAAGAAGAAATTTAACTGTAATTTCGAACTGCTATAAATTGTTTAGGAAAATACTTATGAACAGGAATAATATGTGTTCTCCCTTCGCCTCACTTGCTTTGAGCAGGAATTCTATCATAAAACTCTCCTACCTTTGCTTTCTCAAGACACCACAAGACCACACTATTAATTCATTACACAAGTATTATCAACATTATTATGCCCAAGGGCTACGCTGGAAGCTGGGCAAAAAGCACTAATCAAATGGATGACTTCCCTGGTGGTCCAGTGGTTAAGACTTCACCTTGCAATGCAAGGGGTGTGGGTTCGATCACTGGTAGGGAGCTAAGACCCCACATGCCTCAAGGCCAAGCAAACGAACAAAAAAACATAAAACTAAAGCAATATTGTAACAAATTCAATAAAGACTTTTAAAATGGTCCACATAAAGAAACAGCTTTAAAAAAAACAGACATGGTCTTCTTAGTAATCAGTTTCTTTCTTCCCTATTTTTTCCTGGGATTTTTACCTGCCAGTGATGATGATGGTGATGATGGCTGATATTAATACTGATGCTAATAATAACAATACAACTTTGAGTAGAACTCTCTATACGTCAGATGCTATTCTAAGTGATAGATACAGTCTTTTAGTCCTCACAACAACCTAGAAAAAGAGAAGAAATTGTTTCTAAGATCAGAACACTCAGGTGATACAGTAGGTAGTCTGCTGCTGCTGCTGCTAAGTCGCTTCAGTCGTGTCCGATTCTATGCGACCCCATAGACAGTAGCCCACCAGGTTCCCCCATCCCTGGGATTCTCCAGGCAAGAACACTGGAGTGGGTGCCATGTCCTTCTCCAATGCATGAAAGTGAAAAGCGAAAGTGAAGTCGCTCAGTCGTGTCCAACTCCTAGCGACCCCATAGACTGCAGCTCACCAGGCTCCTCCATCCATGGGATTTTCCAGGCAAGAGTACTGGAGTAGGAGCCCTGTTCTTAACCACTGCTGCCTATAATGAGTTTGAAATTACTTCTATTAGCATTCCTATAACTGGTGATCCCACAAGAAATTTCTTGGCAGAAAGAATTGAAAACTTTGAGGAAAGAGAGTTGACAGAAATGTGAATTGAGTTGTAAAGTATAACTAGAACCTATGTAGCATAGCTAGTGTTTTCCTAACTCTGTCACCATTCAAATTACCCTTCTATACTTTTTCTATACTCCCTACCTTTCCACAGATCAATTTAAAAAAAACTAAAACTAAAATTGATTGAGTACCAACTCTATGCCAGGCACTATGGCACACATTATTTGAGAAAATAAAATCAGAGGACATCAATTTGCTGAAAATAACTTCTGTTTTGAAAGGTCCTCTAGCAGACCATTTGGCCCATCACTCAATGGGCTCAATATTTACTGAGCACTTACTTTATGCCAGGTTTTACGTAAGATGTTGAGTAAAGAACACCCTTCTGGTCCTACAACACATGGGGAGGGTTCAGACAAATAAATAACATAGAATATGAAACGACAGGAAATAGCCAGCACATGGAATGGGACACGCAACTCAGACTTGGGGGTTAAGGGTCCGATGTCAAGGTTTTCAGATGCATCGGTGCCTCTGTGTTTTGGGTGAAGAGTTACAATGTCTCACAGACTGAGCTTCTATATTAGTTCATCTTTGGACTATACTCTGAAGCATTCATAGCACTGCCGAGCAGCACCTGAAGATTGAGGATCAGGGCTCTAACACACCATTCACAGCCTTACTTTATTCATGGCTTAAGTTCAAAATATTTCCACAGAGAGCTTTAATAGTTCACCAAAATTGGTATTTTTGACATGGGATGAAGCAGTCAATTTTTTTTACTTTTTCTTACTTTGATTCATTCATGTGTCACATGCTGTCTGGGACTTTTTTCTTCATTTGTTCACTTGCTAGCATTTCCCTAAGAAGGGACAGGGATCGATACTTTATGCTTTATGAAGCTAATTACGTCAATGGTTAAAATAGCAGAGAATATTACAAATGCAAGGTTAGCTCTCCGAACGGCTCCCCCATTTCTTTCTGTATTTCACCTGAAAATGTCTTTGCTTCTCGTATTTTACTTCCCACCCCCCACCCCCACCATTTGGAAGAGCATGTGGTAAAGAATAGCAGACTGCAGAAAATTATTTTTTAGTAAAAGAGTACATTATAGGCTCTGACTCCTTTACCTGCTACTCCACGAATAACTAAAAAGGAAGAGGTTCCTAAATCCAATGAACTGCTTCTCGCTGTGACAAGGGGAAACAGGGAATGGTATTTGTCGTCGTACCTCAATTCACTAACACACTGCCCAGGCAGCTGCAGTCATGGCCCAGTAGTCCATCTGCAGACACTCCCATCTGCACTTTCATGTCTCTGACAAATTGATATCCAAAAGGAGCAGTCTGATATCCATTGCTATAAGTGCTTTGGATGGTGCTTTTCTTCTGTCATCTTCAAAGGATACTCTCAGGTTGCAATGCACTTTGGGGCTAAGCAGATAATAATTATGGTCTCTTCACACTGGATGCAGATGTGTCCACTTATCAGCATTAGAGTTGTATATGATCAGTTTTCTAAAACCAGTGCAAGAAGCACCTTATACTATACTACCACTCCAGTACTCTTGCCTGGAAAATCCCATGGACGGAGGAGCCTGGTAGGCTGCAGTCCATGGGGTCGCTGGGAGTCAGACACGACTGAGCGACTTCACTTTCACTTTTCACTTTCATGCATTGGAGAAGGAAATGGCAACCCGCTCCAGTGTTCTTGCCTGGAGAATCCCAGGGACGGGGGAGCCTGGTGGGCTGCCGTCTCTGGGGTCGCACAGAGTCAGGCACGACTGAAGGGACTTAGCAGCAGCAGCAGCAGCTATACTTCTACTATACTATACTAGCACTACTATACTTCTTCAGGCTTGCACTGGGGAAGGTCAATCCAAAGTACAGGGACCCCATTAGCAGCAGGAAATAGATAGGAAGCATTGAGGAAAAGAAGAACTTAAAAAAAAAAAAAAAACCAAGAAAAAAAAATTAAATCAAGTCACCAGACTCGTCACCACTTGGAACTGAAGTGTTGTAATAAAACCATATGTGGCTCGGGGAAAGGAGGGGAGGGGGAGACAGAAGCTTTCTGTGCTGACTTGTTCCACAGTTGTATTCACACATTCAGATATAGCTAGCTCATAGGTAATTCCACACTGAATATTTTTGTTTTCTTAAGTGATACCAATTCAGTGTGGTTCCTAAATAAAAAGCCAACACATTAAAAATAAACCATTCTCCTTGAACCAACTCTGAGACAAAAAAAAAAAAAGCATGGTAAGGAAAGTTGACGGCTATCTTCAAGAAGGAAAAAAACTATTCCAAATGGAAAATTATTCTTTATCAATTTGTGTGTGTGTGTGTCAGAGAGAAACAGAGAAAGGTGGAAAGAGACAGACAAATGAATAGACAAAGATTCATTACAAATAATATCAAATATACATTATTTGGTGCTCAGTTGCTCAGTCATGTCTGATTCTTTGCAACCCATGGACTGTAGCCTGCCAGGCTCCTCTGTCCATGGGATTTTCCCAGGCAAGAGTACTGGAGCGGGCTGCCATTTCCTCCTCTAGGGGATCTTACCAACCCAGGGATCAAACCCATGTATTCTGCATTGGCAAGTGGATTCTTTACCACTGAGCCACCTGGGGATCCCACATTATTTGGGAAATAATATATATATACATACATAATAGATGGGGATTCTCACATGGCACTAGTGGTAAAAAACAAAACAAAACAAAACTGCCTGCCAATGCAGGAGACATAAAGAAAGTCAGGCTTCAATGGCTGGGTCAGAAAGATCCCCTGGAGGAGGACACAGCAACCCACTCCAGTATTCTTACCTGGAGACTCCCATGGACAAGGAGCCTGGCAGGCTACAGTCCAAGGGATCGCAAAGAGTTGGACGTGACTGAAGCAACTTAACACAAACACACACACATATATAAATAGATATTATATTTAAGTATTTACATATTCCCAGAAAGATTCAGAAATGAAAAGTGAGAGATAAAAGAGAAGGTCAAGGCACCATGGACTGAAGGCTTCATTTGTTGATCTTCTCTGGGAACTCATCTTCCAGAAACAGGAGCAAACCTAGGTGTGCTTTGGCTACCCGATCTCTCCATCAGTAGATGGGTCAGTACAAGTAAACACACGATCTTTGTAAATACTATGTCCTCCTATGCAAACTCAGCTTTAGGACAAGGTCCCTGATCCTACTCCTGACCCTTCCCCACTGGCCATCACTGAATGGAATAAGCAGAATGTGAAATTCATCCCAGCACTCACTGGCTGATGGTAGTTTGGATTTTCTTAGGTTGTGTGGTGTTTCAGACTTATTCCATAACTAGATGAAAACTGACCTGCACTATTTTCAAGGACAGATCACCACCTTCTAGACTGGCCTGAACGTTGCCACTCATCAAGCCTGGCAGCACTGGAGGGACAACAGTTCATTCTGTGATGCTGTAAAGGTCGTTCCTGGCTTCCCTGGTGGCTCAGATGATAAAGAATCCACCTGTAATGCAGTTCGATCTCTAGGTCAGCAAGATCCTCTGGAGAAGGGAATGGCAACCCACTCCAGTATTCTTGCCTGGAGAATCCCCACAGACAGAGGAGCTTGGCAGGTTACAGTCCATTGGGTTGCAAAGAGTCAGACATGGCTGAGCGACTAACACAAAGGTCTTTCCTCATTTTCTGACTCCACACACCCTTCAAGACAGTGCTCCCTCTTCCCATCCTCCACCCTCCCCACTTACGCGTCCCCCACCCCCAGCCTCCCTGCTTTCAATCCCTCACCTCACCCTGGGACCTTCCGCAGCCCCTCAGCACCCAGTCCCTTGGGAGCCGCGTGGAAGGCTATCTCTGGAGGAAAGGGCCCCTGTGTGAGGGCAGTGTTTCTCCTGCCTGCGGCAGGATCCATATAAGGACAGAGCCTCCAGCCATCCGCGTGTCACAAAGAGCTCCTCTGATCTGCGGGCATCTGGGCTTCCCCTCATTAGCACATTAAAGCTGCTCTGTCCCTTCCCTCTGAGCCGCTCTGTCCGTCCCACTGCCGAGCTCTATGGAGCCTTTTAGGCGCACGCTCATTGTGAAATCTCCCTGGTTCAAGAGGCACTAACCCTTTCCTGAAGCCTGTCAAGACTCTCCTTAACAAACACAGGTACCTCCGAAGGAACCACCACTCTGAGAGGCGCGATCAGATGTCAGGACAGATGCCTTCTGCCAAGTCAGTCTTCCCCTAGAAGAACTTTTCTTAAAATAAAGCCAAAAGTGTTTTAAATCTATCTAGCTTTCAAAAAAAAGGAATACATTGAAGTAAACAGATTTTGCCTCATTCATGGATGGGCAGGTTCTACTTCAGACTCTCGACCAGGCTCGGGAGGAAAAACTCCGGAGCCAGCAGCGCCTGTATCTCCAAGTCCTCCACGTGCGGGAGGGCGCCCATCAGCATTCATCCCAGGCTGGGACCACGTGAGGCCACGAGAAGCCAGGTTCCCCATCCAATTTTGTGACCAAGATAACAGATGCATAGCGCTTGGCAGCTTTCCCAGCCCTCTCCCAGATGTTATTTCATTTAAAACTTCCCCAAATGCAATGGGAAATGGAGGGCTGGGATGACTTTAACCAGTTTACAAATGAGAATTTTGAGGCCACCCCCCCTCCACCGGAAAAAAAAAAAAAAAAAAACACGAAGGTCAGTTCCCTGGGACAGAACATCTGACATTTCACATTCTGAAGGGGATGTCATCACTCCAGGGGCCCACAAAATCTCCAAGGGATGTTTAACCCCCTCTTCTCTCTCTCTCACACCCCACTCCCAAATATAAACGAGCCCCCAATCTTCCCCAGCTCCCCTAAATATGCCCTGCACTAATACCCTGACTTCTTCATAGCTGCATGTCACCAGGGCCCAGGCATCTGTCCTGCTGTCTGATCGCGCCTCTCAGAGTGATGGTTCCTCCGGAGGTACCTGTGTTTGTTTCCGAGTTAACCCTTTCCAAGACACACTCTAAACATCAATAGGTTCTTCCCATCCATCACACTCCTCACCCCTTCCCCACCACAGATGTTAAATACGCACATAAAGCCTTAGATCCTACTCTGCGTCTCTTCTATGTCTCCTTTCTGACTCTCCGAAATGACTGCTTCCCACTTGCCTCTGTACAAACGCCCTATACCCTTCCTCACCATCCAGCACCTTCAGTCTGAATTGATACGGTGAGCTTGGAGTTCACAGAAAAAGAAAAGCCTCCATAGAGAGCCCATGGAAATTTGCTGTATGACTCAGGAAACCCAAACTGGGGCGCTGTAACAACCTAGAGGGCTGGGAAAGGATGGGAGGTGGAAGGGAGGTTCAAGAGGGAGGAGACATAGGTACACCTATGGCTAATTCATGCTGATGGATGGCAGAAATCAAACCAGCATTGACAACCAATTATCCTTCAAATAAAAATAAACTAATTAATTAAAACAACAACAAAGAAAAGCCACAAGACAGGAATCAGCTTTTATTCTCACCACCAAATCCACCCAAATATCTTCACTGACACCCATGCTCTCCCTCTCCTCTCTTGGACCACGGAGTGTCCTGGCTTCTCCAAGCCTACCCCTGCCCCGCACCTTGGCTCCTACCATCTCAGTCCTCCCAAGCCTTCCTCCTTCCTCCATCCCCCTCCTTCCTCCATGTTTCCCTCTCCACTGTATCATATCATCAGCACACAGACCTTTTGCATGATGTCTGCTATGAATAGACTCTTCATTTACTCGGCTCCTAGTCAGAGCAGAGCTCCTCAAAAGTTCTGTTTAGAAACCTCCACCTCACAATCCCTCCCCAAACCATGCCATCCAGACTTCCATTGGCACCACCAGCTGACGCTGTGCTTGTCTGGCCCCCGAGGTTCTCTCTGTTCCTACTCTGTGCCCCTCGGAGCCTGCAGCAGAGCCACACCAGTGGTCCTGTCACTCCTGCTGAGGCCCCGTGTAACCCTGACCCTCCTTTCTGACACTCAGACCTAGAACCTGCTCTCTTTAACTTCAGAGTCCCTGAAAAGTAGCACTGTCCACTTGTAGCCTATTTCACAGAATTGGGGTGCTGCGCTGTACCCCTTCTCATCTTTAAATAGTTTCCCCATTCCAGGGGGTCCCTTTTAGGTGATTGGGTGGAGTCCTTGATACTTGATGCAACTATTCTCAGACCCAACCTGCTGCCTCCTCCTCACCAACTGGGATACACAGATTTCCAGGGCCATGACAAGCATCACCCTAAGATGCTATCCTGCCCCACGATCAGACGTACTTCCAGAATCCAGACTCGATGTTGCTCCCTCTTGGAAACTGGGCTGGAACCAGTGCTTCTCAAATGACCTACTACAGAATATCGGTTCCTTTTTTCAATTCACTGAAGACAATTCTTTTGGGAAGTGCAGTTCAAAAAATCGACTGGTAGAAAAATAAAATGGCAAAAATAAAAAAATGAAAATACATGACTCAGTATTTTAATATTAGAAGAAAAGACATAAAAGTAATCATCAAGCTGCTATAGATATTTCAAAATGCATACTCCTGATCTGTGTCCTCATTTGGTTACACAGATTACACAGTCTGGTTACATAGTCTGTGAATCAGCACAGGTCCACAGACCACACTCTGAGTAGCTGGCTGTGGCCCTCACGCTGATTCTCTAGTTCAGGGTAACACTAGGTCTCTTCTGCCCTAGTGAGCAGATGCTTTCCTTGTAGCAACTTTATAACCTTTCAACAAACAAGTATTAAACACTCACTATGTTGCAGGCACTGTTGAGTACTTTCGCAAGAATAATCTGATCTAATTTTCCTCTCTGAAGTGTGACCCTGGTCCACACTTCAAATCACAGCACTTCTGTCTCCATCCCATTTAGACTGCTATCTCCACTTCTCCAAATGGCTACAGTAGACACCTAACTGATCCCCCAACCCTAGCCCATCCCCTGTCCCTCTATCCTACAGATTTTACCCAGAATATCATATTCAGGCGAATATCATATTCAGGCACATATTGGATTAAGTCCTTTCTCTATTCAAGAATCGAGAAAATGAAGGCTAACTCCTATAGAAGTGTATAAAGATTTCCATTGTCTGACTCCATCCTACAATTCTAGACTTACTTTACTGCCTTTTTACCTATACATAATATTGTCAAACTGAACACTTAATCCTCCTCCAACCTCTTTACTCTCTATTTGGTTCATCCTTTCTATCAACTCCCTTCTTGCACAAGTTCCTATCTTACCCATCTGCTATGATCAAATGTTTCCTCCTCCTCCTAAGTCCTCCTAAGTCGCTTCAGTCATGTCCGACTCTGTGTGACCCCATAGACAGCAGCCCACCAGGCTCCCCCGTCCCTGGGATTCTCTAGGCAAGAACACCGGAGTGGGTTGCCATTTCCCTCTCCAATGCATGAAAGTGAAAAGTGAAAGTGAAGTCACTCAGTCATGTCCGACTCCCAGCGACCCCATGGACTGCAGCCTACCAGGCTCCCCCGTCCATGGGATTTTCCAGGCAAGAGTACTGGAGTGGGGTGCCATTGCCTTCTGTTCCCCCAAAATTTAGGTGTTAAAGCTCAACTCCCTGGTATGATGGTATTTGGAGGTGGAACCTTCAGGAGGTAATCAGATTTAGATGAGGTCACGAGGGTGAAGTCCCCATGATGAAATTAGCATCCTTATAAGAGAAAGGATCTCTCTCTCCTTTTCTCTCTCTCTCCCCCTCCACCATATGTGGATACAAGAAGACAGCTGTCTGCAAGTCAAGAAGGCCCTCACCAGACACACAATATGCCAGCACTTTGATCTCAGACATTTCAGCCTCCAAGAACTGTAAGAAATAAACGTCTGTGTTTAAACTACCCAGTCTATGATATTTTGTTATATCCCCCCAACCTTAGACACCATCTTTCCATGCCAAGACAAATGTCAAGCCTGAAGCCTCCTGCACTGTCTCCAGCCTACTCTCTCCTTTCTCTGTAGTCTTGTAAAAGCACTTAGTTGCATGACCATAAAGATTGGTTTCCATATCTATAAAAAAGATGATTTTGAGAATAACATGTAAAATTTCATAATATAAAATGTATGCTTTATAATGTAAAAATTTAAGAACTTGAGCCACTATCTACATGCTCATTAACACTCTCATAGATTACACCAAATTCTATAGTAAAGCAATCTAGTACTTCCAACTCATCCTCATGTTTTTGTCATATTTTACCTTTCTCTTACCTTACAATGCACGAACATGTGCCCAAGCTCCCTCAAAGCTGTGTATGCACTGTCAGAATGTTATTATTTCTAGGAAACTCTATTTTCTTGTGTTATAATGGCAATGACCTGGATAGGTTTGCCCTGAAATGGCAGGATGAGATCCAAGTCTCTTCTCCTTTTCCTTCTAACACTTTGAAAGTAGATGAACATTAAGGCCTGTCTTTTTTTTTTTTTTTTCCTGTCTTTTTTTTCTCTTTTAAGTCGTAAGTGAAACAAATTTTATTGTATTCATCAAGAAAGATCTGCCTCTGACTCTTTGTATACTTCAAGTAATTTTATTATGGGTTCAGTCTCCCTTTTGAGTAGTCTTCCTACAGGAAAAACAGCTAAATTACGGGACTTTTGAAAAACAATCTCTGTTAGATCAGCTTGAAAAATCTAATTATTTTTAGAAAAGATGTATGTTGTCTTTATTTCTACTTTACTTGAATTGTCCACTTGATGGATAATATTGGAAGGGTAATAACAGAAACTAGAGCAATGCACTCAGGAGTCCACTTCAGTCCACACCTGTCTGGTTCATCACTGTGATCCAGCAGTACTCAATATATAGTAAGCATTTAATAGAGACTCATTAAATAAATGACTGACTGATTAAATGAATGAATGGATGGATGAGAAAAAAGAGAATGCAATGAAGCATTTGTTTACACAATGGATCAGAACCTTATACTAACTCTAAGCCAGGAATTATTAGGAATTGGAGCCCTACCACTCTTAAATCTGAATATAATTAGCATGATTTGGCTTTTAACCTCCTTTAAATGCATTTTCAGCTGTACTAATTTTCCTTAATTAATTTGTTTAAAATGGCAGGAATTGATGGTTCATAATATCAGAACTTGCAAAATGGTATGTAAGGTACTTTTTAATCATCACAGTTACAAAGGTAAATTTTCCTGAGATAGTGTTCAAAATTTAAATACAATAGAAAACAGTATTTTTAAAATTTTAGTAATAGTATATTTAAATCACGTTCATGTGGCCACTGATTGAGACATGTTATTTTTCAAAGAAAACATTTTCTAAGACACTGATTTTAGTGTTTCGCTTGCCATTTCCTGGGAAATTTCTTCTCAACTTTTGTGCATTCAGCTAGTACCTGTATAAAACAGAGTAAGTTCAATATGGATCACATACAGGACAACTTATTTCTATGATTCTAGCATCTAGACATTTGGAAGCATACAATTAAGCATTAAACATAAAAATTCAGATTACAGATTACAATCATTCACTCTCAACAGCAGTACCTATGCCAAGTTTCCCAGTTAGATTTTGAGGTCCTTCAAGCTAAGAATAATGTTTTGCTATGTATGTGTCCCCCGGAAAATGCCTCAACACACAGCAAGTGATTAAGGACAAATAAATGTACATATAATTAACAGAGTGAGAAGGCAATGAATGGAATGGAAGAAAATATTCGCAAATCATATATTTGATAATGGGTTAATGAATGACGCTAACGCTAAAACTCCAGTACTTTGGCCACCTCATGCGAAGAGTTGATGGAGAAGAGACTGGAAAAGACTCTGATGCTGGGAGGGATTGGGGGCAGGAGGAAAAGGGGACGACAGAGGATGAGATGGCTGGATGGCATCACCAATTCGATGGACGTGGGTTTGAGTGAACTCCAGGAGTTGGGAGGCCTGGCGTGCTGCGATTCATGGGGTCGCAAAGAGTCGGACATGACTGAGAGACTGAACTAACGAACTAACTAATATCCAGAATATATAAAGAAGTTCTACAACTCAACAGCAACAACAAAATCCAATTTAAAAATGAGCAAAGTACTTGAATAGACATTATGACAAACACAGACAGTGTGCTAAAAAGCAAAAATATCACTTGGCTGACAAAGGTCCATATAGTCCAGTAGTCATGTGTGGATGTGAGAGCTGAAGAAGGCAGAGCGTCAAAGAATTGATGCTTTTGAATTGTGATGCTGGAGAAGACCCTTGAGAGTCCCTTGGAAAGCAAGGAGCTCAAACTAGTCAATCTTAAAAGAAATCAGCCCCAATACTCTTTGGAAGGATTGATGCCGAAGGTGAAGATCTAATATTTTGTCCACCTGATGCGAACGGCTGACTCATTGGAGAAGACCTTGATGCTGAGTAAGACTGAAGGCAGACACAGAAGAGGGTGATGAAGAATGAGATGCTTGGATGGCATCATCAATTCAATGGACATGAACTTGGGCAAACTCTAGGACATAGTGAGGGACAGGGAAGCCTGGTGCGGGGCAGTCCATGGGGTCACAAAGAGTCGGACATGACTTGGCAACTGAACAACAACCTGAACAGATATTTCTTCAAAGATACACAAATAGCCAACAAGTTCATGAAAAGAAGCTCAACATCAGTGATTATTACGGAAAATCAAAACACAGTGAGGTATCACTTCACACCCATTAGGATGGCCACTATCAAAAACAAACACACACACAGTGTTGGCAGGATGTGCAGACACTGGAAAATGCAAAATGGTATGGAGGTTTCTCAAAATGTTAAGAAAATAAAAACAGAAATTTAGCAATTCAACTCCTGGGTATATAGCCTAAGTTCTTGCAAAAAGGATTTTGAGGAGACATTTGCACATTCATTTTCACAGCAGCTTTATTCACAACAGCCAAGAACAGAAGCAACCTAAATGTCCCTCAACAAGTGAATTTAAAAAGTGTGATATAGACAAATATAGAGATAGATACATAGACATTATTTAGCCTTAGGAAATCCTGCCTCTTGTGATAATGTGGATGAACCTTGAGACCATTATGCTAAATAAAATAAGCCAGTCACAAAATACAAACACTGCATGATTCCATTTATATGAGGTATCTATCAATAAAACAACCAAACTCTTAGAAACAGAAAGTAGAATGGCGGTTGCCAGGGTCAGTGGGGAAGGGAAAAGAGGAGCTATTGTTTAACAGATGCAGATTTTCAGTTTTGCAAGGAGAAAAAATTCTAGAGATCAGCTGCATAATAATACCCATCAGCTAGGACTGCTGTACTGTACACTTAAAAGTGGTTAAGATGGTCAATTTTATGTCAAGTGGTTTTGGCCCTTGACATAAATGAGTGTGTACTTATAGATGCTTAAGCCATAGTCAAGAAATACACCAAATAGTATGGGGTATTTTTCCAGGTGTTTATTGGAGTTTGACTTCCTAAGTATACATTTTTAGAAACATAATCAAGAATTAATGTGCTTGAACAAGGTACAGTGAATGCTCACTGGCCTGAACTCGAATGAGAAAGCTAAACTAAAACTTGGTGGTAGTACTTCTGCATGCTGCATGCTGCTTTTATGAGAAATGGCAATTAAATAAGCCATTAATTAAATAAAGCCACAATTAAGCCAAATAAGCTTTTGCATTAAGTAACTTAGAACTATATGGGCAGTCGAGTCAATTTGCTATATCATCTACATCTATAGCAGTGTACAGTAAAAACGGACATCTCTTATTATATTCCTGTGACACTGAAAGATCTTGAGTAAAAGGTCACAGAAAAATTACATGAAGATAGGTCCATTTCCTTCCACATTACTTCCTTGGAAATGCACCGTCTTCATCCAGGGTAAACCAAAATTCCTCTAATATGAACATTCATTTTTCAAGCTCTGTGCAAAAAAAAAAATACACTGATCCTTTATTTTTATAATATTGTCCTTTAGTTAAAAATAAATGTGTCCTTCAGACATCTTGTGTTTACTACTGATCTCAGAAATGTCTGTTTTTAATCACACCATCCTGTTCCACTTGGAATACTTTGTATCAATTATCCTCATTACTGGTTGGTCTTCCCCTTTCATTCTGCAGCTTGAGGAGGAACCTCTCTATCAATTTTTTAACAAAAACCATTTGATAAATAAGGATCACCTAAGAGATAATAGATGTCTTCATCAACTGTACTTAACAGGACAAGCATAACCCTGTTCTTGGCAGGCACTCCGTTGGTTCACCATGTTCTCTCCACTTTATTTAATAACCCGGAAAAGCTATATATACATACTGTTCCATCACATACGGTAACTCCCCACGTGGATGTCAATTCTATGTAGGCTTGCTAGCAACTCTTGCACGTATCCTTTAATGCTCTTCATAATTCAGAAAAGTTTCACATATTTGAAAATTAATGAAATATATCAAAATGTAACTTAGAAACCAGTTAAGTTAGTTTTAAATCAGATGAATGGATAACCCAGAGTCACACTCATGATTCCATTCTAATGATTAAACATCCCCACCACAAGACTCAAAAAGGCAGGAACCCCCTTGAGACAACCCAATTCATCTCTTATTGGAGAGAAAATGGGTCAAAACTGGAAAGTCATGGTGATTATTATTAAGATCTGAAAATAATATTCAAGTGGGGAAAGATAAAACCACACACATGCAAAACATAAAACAAGCCATCACTCATTTTTCACAAACATTTTATTAAGAAATAATTTTAGAGGAGAAAATCTTCAGATACTACATAGGTCAGTATCTACTCTTATGTTTCTAAGAAATCTACTAGTATCAACAGTTTCTGTGTGAGGGTCATCAATTGTTGCCCTTCAAGTACTTTCTTTTTTGTCATACCTTGCTTGCCTGTAGCAGGGTAATAAATGTTATTCCACAGTCAGGAAACAAGTGAAGAGGAGTTTGCCATAATTTTTTTCTTCTTTGAACCAAGATATTATTCTAAGTCTTTGGGAATTAAAGAAGTAACAATTATATCAGCATCTAAATCATTTGGTATTTTTTGCACTGACAGAAGCAATTTTTATTAGGACAGAGGAGAAGCACATGACATATCCCATTAATTGGTTTAAAAAAATTATCTAGCACGTCCTCTTTCACCAAAATCATGGATACTATTATATTCTACTCTAATGTTTCACAGGGAGTAGTCAACCAGTGGGGGCTTCCCTGGTGGCTCAGATGGTAAAGAATCCGCCTGCAATGGGGGATACCTGGGTTTGATCCCTGGCTTGGGAAATCCCCTGGAGGAGGGTATGGCAACCCACCCCAGTATTCTTGCCTGGAGAATTCCATGGACAGAGGAGCCTGGCGGGCTACAGTCCATGGGGTCACAAAGAGTCAGACATGACTCAGCAATTAAGCACAACACAGCACAGCAGTCAATCAGTAAAGCCACCCATTTGTCATATATGAAAGGTAACAATCCAAAAAAAAAAAAAGAAAGAAAGGTAACAATCCAACTCTACGAGCCTTTAATGAAAGGGGAAAAGGATTTGGAGCTACACTGTGAAGATAAAATGGTGCAGGACAATGCAAGGCAGATTGCATTAAGGTAACACTGCATTTTCCTTCTAAGATTCTTGAGAGCAAGTACCTTTAATTATTAATTGGTACTTCTCTCTTTACCTGTCCCTAGGTAGACAGGATATAGGTAACATATGTGTTTGCATTTCCTCCTCTGGGTTAGCAGGTAGCTATTATTACAGGCTGTGACCAGTGGCAGCCAGTTCACCAGGCTTGCGATGCTCACACTTTGACCTTCCTCATCCTAGAACATCATCCTCAGTCTCTCGGCACCACCTCTCTGGCCCAATGGGATGCTCAGAGAGAGTAACAGGGTGCAATGCCCCTCTCAGTCACTGAAGACACTCAACTGGCCAGCTCACAGCAATAGAACGCTGCCAGCAGTACATCTCCATGCCAGAAGTTAGAGGGATATTTTTCATATTGGCTCCAAGCTTCCAGATTTGCAACCTCACTTTCTGCTAGCAGCTAAGCTACTGCAGGCCAGGGTTAGATGAAAGGAAACAAAGTCCAGAAGACAATTAGTTGATAGGGCAAGACAAGTGAAGGAAATACAAATATTAAGGAAAGAAGAGGAGGAAAAGAAGAAGAAAAAGGAGGGGAAAGTGATCTTTAGCTTATAGAAAAATGAAAGGATACTTGTGATATGGCACCCTATGGGCCAGCCTTAAAGCCATTACTGGATTCGTCCAACACACCTCGAGGATTCAAACTAGAGGGGAGCCATACTGAAGTGCTGGCATAGAATCTCAAAAATTCCACTCCCCACTCCATGCTCTTTTATTTAGAGCTCAACCATTCAGCAGTTACAACTAGTGCTGTCTCCTGTTGCCATAACCATGGAGCAAAAATCAGGCCCATCAGCATGCTAATGAAATTAATCCACCAAGATTTTTATACCTATACTGATTTTTTTTTTTTTAGTCTCCTTACCAAAGGCACTCCTTCTCAAAAGAAACATTTTCTTATCCTTTAAGGATAAGGAAAGACCATTATTTAATGCCAAATAGTACACGGAAAATTTTGCAAAACTTTGAAAGACAACCAAATGTTTCAGTTGAAGTCTAGAGGCTATAATCCTAGGGTTCCATTCACAGATGTACGAGCCACGGAATGTCATGGACTCAACCTTTCAGTCTAAGTTCCTCCTCTATAAAACTCATGTCATAGATCACTGAAAGCTAATAAAACACATTTCCCCCACAATGTCCCATGACTTCAATTCACTTGCTTACGATGTTCCCACCACCCTCCCTTAGATAACAGAATTCTGCTGAACAACGAATTCATGTAAAGCTTTATACTTTCCCAAGTCTTTTCTTCTGTATTACCCCATCTATTTCTCAAAACTATGATAAGAGAGGTAAGACAAGTATAAAACACATTTTATAAGTGACGAAACCAGGGACCAAGATAAACAGCTCTGCCCCAAGCCACATGGCAAGTCAGCGGCAGAGGAATGATGACACACCAGGTCCCCTCAGGTCCTGCCTCAGTGATCTTGTTATTCTGGACTCTAAGATTCATGAAATACCATGAAATAACCTGCACAGAATCAATAATAACTTATAATCAAGCAAAGATAAATGAACTGTAGCACCAAGTTTTTTCCCCAGTTTGATGAGGGAAATTAATAATTAACATATTCTGCATAAAATTTTAAACATCCAATGCCAAGGCATTTATGATTCAAAAAAAAATCACAGATATTCATAAAGACTAGGAAGCCCGCCTAATATGTACTGAGCCAGCATCTTCTTGATTTATTCTGCTCATTATCTTTTAAATGCAGTATTTTGGAAGGTGTTATCCTAAGCTACCAATCAGAGGAAAGTAAAGACTTGAGTTTCTATCACCATCTCTTGTCTCATTTCAGAGTGAATTTCTTCTCCTTTGATAATAAATGGAAACACACAGAAGTGCCCACAAGCTAATCCCTAAGTCTTCACAAGGGATTCTTGAATGGTTTGGGATTTCATATAACTAAATTACACGATACTCGGAAAATACGGAGCTTTTTAGGTTTCTATTTCTGTACATATTTTGTGTTCCCCCCTAGCGCTTCCAGCCCCAAAGGACTCGAGGTGAATCCCTTGTGGGACTCTCAGCTACCCACAATAGCGCCCTACAAAAACCTGTATGAACAGAGCAACCTTCTGAGTTATTCCCAACAGATGCATGGGAAGGCACACAGGTACCCAAATAAAAAACATATAAAATCAGTCCTCTATTTGAATTTTAAGGGTCAGTTCTTCAATCGTGTCAAGTTACTTTAATAGAAAAACTCCCTTTCGCATCACAGCCGACTCAGGGGCGCCAGAGGGGCCCCATTTCACATCAACCCGGGTTCTCATCCTGAACGCCTCATCCTTGCTCCATCCACTGCGCAGATTCCAGCACTGGAGCCGGCCTCCAGCGTTCGCTTCCTCTGGCTTTGCAACACTCGGAGCCTCCTTCCTCACCCCTTTCCCGCAACATTTGTGCACTTTGCCTGGGTCTGACCCAGGCCTCTAATCTCCCCTTCCCCGCTCCGGGCCAGGAAGAGTCGGAGCAGCAACTGGAGCACTGGGCGGCAGAAGTGGGTCCCCTCGACCGCCCACGGGGGCTGCTGCCGCCGTGACCCCATCTCCCAGCGAGGGGGTGCGAGACCTCCCGGCGGACGCGAGGCCGGCGACTTCCACGCCATCCCCGCAGCCCCGCGCCTTCCCGGCCACCCCCGGCTCCTCTCTCTGCCCCGGAGCGCAAAGCTGGGGCCCGGGTGGCAAAGAGAATTGAGGCGACACGCGTGTGCGAGGGTGTGAGCGCGGACAACCGCAACCCGGCAGGCACAACCCCGCCTCTCCCCGAACTCCCGCCTCGGACCAGCCGGCGCCCGGGCGCTCCGCGGCTCCCCGCTCCGGGACAAAGCTGCCGCGCGGCCTCGCTGCCAGCGCCGGGCGCGTCGTCGTCCGCCCTCCCCCGTCTCCCCGCCGCGACTCCGTCCGTCCCAAAGGGCCTCGGGGCCGCCCGGGAGACGGAGGGGGTCCCCTGCCCGGCGCCCCCGCCGCCTCTCACCTGTTCAGCACTTTGCGGATCCTCTGGCGCACGCCGGCCCGGGAGGAGGCGGACAGGCTTCCGCCGCCGCTGCCCTCGGCCGGCAGGTTCTCGATGGTGGTCACCACATGGTTCGGCGGGGCCGGCGGCGGCGGCTGGTGCGGCTGCGGCTCGGGGGGGATCATCGCGGCGGAGGCGGCGGCGCGGCGGCGATCAGAACGCGGCCCGGCGCATCGCGCGCCGGCTCCGGACCCGGGAACGCGCGGAGGACCCGGCCGGGCGACCGCGGCCCGGGGAGGCGGTGCTGCCGGCCAACCAGCGAGGCGGGGGACGCCCCCGCGGCTACGGCCGCCGCCGCCGCCGCCGCCCAGCCCGCGGCTCACTCCTCTCCAGTCCTAGGGCGCGCACCCTCGCTCCGCCGCCGCCGCCGCCTCCCGCCCCGGTGCTTCCCCAGCTGCGTCCCCCAAGTCGCGGCACGCCCCGCGAAGTGGCCGTGGAGGGTGTCGCGCGGGGGCGCCGAGCGGCCGGTCAGCTCAGGAGATCCCCGCGGAGAGAGAGGATGGGGCTCCGGCCTCGCCTTTTCTCCTGGTGCCCAGGTCGGCTCGGGGCGAGCGGCGACAGTGGTGCTGGCGCCGCCTCAGCCGGTTCCCTGGCTCGCTCGGAAAGCTGCCGTCTGTGTCTCTCGGAGTGAGAGACTGCGAGTGAACCGGGAGAGCCGGGCGGGGGCGCAGCGGAGGCGGGGAAGAGGGGCCGGGCCGGGCACGCGCGCTCTGTTCTCGCCAGAGGGCGCTCCCGAGGTGCCTGGATGCCCCTGTGCTCCCGGTCCCCGTCCACCCGAGGCACCACCCGAGGCGCCGATTGTTGGGTTGTTTTTTTTTTTAATTATTATTTCGTTTGGGCTGGGAAGGGGAGGAGGAGCAGGGAGGGTGGGGAGCGGGTTCCCGGCCTGTGAGGTTAAGAATATATCCTCCTCTTTAGTTGGCGGGGAATCCCCGCTCCTGCCGAGAAGCCCCAGAAACTAGCACCACCTTCCCGGGACAGCGACAGGATGCTGAGAAGCATGCCGCCCAGATTACAAACCCAAACTCGAGTGGATATCCTAAACAATACACCTACAGTCACCATAATGGGCCTGGAGGAGAAACAACGTCTTACGATCATTCTGGGAACTGGAAAAAAGCCTAGCGGACCAACTCAGCGTCTCGGTTTCATAGCGTCGTGAGAGAAATGTAGGCGGATTTGAGTTCCCTTCGTGCCTCTGAAGCTTATTAGCAGAGACTCCCTAAGCCATTTACTTGAATTCTGAGACACAGACTCCTTCGGGCAACGAGGCTACTTTGTGTCTCTCTCCCCGTGGAGCTGTAAGAGTTAAATGAGGGGAACCACCGAGCAGGGGACCCTGACAACTTCTTTGGTGGTGGGTTGTGGTGCTCTACCTTGGATCGCCACTCTCCAAGGGAGAACCCGAGTACTGGCTCAGAAATCTTACATCTGCATACCATATTGCCTCCAAAGGAAACTGATTCACTGTCCCAAGCATCTCTTAGACCTCTTTATCCAAATCCCAGTTAATAGTGGACTCCTTAAGAAAGAGAAATTTTTCACATTTTACTTTATCTAGATTCCCTGGATAGAGATTCTACAGTGAAAAAATGACACACATTAATTTTTTTTTTTCCATTTCATGCAGTATTTGGAATTATTGGCCCTAGATAGACCCAGGTTCGATCCTTGGGTTAGGAAGATCCCCTGGAGAAGGGAATGTCTACCCAATCCGGTATTCTTGCCTAGAGAATCCCATGGAGAGAGGAACCTGGCAGGCTACAGTCTATGGGGTTGCAGAGTGGGACAGGACTGAGCAACTAACACTCACTTTTCATATCTATGGAGACATATGCTGATACCACCACTGCCAAATGCACTGGAAACCAGCAAAAAAAAAAAAAATATTGGTGATAGGATTTGCCACAGAAAAGGGGTTCTGGAGAAAGCAACACTCAAGAAAGTAATGAATTAGAGTGCCATACTGAGTGAAGTCAGACAGAGAAGGCGAAATATTGTATGACATCCTTTATATGTGGAATGAAAAAAAATGATACAAATGTCTACGTACACAACAGACTCACAGACTTTGAAAATGAGATTATGGTTGGGAGGAGTAGGGGGGAAGGGATAGTTAGGGAGTTTGGGATGAACATGTACACACTGCTATATTTAAAATGGATAACCAACAAGGACCCACTGTATAGCATGTGGAACTCTGCTCAATGTTATGTGACAGCCTGGATGGGAAAGGAGTTTGGGGGAGAATGGATACATGTTTATGTATGGCTGAGTCCCTTTGCTGTTTACCTGAAACTATCATAGCATTGTTTGCTAATCAGTTATACCCCAATACAAAATAAATAGTTTAAAAGTTAAAAAGTTAATTTTTTTTAAAGGAGTTAACTGTCTGATTAACAGAGGGGAAATGGAAGAGAAGAGGATAAAAAGATGAGATTCTTTTTTTTTTTTTTTTTTTGTTAAAATGTAAGTTTCCATTCCTTTAACAATATTGAGAGGCCTTTTTAAAAACCATGGAACATTTGAGGAAACAGTCATCTAAAAAAGCTCTCCAATCTACATTTCAATTTATGTAACTTACAGTTCCCACCTGAAATATCCCTAAGGTCTTTTTCTACCAAAATTAACTCATTAACAAATTTAACTCATTAACTCATTTCCCATTTTAAAATGAACACACTGTCACATTCTTTCTCAACAGCCTTTCATTCTCAGATTTTTTCCACCTCGCACACTCTGAAGAATTGTTACAAATAGGACCAGGGTTTGTAATCTCATGGGCATTAAGATTCTAATAGTTCATAATGAGTTTGGCCTTGGAAGACCCACCAAGTGTAGGAGATGTGAACGAAATGCACTTCAGCTGAAACAGGCAGCAAATCGTGGCTGGAGTCTCTGCATTAAAACAACATTTATGGTCATTTCAGGTGTCTGCCTAGAATGACTGGTTGCTTTCGTGCCCTCTTCCTTCACATTTGGCTTGCTTCCCTTTGACTATTTTTGGCCCATCACAACTCAGTGCTGTGTCTGCACTCTAATGTCAGCGTTTGTGCCTGGTCATTCCCCTCAAGAGACCGCTGAATGCAAATGATCTAAATCTCCAGCGAGTCTGAAAGGGAGAAAACCAAGATGGGAGGGAGCAGGATGAGAGATGTAGGATTTCAGTCTCGCTATAAAGACCCCAAAGAAGCCTCCAGCCTTGTTTTTATTATTCTTTATGGTAAAGGGGATACAACGTGAGCTCCCCTTCTTATCCTCCAATTCTGCATTTCATAAGCATCTCTTAAAAAGGAGCTGAATTGCATTTGAGAGACAGAAACAGGTACCAAAAGCGCAAAGGTCACGTGGTGTGTCTAAATGGAATTAAACAGAAAAGATGTGGGAAGGCCTATTTCCCTTTTCCCTGCTGCCTCCTTGGCCTCAAAATCTATCCTCTGAGCTGTAAACAAACAGAAGAGGAATGAGGTCTGTTGGCTGGGGATGTATGTAGTTCTTCAGGTCATACTTGATTGCTCAGTTTACCTCTCTGGCCAGTTGTGGTTAGTGGCACATCACTATTGCAAAATTTTCATTCCCTTCTTCACTTACATCTTCTGAGCCTCACTTAAGACACTCACACTTCTGTTGTTGTTTAGTCACTAAGTCGTGTCTGATTCTTTTGTGACCCCATAGACTGTAGCCCCCAGGCTCCTCTGTCCATGGGTTTTCCCAGGCAAAAATACTGAAGTGGATTGCTATTTCCTTCGCCAGGGAATCTTCCTGACCTAGCAATTGAACCCACGTGTCTTATATTGGCAGGCAGATTCTTTACCACTGAGCCACCAGGCAAGCCCACATACTAGCACTGCTGAATTCCTTTAGGAAGCACAAATTGACTCTCAGCTACACCTCTAACATTGCTGATTTTGAAGACACTTCCACTCATGTAAGAAAGAGTAGAATTTCATCTGTGATTCAGACCTCAGAATCACCAGGCATTTTGACCCATCTGTTTAGCATAGACCACACTTTTGTGTTTATCAGACAAAAACTTCAAAGTCGTGCTCCAAAAGTAACCGATGATTCTCCCCAAATTGTTCAACAATTGTCTGAAATTGCTTGTGCTGCTGCAAATGCCCAGTGCCCACCTACTTTCCTTGTGCTGTTACGTCACTCTTCTCTTTCTCTCCTAAATCTGGTTGAATCTACTCAACACATGCTACTAAACACATGGTATCTCGAATGATAGAGCTTCAGAGTTTCATTCACATAATTGAATTCATGCAGGAGAGAAGAAAGTAAACTGGTGGAAAATTTGTGGAGAGGGTAAAGGGAAAAGAATGGGTAGATCTTAACAGCAAGTAAAAAATAAAAATTTTTAAATGGTACTTAAGAACTCCAATGATAACCAAGAGTTGTTCAGGCAGGAGGTGAAATGTAATCATAGTTCATTAATTGTCTAAACTCCAAATAGTGTTTGCTAAGCCATAACAGTGCAAACACTGCCTCTTGATCTAGTTAAATTTATAACTAAACCTGATTGATGAGAGGATGGAATGATGCATATGTATATTTATGGACAGGAAAACAGAAAGCTAAACCCACAGCTTCCATAGTGATAAATCAATCAATAAGAGAATCAACTAGGACAGTGGAAAGTGATTGCTTTTGGTGAAGGGAAAAAATGGTGAAAGGGAAAAAACCAAGGTTTTTGCTTAACAAACCTTGTGGGATTGAATCTCGAAACTATGTGTACTATGACTAACCCATGTTGATGTGTGGCAGAAACCAACACAACAGTGTAATTACCCTTCAATTAAAAATAGGATAAAAGGAAATGAACAATGTGCAGATATAAATTTGACAAAAATAAACATTTTTTTCTAAAAAAAAAAAAGTGGGGGGAAATGCAGAGGTATAACCCTGACGTTGTTTTTCCTCCACTGAATTCTTGGAGTTGTCAACACACCTGCCTGAGCAAATGCAGCTATCAGGGGAAAGAAGGGGTTTCTACCAAGAGCGGCAACAATTTCTTAGTTAAGCTAACAAATAATCGTCACAGTAAATCTATAGGCAGATTCATTAATTTGCTAATTGTGCTTCCATTCTCCAGAGAGATCTATCCTTTCCTCATTGATAAACCTTCAATTTCCCAATAGATTAATTCAGCTACAATTCAACAGTTTCTTGTCTGTAAGGTTGACGTAACATGATAGAATATTAGTAAATGGTGAGACATCATTTTCTAGTTAATATCCTTTGTCAGCAAAGTGGGGAAGGTAAGAAGATGGTAAACATTTTTTTTTTTCACTTGGCAAATCAGAAGTTAAACATGGTTTAGTTTATTCATTCAATTGGATACAGTAGATTTGTCCTTACCCTTTAAGGTTATGAACATGAGTGAGTTGTTAAAGTCAATGGAAATAAGTTATCTCATATCAGATATTTTTCAACATTAAGTTGTCAAATAGTGAAAAGGCAAATAGCCTACCTCCAACTCAATAAAAACTTTTCTTTTATCTATAAATTCTCTTTTATTTTTAAACCATTTCTACTTATTTTTCCCCATAAATACAAAAGCCCATTTGTGATATTTTTGTTTACTCAGAAACCCAAGTGAGCTCCTAATTTTGAATTTAACTCCAGTTTTTTATTTTGTGACTCAGAGTGGAGCCTACCATATTCTCTACTTGGAAATAAACTTTACAGAGGCCCAAAACCCTACTAAAGATCAGTTTTTCTCCAGGATAATTTAGTTAGGGCTGACTTTGCAAGGTCATGAGACTCTATGAGCACCAGTTACTTGTGTATTGATTCAGTCCTAAAAGAATGTCTCTGTCACCCAGCACTGGGGTGTATTCAGCTCAGAGACAACAACAAACAGCATCAGTGTTCTATGTGGAACCAGTGTAAAGCTCACAGGTGTCTGTGGGATCTCAAAATATGAGTGTTATCTAGTCTCAGAAGCCAGCTAGTACTCCAAGATCAGTGCTGTCCTGACAGCAACTGGTCCTACCGTCCTGTTAGAACATATCCAACTGCTAGTAGCTGAAACCCTGGATTCAAACTGGCTCCCACAACAGGAAATGTATTGGATAGTACAATGTTCTCATTATACAAGAGTTGGGCAGGAGCCAGAATCAGTGAATACAACGTCTCCAAGATATTACCATAGAACTAGATTCTATCCATCTTTCTCTACCAGCCTCAGTGAGTTGTTTCTGCCCTTAACTTGGTTCCTTCAGTGTTGCCAGAGACTGCATTTCTGGGTGTCAGATCCAAATATACCAACATCCGGAAAAGAAAGGAGCCATGTCTTCCAGAAACCCTTAAGCAGATCTCTCCTACACGTTATTGACCATGACTAGGCCACCTACCAGTCCTAGACTATTAAGGCAAAAAGAGTGATATGACCATGATTGGTTAAGACTAAATATCTAGGATTAAAGTTCATTTGGAAATCAAACACAAAAGCCACTAGCTTTACCTCGGACACTCTTTCTCCAGCTATTTTACTCTTTGACTTCCCAACCAAACTTTTTTGGTGTATTCTCTGAGAAGAAACATTATTCTAGCATTCCTTCTCAGTTACATTATCTATCAATCGTCTCTTCTCCCTCCTATGTGTGACATCTTCCTTGTCCTGCAGATATTCAAACATACTTAAGCCTCTTCAATCTTAAAAAAGTTACCTTCTCTAGA
This sequence comes from Bos taurus, assembly GCF_002263795.3. Taxonomy (NCBI): domain Eukaryota; kingdom Metazoa; phylum Chordata; class Mammalia; order Artiodactyla; family Bovidae; genus Bos; species Bos taurus. Next base: position 33,019,770 of record NC_037336.1, read on the forward strand.
TTCCTCATCACCCTCCCATTTCTCATCATCCCCTCAAAGCCAAACTGTTGAACTCATTGATTCATTACCCCAGCTTTCTCACTTTTCCTTCACTCCTTAATCAGTCTGGCTTCTGTCCAGTAACTTCACATAAAAACTTTCACTGAGATTATCAATGATTTCCATGTTGTAAAACTCAGCACAGGTTTTAGTCCTCACCTTAGCCTTTTATGATACTAATTCTTTATGTATAAAATTAGACTTCCCAGTGAATCCCATCATTACACACATGTTCCTGGTTTAATTCTAGCCTAGTAGCTCCTTTCTAGTCTCTTCTATAAACTCATTCTCCCATACCCAGCCATCAAATGTCAGAATTCCTCAAGTCTCAGTCTCTAGACTTCTTCCTTGAGGTTACTTACAAAATCACAAGCTTTCTGAGTTATAAGCCATCCCCCACACAATGATAGCCATATATCTTAAAATAATTTGGTAACTGGTTGCTCCACAACCTCTCCTTAGGCAGTCTCATATGTTTTTATGGCTTCAATTATCATCTATAGGAAATGACTTTCAAATCATTTTGACATGATTTTTCAGAATAAAGTCCTTCTCCAGAGCTTCTGACTACTATAGATTACTGCCTACTATCTTTACTTTTTTATCCCACAAACATCTCGAACCCAAAATACTAAACTGAATTCCATATCTTTCTCCTGAAATACCTTCACGAATTCAGTGAATGGCTGTGATATTGTGATTTATAAGAAATACATTTTTTATATATTTGGTCTTCATGGCTCACAATTCCTAAAATTCTTGGAATTTCATGAGTGTTATTGTTGTTCTCTTTACTGTGACCTTACAACTACTTCTGAACCTGAATTCTTCTGTCAGTGAAAAATGTAATAATTATGTCTGCAGTAAAGAGTAAAGTAAATGAGACAGCACATAGGAATTAGTGGCTACAAACATAGAAAATAGTAATAAATACATGTGAAACATATGGAAAGTCTTTCTCCGTTCATAGCGTGGTTTTCTAATGACATGTAAAGCTGAGATCAGTTTCCCAATCTGCGAGTCTGCCACTTCCCACATGACAACCTCCACCTTCATGGTAATCAATAAACCAACAGCCATCAGATGTCACCTCTGCACCAGACACCAGAGTGTCCATGTAGGCTTCCCACATTCAAAGAGCTTAAATCTAAATGAATACAGAAGCACTTTAAGATCTGGGTAGCCTTTCTCTTCTCCAGGGGATCTTCCCAACCCAGGGATCAAGCCCAGGTCTCTCGAATTGCAGACGGATTCTCTACCAGCTGAGCCAGAAGGGAAGCCCAAGAGCAGTCATCAATGAGGAAATCATGGCTGCCATCAGTAAGGCTCCAGACAAGCTCTGAAAGTCAAGTCAAGGCCACCACCATCACTGGAAATAATGGTCCGACAGCAAACAGAGAGCCTCAAGGCAGCAGGCAGATTTGACAACATACCACAGAAACTCTTAACACCTTCTTGTGGACTAGAAGGATTTGAAATGGAGATAGGGGAACCAGAGTTCCAATACTGACAATGGTCAAAGGCAAAGCTGGAAACTATGCCTCTGAATTAGAGAATCACATTATCAGAATTTGAAATGTATGAATACTAGTAATAGTTGGACTCATACTTGAGTATATGTCATATTTGGTAAAAGGCCCTTAAAAACACTTGAAATATAACTTGTATATGAATAATTCTTGGACCTTTTAGTTTCAGTTCTAACATGATCTCTCCAAATTTCCACAAAAATATTTATAAAGTACCATAAAGGGATATGTAGATTTCTGAGGCTGCAACCCGAAAACAATACTCAGTTGATGCTCAGATTTGAGAGGCATTTCCTCTAAGTGTACAACAGATCAAACTAACTATACAGAGGAGCCGTATGATACCCACATGATAATAGGGAGTGAGACAACTTTACTACTCCCCACTGTTTAATCACTGGGTCAGAAAAACATCAGTCGGAAAACCTGGCAACTTCCCATCTGCCCTGTAAGTGATGCCTCTTGAGAAGTCAATCTCTTCTCCACCTCACTCTCCCTCAGAAGCTCTTTCTATTGTGACTCAGGGATAGTTACTCCCAGAAAACAACCAGGCACAGAGAAGGAAGGGAAACAGAGCTTGATATATGTGGACGATCAGTTCTCATAAAGTCCTAAGGTAAGGGTGTCAGGTATTGCTGAGGACAGCCTGCATGGGGATTGCAGTTCTTGCATATGTGATTGACTAAGAGTGTTAGAAAGTCAGAAGACAAAGTAAGGAGAAGACTCATGTCTGTTCAACAGAGCTGCAGTAGAAGAAAGCCCACTAAACATCTGAAAAGGGATTGGAATGGAGTATTATCCAACTGTGTCTGAGGAAGTGCTCAAGAGCAGAGTTGAGCCAGGGATAACTGACAAACTCTGTAGTTGAAGATGACGAATTTAGATGGGCTTCCCTTGTGGCTCAGCTGGTAAAGAATCCACCTGCCATGTGGGAGACCTGGGTTCGATCCCTGGGTTGGGAAGATCCCCTGGAGAAGGGAAAGGCTATTCACTCCATTATCCTGGCCTGGAGAATTCCTGGAGAAGTCCATGGGATTGCAAAGAGTTGGACTGAGCCACTTTCACTTTCACTTTCTTCTTAAAAGATAAGGGCTTAAAAAAAAAAAACAAAACCATCCAATTCTCAGTCGGGATTATTAACTTCAAGCGACAGAAATCAAATCTATCTTAAGAAAAATTGAAGAGTCACTGCAAAAAAAGAAAAAAGAGTCACTGCAGGAATAGAGGAGAGGGGATATTTTTCATTCATTCCTTTATTCATCCATTCAATGAGCCTTGATTAAACCTCTAGTATGCATCATATACATACACACACACCACATATATATACTTAGTATATGTTATATACATTGTATATACTAAATATATATACACTTAGTAATAAGTTACATGTGTATACACATAAGTGTACATATATTCAGTATATACAATGTATATAACATATACAGTATATAAAGATATACTACACTATCACTATACTATACTATATACATATAGATATGTATACATATAAGTATGTATATGTATATGTGTGTGTGTACATATTTGTTATAATTCTAGACAGACTTACCCAGACCTCACAAAACATGCTACTGAGGAAGGTGATGAATCCTGGGGAAAAATAACTTCATCGTTATAGCACAAAGTTTCTGAAAGATGGATTCACATGGCAAAGATTTAGAGAGTGTTCTAATGGGGCATCTCAGACTTAAGAATGGTTAGCAGTATCACTAACTCGTCCTTTTTTCCCCGTTATACTATACAAAAAGTCATATTTAGTGTAGTTTTAAACCTTTTCCTATTTACAACATCTTTTTCTTTAGTCTTGCCAAATCCCAATAGGATCAGATAACATAGAGGAAGTGTGGAGTAGTGAGGCACTGGCGGATCAGTCTTCACTTTGGTTCCAGGGAGAAGGAGTAACATTCTCTGAAACAGACTGTGTCCAGGAGTGTCATAAAGTGACTAGAAGCAAGGTGAGTAGTGGTCCATGGTATAAGTGGGAGTAACAGGGGCTTCATACGACACGGAGGAGAACTGCTAGGTGGAAAACTCAAGAGGACTTAAAGGCTTTCTTCATTTCACAATATATACCAGACCCAGGTTTTTTCTCCAGGGGCACTTTTGGCAAATAGATGGGACAGTTTTTCCTTTTAAAAGACCATCCTACTTTCTGCAGGGTGTTTAGCATCCCTGCTACTGTTCACTAGATACCATAACTGAGCATGCTGCTACTGCTAAGTCACTTCAGTCATGTCCAACTCTGTGCGACCCCATAGACGGCAGCCCACCAGGCTCCCCCGTCCCTGGGATTCTCCAGGCAAGAATACTGGAGTGGGTTGCCATTTCCTTCCCCAATGCATGAAAGTGAAAAGTGAAAGTGAAGTCGTTCAGTCGTGTCCGACTCTTAGTGACCCCATGGACTGCAGCCTACCAGGCTCCTCCATCCATGGGATTTTCCAGGCAAGAGTACTAGAGTGGGGTGCCATTGCCTTCTCCGTAACTGAGCATAGATCTATTGAAATACCTCACTCCCAGTCACCACTTACTTCACAAAAGACTTCTATATAACAAGCTTTCTCCCCTCTGGGGTTTCACCAGTATCAAAGAGTCTGATCATCTTGTCAAAGTGCCAAGTTCCTATGTTACCATTGTTTACTTGCCAAGAACATCTAGAAAACGTAGATAAGCCAATGATCAGTTACCTAACTAAGTGACAGGGGGAGGACCACTTCATTAGAGCAGTCAAATCAGTACTATTACTGTAGAGAAGATAGGCAGGATCCCGTTGGGGGAGGGCAATTGTAATTGCTAATATCATCATTTTTAAATAATTGGGATATTTTTAAGAGGGAAAAGTCAAATCTTTTCAAATGGATTTTTTTTCAAGTACTAAATACCTGTTGATTGACAAAAGAGCTGCCTAATGAGATGGTTATGGAAATGTGCTCAGAGTGTCGATAGCAGTCAGTTGGCGGGACATGTTAAGGGAAAGAGGAGTGGGGAGGATGAAAAGAAAATGAAGAGGTGTAATATTCCTCCAATAATCTAACTGTTTCATCTTATTTCACATAGACACACACACACACACACACACACACATACACACACTCCACATCTTTTTCTCCCCACCAGGAGTAAAAAAATTCTGCTTTTAGAACTTCCAGAAAGAAATGGGTAAAAGAGAGAGGTAGACCTTTAACTCTATAGAACCACCACTCTATTAGGTTATGTTATGTTAGTTTTCTTTTTCCTCAGAAATAGCAATGAAAAATGTTCCCACTGTCCTCTTGAAAAGGCTTTTTGTTCAGTGAAGCCCAACTGGGCTTACGGGATTAATCAAAGGATCATATGGCTACTTCTTTTCTTAGAGAAAACACACGTGTTTGGGCAAACCAAAAGAAGGCAACTAGTCAAACAGAACAATGGAAATGCTTTTCTCCTTTATTTTGAAGGACATTTCATTCTGTGTCTGCAGAACGACACTAAAGCAGGTGCCTGTGCGAGGCCCCAGTAGCGTGTGTATAACCTGCCCTGTGCACCAAGATGCTGCCGGCTCAGCAGCATCTCAGGTACTGCACATGGACCCACTGGAGGGGAAACCCCACAGGGAAAGTGATCCTTTCCCGATGGTGACTACTGTGGGCGTGAATCCTATTTTCTGATAAGCTACCATAAACATTTCTGAATGCAGGTGCTGCTGTTGCTGCTGTTAAGTTGCTTCAGTCATGCCCAACCCTTAGCGACCCTATGGACTGCAGCCCACCACGCTCCTCCATCCATGGGATTTTCCAGGCAAGAGTACTGGAGTGGGTTGCAATTTCCTTCTCTGAAAGCAGGTGAGAGGTAATCAAAACGGAAAAGAGCTTACTGTTAGAATAGAGAGCAGTTGTACAGCATAAGGGTTTGCTCTTTCTGGAAAAGATGTGGGAAAAAAACAGTAAATTGCTGCAGGCATGAAAACAGATGGGAAGGTTCTGTTTTCTCAATATTAGACCCATGGACCTAAGTCACCTTAGTCTCAAAGTAAAGAGAACCACTGGAATTCCAAGACACTCCAGAGATAATTTAATATATTTATGTATCAAATGCTCACAATTCTTGGGCCTCCAAATTATTTCTCAGTGATCACTGGGTAAGAATCTTTGTAATAAAGAACATATATTAATACTTCATTTAATTTACATCTCTTTCTCCTTTCATAGACAAGGCAAAAAAAAATTACAGTCAATGACAGTCAAAAATCTTGTACTGAGCTTTCTCTCTTTCATAATTTCTAAGCTTTTCCTATAAAGAGAACAATTAACTGTATCAGGTTAAATAAAAATTTCTTTAATATTTGCCAGACTATGTTGATGAGTAAAAATGTTTAGATTGTACAAATATTGACATTCAATGAATTCTTTTATCTCCAGCTAGCATTAATCACACTAGGATGTGATTAGTTTCATAAGAAATGACCATTGGACACTACACTTTGGTTCTTAGAATAAATCAGTTGAAATATATTTCCAGTGATTATATTTGTAAAGGGTTTAATAATTTCCCACAAAATGCACAGGTATGCTTCTAATTTATTTACTTGGAACAGTCCACAAGTAGATACCAAAGATTCATTACACATAATATTTACTACAAAAATTTGGAGAATTTGGACTTAAAAAATAACATTTGTGGTTTACCCAACCATAACTGATCCTTGAATTTTAATCAACATAATACATCATTAATATGGATGTCAGAGTTAAGCAGAGAAATCTAGTTAAGTGATTCTCACATCACAGTGATGAATTATTTAGGTTGCATTTTTTATAGAATCATTCCTTCTGCTTAAAAATAATATGAGCAATGTAGTATCAGCTACATTTTATAACTAAAATTAATCTGGCATCAATGGAAAAGTTTAGTTACAACACAATAAAGAAGGCTCCTGGGTTTGTGTTTATTTTGTCTTTACTTGTCTCTCAACAAAAAGTAGAATTAATCCCACAGTTAACTTACTTCTTTTATGTGATTCAGTCTGTCAGTAAAGAGCTTCAATTCTGAGAGTATTCAGTTATGTAAACAGCTGACTAGTATTATTTTTTACGTGAAATGAGACAACCGCAAATATGCAACCAACTATTATAAAGACTATGCAATAAGGAAGAATAAAGAAGACCTAATGGGAAGAGAGCATTTTGGTAATTTTCTTCTTCCAAACTCTTAGCCATAAAACAAACATTTTACTCCCATTGTGATATATTGGGAGCCAAAATCAGCCTCTTCCTTAGCAAGATAAAGTCCAGAATTTGACCTACATCCCTAAATCTAGATATTTTAATCTAATCATTTTAAATATTTTTTCACATGAGCAGCTGGGCTATAAATATTGTCTTTGTAAATTCCAGAAAACTTATGAGTTTGCATATGGCTAATATTTGAGTTAATATTCTGCAGGTTTAGAGGTATTTGTGTTTGCCAAGAACTATCCTGTTCCAAAATTAGGCTGGCAAATTAAATATACTTCAGGTTGCCTGAAATGAAGTAGAATCCATTCTAAGTTTAATGGGATCTTCTGTTCTCAATTGGTTCGACAGCAACATTTCAAGGGCAGTTGGTCACAGTATAGAGCTCTGGAAGTCTTTAGAACTGAGTTTCTTTTTGAAAAGAAGAAGTCATATATGAAAAGGCTTAAACTTTTGGAAACAATTCCAGTTAGCCCAAGAGCAGGAAAGTAAAGCAGAAATACCAGAGATGGGCATGCACAGGATTCTCCTACCAACTCACCCTGTAACCTTGGGTCCTGCAAATTTTCTAGTGTTTGTTTCCTTAGCTGTGAATAGACAGGATTTCTATTCAATACAGTGGATGAAGCTAATGTGAAGATACACACACATACATAAAAATGCTAGATAAAATACATCAGCTATTTTTTCTTATAGTTACTAGAGTTCCAAAGTAAGATAAAGATGCCCACAGATACCAGAAACAATGAAGAAAGTGAAAATTGAAGGGGTGACAAAAGCTAAACAGTCCTGAGGAGCATCAGGAGACATGAGGTAAGAGGGCAGGATCTGCTGTCTGGCCGAGGATTGTGGTTGAGGCTGCAAACCCTGTGTTTAGTGGGGACTGATCTCCCTTTTTAAAAGATAAAAGTCAGAAAGAAGAGCCCAGTCCATTAAACAGAGAGAGAAAAACTCTGCTCACTAGCCCAAAAACATATCATGGAAAGCAGGCTGGCAACACTGAGTGACAAATAGATGATTTGTCCTCAAGAAACGAGCTGACTCATTGGAAAGGACCCTGATGCTGGGAAAGATCGAAGGCAGGAAGAGAAGGGGGCGACAGAGGATGAGAAGGATGGCATCACTGATTCAATAGACGTGAGTCTGAGCAAACTGTGGGGGATGGTGAAAGACAGGGAAGCCTGATGTGCTGCAGCCCATGGAGTCGCCAAGAGTAACCAAGACACGACTGAGCGACTGAATGACAAGAAGCTGAAATCAAAATCGGTGCCTGTAAATTGGGTGAAATTTCTCATCACCTGCATGAAGTTTAGAAGCACGCATTTAGATTACTCATTTAAAAGGATAAGCCCAAATTATTTCTTTTCAGTGTGATACTCTGGGAACTTAAACATCTCCAAATAATAAACTCTACTCAGGACCCAGCTGATTGGTTACTTGCCCTGATAAGTGGCAAAGGGATGCTGAGTCCATAAACAGGTTTAAGTAGTAGCTTTATAAGTTTAACAAGTTCACGATTGGGACCTTTTCAACATGATAAAAACAAAGATGCATTCACTCCCCACTCAGCATGAAGGAAGGACTGGTCCTATTTTTGGTGCTGTAGGAACCAGCCTTCCAGCCAGAAACTGCACCATCGTTGCTTTCCAATATGGTAAGACTGAACACAACTTCTCTTTGACTGGGCTGCGGTGTTCTTTAAACTCCTCAGAATCTTCATCAGAGTTGTAGCATTTACCTAAATCCAAGAGGCTCTGGGGTAGTTAAATATTTAATTCAACCAACTTACCCACCTATTGGGTCTTCCCTGGTGGCTCAGACAGTAGAGAATCTGCCTGCAATGCAGGAGACCTTGGTTTGATCCCTGGGTCAGGATGATCCCCTGGAGAAGGGAATGGTAACCCACTCCAGTATTCTTCCCTGGGAAACTCCAAGGACAGAGGAGCTAGTGGGTTACAGTCCACAGGGTTGCAAAGAGTCAAATATGACCGAGCGACTAACACTTTCTTTTTCTTTCACTCACCTATTATTAAGCCTTCCAAGTGCCAAGGCACTGGATACTCCTGTGCCCCCCCAATGCTACCCCTCTCAGCTTTTCTAGAACATGGCAGGGAACTCTTTGCACCCATAAAGGAGAAAAATAAGTATCGTTAAGTCCAAGAACCAGCTTTTCTTGGATTAGCCTCCAAATGCTTAATAATGTACCGCGCACAGAGTGACCATACAATTTATCATCCCCAAACCAGGAGACATGTGAGAGTGACTGTGAACTCTAACAGGCAGGGTCATGGGAACAATGTGTGCTTGTGCAAATCAGTACGGTCCAAACACACCAGAATGCATGCTGTGTGCATGCAACTAGTATGAACACGGGGTTACTGATAATAATAATACGATGATAATAAGGTGCTTAGAAGAAAATGTGCCCCATGCCATTTCTGCTTTGGCATTCGTGTCTGTAAAGCTGCTGTTTATACTTATCCTGTCTCACACTCCTTAAGTTTAGCCTTAGTTAAGCAAAGTTTTCTGCATGATGTAGCAAAATGCCATCCTCAATCACAGGCCCAAGGGACTGTTTCTGTTACTTATTTTCTGGTGAATGCTTTGTCACCAGCTTTCAATTTCATTTGCGAGAGCAACTCGTAAATATAACACCATCTGAGAATGTCAAGCCTTTTCTGTTTCTGTCCTCTGAAATTCATCTATTTCTAGAGCTCTGTCTATAACCATCAGCTTCTCAGTCTAGTTTTTAGCAACCCTTTGCACTGGTGTTGATGTGGAGTTCATGATGAACTGTGACTTTGGATGTGCATGGCTGCTGGCTGCCAGCATTTGGGAACTAAGCATCTGAGTCTTTGTGCCACCTCACAAAAGAAACATTCTCCATTTTCAATATTTCCTCTTGGTCAGAAGCTTTTCTCAGATAGTCTCTGCAGTTAAAATAAATAAAATAAAATGTTATATCAGAATGACACAGTTACATTCCTATCTAGTAACATAATGATTTTTTAAATATCTTATACAATAACTTCACATATTCAGCACAGGGCTTTAGGTTTAAACTTGGGCTATATATTCATGAACATCTCTCCAGCCAGGATTTACATCTTCATTATGATATTTTTGTCATTTCGCCACAATGACTCCTCTAAAGGCAGAAAGTAAAGAGGAACTAAAGAGCCTCTTGATGAGGGTAAAAGAGGAGAGTGAAAAAACTGGCTTAAAACTCAACATTCAAAAAACAAAGATTATAGCATCTGGTCCCATGCTGCTGCTGCTACTGCTGCTAAGTCACTTCAGTCGTGTCCGACTCTGTGCGACCCCATAGACAGCAGCCCACCAGGCTCCTCCGTCCATAGGATTCTCCAGGCAAGAACACTGGAGTGGGTTGCCATTTCCTTCTCCAATGCATGAAAGTGAAAAGTGAAAGTGAAGTCACTCAGTCGTGTCCGACTCTTAGTGACCCCATGGACTGCAGCCCACCAGGCTCCTCCGTCCATGGGATTTTCCAGGCAAGAGTACTGGAGTGGGGTGCCATTGCCTCCTCCACTGGTCCCATGACTTCATGGCAAATAGAAGGGACAAAGTGGAAGCAGTGACAGATTTTCTTTTCTTGGGCTCCAAAATCACTGCAGATGGTGACTGCAGTCACAAAATTAAAAGATGCTTGCTCCTTGGAAAGAACACTATGACCAACCTAGACAGCATATTAAAAAGCAGAGACATCACTTTGCCAACAAAGGTTCATATAGTCAAAGCTGTGGTTTTTCCAATAGTCTGTATGGATGTGAGAATTGGACCATAAATAAGGCTGAGCGCCAGAGAATTGATGCTTTTGAATTGTGGTGCTGGAGAAGACTCTTGAGAGTCCCTTGGACTGCAAAAGAAGATCAAAACAGTCAATCCTAAAGGAAATCAAGCCTGAATATTCATTGGAAGGACTGATGCTGCAGCTGAACCTCCAATACTTTGGCTACCTGATGCGAAGAGCTGAGTCACTGGAAAAGACCCTGATGCTGAGAAAGATTGAAGGCAAATGAAGAAGGGGTGGCAGAGGATGAGATGGTTGGATGGCATCACTGAGTCAATGGACATGGATCTGAGCAAACTCCAGAAGATAGTGAAGGTCCGGGATGCTGCAGTCCATGGGGTCACAAGGAGTCAGACACAACTTCGTGACTGAACAACAACAACACAATGTCTCAGTTTCCTGTCGTGAAAAGAGACTTCAACAACAGTTATTCTCTCGTTTTAATAAAACTGAGCTTTGATACTACCATTTGGGGAGAAATTCTGACCAAGGAAACTCATTAAAATGTCAACTACCATAAACACAGAAATGTAACTCAAAACTCAAAATGCATTTCTTTTAACTTCCTGGAATTTCCAAAAGATCTGCCCAGCTTTTCTGCTCACCTTTACCTTGGAGAAGGGACCTAAGATCACCTGCACCAAACAGAAAGCTGGGAGAAAGTTTAGTGGCCCAACCCAGAGCTTAACAGTTATTGTACACTGGCTTTGTAATTTCCTTCAGTGTGGAGCAAAGAACTTGCAAACAAAGTTGGCAGAGTTCTAACGCTCCAGCACTGTCGGCCCTGGGGAGGAAAAATCATACCCAAATTCCACAGACAACTCAGTGCACGTTTATTCAAAGTGTACATAGGCACAATTCTCGACGAAGTATTTTACCTGTGCGGTGTCTGTTTACAATTGCAGTAACATTATGAACTGAATGAGTGTGTGCTCAGTCGTGTCTGACACTTTGCGACCCCACAAGCTGTAACCCACGGGGCTCCTCTGTCCATGAGATTTTCCGAACAAGAATAGTGGAGTGGGTTGCCAATTCCTCCTCTGGGGGATCTTCCCATATAATTAGGCATTATCATTATCCCTGTTTTAAAGATTAAGGAACTGAGATGTAGAAGGTTAAGTGACTAGCTAAAGGATACACTGCAAGTAAAGAGTAAAGCCTGCACTAGACTGAGAAGCAATTTACTCCAGATTTCATAGTATCACCATTTGTCTTCTTAAGTATGTTACCCACAATGCCCAAAACTCCTACAACAGGAACATGTGTAAGCAGTGTGCTTTGGATGAAATGGTGACTAATATGATTATGCTGAGATGAGACTTTAAGAAACATTTGAGTCAGGAAGAAAAATGATCTAGGTAGCATTGAGAAAATAAGATTTGGTTTGCCTTTAGGTTATGATGAGGAAAATGGCTCTATAGATTTTTGAAACGTTATGCTAGTAATATGTGTAAGAAAAGATTTTCGTTTTTCTTTTTTTTTTCATTTATTTTCTTATTCAGTCAGCAAATTTTTTGAGTGTCTACTATATGCCAAGGATTGTTTTACTTCCTGAAGATACAGGGTGAAAAGAAATCAAGTCTCTGACTTCATAAAACTTAAATTCTAGAGGAGGAGCTGGATAATGTATACAAGTAGGCAAATAAAATTATAATTGCAGGCAGTAATAACCAAGAACTGTGAGTGGTCTGAGGTCGTACCCTATTTGCAAGCTAGCAAGTTAGTCTGCCATAGTTTCATGGATGCTGGCAGAGACCTAACGTTATATAGCTAGCAAAGATTTTTTTTAATGAAGCCCAAACAAAAATATTTTCAAATGAATGATAAAGTAAAAAATTTTTCAGCAAGAGACCAGCACTAAAGGAAAAACCAAAGGGGTTCTTAAGCCATAATAAAATATGATTCCAGTCCTAGGAGTTCGGGGCCATGAAAATGCAAGAAGAAATAAAGACCAATTCTTCAAAAAGTAAATTTCTGCATGCTGCTGCTGCTAAGTCGCTTGAGTCGTGTCCGACTCTGTGCGACCCCATAGGCTGCAGCCCACCAGGCTCCCCCGTCCCTGGGATTCTCCAGGCAAGAACACTGGAGTGGGTTGCCATTTCCTTCTCCAATGCATGAAAATGAAAATGAATACAAATAGATACTGACTATAAAAAACAATAATGTCTTATAGGATTTAAAAAATAGGTGCAAGCAATATTATAAATCAATCATACTTCAATTAAAAAAAATGTGCAAATAAATACATTGCAACAATTGCACAAAAGGCAGTAGAGAGTAAGCGGGTTGTGTTAATGCATATCCTCCTCTAGGAAGCAGATGTCAGGACCGGAGTAGCCACGAAGCAGAAGATGTACGAAGTCAAAGCCTGTGAAGGGACGTTGGGAGGGAGCTGGGAAAGGGCAAGTTTGTCAGGTCAAACTGTACCTCCCATGTCTTTCTCACATGCACATGGAACATTTGCCAATACTGACGATGTATTAGGTCAAAACCTTGTCAAATAATGGAAATCACTCAGAATGTTTGCTTGATACTATAATTCCACTAGAAATCGATAACAATAACAAAAAATCTCCCAAATGTTGGAAATGCATTATACAATGTATTTCTGAAAAATCCATGTTCAAAACAACATATTGGACATAAAAATCTTTGAAAGATAATGAAATATTACATATCAAAATGGATGGATATTTATGGATATCAACTAGAGTTTTGAGGAAATTTGTTAGATACAAAGTGAAAGTTAGAAGAAAAAAAACAATGATTAAAATGTTTTCGCAAGAAGGTAGAAAAACAACAGCAAATTAAACCCAAAGAAAAAGGAAGTAACAGCAATAAAACAGAAATTAATGTTAAAATACCCACAGGTTAATATAATACAAACAAGTTTGTGTTTAAACCAGAATTGCGGTATATGACGAAATTGACACATACATGAACTAGCTCTTCTTTGACAGCTGGAAATTGTGCATAATCCCCTTTCCTCTTAAACTTGTATTTTTAAAAATATTTATTTATTTAGCTGTCCCCAGTTTCAGTTGCAGCACACAAGATATTTAGCTGTAGCATGTGAAATTTAGTTCCCTGACCAGGGATCCAACCTGGGCCCCTTCATTGAGACTGAGGAGTCTTACCCACTAGACCACCAGGGAAGTCCCTTAAGCTTGTATTTTAATCCCACTTTCTCCACACAATTTTATCCTAAAATAAAATATTTCATGCTTCATATTTTATTCATCACCCTACCTTACTTCTCAGCAACACACACACACATATGCCTCTGGGGCTTCCCTGGTAGCTCAGTGGTAAAAAACCCATCTGCCAATGCAGGAGACATAAGAGATACAGGTTCCACTCCTGGGCCAGGAAGATCCCTGGAGGAGGAAATGGCAACCCACTCCAGTATCCTGGCCTGGAAAATCCCACAGATGGAGGAGACTGGCAGGCTACAGTCCATGGGGTCACAAAGAGTCAGACACAACTGAAGTGACTTAGCACACATGCATGCGTGTGCATTATTATAGAATTCTCAGGACCTCCTCTCTGAGTCTCATGCATGGATCTCAATTAAGATTCCTTGGCCAGATCCAACAAGCTAATCTGAGGGTGAAGGACTCAGAGAGGAGTTTTATGTGACAAGAAATAATATAAGTAAGATACCTGCAAAAATATGTGGAACCAGAGAGTTATTTTTTTTTTAATTTGTTTCCTCTCTCTCTTCTCAAAATCACTGGCTTAGGTTGTTTCAGTAGCAAAATAAAAATTTGGATCTCTTGAATTTCTAGCTATTTTTTAAAGTAAGGCAGTTTATTTAATTACCTAAATAAACCAAATGTCTATGTTTGTAATCACATCTTTACTTTGTCACTCTGGAATAATACTTTAAAAGCCTCTCTGGGTCCTAAATATTGAAACTTTCATTCCAACATAAAATTTTTGATGTTGTGCTTCAAACAAATGTTTGTTGGGTCAGAAAAAGTTTTTGTTTTTACTGAGTATTTCAAGCTTAATTATTATTTCTGGGGTCTGAAAACTGCTCCTGCAACCCTGAAGCACTTTCAAAGATCATAGAATATATAAGCAAACAATAGTAACAATACAGCCCAAAAGGCCACCCAACTTGGTTTGAGAATGAAACTCAGGTAAACAGTCATTTTTCTTTTCAGCTGCTGGGAAAAGAAGGAAATAATTTTTCGTTTCACCCCGAGGGCTAGAGTCCAACTGTTTAAAATATCCTTAGGAATTAAAATAAAAACACCATAGGCTCAAAAATGAATCACAGAAAACAACAACAAAATGAATCCCAGGTAATTGCTAGGTGCTTCCAGTTTTGTTTTCTTCTGTTTTTTCATTGTATTTGTGCCTGGCTTTTTTGTCTTTATTAAGTTGATAACTTGCTCATTTGGATCTGATATGAAAAAAAAATTTACATAATGAGTGCAATAGAGTGAAAAAGATGCATCTGTATCATTACAAGCCCTTGAAATGATACTAAGGTGTTTCTATGGTGCATATTTCATGTATTAAGATGCTTTTCAAGATCTTGAAAGTGAAAGTCGCTCAGTCATGTCCAACTCTTTGTGACCTCATGGGCTATACAGTCCATGGAATTCTCTAGGCTAGAATACTGGAGTGAGTATCCTTTCCTTTCTCCAGGGGGTCTTCCCAATCCAAGGATCAAACTCAGGTCTCCTGCATTGCAGGCGGATTCTTTACCAACTGAACTTCTTTACCAATCTTTAATTGGTAAAGTTACCAATTGGTAACTTCTTTACCAATTCTTTACCAATCAGGGAAGCCCTTTTTCAAGATCTTGAAAGACTATCATTAAGCACTTCGCTAGAAGTTGCTTCCATGTTTTATATGTTTGTGTAACACAGTGTCTCTTACTGGGAGGTGGGTGGTGATTTTGTCCCCAGGGCACATTTGGCAACACCTGGAGACATTTTTGATCATCACAACTTGGGAAGGTTTATGCTATTGGCATCTAGTATGGAGAGGCCAAGGATGCTGCTAGTATCCTACAATGAACACGACATCTTCCACAACAAAGAGTTACCAAACCCAAAATGCCATCAGTGCTGAGGTTGAGAAAGCCAGGTGTAAGCTCACATGTGTAAATTCTACTTATTTTTCTTACAATTCCATACTGTCATTTATATCTCTTTCTCCCAAAATAAACAGAAGTGTTCACAAAGTTAGCTTACTTTACTTGTATAGACACATTATCAAAAAGGTCACTAAAAGTAAATGCATTATTTCCAAATTTTCAAGTTTATCAGTATTCTATGTGGGATAAAAATCTGTTCAAGAATACAGGAAAGGGCATATAGAAAAAAGAAACAATTAAAACAAAATTTGACCTTCATGCTATCTGGATATACAAAAGAATTACCATAAAATACATTTGAAATATTAATAATTTTTACTTCTCGATTCTTTAATCATGGTCCATTTTGTACCATCTCTTTTTTCCTACTAAGAAATATTTTTAAAGTAAACAAAAATCAAAGATATGTTTATAAAATATACCTATTTATGAAGTTGCTCAGCCTCTATCCTTAATCAAAAATAACTTTCCACAACATTTTGACTAAAGATCTATAAAAATGGCACTCTAGCAAATGTGGTGCTAATAAAATTGATCAAATCTCCTGTCATTTCTGAAAATAAATACAGGCAACTGAATCTCCTCCTTTTTGGTTTGTGAAAAGGAAGCTCTTTTAGGAAATATTATGTAGTGTACAGAATATCTTGGAGTGTCCAAATGTTAGGTTTAAATATCATACAGCCAGGAACAGAGCAAACAGGAGAAAAGTTGAAAGACTGCACTGGAACTAAAGGGGAGACAGCTGCACTGCCCCCACCAGTCTAATCCTGTGACCCCAAGTCAGAAACTTCACCGTATCCGACCCAAGAAAATCGGGCACCTCTGCCATCAGTCTTTCCAGGACACACTCTGTGCACAGCCACCTCCCCAAACCTGTGTGCTCACCGCTTTCTCCAAATCAAGTGTAGGTGAGTCAACGTGATGAAACCTAGGCAGCCTGGGGACACTGGTGGCTAGAGAGTGTGGAATGTGGATTTTAGCTTTACAGTCTTTATATTTCTAGAAGTCCAGTTAAAAGTGACTGGAATGGGAGCTGAATGAGCCCAATGATATTGTCAGCTACAGTCACGAAATTATTTTAAGATACATCCACATTTTAAAAAATATTTATTGTATAGCAATCTAGTTAGTTAACTAGTGTTAGTTGCTCAGTCATGTCCAACACTTTGCTACCCCTACTGTCATCCACCAAGCTCCTCTGTCCATGGAATTCTCCAGGCAAGAATATTGGAATGGGCAGCCATTCCTTTCTCAAGGGGATCTTCCCGACCCAGGGATCAAACCTGGTTTCCTGCATTACAGGCAGATTCTTTTCTGTCTGAGCCATGAGTTCTAAAGCTATTCATAATCCTGTTGTTGTTTTTTTTAATTGTTCGTCACCACTTTTCATGCTTGCATTCTTTCTACGGATGAGTTCTTTCCTAAAATACTGAGCTTAATTGCCATATCATTTATCTATTCTATCAAAAAGTATTGACTGTCTACTACGGAACATTATTCCATTATTATTATTCCATTCTGTGGACATAAACAGTGATTTTAAAAAGAAACATCTTTGCCCTCATGAAGTTCACATTCCAGTGGGAACTCAATAAATCAATGAAGAGTAGGGTCAGCTGCCTACAAGGAAAACGAAACTACCATTGACAGACTTTCAGCTTGGAATTTTTATCTAATCTTTATCTAATTTTGTTCATCTCAAAATGATATTTTAAATACTCAATAAAGCATTCTATCTTTTAAAAAATGAAGCTAAGTTACAGAAGCTTCAACAAGACAGAAGTTTGCTCTTTTGCATAAAAGAAGTCTAAAACGTGAGAGATTGCAGAAGTGGCCTCTATTCTCCACTCTTCCCACTGTCACCCCCTTTGTTTTGTAACTTGTTGTTCCTCTCACTAAAGAGGTAGAATCCACTCCCTTGAATCTGGGTTTGTTGATGACTTACTTCAGCCAATAGTATGAGGCAGAAGTGCTGGTGTTCCAGTTCCAAGCTTACACCTTCAGGGACCTCTCATGTTTCACTGTCTCTTGCGTGCCTCCATCATGACTTGCTAAGGATGTGCTCCAGCTGCTCTGGTGGAGGATGAAAGGCAGACCAAGCAGAGCTGAGTCAAAAATTGCCCCTCTCGAACCCAACCTAGATCAGCCAACCCTCTGCTGACCCCCAGAAGGGGGCCCAGCCTCAGACCAGCTGAATCCCACATACCTGTGAAAGATAGGTATTATCGCATGCTGCTGAGGTTTTGTGAACATTTGTTACTCAGTATTACTGTGGCGACAGAGAACTAATGTAGGAATAAAGCGATCTGAGCAAGTGAGAAAGCTCAGAAGTGTCAGGGACCCATGCTCCTTTACTTTGATTTTGCTGCTCTGCATCCTCAATTTGTGGCTTATATTTCATGAACTCAGGCTTTCCAGGTAGCTCTAGTGGTAAAGAACCCACCTGCAGATGCAGGAGACAAAGGAGATGTGGGTTTGATCCCTGGGTTGGGAAGATCCCCTGGAGGACGGCATAGCAGTCCGCTCCAGTATTCTTGCCTGGAGAATCCCATGGACAGAGGAGCCTGGTGGGCCACAGTCCACAGGGCTGCAGAGTTGGACATGACTGAAGCAACTTAACACACAGCACATTTCATGACCCAATATTACTGCTTGGCCATCACATCCAAATTCTGGCCAGTGGGGGAAAAAGAAGAGATAAAGAAGGGGACAACTGCTCCTTTTAAGGAAATTTTCTGGAAGTTTAATACAGGAACTTATTAATAGTCACATTCAGCTACAAGAGGTGAGGACCAGAAAATGCAGTCTTTATTTCTTTTGCCTGTGCCTAGATAAAAACTGTAGACTCTATCACCAAGGAAAAAAGGGTGGATCAATACCAGGGGACAGTTGGAAGCCACATGTGCCAATAAAACATCACAGAAAAAACATTGTCTATTTCTCCACTTTTATTCGCATTTAAGTCGCTTACCAAATGAAAGCAATTTCCTAAACTTATCAAACATTTCTTTCTGGATAGATAGTGAAATCACAATATTTTATAATTAAGGAAATATTCATATTCATAAATCCAAAGTAGAATTTTTTCCTGTGGCATTTTACTTTTATGGAATTTAGCCTTTTTTTCCAAGTGGACAGGATTTTAGGGGGGATAATTCCAAGAGTGTCTAACTGTCTAAATAATTCAGCCAGTGTTACCAAGTGTTAGGACAAAGAAGCATTCATTTTTGTCTTAAGTGGTCATCAAGCATAACAACAGATTCCATATGGGGTGAACAGCTAGCTTTTTAAAAACTGGGGGGCTGGGGGGGTATGCTGAAAGAACTAGAAGCAGAAGAAGAATTGCTTCAGCACCTACAGGACCATGGTTCAGCCCTGCACTGTAGAATTTGCTTGACAATATTCAACAATATTTTAAGTGAGGAATTTAAATTTAGTAAGAGAATGCACACCAGTAACTTAAACTATGCTAATTTAAACTATGCATTAATAATTCAAGCCATAATTTAAAATACAATTTCCTTTTCCTTGGGTTCTTAATTCCAAAATGAGATTCTAAATGCACTTGAGCAGAGCAATAGGTATTTTTAAGGATGATAAATGAAAGATACAGATTGACTTTGGATGTTTTACATGCACGCCCTGCCCGCCTGTGCACACACAGATACACACACACACACAGAGCTAGAAATTGGAATCATTTCCTCCCTGACTCCACATCCCCTTTTAGAACCTGCTTATATGTGCTTCTCAGAGAGAGGGTCTTCACAGTGCCTGCAAAGTGAGCAGTGGGGCAAAATGCCAACTGTAAATAACTGAAACCATGGTAGACCGCTGACCTCAGATGGGAAAATGATGCAGTTCTCTCTTCCAGAAGTTTATAATTGAAACCGAATAGCAGCTTTAAGCTCTTAGGTTGATGACCTGAAAGAATTATGGTGGAGCCTTTTCCTATCATAGCCCTGCTTAAGGATTGCATATCAGACTTCAAAGAGAATGGAGAATGAAGCAAACAGGGAGAGTTACAAGAAACCACGATGCCCAAGAATCAGAGAAAGAGAAAGGAATTATCTGTTTCTGATGGCTTTCCTGGCTTCAGTCCGTTATGAGGCCAAATCAACCAAACTACTTGCATCTGGGCCAAATTACTGCTTCCTTCCTGTTACAAGCTCCTAGCATCCAGTGTGCAAGCTCCTGTGTAAAGTCAATCTCTCCACTTGTAAATTAAGTTACATCCTCTTACCTCTTAATCGAGGACATCATTCCAGATAGTATCCTTAATTTCTCCTGCAACATCAACTTTTTTCTCAATATTAAATCATTTCCCCAGTGACAAAGCAGTGCCTGGAACACAGTAGATGCCAAACAAGTATTTGTTGAAAGGACTCGACAAAAGGGGGAAAAGCACACCCTAGAGATCAGAGCTTCGGGGAAATAAATTGGCAATATCGCAGTGAGAGAAGGGAGTTGGAAGCAGGATTGGCATGGGAGAATTTCACCATTGAGAAATATTTGGGAAAGTCACAGCACACTTAAAGACTGAGATTTAATCATAAGATTATAGAATGCTATTTCACTTCCAGGTTTTATCACAACACCCACAGGGCTCCAGTTTAGTATCAGTGGATTGATTGCAGCTGAAAGAGCTGTGGGACACAGACTATCTCTGAGGGCGAGGACTTAGGGAAGCCTCAAGTCAGGAAGGGAGACGAGAACAAGGACACTAAAGAAATGTTAAGGCTCTGACACCTGTAGCAACAGCAAACATGAACACAGCCCACCGTCTAGCCCAGTTAATGTAAATCCACCCACTAAGGGCTCATTCATCTTAGTTCCTATTACTTGGTACAAATGCCCAACCTGCAAAAGTAGCCTAAGGAGAAAGGGTGATTAAATGTGATGCAGTATCCTGAATGAGGTCCTGGAATAAATCAGGACATTAGGGAAACTTAAGGAATTCTGAACAAAGCGTGTACTTTAGATAATAATAATATACCAACATTGGTTCAGATGTTGGTATGTGAGATGTTAATGGCAGGGAGAACTGGGAGAAAATTGTATGAGAACTCAGTACTATCCATGTAATTTTTCTGTAAATCTACAACTATTTTTAAATTGTGTTTAAAAATCATTTAAAAAACTGAACATCATTGCTAAGTAATCGTCACTCAGCACCATATTGCTTGCTTCTCTGTTCATTAAAAATATCCCTTCTGGGATCTGGAGATCATGAAGTGTTAACAACAGTTTTCGCACAAAGTAAAACATATAGAGGCAAATGTGCAAATAACAGAAAATACTTAGTGTCTGGATTTTTTTTCCTTTTCCACATCAACAAGACACACATTAAGGCTGACAGTGTCACCTAGAAAAGAAAACCTACACTCCACTGCTATTCTAAAACCTATTGAAGCTAGACTTGCAGGGGGAAAAAATCAAGAAAAATCATTAACATCTATGGCTGTTGGCTTTGACAGTTCTTGGCATATTCTGTTATTTCACAGAGAATGCTCTCTTTGGGGTGGAGAGGAGATGTAAGCATTTGTGCTGGATATTTGCAGCCCAGGGCAACAGGAGTGAATGTTCATGTAGACTCATTTGGTTTCCATGCCAGGAAAGGATATGTGTTCTCTGGACTTCCATGGGTTCATAGACCATAGCAACGCTTGAGCCTCCACTGTCCAAGTTACTTCTGGTTTTGTAGCTCCAACAAACATGTATTAAGTAGCTAAATATAAGGTTATAACGAAGGATGATTTTAAAAGTTTCTCCCCAAAAGTGATAGCTATAACTGATAGCTATAACAAAACATGTAACATTCTGTACTATATAGTGATGTATGGGGGAGTAAATAAAGGAATTACAAAGTATGATTCCTAAAGTGTAATAGTTTCCATATTACTTAGAAAAAAATAGCACAGAACCAAAATTTGAAAACAATGTAAAATCATATTCACATATTACGAAAGAGTAGCTCTAATGATCACCACCCAGGTATTCAGTTCAGTTCAGTCGCTCATTCATGTCTGACTCTGCGACCCCATGGACTGCAGCACACCAGGTTTCCCTGTCCATCATCAACTCCCCGAGCTTGCTCAAAGTCAAGTCCATTGAATTGGTGACGCCATCCAACCGTCTCATTCTCTGTCGTTCCCTTCTCCTCCTGCCTTCTATCTTTCCCAGCATCAGGGTCTTTTCCAATACCCAGGTATTAGAGAAATGCGTTTTCTGACTTCCTGATGTACGAACTCTTTTCCTGTCATTCTCTCCCTTCAACATTTCTCCCTTCTAATTGGTAACGGGCAGTGCGTGCGTGCGTGCGTGCTGAGTCGCTTCAGTTTTGTCCAACTCTTTGTGACCCTGTGGACTGTAGCCCCCCAGTCTCCTCTGTCCATGGGATTCTCCAGGCAAGAATACTGGAATGAGTTGCCATGCCCTCCTCCAGGGGACCTTCCCTACCCAGGGATCGAACCCGCATTTCTTTTGTCTCCTGCATTAGCAGGTTCTTCACCACTGTGCCACCTGGGAAGCCGGGTAGCGAGCAGAGTTGACCCTAATAGCATTCCCATAAATATTTAAAAAGTTGTTGAAGTTCAGATATGTCCAAAATAGCATTTACTTGTAATTAATTTTGAAAACTTGGAACCAGTTAATTCTCTTCATGTCACACAGCCTAGTCATCCAAAATGTAAGCCTTAGGATCCTCCATCCTTCACCCTACCCTCATTTCCACCTAACTGTCTGTCCCCGTTCCTATCTCCTCACCTCTGAATTTCACCTTTACCTGTTCCTTTGTGCCCCTCGAACTCCCAAATCCTCTGTAAATAAACTCTTCTCCTTCCAGAATGTTTCCCACACTCTCTTAATTGTGTAGTCTCTTCTATTGGCTCTTTAGCACTTTCTCAGGAGACGCGAGCTTGATCCTGGGTCGGGAAGATTCTCTGGAGAAGGGAATGGCAACCTATTCCAGTATTCTTGCCTGGAAAATCCCACGGACAGAGGAGCCTGGCGGGCTACAGTTCATGGGGATCACAGAGAGTCCGACACGACTGAGGGATTAAGCAGGGACACACTTCTGTGCTCCCAAATTTACTTCCGAAATTTACTCTAGAGTTGATCACTCTGTCCTAATTCTGTTTCGGGTTCATTTTTGCATTTCTAAGTCCCTGGAAAGGTCTTACTAAGCATTCAATAAGTGGTTAAAGGAACATTTAGTACATGCAAATTTATGTGGGGAAAATGTGCGTGTGTCTGGTTTAGAAGAAGGGTTGATTGTATTTAGATTAGAGTTAATCAAGCAAAGCTGCAGCTCTCCAGAAGTGAGCTGGAGGATTCATCTTTGAAATTTAACTCAAATCATTTTAAAATGAAAAAAAAAAAAAAAGGTGATTAAAATTTCCCTTTTTTCCCTCCAATCCTCCTAAGTCCCTAAAGAAATTTAAGAGTATCATCAGATTGACAGCTTCTCTCTATGGACCTTCATATACTTACACATGCATGAGGGCAGATGAGGATGAGGTAAGAGCCCCCACCCGGTCGATAAGAGGTAGTTCACACGTTGGGAGGTGTCTGCATTGCTGCATGGCTAGGAAGAGAAAGGGGAGCCAAAATTTTAGTGGATGTCAGAGCTTCCTCGATTTTATTACCAAATCAACAAATATAAAAGCAAAATCATCATATTCTTTTCCTCACCAGAATTTGCATTTTGAACAGTGGATGGCCAGTGATAACTCAAAGAATTAAATAACTTAATTCATGTTAGTGGACATTTATAGCTCATACACTTTTCTGTATAAATGTTATATAATTATTTTTTTAAACCGAAATAAATTTCCGTGGCTTAATATTATAGAATGAGGAAAACTCATTTATAAAAGAGCTCAAATTAAATTTATCATTAATAATTATATATGTAGTAAAGGTCAGAGGAATTCTATATTAATAATTGAACTCCCAACAATTTCATTTCAGCACTACTTTTATTCAAATGACTTTGCTATAGGAAATAACAGTAATCATATTTACAAATAGGTTATGAGAATAATTCAGTGTTTCTTGGACCTCCTCTCTAAAACAGAGATGCTTTAAAAGATACTTGTTATAATCAGTACAAGAACTCAATAATTTATACCAGTCTTTCCCACTCATATAGCATTCTGAGCTACTTGAGAAATAATGCAAAAGAGTAAGCTGCATTAGGGTTAAAATATCACCTTTATTAGTCTTAAGTTGATATGAAAGAATGTGGCTTAAATGTGGAGCAAAAATATGTTTCTAATACTGTACCACAGAATTAGATAGACTCACCCACCTGGTCTCAACAGGGCTGAAATTCACAGACCTTCCCAGAGGGCAGTATGGAGGGGCAGACAAGAGTGTGTGTGTGTATGTGAGTGTGTGTGAGTTTGTGTGTGTGTGTGTGTGTACACATGTACTTCCATGGGCAGGCATTCCCAAAAAGAAAGGAAGTGGAAGGAATGGGACTATATGTGTATCTGTGTCTGGATCTTCCTCCCAAACTCCCTAATCAGGTAAGATTGAATGGGGAAGGGTAGAGAAAAAGAGCGATGATAAACAATAGTGACATCCAGAGACGGGAATAAAAACTGAAAGATGCTGGAGTTATGCAAATTCATGTACCCCAACAAGGATGGAAACATCAGGAGTTGGGAGCCAATGTTCCTCCGCTCCCCAAAGCTACTTAGTCGTCTGCTGGCCTCTGACTTGGTCACTATTTTCAAAATCTCCTTCTCCACACTCTGTTGTCATAGGTATTATCTTTTTTCCCAACTGGACTAAAAGCTTCATGAGGGAAAGGAATAACGTACCTATACTTTTAGTTGTATTCTCAGCCTCTAATACAGAACCTGGCATAGAGTAAGATGCTCAAGTATTATTTAGTGACTGAATGAATACTAGGTATAGCTCAACAAAATCTCAAAAGTAGTGCACAGGAGCCGCCACTATTGCAGCAGAAAAAAACAGATTGCTCACTTTGTGTGTGAGCTAGTTAAACTTGGTTCCCGATGGATCTAATTACTCTCTCCTGTGTTCCCCTCACACACACACACACACACACACACACACATACACACACACACACACAGAGTAAAATATTTATGATGGAAGAACAGAATCCCCTCTTGAACACAGCTGTCTCATGACTGGGTAGCCAGAAGCTCTTATAGGCTAACAGACAGCAAGAGCACATGCTGAAGAAGGGTGGGCTCTGTCTGAGGTGATGGTATATGGGCCTGTTGAAGATATGAGGAAAATTAAGCAAATGAAGAGAAGAAAATTTAACCAGACAACAGCTTTTTCCATTTTTTGTCCTTTTATGTAAATACATTATTTTTCAAATCATAACACTTTGGGAGCACAGCAGGGAGCAGCTGTAAGTATTTAACGTTAAAATCTATTTGTGACATCTAACGATGGATTTTGCAGTCACACAGATCTCAGCTCTGACCGCTTAACAAGTTACATGATCTTAGTTAAGTCACTTCATCTCTCAGCGTTCAGTTTCTCATCTGGAAAATGACAAAAAAAAAAAACACAAAGGCTACCTCCTAGAGTGGCTGTTAAGAGTTCAGCTGACAGTAGAAGTGATGCATTTAAGAAAGTGCCTGAAACACAGTGAACAACTGGTAGCCACTGTTATTTTAAATCTCCAAAAGCTTTGCATACTGTAAATCACTGAGTAACTGTAAGAGATTATTATCATTACTATTATTGTAGGAAATTTCACTGCTGTTTCAAAAAAAAGGCAACAGCAAAATAGAGGCTGTTTTGTTCCATATCTCTATTACACAGAAGCCAACAGCTGTGTATTAATGGCTGCCTCCTCCCCGCTGGGATGTGCGCTGTATTATAATAGAGAAGGTTACATCCTCATTAAGCATATAAGGTGTGTTGTGGAGCAGAAAGGCACACGTCAAATGTGCTCAGCTGTCCTCTATCACGTGTCATCTCGTCACATTTAAGTCAAGAAATCCATATAAATTCATAACGATTTAGGTGTTGTGATTTTTTAATAACTCTTTTAAACATTTCTTTCAAACCTGGTTTTCATTTGATATCTCTGAGGTTAAATGCAGGACATTGTCATTGCCATGTACTTCAATATATAACCTGTAATTAAGATTTCAAGTGACTCTTGTTCTGAAGTACATTGCCTCTGCTTTGCATAATGCACAATGTATTCATTGTTGTGGCTTCCTTTGCATAAATCAATCTTATTAATAACTAATTCATCTTCTTGCTTTCCAGAGTCTTGAATCAAATTAATTCTCCAAAGGAGGAAGTGTCAGGACTCAGGCAGCTAGGGAGATCTGCATATTTCTAGTTCTGTCTTTAAATAAAAATTCGTACTACAGATGATCATGTGATTTATTAGCAAATTTTAACTCTGCTGCCTCTTTGTTTCTCTAGGAAACAAGAACAAAGATTTGTATCTCCATGTGATGCGCAGAGAATTGGAGTAAAAGGGTTAAAGGAAAAGAGTGGGTATCAAAGCTATGACAATAAATCACAGTGGATTCCCCCAATGATATTCTGGAGGGAATCTCAGTTTGAAAAGAAGAAAAGTGAATATTTTATCATTATGGAAACTTGAAGCAATGAACATTTTATTCTGTTAGCATAAAGTTGAGGTATCACCATGCTATTCAAAGTGGTAGACTTCCACTGAGGAATAAGCTTGATGCTGGCCCCTCCCACCCTAGTTGGTGACACAGAATGGACCTGTAGGACCCAATTGTAGAAGGATTCCCCCAGCTGGTCTTGTCTTGTTTAGACCCAGCTGGGTCTGGTAAGAAACCACAAAAAAATCCCTCAGAAAACAAGGTAAAAAGGAGAGAGGGTCGCCCTCTTCATAAAGCTCCTTGGGAAGCTGATGATGACATCCCCAATCAAATAAGATATGAATCTCTTAACAACTCACTGTTTCTTATTCCTCACAGAAAATTATGTTTCATCTGATCTCAACAACATGGTTGCTTCTTCCCAGCCAAGTCTACTGCAGACGTCAATTTTCCTTCCACCTAGAAAGTAACTTACACTGTGTCAGTGTTCCTCTGTAGAGGAATCTCCTCTGTAGAGTTTACCAATAAAACAGCTCTGGATACAGAAATATTTCATTTGCACAAAGTGCAAGCCAACTAAAAATCGGGGGAAAAAAAAAGTTCCATACTAACACTTAGTACCTTCTGCTACTCCTATCTTCCACGTTTTAGTGGACCAATATTGGAGTTTAAGGGCAGATTTTCTTTGAAATCTTAGAAATTTATCTCACAAACATTTATTAAGCTCCAATTGTGCCAGATTTGAACACTAGGAAGGCAAAGTCAAATTCATTCATTTATGCATAAAAATGTTTTGAGTGTTGAGCTTCCACTTTGGGCTATGGTGGATTCAGTGGTATTGGAATTATTCTCTTACCAAGAACAACTCTAAACCAGGACAAATAAGAAAAACTTTTTTCAGGAATTGTACAATAGCAGTGGTTTGATGCTTGAAAGACAGGAAACACAAAGTGAGCTGCACAGGGACTGCAGTTTTCTTCCTTGGGGCAGTTTCCTGACCACCCAGAAATGTGGAACCTGGGAGGAGAATAAAGATCTCAGTGATCCAAGGAGGCAGAGTACCTTGAGGCTGCTGAGGTGGCTGGAATGCACGTGTCATGGGACAGCTAAGAGAAAGCGGTACAGAGGGGTCCCCACATACTTATATGCTGAGTACCCTGGAGTACTTGTCTGGGTGCTGGACAGACACAAGCAACATAAGACTCCAAGGGTGTAGCAGAGAACAAGCACTGGGTGTCAGAGGGCTGAATGGAAATACTCCCAGGCTGTTCTTGGAGGAATTGGAATCCAGCCATGCCAGAGCTGAGACCTTGCTGAGCATTGGGCTTTCAAGTACCACCCAGAAAGGCTTACAAGTAAGTAGCACTCCCAAGAATAAAAGTTGTCCAGGACAGGACAAAAGCAAAATATATCAAAAGGATTCACCAGTAAATTGACCTGCTTGCCAGAACAAAATTTAATATATTTCTGACTCCTCACAATTTGCTACCTAAAATGTCCTGCAGATAATACAAATTCCTAGTGACGGGAGAAGGAAAATGTGACCCACAATCACACAAAAAAGCACACGATAGCTACAGACTCCAAAATGATCCAGATGTTGGATTTAGCAGATAAAGTGTCTTAAAAGCTACTGTAAATTTGTTCAAGAGAATATGGACAATGATAGAATAAATGGATGGAGAGTCTCAGCAGAGAAATGGAAAATATATTTTAAAAAGAACTAAATGAATGGAAAAAGATTTAGAAAAGAATTAAAATACAAAAAAGAACTAAATCCTAAAAACAGATAAATGGAAATTATTCAAATTGAAAAACCGAAATAAAAAATATTGGAAAAAAATGAAAAGAGTCTTATTATTTCCTTTGATGATTGAAGTCCAGAGGGAAGAGAAAAAGAATAAGGCAGAAAAAAATATTTTAAGACGTAATGGAAAAAATGTATCCA
Source organism: Bos taurus (assembly GCF_002263795.3). Lineage (NCBI taxonomy): Eukaryota > Metazoa > Chordata > Mammalia > Artiodactyla > Bovidae > Bos > Bos taurus. The sequence goes on from NC_037336.1 coordinate 33,048,021, forward strand.
AATTGGATGACAAAATTAATTTACAGGTAACCTCCAAGCAGGATCACTGGGCCCTGTAAGTTTCGAACTACTGAAAATCAAAGATTAAAATAAAATCTTAAAAAGTATCCAGAGGGAAAAAAAGAAACATTACATATAGGGAAATAATCATAGCAGCTAACTTCTCGTTAGAAAAGATTCAGAGGCCAGAAGAAAGTGGAACAAGATCTTTAAAGTGAAAAGAAGTGTCTTAGTTTGCTGGGGTTGCCATAACAAAGTACCATAGACGGGATGGCTTAAACAACAGAAAGTTATTGTCTCACAGTGCTGAAGCAAGAAGTTCAGAATCAAGGGTTGGTTGGTTCCTTGCCAGGGTTGATTGTCTCTGAGGACTATGCAGGGAGGTCTAGTCCAGGTCTCTATTTCTGGTTGCAGATGACTGCCTTCTCCTGGCTCGTCTTCACAATGTCTTCCCTCTGTGCTTGTCTATCTACATTTTCTCTCTTTTTAAGGACACCATATCACATTGGGGTGTGTGTTTTAGTCACTCAGTCATGTCCGAATCTTTGCAACCTTGTGGACTGTAGCCTGCCAGACTCCTCCGTCCGTGGGATTCTCCCAGCAAGAATACTAGAGTGGGTTGCCATTTCCTTCTCTGGGGGATCTTCCTCACCCAGGAGTTGAAGCCGGGTCTTCTGAATTGCAGGCAGATTTTTTCCCATCTGAGCCACCAGGGAGGCCCATCATATTGGATTAGGCTCCCCTAATGACAGAATTTGACTTGATTACGTCTGTAAAGACTCTATATTCAATTAAGGTCAAGTACTGAGGATGGAAACTTCAACAAAGGAATCTGGAGCAGATAGGAGGGGTGGAGAGACACACAAATCAACCCATAGCAAAAGAACATTTAAAAAACCTTGCAAACTATAGTGTTTTTTTTTTCAAACTTTAAACTTTTTATAGACTGGTTCCAAATAGGAAAAGGAGTATGTCAAGGCTGTATATTATCACCCTGCATATAAGTACCCTGCATATGTACTCTGCATATAAGTATATTTAATTTATATGCAGAGTACATCATGAGAAACGCTGGACTGGAAGAAACACAAGCTGGAATCAAGATTGCCGGGAGAAATATCAATAACCTCAGATATGCAAATGACACCACCCTTATGGCAGAAAGTGAAGAGGAACTAAAAAGCCTCTTGATGAAAGTGAAAGTAGAGAGTGAAAAAGTTGGCTTAAAGCTCAACATTCAGAAAATGAAGATCACAGCATCCGGTCCCATCACTTCATGGGAAATAGATGGGGAAACAGTGGAAACAGTGTCAGACTTTATTTTTGGGGGCTCCAAAATCACTGCAGATGGTGACTGCAGCCGTGAAATTAAAAGATGCTTACTCCTTGGAAGGAAAGTTATAATCAACCTAGATAGCATATTCAAAAGCAGAGACATTACTTTGCAACAAAGGTCCGTCTAGTCAAGGCTATGGTTTTTCCAGTGGTCATGTATGGATGTGAGAGTTGGACTATGAAGAAGGCTGAGCACCGAAGAATTGATGCTTTTGAACTGTGGTGTTGGAGAAGACTCTTGAGAGTCCCTTGGACTGCAAAGAGATCCAACTAGTCCATTCTGAAGGAGATCATCCCTGGGATTTCTTTGGAGGGAATGATGCTGAAGCTGAAACTCCAGTACTTTGGCCACCTCATGCGAAGAGTTGACTCATTGGAAAAGACTCTGATGCTGGGAGGGATTGGGGGCAGGAGGAGAAGGGGACGACAGAGGATGAGATGGCTGGATGGCATCACTGACTCGATGGACGTGGGTCTTGGTGAACTCCGGGGGTTGGTGATGGACAGGGAGGCCTGGTGTGCTTCGATTCATGGGGTCAGGAAGAGTCAGACACGACTGCAACTGAACTGAACTGATGGCCAATTAACAATGTTGTGGTAGTTTCATCACCACAATATTGTAAAGCAATTATCCTTTAATTAAAATAAATTAATTTATAAAAAAAACAATGTTGTGGTAGTTTCAGGTGAACAGCAAAGGGACTCAGCCATACATACACATGTATCCATTCTCCCCCAAACCCCCCTCCTATCCAGGCTGGCATAAAACATTGAGCCGCGTTCCATGTACTATACAATAGGTCCTTGTTGGTTATCCACTTTGAATATAGAAGTCTGAACATGACCTTCCCAAACTCCCTAACTATCCCTTCTGCCCTGCAACCATACATTTTCTAAATCTGTGAGTCTCTTTCTGTCAAACTGTAATTCTATATCCAGTGAAAATATGCTTCAAAAATGAGGGTAAAATTAAGGTGTGTGTGTGTGTTTTTTTTCCAGATAAAATCAGGGAACTTTTCTGCAACCAGACCTTTATTTTCAGAAATGCTAAAGGAAATTCTTTAGATTGAAGGGAAGTGCTACATAAAAAAGTCAGATCCACAAAAAGAAATGAAGAACTCCAGAAATGCTCCATCCATACATAAATATGAGGCTATTTTCTTTTTCCCTAGTTTCTTTAAAAGATAATGTTTATGAAATACATAGAAGAAAAATATATGACGAGAGCACAAAAGAATCATACTGTTACAAGTCTCTTAAGTGGTGAAGGGGTACAATGTTGGTTCTAAGCAGGCTGTGATAAAATAAGGATGCAAAACACCCCCTAGAGCAACCACTAAAAGAATACAACAGAGTTAGAGCTTAAAAGGAGGAACAGTAGAATTGCAAACATAATAACAATAACTAAAACAAAGGAAGGCAAGAAAGGTTGTGGGGAGTGGGGAGGAATAGAACTAAAAACAGATGGGACAAACGGAAAACTAACAGAAAGCAGGGGCTTAAACCTCACTGTACCAGATGGTACTTTCCATATATTGCCACAATAATATCTCCCATCTTCTGCATGGGTCTGTATTCATTTTCACTTTCCAAGCCTGCTATAGTGAATACCACAGACCAGGTGTCTTACGCAACAGAAACTTCTTTCCTCCTGGTTCTGGTGGCTACAAGTCCAAGATCACCATGTCAGCAGGACTTCCTTCTGCGGCTTCTTTCCTTGGCTTGTAGATGCTATCTTCTCCCAGGGTATTCATGTTGTCTTCTTCCTCTGTGCGTGTCCCTGTCCTAACCTCTTCTTATAAGTGTTAGTCCCTCAGTCATGTCTGACTCTTTGTGACCTCCATGGACTGTAGCCCCCCAGGCTCCTCTGTCCATGGAAATTTGCAGGCAAGAATACTAGAGTAGGTAGCCATTCCCTTCTCCAAAGAATCTTTCCAACCCAGGGATCAAACCCAGGTCTCCCGCACTGCAGGCAGATTCTTTACCATCTGAGCCACCAGGGAAGCCCTCTTAGAAGGGGTACTGGTTATATTGCAATAGGGCACAGCCACAAGATCACATTTTACCTTAATCACCTCTTTAAAGGCCCTATCTGCAAATACCTTCACATTCTGAGGGGTTGGGGTTAGGACTTTAACATATGAATTTGAGGAAACAGCTTGGTCCACAATAGGGCCTTTGCCATTCACCTCAAGGGGCAGAGTTGTGGGTGGAGGCAGTGGCAAGAAGTGCCTACTCAGGTCCCATGACAAGGAGCAGAAGGATGTAGCATGAGGAGGGGAAACGGCTGCTGAAAACAAGCTTGAAGAGCAGTTACCCAAGTGTATTCTGCAGAACTAGCACCTCCTGTGTTCTCAACACCATGCCACCTATAGAAGTTAATCATGGGAATAGCAATAGTAGTCATGTAAAAATCTTTTTACTGACAAAGCTGCTTGAATGTCTGCCAAAATGCTCAAGTTTACCCAAAGAGAGGCACTTTTGGAACATTAATGAGACCATGATGTAGCCGTCATTTTGGATTTCTTTTGAATATTGTAATGATCCTTCACCTTTGATCTCCTGCCCTGCATCACCTTGCATAACTCTTTCATTTTTTGATTCAATTTCATTTTTTTATTTTGGTGCCCAGGTTGTTGCACTTCATCTCTCAAAGTGTAACACGCTGATTTCCTCAAATAGAGAGACCCCTTTGAGTGAAAAATTTGCAAAATGCTGTATATTTGCATCGTGTACATTAAAATTTATTTCAGTTTTAAAACTGGAAAACAATTTTTAAGAGAGACAGATTTATTTCTCCATCCCTTTCAATCTGGGTAGGTGCTGCTACAGCTTTGACCAGTGAATTATGACAGAAGTTCTGATTTCAGGCATTGCCCTGATCTAACCTGACTGTGTGCTTGAATGCAATACTACTATCAGTAAAAAGGGATGAACTACTGGGACCTCCCTGGCAGTCCAGTGGCTGAGGCTCCACTTGATTCCTCTGCAGGAGCTGTGGGTTCAATCCCTGGTCGGGGAAATTAGGATCCCACAGGCCACAGCCGGGCCAAAAAGACTTTTTGAAAAAGGGGTGGGGGGTTGAATAGATAGATTCAACTCTGATAAACTTCAAAACCAGAATGTTGAAAGAAACCAGAAACAAAAGAATGCATACTCTATGACTGGGTTTATGTGAAGTTCAAGAACAAGCTAAAGTAATTTAATATGATAGAAATTAGAACAGCGATTCCCTCTGTTTGGGGGAGAATGGTTTGACTAGAAAGCCTCAGTGAAGAAAATATGATGGTGGTAATGGAAATATGTGTAGCTTGGTTGCTTGCATGAGTAAAGGTATTTATTAAGACATTGATTTATATGCTAAGATCTATAAACTTCACTATTTGTATTAGTTTCCTATCTCTGCTGCAACGAATTGTTACCAGCTTACTCGGTTTAAGACAGACAGATTTACTATTTTATAATTCTGGGAATCAGAAGTCCAAACTAGGTATCACTGGGTTAAAATCAATGTGTCGGCAGGGTTTCTTCCTTTTGGAGCTCTCAGGGAGAATCCATTTCTTGTCTTCTCCAGCTGCTAGAGGCTGCCCACATACCTTGGTTTATGCTTCCCTTTTGTCTCCAAAGCCAGCAAAAGCCATTCAAGGCTTCCTCACACTGCATTGCTCTGACACTGCCTGCCTCTTCCTCTTCTGAACCATTGGGATGACTTTGGGTGCCTCCAGATGATCCAGGATAATTTCCTTACCCTAAAGTCAGCTTATTAGCATTCTTAATCCCATCCATGACCTTGATTCCCCTTGTCAAGTAGCATTCATAGATTCCAGGGATTAGGGCACGGACATTGTTAGGGGGACATCATCTTGCCTACCACACTTTATAGAAATTTTACTTCAATAAAAACTGTTTTTGTAAAAGCTACTGAAAGCCAATTATATGCTAGTCACTCTTCCAGGTCTAGTTACATATTTATTTATTTTTGTCTGTCTCCCCTACTGGAATCTGAGCTTCTTGAAGTTAAAAAGGTTGTTCTGGTTTATTGTGATTAGACTAGTATCTAGCACATAGTAGGGATTCAATAAAAATTTGTTGAGTGAATGAATGTGAACTCAGTGATACCTGTTTTTGCTGATTTTATCGATATTGTTGATTGATTTATTGGCAGAGTGTTACATAGACAAAATCACAGAAATTAAAAGTTTGCAAGCCTCATTAAAAATGTTGTTTTCAATCACTAAATGTCAGTATTATAATAGAACACCACCATCCCCTTACAGAACTGCCTAGTCCTAGTGACAGGACAAAGGGATAGAGTTATTCTTTGAAGGAGTCAGTCTCTATTTCAGAAAACAGAATTTGCTCAGAAAATAATTTGGTTCAGGAGAAATACTCAAGGATTTATTTCCTAATACATACTTTGGTTATTTATGTTGTTATTCCTTATGAAGCTGAAATATATTACTTCAAACTAAAACATATGCTGTTTGAAATGTCACCAAAGAGAATATATTTCTCAAGTACTTGTCTAAGGGTTTATAAAAATCACACCAGAAAACATTGTTTTGCACTATCATTTCTAATATTTTTCAACAAGTGAAAGATCAGTCTTCAGAACTTCATATCTTCAAATATGAACACATAAAGTCTTTGAAAAAAAAAACCAAAGATGCTACATTTGACTATACATGGAGGAGAATAAGTGTTTCTTTTTTCTGTTTCCCCACCAAGTTATTAGTGTTCCCTTAGGAAATAAACACAATATGCAAATTTATCAAGAGTCTCTGAACCTCCCCCTTACTCTGGTTTGTGTTTCCAATATTCCTGCTAAAGCTCTGAGTCTTTATAACTCTATCCTTAACTTGTGCCTCCTTGTGCTTCCTCCAGTCCAACATTTCTCATGATGTACTCTGTATATAAGTTAAATAAGCAAAGTGACAATATACAGCCTTGACGTTCTCCTCTCCCTATTTGGAACCAGTCTGTTGTTCCATGTCCAGTTCTAAGTGTTGCTTCCTGACCTGCATACAGGTTTCTCAAGAGGCAGGTCAGGTGGTCTGGTATTCCCATCTCTTTCAGAAATTTCCAGTTTATTGTGATCCACACAGTCAAAGGCTTTGGCATAGTCAATAAAGCAGAAGTAGATATTTTTCTGGAACTCTCTTGCTTTTTTGATGATCCAGTGGATGTTGGCAATTTGATCTCTGGTTCCTCTGCCTTTTCTAAATCCAGCTTGAATGTCTGGAAGTTCACGGTTCATGTACTGTTGAAGCCTGGCTTGGAGAATTTTGAGCATTACTTATTAGTGTGTGAGATGAATGCAATTGTGCGGTAGTTTGAGCATTCTTTGGCATTGCCTTTCTTTGGGATTGGAATGAAAACTGACCTTTTCCAGTCCTGTGGCCACTGCTGAATTTTTCAGATTTGCTGGCATATTGAGTGTAGCACTTTCACAGTATCATCTTTTAGGATTTGAAATAGCTCAACTGGAATTCCATCACCTCCACTAGCTTTGTTTGTAGTGATGCTTTCTAAGGCCCACTTGACTTTGCATTCCAGGATGTCTGGCTCTAAGTGAGTGATCACACCATTGTGATTATCTTGGTCGTGAAGATCTTTTTGTATAGTTCTTCTGTGTATTCTTGCCACCTCTTCTTAATATCTTCTGCTTTTGTTAGGTCCATACCATTTCTGTCCTTTATTGAGCCCATCTTTTCATGAAATGTTCCCTTGGTATCTCTAATTTCCTTGAAGAGATTTCTAGTCTTTCTCATTCTATATTTTTTGCAGCCAAAAATGGAGAAGCTCTATACAGTCAGCAAAAACAAGACCAGGAGCTGACTGTGGCTCAGATAATGAACTCCTTATTGCCGAATTCAGACTTACATTGAAGAATGTTGGGAAAACCACTAGACCATTCTGGTATGACCTAAATCAAATCCCTTATGATTATACAGTGGAAGTGACAAATAGATTCAAGGGATTAGATCTGATAGACAAAGTGCCTGAAGAACTATGGACAGAGGTTGGTGACATTTTACAAGAGGCAGGGATCGAGACCATCCCATAGAAAAAGAAATGCAAAAAGGCAAAATGGTTGTCTAAGGAGGCCTTACAAACAGCTGTGAAAAGGAGAAGTGAAAGGCAAAGGAGAAAAGGAAGGATATATCCATTTGAATGCAGAGTTCCAAAGAACAACAAGGAGAGATAAGAAAGCCTTCCTCAGTGATCAGTGCAAAGAAATAGAGGAAAACAATAGAATGGGAAAGACTAGAGATCTCTTAAAGCACAAAGGCAGCCAGCCATCTGCAAACCAGGAAGAGGTCCTCACCGGAGACCAAGTCTGCCAGCACCTCGATCTTAGATTTTCCAGCCTCTAGTAGTGTGAGAAATAAATGTCTGTTGCTTAAGCCACTTTGTCTATGGCATTCTGTTACAGCAACCCAAGCTGACTAAGACAGCATTTTGCAGCCTTGAAGAAATGAAGAGCCAGTGGAATTTGGTAGAGTTTGAATTCTAAAGGAAAGATGCAGATACATTAAAAAGCGCAACTAAGAATGGACTGCATGCAAAAAAAGAAAACAGAAACATTGCAGAAGTAACTTGCTAGATAAAGAAGGAACTGCAGACTCTCTGTGGGTAGTTCTGTACATTTCAAAATTAACCTTGGACTGGAAAATAGAACTGATCTGAAAAAGCTACATGACATTGAAGAAGAAGTAATAATAGATCAGATAATGATAACAGAGAATTTTTAATTCATCAGAAGAGATTGAAAAGCAAAGCTAGTAAAAGACAAATCACTGTCTTTTAGCACAAGTCTTTGAAGCCCCCACGAAGACCACAGATAACCTAATACAACTTCTCAAAGTCCTGGAATAAATATAGACCAAGTGACAAAGTAATCAGACCTGGTAGTGGGGTGGGGTGTGAGTGGGCATGGGGTGGGGGGTGGAGGAGCATCATAGAGAAGAAAGTGTTCTTTTAAAATGAAAAGATGGCCAAAGTGAGAAGAAGCAAAAACAAACTAGATGTTAAGGCACAACCAGAAATTATGCAGAAACCAAAAGAAGGAATTCAAGGACAACCTTGCGAAGAATGAAAATGCATGTTTTAAACTTCAAAGAAAGGTAACCAGCTTCAAACTCTGAGAGAATATTTCATAATCAGAGAGCAAAGGATGCAATCAGGAGATCTAAAAGCAAAAAACAATGTCTTTAGTTGCTCAGAGCAGTTAGCATAATGCTTTAAATAAGAGGAGCATTCAGTTTTAAAAATGTATCCATTTGATATCCTTTTGGTCTTTACTCTGGGAAAAGGAAGATTTCTACTTTCAATTGCCTTTTGAAGGAAATAGATCAAAGATAATATATCAAATAACAGTAATAAACATTAATATTCTATATCTAATTAGGAAATATTAGGAAATAAAGTAGAGATGAAAAATAATCTGTGCTAAGCATTTTTTAAAAGATTTTTTTAATGGGGACCATTTTTAAAGTCTTTACTGAATTTGTTATAATATTATTTCTGTTTTAGGTTTTTTGGCCACAAGGTATGTGAGATCTTAATTCCCTGACCAGGGATGGAACTCACATCCGCAGCATTGGAAGGTGAAGTCTTAACCACTGGATCCCAGGGAAGTCCCTGTGCTAAATTGGTGAAGAAGCTTGAGTGTTTAATCATAGTATCCTTGGCAAGAAGTGAAACTTAGAATCCATAAGATTTTACTCATGGCTGAGGTCTGATGAATTGCTCTGAAAATTCATCTACATGAAAGACTCGAGAGGAGATTTTGGGTTCTAAAGTCAGTGGATTTCATTTCCATACTGATGAATAAGGTCTCTGGACAAATGAGTAAGCATCCAGTGGGGAAAATGGAACCTGTTTTTTGTTAGCAAAATCCTTCCTGGCTAATCAAATGCCTCAGGGCACCTGAAGATATTCTTTTCAAACACTGATCCATTGAAAATGTACAAAGTTCTTTTTTTTTAATTTATTTTATTGAAGTACAGTTAATTTACAACCTTGTATTAATTTCTGTACAGCAAAGTGATTTGGTGATACATATATATACTTTTCCATACTCTTCCATTATGATTCATCATAGGATATTCAATTTATTCCCTGTGCTGTACAGTAGGACCTTGTTTAAAAATGTACAAAGTTCTTAACTGCACATGTTACTAAACTCAGTTCCACACATACAGAGATTTTAATAGACAGATAAGGCTTTTAATCTAGCATAAGCAAGACCCTAAGGCACCAATCTGACCCTTGAAACTTCTATCCATTTGTTCTTTCCTTCACATTTTGATTTCTGCTTTGAACTCCACATCCCAAGTACCTCATCCCTTATCAACAAGGCATCTGAAATAGTTCTAAAATAACACATTGTCACTGTTACTAAGAGATTCAAAATGATCACCCTTTTAAAATCACAAGCCTGGAAATGAGACTTATGGAATGTCCAAATGAATAAGATGAATAAGAGAAAAATGAATTTCAAATAACTTGTTTTCTATGGGCACAACAATGCTTAAAGAATATCCTTCTGACTTCCAGATTAGGAATATGAAAAATTAAGTAGACTTGTACAGTTTGAGTCATCAATAACTAAATAATCCATTGATTGTCCCCATTCCTTCTGCACATAATTGAGGACAGTTTCAATGCCTGACAGCTCTCTTCGTGGTGATCTTGAACCATCCTCCTGCAGTTCAAGAACTCACAGTAATAAAGAATGATTGCACCAGGGAGGGATTCGGAGTCTGAGACTAGCGGATGCAAGCCATTATATATAGCGTGGATAAACAAGATCTTACTGCATAGCGCAGAGAACATATTTACCTCCTGTAACCACAATTGAAAAGAATATGAAAAAGAAAATATATCTGAATCTCTTTGCTGTTCACCATAAATTAACCCAACATTGTAAATCACTGAAAATAAAGTGTAATCGCTCAATCGTGTCCGACTATTTGAGACCCCATGGACTGTAGCCCACCACACTTCTCTCTCCAGTGGAATTCTCCAGGCAAAAATACTGGAGCGGGTTACCTTTCCCTTCTCCAGTGGATCGTCCCAACCCAGGGATCACACCCAGGTCTCCTGCATTTCGGGCAGATTCTTTACTGTCTGAGCCACCAGGGGATTCAAATCAGCTATGCTTCAACAATTTTTTTTTAAAAAAATAATGATTTCTTTGCATGAAGAAAAATCTCAACACCATATTGGAGGCTCTTTACATATAGTTCATTAGTTTAATTTCACGTATTTACATGGTTTGATTTTGTTGATGGAAAAAATTATACTGCAGTTAAGAAGGACTGCTTTTCCAGTCTGAAATATTATTAATGAAGACACAGAACAGGATTGTTACATTCAGAGCAGGGCCTCCCAAGTTTGACAGCAACAATTAGAGATCTCAGAACTATACATTTCCTCCCCACAACCTGGCTGCGAGGCTGTATATTAAATGAAAACAAGTCAGACTAAACTGTGTCACACAAAAAAACATTTGTCTGCAGGCAGGTACAGAAACAGTCATACAACCTGTTCTTTTAAGCTTAATAAACTTTTCTCTAAAGTACCCCTGGTATGGACTGAATGTGTCCCCACACTGCAAATTCATAGTTGAAGCCCTTAGCCCCAGTGTGAGGATATTTGGAGGTGGGGTTTAGGAGTAATTAGATTTACATGATCCACAGGTGATTTCCATGATGGGATTAGTGCCCTCCTAAAAAGAGAAATGGCACCCCAGTACTCTCTCCTGGAAAATCCCATGGATGGAGGAGCCTGGTGGGCTACAGTCCATGGGGTCGCTAAGAGTCGGACACGACTGAGCGACTTCATTTTCACTTTTCACTTTCATGCATTGGAGAAGGAAATGGCAACCCACTCCAGTATTCTTGCCTGGAGAATCCTAGGGATGGGTGAGCCTGGTGGGCTGCCGTCTATGGGATTGCACAGAGTCGGACACGACTGAAGCGACTTAGCAGCAGCAAAAAGAGAAAGAGACACCATAGCTCTTCCTCTCTCTCTACATCCTATGAGGACACAGCAACAAGGCAGTCACCAAGTTAAGAAGATGGTTCTCACCAGAACCCAGCTCACTCTGGCACCCTGACCTCAGACTGCCTAGCTTCCAGAGCTGTGAGATATAAAGGTCTGTTGTTTGAGACACCAAGTCTGTGGTATTTTGTTATTACAGCCCACGCTAACACAACTCGACTCAGAAAAGCATCATGTAGGAAACTACAAAGCAGATCCAACAATATTTTGAAAACAGGATCAATAAGCCTCTTAGTTCTCCATCGCAGGAGGCACAAATGACCTAAAGGAGCTCGAGAGCTAAGGCATCACTCAGTTTACGTTGCTGTGTTTGCAGGATGTTTTCTGGGTGCTTGATTTCTTTGTTTTTTCGTAAAAGGATAAAGACTGGCTGTACAGTTGTTCTGGCTAACCATACATTTTAAACACTACTCATTTCTTCAGTGAGTAATTATTTATAACTTCCTTTTGGCTAAATAAGAAAACCACTGGTACAGATTTAGATAACAACAGGTAACTAGTTACCTCTGGGATATGGACTCCTAATTAGCATTTTTAAAATGCTAATTAACCAGTCTTTAGTAGATTGTATTAATAAATTATGTACCATATATATATACATAATATAGGCCAAGCTATTTCATTTGTTTACAAGACTACCATTATATTAAAAATATGAAATCACAAATTTCTATATATTTCAATGAATGTTTTCATTTAATAAATAAGTTCTTTGATATAAAGTATATACAATAGAGGGCTTCTCTGGTAGCTCAGCTGGTAAAGAATCCATTGGCAATGTAGGAGACCCTGGTTCAATTCCTAGGTCAGGAAGATCCCCTGGAGAAGGGATAGGCTACCCACTCCAGTATTCTTGGGCTTCCCTGGTGGCTCAGATGGTAAAGAATCTGCCTGCAATGCAGGAGACCTGGGTTCAATCCCTGGGTTGGGAAGATCCCCTGGAGGAGGGCATGGCAACCCACTCCAGTATTCTTGCCTGGAGAATCCCCAAGGACAGAGGAGCCTGGTGTGCTACAGTCCATGGAGTCACAAAGAGTCGGACACGACTGAGTGACTAAGCAGAGAACAGCACATATACAATAAAACATTAATTCGTAGTCAGTGTAGTCTAGGAACAGGACACAAGAGGAAGCTGGTAATAAATGGCTTCTTCTCAATGCTTCAACTGTGTCTCATGAGAGTTGGACAGCCTGATTTGGAAATGACATCAAAATCTGAAATAGAAGCCCTTCATATGAAGAAAGTTAGGCCTGGTCAAACAACATGACCTGTAACTCAAAACCTAATGTGTAAAATCCTAATGGCTTGGAAGTTTTCCCCAAAGGGTCTGCTTAAATCAGGGTCACTGTGCTTTCAATCCCCTCTTCCTGCCTCCCACCTGAAGCCACTCCTGGCACTGCTCTAGGCTCAACTGTCAGGTATGTGCCTGACCACACATGTAATCTGACCCAGGATGGCGTCTCTCATCTACATAAATGTCAGTTCAGTTCAGTCACTCAGTCGCATCTGACTCTTTGCAACCCCATGGACTGCAGCACGCCAGCCTTCCCTGTCCATCACTAACTCCCAGAGCTTGCTCAAACTCAAGTCCATCGAGTCAGTGATGTCATCCAGCCATCTCATCCTCTGTCATCCCCTTCTCCTCCCACCTTCAATCTTTCCCAGCATCAGGGTCTTTTCCAGCGAGTTAGTTTTTCACATCAGGTGGCCAAGGTATTGGAGCTTCAGCTTCAGCATGAGTCCTTCCAATGAATATTCAGGACTTATCTCCTTTAGGATTCACTGGTTTGATCTCCTTGTAGTACATAAATGTAGTCCTCTTTTTACCATTTTATTAACTAGATAAATGGTACATTCACTGCATTCAGGGCCAATCTGAAGATACCAGGTAATAATGAAAAATTCACCAAAATTGGATGAATATTTTTCAGTTAATTCACAAGTGGAATGAGGTGGACATATTTTAATTACTGACCCTTTTTAATATCTGTAGTGAGTTGTTAATGAGTTGCCAACAACTAATCTCAAGTGAGGAAAACTCTTTAGGATTTGCTGTAACTAAGATGAAAGTAAATCACATTGACGTGCTAAGGAATAAATCTTTCTCACTTTTATAATTATCTCAACACATATGCCATTACTCTGTTAGTAATTAAACTGCAATGTTAGGGAATCATCTAAAAATGCAAGTAAATCCTCAGCAATGACCTGGAACTCTCCTTATTAATAAAACAATATCAGACACCAAATCTTACAGCAACAATAGTATTTACATGGGGTCTATTACCACAAATGTTCATTGGACTGTACCTACACACAGGTGATAAGAAATGAACAAGAAGCATGGAGGAAAGAGAAAATGAAACAGAGAAATAACACAAGTGAGTTTTCAGTTATCCTTCAAAGTAAAGAGAATCTTCCTTATTCTCTAAACCTGCTTCTACCCTCCTGCCCTTAATGCTCATTATGAAGCTCTAGGTTTGGTCCCCCTGGTCTTTATGAAGAGTTTACCCTTTCCTGGTGGCTCAGATGGTAAAGAATCTGCCTGCAATGTGAGGAGATCCAGGTTTGATCCCGGGGTTAGGAAGATATCTTGGAGAAGGGAATGGCTACCCACTGCAGTATTCTTGCTGGGCAAATCCCATGGACCGAGGAGCCTGGTGGACTACAGTCTGTGGGGTCTCAAAGAGTTGGACACTACTGAGAGATTAACACTTTTAATGGAAAAGTAATATGTTCCTACTTCATAAGGCCTTGGGTTTCTTCTACTATGTCTGATGTCTTGCAGATGCACAGTCTAATTCAGAAGTTTAACTGGACTGACTTAAATCCTACCCAGGCTTACAGAGCAAATTTCCTCTGGTCACTGTCTGTCAGAGGGTTCAACCGTTGGAACTAGCAACATTCCTATATGACTTAACTCTGCCTTAAGAGGTGCATTAGAACCCTTAGCAATTAATTCACCAACTAGCTCCATTTCTGGTTGAAACATGCCCAGAAAATTTATAGGGACTTATTACCCGAAACAGGCTAAATATATTATATTTTATGCCAGATAGGTCTGCTACTCAATTCAGCTTTAGTTATGCTATGTTAAATTGGGTGAGACCTGAAACTCCAGTACTTTGGCCACCTCATGCGAAGAGTTGACTCATTGGAAAAGACTCTGATGCTGGGAGGGATTGGGGGCAGGAGGAGAAGGGGACGACAGAGGATGAGATGGCTGGATGGCATCACCAACTCGATGGACGTGAGTCTGAGTGAACTCCGGGAGTTGGTGATGGACAGGAAGGCCTGGCGTGCTGTGATTCATGGGGTCGCAAAGAGTCAGACACGACTGAGCGACTGAACTGAACTGAACGGTTGGGTAGATTACTTGGGGTCTCTCCTATTTAGACTATGTATGATGGGTAAGAGCTTTGTATATGGGTTTTACTATTCAATACGTATGAGATTTTAAAAGTTTTATAAAACACTTTTCCTTGAATTAACATTAAAGGAAACACATATTCTCATGTATTCCCTTTGTGTGCAGGAGTCCATTGCATTTCTATGAAATTAACACCATAGAGGCACTGAATGCTCAGTCACTAGTATACTGTACTCTCCCACCACATCAATAACTGTGGACATGTTGCTCCTTCCAATAAGTGCATGGTGAATGAGAAAGAAACTGCCAGAAAATTAACCTTATAGGGTGGCCCAGTCATTCCACATTAAAGCTGGTTGAAGCACTTTCAGACATAAACCTATCCAGGCAAAACCTCCTTCAGAGGTTTCCAGTGAAGTAACAGCAATCTTGGGAATACAGAACTAACTAAAGGGACTCAATCTAGGTCTCTGTTTCAAAGGCCCATATGAGAAACAACTTGAACAAGTCATTAACTTCAGTTAGATTTTTTAAACTCAAATTTGTCAGAGATAAATATACACAGGAAGACCAAACTACGCACCCCCTAGTTAATTGATGTGTGTATCTGTGTGTCCATGTTGAAGGTAATATCGTCTGTATTCATAATAATTTAATCATATATCATAGTGATATCTCGGAGAAGGCGATGGCACCCCACTCCAGTACTCTTGCCTGAAAAATCCCATGGACGGCTGAGCCTGGTGGGCTGCAGTCCATGGGGTTGCGTAGAGTCGGACACGACTGAGCGACTTCCCTTTCACTTTTCACTTTCACGCATTGGAGAGGGAAATGGCAACCCACTCCAGTGTTCTTGCCTGGAGAATCCCAGGGACGGGGGAGCCTGGTGGGCTGCCATCTATGGGGTTGCACAGAGTTGGACACGACTGAAGCGACTTAGCAGCAGCAGCAGCAGCAGCATAGTGATATCTCAGTCATTACCCTGGTTTCAAACAGACAAGCAAACTGGAACAGAGGACAAAAAAAAAAAAAAAGTCTTTGACCTTTTTGTTCATATGTGGCTATTAGTTAACTCAATTGCATGTGGTGCAAATGGATGTTGGTTTTAAATGCTAAGTGTGTAGATCATAGTTAAAAACAAGTGACATGACTCATTGATATAGAAATTAAATGTCAAATTCTCTTCAAATTTCCTGTTTAAAATTCTGTTCTGAATACTTGGAAGCAGCTAGACAGATTCCAAACCTCAGACATCTCACTTTTCAAGAGATGAAAAAGAATTTAGGTTTGTATTCCCTCCTCCTTTATAAACATACATATTGAAGTTATGGGCAAGGAACCGAAAAAGATTTCCTATTAGCTGACACTGGAATTCACAGACTATGAGAATCAACACGACAGACCAGAAATCTTATTCAAATGATGTTAAACATTCACTTTCGAATGCAGTATCCTGAATGTAAATGGCATGCTCCAGTTCCACTAGATTTCCTCAGGGACAGCGCCTCCTGCTGGTGTGCAGATGAAAGCAAAATTCAGCCCTGACGCGAGGAGGAGCATAAAAATTTAAATGCTGTTTTAAGACTAAGTGCTACTTATTTTAAAATATAACAGCATTTTCAAGACTTGTTAGGGAGTTATGCCAGTGTTTGCACTACAAGCTGTGCATAAGTACATCCTACGTTTTCCTAGAGAGAAAGGAAATCTGCTGAACTATCTACAGAATGATAATGAACGTGCCCCTTGTGGGCGGCAGAGCACAGACCAACCTTTCCTGATTCAACCAGGGAGAAATTCACTTCACTTACTTTTTGGCTTACTGGAATGGTCATCCTTGAGACCCTTCTGCTTGCTTATGTAACAGGCAACCTGAGTGCTGGACCCATAGAGCCAATATTTATAAAGCATTTCTCATGGTGTCTGGCACGGTTGTATGTGTTTGTTATGTGTTAATCAATTTAATTCTCATAAGAACTTTATGAGGTAGATTCTACTATTATTGCCATGTTATAGGTAAGGAAACAGTGAAAGTTGGTCAGTCGTGTCCAACTCTTTGTGACCCCATGCAATAGTCCATGGAATTCTCCAGGCCAGAATACTGGAGTGGGTAGCCTTTCCCTTCTCCAGAGGATCTTCCCAACCCAAGGACCAAACCCAGGTCTCCCACATTGCAGGCAGATTCGTTACCAGCTGAGCCATCAGAGAAGCCCAAGAGGCAGAGAGAACGTAAGTAAATTGTGGTGTGCTGTGCTTAGTCGCTCAGTCGTGTACGACTGTTTGTGACTCCATGGACTGTAGCATGCCAGGCCCCTCTGTCCATAGGGATTCTCAAGGTGAGGAGAATGGAGTGGGTCACCATGCCCTCCTCCAGGTGACCTTACTTGCCTAAGGTCAAACAGCGGAGTGTAGGGTGCAAACACATGTGATCTGGATCCAGTCTCTACTCTTACCCATTACCTTGTTCTTGTGGATTCATACAGCAACTTTTGCTTTCTCAGCCCTGCCTCTGCAAATCTGTTATCAGCTCCCTTCTATGCATAATCCATGCCCCACCTCCTCCTTGAATGAAATCCCAGGCAGGTCTCACAGCCTTTCTCCTAGAGAAGAAAAGGTTTCCAGTAACTTCAAAGCAAAAGAACAGTCACCATTAAGTAAATAATAGATGACGTACAATGTATTATTAGCTTTTAATGCTCTAAACAAGCGTCTTCTGGCATCTAGCACCTGCCAGCTAGTGGCTGTCACAGGCATCGTGCTGGTGGGGAGAGAGGCTTGGCAGGCTTCTCACCCCTTCTAGCTAGCTGTGGGCATTTGGAAGAGAAAGGAAAGTAAATAAGAGAAGGCTGGAGGGGGGCACCCTCCAACAGTGAGCTAGCATTAGCTCCCCAGAACATGCTGATGTTTAAAGCCAACCTGGCCTCAGGAACAGACCTCAGTGAGCTCCTGGGGAACCCCCATTACCGGGTTGGCACCTGCAGTTCCCGGCGTGGGGTATGCTTTCCTATTAGCTTCTTAAAACTCCCCTCTGGTTCTGACTTACAGTAATATACTACGCTTTGCTATGCTATGTCCCTTCAGTAGTGTCCAGCCCTTTGTGACTCCATGAATTGTAGCCCACCAGCTCCCCTGTCTATAGACTCTTCAAGCAAGAATACTGGAGTGGGTTGCCATGCTCTTCTCCAGAAGGTTTTCCCAACCCAGGGATCAAACCCATGTCTCATTATGTCTCCTGCATTGGAAGGTAAGTTCTTTACCACTAGTTCCACCTGGGAAGCCCTCTCTCAGTGATCCACCTGCATAATTTTTCTGTTTTAATCTCCCCTCCTGGCAGCCCTCTTGTGCCAAGTGCTGTCTGAAGACTCCAGGTCAGTTCTCTCTCGAGCCCATCATGGAAAGTGTCCCTCTTTGTCCCGTTACTGGTGGGATTGCTGTTTCCTAAACCGCAGCCTTCTGCTCTGTGGCCCCAGGCTGATTTCCAGCCTCCCTTTGGCAGGAGATGTGACCCAGCCCTTTGGGTGGTCCCTGGAAGCCACTGTCACTTTACTTGAAGGTAGGGGGGTGGTAATCTCCCTCTTTACACCCCATATTAACCATTTTTCTCAAGACAATGTTCCAATCTCCAAACTTTAGCCTCTTGATGAGAGCTGCTTACCTGTGGTCAGCTTCACCATGTATGAGTCTTAATTTGCTTAATTAAGGTGGACATGCTTCTGTTCTATCAGCTCCAGTTATACTTAAGAATATGGAATGTGGAAGGCAAGAATCTATTTCCCTTTTTATCCTGAAAGGTACCGAATATGCTCTGTTGGTTCTAAGGGGATCAATAAGTTTTGTGAGATATGGAGGTCTCTGTACAGTCAGATAGCCATTTCCAGAAACTATGGAGGACAAAGAGAATCCACCCAAACTGCTGGAAAGCATTAAGCTATTTCCTATCATGGTGAGTTGCTAGCACCATCACCACTGGCACACCTCCATCTGTACTTCTCTTCCTCTTTCCTGCTGTACTAGAGAGAAACTCGCAAATCTCATACACTATTTGAGTGGAAGTAGATGAAGAATCGGAGAAGGCAATGGCACCCCACTCCAGTACTCTTGCCTAGAAAATCCCATGGACGGAGGAGCCTGGTAGGCTACAGTCCATGGGATCGCTAAGAGTCGGACACGACTGAGCGACTTCATTTTCACTTTTCACTTTCATGCACTGGAGAAGGAAATGGCAACCCACTCCAGTGTTCTTGCCTGGAGAATCCCAGGGACGGGGGAGCCTGGTAGGCTACTGTTTATGGGGTCACACAGAGTCGGACACGACTGAAGTGACTTAGCATAGCATAGATGAAGAATAGGGCTTCCCTGGTGGCTCAGACACTAAGGAGTCTGCCTGGAATGCAGGAGACCCAGGTTTGATCCCTGGGTCAGGAAGATCCCCTGGAGAAGGGAATGGCAACCCACTCCAGTGGCTCTTGCCTGGAGCGACTAAGACTTTCACTTTCACTTTTCAGATGAAGAATATATCACTAAGAGGGGAGAGCAACTGCTAAATACAGAGCATCCCGTGTTATCAAAATAATTTTTATCCTATTTCAATACTATGTTTATAGAAACTGGCTTCACAATATAACCAAATGACTTATCACCTGTACTTAACTGAAGACAGATTGACACTAAGTAAAAGATCCAGGCAGTTCTGAGAGTGACTTCTAAGAGAGCTGTGTTTTTGAGCATTTTCAGAAAAAAGAGAAAAGATCATGCCAGGGCAGCATCAAAGCCAGCTAGAGCTCTGACTTCATTATAAGGCCAGCTCCAAACCTGAGAGCCAGATGGGGATCGAGGAGAATACTGAGAAAACAGCCTCAGGTACCTACTTCCCTGGGTCAAGAAGAGTCATAAACTTTACTTTTCCATATGTTTGGTTGAGGCACCCAAGCTGTGAGTACGGAAACAAGTAAAGCGTCAACTCTTCATTTTGAGCTATTTATGGAAAACCAAAGGGGTAGCTAATGCTGAGTGAGCAGGTGGATTTTAGTAAAATATTTCCCTGGCTGCTTTAACTTATGCAAAATCCAAACTGAAGAAAGCAACATAATGCTAATTAAATCTGTAGCTCAGAGTTTGCCAAAACTGCTGGCTTTGATGAATGATCCTTTCAAAGACTCCCAAGCTCATAGACGATCTACCAGCCAGCATTTACCTCATTCAAAGACTCCCTAATCAAAGAGCCTTATTAAGTCATTAAGGGACAAATCCTAATTTATTTTAAAAGAATAGCAACAACAATTACTATTTAACATTTACTTTTGAAGACTCAAAATATTCTAGACACTCACACAAAATCTTTCAAAGGTGTAGAACCACTCCAGACTTTCTCTTTGAGTCACTTTTGAAGAAAATACTGGTAACCTCTGCTCCCATCTGCTGATTTTGTGAAAGGAACAGCTGGTCTCTATAAAGGTATTCAAGGCATTTGATCTAGTCATTGAAGACCAAACGATTGAGGAATCCAGGTAAACAGAACTACTGGGGATTTTCAGATCAAGAGGGGGAAAAAAAGACAACATGAGGCTATTTATTCTGAAGCTTAGTGTATGCTCTGGCTACATTTAGTCCACCGGCCAAGTGTGGGAAACATCACAAGTGTTCACCGCAAGCAAGCCTGTCCTACTTTCTCCGCAGGTGGGTGGGGTCAAGTGACTAGTTCTAGCCAGTGAAATGTGAGCAGAAACCATCTGTGCCATTTCTGGGCTGAGGTGGTAGAAAGCCCACTGGTGTTTCTCCTGTCTTGTCTGTCTGCTCCTGCAGCACCAGAGGAGTTGTGTGGTCCAGATGATGCAACCACAATATGACTGAGTTCCTGTCCACTCAGATCCTTTTTCCCTCTGATTCTGGATTCCCTTCTCTCACCTGCATGTAACCATAATCTTGAATTTGGTAATGTCCTCCACACCTGTTTTTATAAGTTTACACCATTTATATTTGTCCATAAACACATCGTAATGTTTTGCATGGATTTAAACTTTAAACAAATGGAATCTTATTGTATAGGTTTATCAATATGTGTGTTGCTTTTCAATTAATATTATGTGTTTGACATTTCCCATGCTGTTACATGTAATTCTTTTAAGACTGAGTGAACACACCCAATTTACTTATCTATTTTCCTCCTACTCATTTGGATAGTTTTTGCTGTAATAAACAACACTGCAATAATATTATATAGGCCCCCTGAGAACATGTACAAGAGTTTCTTAAGAATTTGCACTTCAAAATGCAGTCATCAGATTGAAGTATTTGAATGACTGTTTAGATATTAGCATCGTTAGTTTACTTTTAGTTCTACTTTAGATATTGACAAATAAAAATGCCTAACACGTATAAAGTATTAATGCTGGAGAAGGAACTATTTAAAGCTTTTCATTTAATCCTCACAAAAACTCAGTGAGGTCCCTTAGAACAGGGCCTGGTTTGATATAAGTAAGCGCTCCTTACATTTGGCTCTTTCTGTCATTTGTGGTTCACAGATGAAGCAGCTGAGATATGGGTATTTGAAGTAACTTGACCATGTCACATAGCCAGCGAGGGAGACAGGCTTCCTCAAAAGTCCACCCTTTTAAATACTAAGCTCTCCTCCCCTGGACTGCAAAGGTCCTGGAAAAGAGTTCTTATTTCTCCAAAGATTTGCAGAATTTGCTATATTAAGCATTTCCATTTTTGCCAGTCTTAGGTGTTTAAGATATTATTTGACTATTGTTTTTTTTTTCAAGTCCCTCACTAGAAATTGAGTGGTTTTTCATATGTTCACTGGCCAGTCAGGTGTTTTCTTTGGCCAGTGATTGGCTATTCACACATTTCTTTTGCCCATTTTTATGTTGGGTTGTTGCCTTTTGCTTATTGATTCATTGGTGCTTTGTATGTATCCTAGAATGAATTCTTTGCCAAATATATTTATCTCAAAGATCTTTCCAGTCTGTAGATTGTAATTGAGCCCTTTAAAACCTCTTATGATGAAAAAGCTTTACAATGCTAATATAATTAAATTCATCAGCCTTTTTTGTGTGTTTTTCAAGTCTTTTGTTCAGTCGCTAAGTCATGTCGGACTCTTTGTGACCCCTTGGACTGCAGCATTTCAGGCTTCCATGTCCTTCTCTATCTCCTAGAGTTTGCTCAGACTTAAGTCCACTGAGTAGGTGATGCCATCCAACCATCTCATTCTCTGTCACCCTCTTCTCCTCCTGCCTTCAATCATGTTTTTGCATTTACAAGACCCTTCCCTATACAGAGATTATAAAGATATTTATCTATTTTCTCTTCTAATAGTTTTAAAATTCTGTCCTCCACATTTGTCTAATCTTCCTGGAATTTATCTTTGACTTTATCTAGCATTATTATATTATACAGACATTATTTAATAAGACCCATCCTTTCTCTGCTGATTTATGATGGTATCCCTGTCATGTATCAAGTGCTCATATTAGTGTGGGCTTTTGCTGAGCTCTATTTTCTACCTATCTGTTCCATTAATCTTTTTGTTTATCTCTGGAAAAAAGCACCACCTTGTGTTCCCTAGCTTTATACTTTGCCCTTATATCTGAATGGCAAGCCTCTCCTCCTTGCTTTCTTGAAAATTGTCTTAGCTTCTCTTGCCCCTTTATACAAAAGGCCTCTTAGCCTTTTTCATATGAATTTCAGGATCAGTTTGTCAAGTTTCATTAAAAACTCTATTGGGATTTTATTGGAATGTTATTGAGTTTGTAAGTTCTTTCAGGAAAGAAATAACATAAACTGCAATATCAAGTCTTTCCATCTATTAACAGTATATACCTCTATCCGTTCCATTTTTTCCTTAGGTCCTTCAGTAATGTATTTTAATATTCTCCATGGATAAATTGCACATATTTTTCTGTTGCTCTTAGAATGAAATTTTTTTCCTACTTCTACTCTTATTTGCTTATTGCTGATATGGCAATATAAATTACTTTTGTATGTTAATCTTTTACATAGCAAATTTGCTGAACTATTTTATTATATCTAATAATTTGTCTTTAAAGTCATTTGGATTTTTAAATTTATAATAGAGTACAATTTATACGGTAGCACCAGTGGTTAAAAAAAAAAATCGACCTGCCAGTGCAGGAGATATGAGATGAGAGTTTGAGCCCTTGGCTGGTAAGATCCACTGAAGTAGGCAACCCACCCCAGTATTCTTGCCTGGAAATTCCATGGATAGAGGAGCCTGGTGGGTTACGGTCCATGTGGTCACAAAGGGTTGGATACGACTGAGTGACTGAGCATGCACATGCTCAATTCATATAGAAAATGTCTTTTTCTCATGCTTATACTCTGTCTTTTATGTCTTATAACATTGGCTGGAACTTGCAATAAAGTCTTAGGCTCACAAAGAGAGAGGGACAACCTCAAAGTTACCCAGTTAGATAATGCAAGCTAACCCAATGTTGAATACCCAAGTCATGTTTCCTTGTCACTCTTTAAGCTTTTTTTTCTGAAGGAGATTTTTCCCTTGGTCTTCTGTTAGATTATTAGATCAGTTTTAGATGACTTTACACAATTTTTAATTAGGTAAGGGGGGAAGACGCAATCACACAAACATGAAAACTAGATTGATTATGAAGTAGTAAACTTAAGATAGTACTTTTTTACTTTTAAGTAGTCATGGGAAAGCTTCATTACATGCTTCAAGTTACATCACTTAGCAACAGCTCTTTCAGAAATTTCAGTTATCAGCATGATCACTAAAAAGAGAATAAGCTGCAAAACAAATCTAAAAAATGAGATACAATTGCAGCTAGAAATAAATGAGTAAATATCTAATTGTGTTTCAAAATATGGAATGGTCCTTTCCGAATCTATCATTTTTGAGGCATTGCAATGCTAATTCTTCCCAGCATGGGTCATTTGCTTTCATTTTCTCCATTCGTATACAGCATTATATATGGAGACAGTGGCTTTAACGTTGCGGTCTTCACTTTCCAAATTTGGGGACCGACCCCTTTTCCTTGACTTGAAAAACAGCAGGGGAGTCCAGTGTTTTGACGAGGGGAGGCCAGTGCTTCCCTTCCGGGGAGCTGCTTTTGGAATAATGCTGGCATACCATTAGTATTCAACACTGGAATGAAGAGAGCAAGATTGCATGTCTTAATCTTCCGTGGATGCAGCCTGGGGTGCATTTTGGAAGAAAGAGAAAAAAGAAAGCCAGCTGGGTTTGCTTTTGTTACCATTTTAGTGGCCACTTTCTAGGAGGGTCACCACCTTTGGTTCCAAGGCACAAAGAGGAACAAGAACTCTCCCTGCCTCCCATGAGCTACAGGTTTAATGAAGGAGTCAGTTCCTGAAACTCTCCCTACTAGGTTCAAGTGGTAACCTACCAGGCTCCGTGGTCTATGGGATTTTCCAGGCAAGAACACTGGAGTGGGCTGCCATTTCCTTCTCCAGGGGATCTTCCCAACCCAGGGATTGAACCCAGGTCTCCTGCATTGCAGACAGACGTTTTACCGTCTGAGCCACTAGGGAAGGCCTCAAGCGTTCTAGTGGATACATATCCAAAGTACCACAGAAACAAAGAGGAGGCACCACCCAACTCAACATGTTCTCTCCAAGAAGACTGGGCTACACGAGAAACAAACCCTCAATAAACTGGATAAAGAATCCTGCAATAAGCAAGTAACTTCTACAAATACAAACCGCTGGTGCCCTTGCTATATAAAAACTCTTCCATGTAAAAGATTAACTTTGCCTATCGACAATAAGCAAAGGACATGATCAAGCAATTAACAAAGTATGAAATACAAGTGGTCAATAAACCAAGGAAAAGGTGTTCAGCCTCACTAGTCATTAGTTAAATACAGAACAAAACATCAATGATGTTATCTTGCAGATTGACAAGTATTCAAATGATTGTTACTTGGCAATAACAAGGATATTGGGAAGAGGGTCCTGGTATATAAGGATGCAAATCAATATAAGAGAAATCTGCTGATGTGCAGTAAAATTTTTAAGTACTTTGAATGCAGTCATTCCACTTCTTAGAATATATCCTCAGAAAAATAATCAGATAAGTACTTAAGGATGTAGGTACGTAGAATGTCCCCTACAGATTTCTTTGCAACAGTTTTTAAAAAGTTTTAAAATTCTTCCTTTTTGGTTAAATAAAGTATGGTATATGTACCCATTGGACAGTTAGGCATCTGTTTTAAAAAATGAAGTATGTAACTTTTAACTTGGAAAGATGTTCAAGATATATATTTTAAGTGACAAAAGCAGTTTATAAACAGTATGTTGAGTGAGATCCCATTTATACAAATATATTATGTATGCATAAGAAATGGGAAGTCTGTGCACAAAATAGTAGCTGTGGTCTGTAGGAGGCTAAGCTGATGGGAAACTTCCACACTATACATTTGAACATCTGAATGTGGAGTTTGAATTTGTGTCATGGAGCATATGTTACTTTTATACTCAAAACGAACACGATAGATCTCTTAAAAGGAGAGAAGATGGCTTTACAAGTTTACAGGATGTTATTGCAATGGTATTTTGTATAAATTGTTTTTTAATTCATTTATTTTTAATTGAAGGATAATTGCTTTACAATATTGGTTTGATTTCTGCCATCCATCAACATGAATTAACAATAGATATACCTTATTATTATATGTGAAACAGATCGCCAGTCCAGGTTCGATGCATGAGACAGGGTGCTTAGGGCTGGTGCACTGGGATGACCCTGTGGGATGGGATGGGGAGGGAGGTGGGAGGGGGGGTTTAGGATGGGGAACACATGTACACCCATGGCTGATTCATGTCAATGTATGGCAAAACCACTACAGTATTGTAAAGTAATTAGCCTCCAATTAAAATAAATAAATCAATTAAAAAAAATAATGAATATACTTAAGTCCCATCCGTCTTGAACCTCCCTCCCACCCCATCCCACCCCTCTAGGTTGTTACAGAGCCCCAGTTGGGGTTCCCTGAGTCACACAGCAACTTTCCACTGCTATCTATTTTACATATGGTAGTGTATATGCTTCCATGCTATGTTCTCCATTCATTTGTGTAAATATTTTATTTTATGGAATATCATTAGTTTATAACTTTTTCTAAAACTTCTTATTAAAAATGTACATCCAGTTAGGTTATTTGAGCAAAAATTCCAGCAGCTTCACTGCCCATTCTTTACTCTAAAATATGACAAGGCTATCAACATACAATAAGGTTTTTAGAGTGGTTAAATACAGGTAACCAGCGTCTTCCTCCAGGAAGCCTGCTTCTTTTTCTCCCAAAATATATAGTTTAAGGTTCCTGGTGAATTTATGTAATTCTACAAAATATTTTCATTGAAGAAGTATGGCTCCATGTGTGGGTGGTAACTTGTAAGCTTACACTGTTAATCAGTCTGTATTTGAGATTTTTTTTCTTCCCACTTCAAGTAATTAGCCATTAGGACTAGCAAAACAGTTTTTGTGTCAAATGTGCAGCAGATTTCAAGAATTCAAAAAAAAAAAAAAAAAAAAAAAACAGGATGGCAAAGAAGCACTGTAAAGAGCTGATATAAAGAAAAAATATATAACCATCATTAATATATCATTTGGATTTTTTGTGACACTGTTTGGTTTTCAGGTTTGTTTGGGTAGAACCAGTTATTGAGGTTATGGCAGCAAGCATGACCCTGTCTGCCAGCAACTAAAAATAACTGAAGACTCTCAGTATGGGAATCTCTGTTGTCCCTACACAATTGTGTGAATAAACTTGTTACCTGGAGATGCGCCAGGATCAAGAGCAGTCACGTTCTGCTCCATCTTCTTCCAAAGAGACAGAAAATATCTATCAATGGAGTCAGACTCCTTTGCCATTTATTATAAAACACAGACCAGTACAAAGAGTAAAATTAGGAAAATTTGAGATCAACACTTAACCAGAAATTATCAACTAGATCTTGTACTAAATTATCTTCTGACTAGACCATCAAATTGCACCCAGACAGAATCAGGATCAAAACAGTATAACAAATTAGCCTCTTAATTATTATCTCACTTAGCAAAAATTCTGAAGGTAGTCACTTTCAGGGTGGGGTCAGTGGATCAATGATATAAGAGCTCTCCATGTTCATTTCTGGGATTCTCTTGACCTCATGATTGCAACATGGCTGCAACATCTCCAAGCATCACAACTCTACATGAAAAGTTCTAAAGCAGGAAGGATGGGGTGACTCTCTTGCAGAAGAAAGGAAGATCTTTCCTAGAAGCCCCCACCTGACTTCTCATGCCATTGGCTAGACCCCTAAACCAATTGTTGGCAAAGGGGAAAAACAGGATTGCTCTAATTGACTTACTTCATTCATGCCTCATGATTCATCACAAGTGATAGTCCAAATAAAATTGTATTCTGTAAGCAAGGAGAAGAGGAAACAACTATTGAGTAGGCCATCAGCAGTGTGTGACATGGAAAACGAAGTTCCCACACAATGGGCCAGGCAGCCCTTTGACCATTCTGGTGTTCAAATTTTTCTTTACAGAATCTCTCCTAAGAACGATCCCTGGTAGTTATAGCCTCAGAAACAGCACTAGTTTTATGGAGACTTTCCTAGATAATTGTCCCCAAAGTCAAAATGTGCACTCTGTTGAAAAAAGTGGAACATATTCATCAGCAATCTTTTATAGTCTTCCATAACCACATTTGCCTTTTGGGAAAAATCTATAGATGAAACATGCCCAGAGTACACTTAGGTTCCTTCATGCTCTTTCCTGAATGACCAATCACCACTGTGGCTGGTGGAAATAAATGGACATTTTCTCCTCTAGTCCTGAATGCAGACCTCTGGGCTTGTATCTCAGGTGGAAAAGGCACAACATTCAATGACACAGCCTCGCCCTGGCCCAGGCGATCTTGCCAAAGTTTAGTGGACTTGGTTAAATCACGAATTTACACATCCATGTTTTTAAAAGGTATACGTACAAGTAAAACCATTTTGAAAAATTAGGAACATATTAGCTATTTTTGAGGGAGTTTGAAGGGGGTTCAGGATTGGGAGACACATGTATGTGTCTGATTCATGTTGATATATGGGCAAAAACCATCACAATATTGTAAAGTAATTATCCTCCAATTAAAATTAATTATTAATTTAAAAAATAATAGCTATTTTTAAAAAATTTAATACTTACTTACCATATGCCAGTCACCAGGCTGTGTTTTACCAATATACATAGGTTATCTCGCCTAATCCTGTACAAGAATCTTCTAAAGCTGTTGCTGACATTTTACCCACACTCCAACAAGAAAACTGAGAACTACAAGCCATGTATGGAGGAGCTGGATTCACTCAGATGTGTCTAACTAAAACTTGTGTGCATATCTGTCATACTTCCTTTTACTGCCAATGTGTGCAAAATTAAGAAATCACCTCCAAACGACTCTTGTAACTGATCATTGTAATCACAAATACCCAACAAAGTGAAGCCCATAAACCCCCAGACCTGTCTGCCCTGTATCCTCACCAGCAGTTAGCAGACACTCTCAGGTTCTGGATTTCTGGTCACCGGAATGTATGTGTGGCTCCTCAGTCTGATGCTCGGCCAGTGAGATGGGTGCACAGATATTTTAGAGACGGAGCATTAGAAAGATGACCAAGTTTTTGAATCCCAGAATCCTGTCATTTCAGTCAGGGTTGGTTTAGTTGCAGAGAATAGAAATCACTGTAAGCAGAAAGTTTAGGCGTAGAGACTTTGGTATCTCCTGAATAACTGAGAAGAACTGCTGGAGGAGAATCTTTAGATGGAGGCTTCAAGAATGTTTCCTAGAACAGCTCAGCAGAACTGTCTGCTGGGGGACAGCATTCTCTGCCATAGTTGGAAGTAAAGAGTACCAGTCAGGTTCAGTTGACGGAAAGAACCTCAGATTTCTCTTGACATTTCAGACAGAGGAAATTTAATACAGGTGTTGGTTACAACAGTGTTGGAAGGACTGGCAAGACAAAAGAAGGCTATGTGTGTGCATGCATGAGTGTGTGCTAAGTCGCTTCAGTCATGTCCAACTCTTTGTGACCCCATGGACTGCAGCATGCCAGGCTTCCCCGTCCTTCACTATCTCTCAAAGTTTGCTCAAACTCATGTCCATTGAGTCAATGATGCCATCCAACCATCTTGTCCTCTGTCATCCCCTTCTCTTCCTATCTTCAATCTTTCCCAGCACCAGGGTCTCTTCCAACGAGTCAGTTGTTCACATCAGGTGGCCAAAGTATTGGAGCTTCTACATCAATCCTTCCAATGAACATTCAAGGTTGATTTCCTTTAGGATTGACGGTTTGATCTTCTTGCTGTCCAAGGGATTCTCAAGAGTCTTCTCTAGCACCACAGATCAAAAGCATTAATTCTTTGGCACTCAACCTTCTTTGTGGTCCAACTCTCACATCCATACATGACTACTGGAAAAACCATAACTCAGACTAGATGGACCTTTTCAACAGTATGAAAAGGAAGATGGGTGGAACTCACTTATTCCCTATTCCTGCCTTGCCAGTCTCCTGACACTGTTCATGTTAAAAGAGAGACAGTAGTCTTCAAATGAAGTCACTTATGCTAAGCTTCATGACACCAAACTGAGACTTAAGACTTACAGTTTTGGTTCTTCCAAAAATAAAATCGTAAACTAGTCAATCAGGTCAGAGAAGACAATGGCACCCTACTCCAGTACTCTTGCCTGGAAAATCCCATGGACGGAGGAGCCTGGTGGACTGCAGTCCATGGGGTCGCTAAGAGTTGGACACGACTGAGCGACTTCACTTTCACTTTTCACTTTCCTGCATTGGAGAAGGAAATGGCAACCCACTCCAGTGTTCTTGCCTGGAGAATCCCAGGGATGGGGGAGCCTGGTGGGCTGCTGTCTATGGGGTCGCACAGAGTCGGACATGACTGAAGCGACTTAGTAGTGCCAAGCACTGAGTAAGTGTTCCACACCATAACAATGTTAATAATTATTGTCATGATTATAATTATCATGTAAAATGAAAACCCAGTACTGAAACTATCTTAGACCATTATACATCAAAAATAACCACTCTTAAATCATTATCAAAAGTAGTATTCCCAGCTCATATAAAAGTACTATTGATACTTTCTCGTGATCATTATGATTGAAATCAGAGTTATGGAGAGACAGTATGTAAAATGGATAAGCATGTTTTTTTTTGTAAAAGCAAATGTCACAGTGGAAGCCTGCCACTGCATCTGCTTATTGTCTTCTGAACTCAGCACCCTAAGAGTTAAACGTGAATTAAAGGAAGCCTCCACAACGATGACAGTGTTCTCTCATTGGTCATTTGTATTTTAAGGCCCCAGGAGCTAACGCTGTCTCCCAGGAAATAGATTCAGTGACATTTAGCTTTTTGACCTTTCAAAGAAAAAGGAAAGTGCAAGTCACTTGGTTGAGTCTGACTCTTTGTGACCCTGTGGGCTATACAGTCCATGGAATTTGCCAGGCCAGAATACTGGAGTGGGTAGCCTTTCCATTCTCCAGGGGATCTTCCCAACCCAGGGATCGAACCCAGGTCTCCCACACTGCAGACAGATTCTTTACCCTCTGAGCCACCAGGGAAACCCTTTGACTTTTCAAAGGAAATGAAAAAATCCACCCCCAGAAGGCTCTCTCAACTTGATTCTCTGCTTTTGCTGATGTGAAGTTATTTCCCACAGCCATCATTGACAGACTGGAATGGGACCATTCTTTCACCCACAGACTGTTCATTTGTTCACATATTCATAAATAGTCATTAAGCAGCTACCATGTGCTGGGCATTGGGGACACCCTGGTGAGCCAGACAGGCCCTGACTCACAGAGCTCACAGGACAGCAGGAAAGACAGGCAAGCAAATGAGGGAGTCGGGATGAATCTTAGTCCTCATCCTTGGTGGTGAAAAACACATACTTGTTTTGCAAATCAAAATGACAGTGAGATACCACCTCACACAAGTCAGAAAGGCCATCATTAAAAAGCCGACAAATAACAAATGTGGGAGAGGGTGTGGAGAAAAGAGAAGTCTCCTACACTGTTGGTAGGAATATAAGTTAGTGCAGCCACTATAGGTAACAGCGTGGAGGTTCCTCAAAAAACTAAAAATAGAATTACCATATGATCCAGCAATCCAACTTCTGGGCACATACCCAGACAAAACTATCATTCAAAAAGATACATGCACCCCTATGTTCATAGCGTTGTTCACAATAGCCAAAACATGGGAACAACCTAACTGTATATTGACAGATGAATGGATAAAGAGGCTGTGGTCCACACACACTGGAATACTACTCAGATATAATAAAAGAATAAAATAATGCAATTTGCAGCAACATGGATGCAACTAGAGATTATCACACAAAGTGAAGTAAGTCAGCAAGAGAAAGACAAATGCCACATGATAACACTTTTGTCTGGAAGCTAAAATATGGCACAAATGAACCTATCTAGGAAACAGAAATGGACTCACAGACTTAGAGAACAGTGTTGCCAAGAGGAAGGGGGTGCAGGAGGGAAGGACTGGGAGTTAGGATTACCAAGTATAAACTATTATATACAGGATGGATTAACAACAGGGACCTACTGTAAGCATAGGGAGCTATAATCAATATCCTGTGATAAACCATAATGGAAAAGAACATAGAAAAAGAATGTCTATATGTGTATAATTGAGCTACTTTGCCATACAGCAGAGATTACATGAACTATACTTCAATTAAAAAAAATTTTTTTTTAAATACACATTTCTGAATCTTAATCTGCAACCTAACCTACTTTCTGTTTCAAGCTTCCACTCCCCCAGAGTAGCAGAAACATCATCAAAGCCCATTCAAGGCCTCCTCTTTCCACAGCTTGCATATAATTTTAGAGGTGGGTCTTATAAAGTATTGAAGAGTCGCTAGGGAGGGGTTAGGAAGGGCAGCTCTGTCCTTGGGGTCACCTGTGATTACCTGCCCGCTTGCATCTGCTGGGACATCCAGCATTCCATCTGATGCTTGGTGTCAGCCTCTGCAGTCACCAATGACAAGTGGTAGTCATTTTCAAAGTGCTTGACAAGGAAACCCCAAACTGGTAAACGTGCCATTTTGTATACTCCCTGTACTTGTAGAGACACACAGGCAGCCCTGACCAACCACCTGGAGATGTTTGTTGAGGGCTCACCATATACCAGCATTGTCCATCCACTCTAGGTGAATTTTTACAAAGATAAGATCTCGTAGCCAAAATTCTTGCACTTGTAATTTAGTTGTAGAAATACTGCTAACAATCACTTAACTTTTATCTCACTGTTTCCACTGTGAGGTCCTGACTAAAAGAAGATCAAAGATGACAGTAAGCAGAGAAAGGTTTCATTGAAAGGAGACAAGCTCACCCCTCAAAAGAGAAGGGGGAAGGAGGGGTGGAATCAGCTTCTAGGAACTGGTTTCAGTGGACACCAAGTTGCAAGGGAACATGGTGGCAAGAGGGGAAAATAAGGTGAGATAAGGATTGATCAAGCCCCTCATTCATCATAGCCTCTGTCCCACAGTCCTGTATCCTGTGCCTGAGCTGGGCTGCGTGGTGTTCAGGGCCTCCAGATTCACTCCGTATGTGTTCCTTTTGCAGAGTTCTCTTACCAACCTGGCCTCCACGTTTTCAGGTTCCACCTGTTTGTATCAGATCTTTCTGTCCCCCAGCTCATCCTCCATCCCCTCATTAGACAGTTCACTGGAAGTGTGCAGCAGCAAATCTCTCATGTGGTGATTTAATTAACTATTCTCCTTCCCTTTCATGGCTCCACCATCCTCTGGGTCCTGAGGGCCCTCTCCATGCAGCCAGCAGAGGAAGAGAGATGGAGACTGGGGACTGCTAGGGAGGTTTCTTCGGGCCAGGTATGGAAGAGGCCCGTATTGTTTTCATCAAAATTCTGTAAGTCAGATTTAGTTATGGTCTCATCTGACTCCAGGGGAGTCCGAAAAACATCATCTAGCTGTTGTGTCCAAGAGAAAAATGAAATGGGTTTTGGTGAGTACAACAGCAAATTTCAGTATAGGGAAAGCCCCTCTACTTCCAAAATGTTGAAGAAGCTTTCACTTCCTGCTCTCTACACTGCTCCTCTGAAGCAATGAGCATCTAACAGCTTCCTAGAGAGGCTGTGATCTATTATCCAGTCACACACATAATTTAAATGGTTGTAAGTGCTTTGCCAGCAGAAGTACGAGATGCTCTGGGAGCACACACAGGCCTTAGAAAATTTCAGCAAGTGAAAATGGAGAAAAGACTGTGACTGGGTTGGGTGGCACAAAGCAGATGTTGGGCAAAGAACAGGGTTTGTTTAGGACAGAACAATAAGGCTCAAAAGATCAGTGAGTAACTTGAGCCCTGGCTTATGATTTACATCACATCATCTAACTAACTCGGCGCTAAATGACACCAAAGTGTTCCTCAGGTTAAAGAGCCTTTCCTCACTAAAGATTCTTAATGTACATGTGCCTGGCAGATGGCAGGCCTTACCCCATTTACTGGGTTGGTCATTTTCAAAGTGCCTGACAAGGAGAACCCAAACTAGTAAATGGGCCATTTTGTATAGTCCCTGTTCTTGTAGAGACACACAGGTAGCCCTGACCAACCACCTGGAGATGCTTGTTGAGGGCTCACCATATATCAGCACTGTCCAGCCACTTCAGATGAGTTTTTAAAAGATAAAACCTCGTAACCAAAGTTCTTGCTCTTGTAATTTAGTTGTAGAAATACTGCTAACAATCACTTATCTCACTGTTTCAACTGTGAGGTCCTGACTAAAAGGAGTCAAAAATGACAGTAAGTAGAGAAAGTTTTCATTGAAAGGAGAAAAGCTGACCCCCAAAAGAGAAGGGTGCAGGAGGGGCGGAATCAGCTTCTAGGAACTGGTTTCAGTGGACACCAAGTTGCAAGAGAACACAGTGGCAAGTAGAGAAAATACGTGGGAAGGAGATGAGGACCGTTTGGGAATCAAATTGGGACCATGTCAACTACTCCCAGGTGGCTTAGTGGTAAAAGAATCCACCTGCCAACACAGGAGAAATAAGATCGCAGGTTCCATCCCTGGGTCGGAGTCAGAGGAAATGGAAACCCACTCCCATATTCTTGCTTGGAAAATTTCCATGGGCAGAGGAGCCTGGCAGGCTACAGCCCATGGGGTCTCAGAGGGTTGAACACGACTGAGTGACTGAACACACACAACCACTCCAGCATTTGTGCAGAGACGCCAGTTGTTGGTATTGGATTGGCCAAAAAGTTTGTTCGAATTTTTGCATAACATCTTACAGGAAAACCTTAACAAACTTTTTGGCCAACCCAATACATTTTCCTTTGGTAAGCTAGAGACTATTTTATAAAACTCTCAAAACGGGGATATAGAAAAGAGAAGAATCCTCAGTAGAAAATGCAATTGGTTAAATATTCTAACGTATCAACAAAACTATCTCTAATTTCTCATGCATGTCCACATACACATATATGTATGTAGAGTACCCTCCAAAGCAGTTTACAAGAGACACAGAGAATCCACTGGGAACCACAGTGAAACTTTTAAGACAAAAAAAGTCAATACCAATAAAAAAGAAAATACTAAATTTTGTGGCACTCCCTAGATACAGTAAGATGTAACCTTGTACAGAAGAATAATCACAGGCTTCCCAAAGCAACCATAATTGGATTGAAATCCAGCCCCCTCCCCCCACCCAACTCTGTTGTCTGTTGGTCAAATCAAATTACTTAAGCTTTCCAAACCCCGGTGCACTTATCTAACAGGATGAAAATAATCTCTTCATCACTGGATTATGAGGGAATTAAAACAGGATAGCATATATAAAGCACTTAGTTCTTTCTTAGTACTCTGTGTGATCAATGAGAGCCAATTTCCTGCATTCCTTAATAACATGAAATGAACCAACACCAGGCTTCTGTTGACAACATAACACAGGGTCTAGTGGTGAGACCTAGTGGAAAGAGGGAATATGAGGATGGCCCGACACAGATAACATGCTCAGGAAACCCCAGCAAGGATCCAGGACAGAGGAAGAGGTACTCTGCATTTCAATCACAAGCCACATTTAAATTACCACCAGGTGGTATTTGTCTAACAAAAATAAAATGCTCTGATACCATAAGCTTGAATTTCTACGTTAAGAATTTGAGAAATTCATTTTTCCCATGTATTGTGAATCTTCTTTGGGGGGAAATGATGAGATGAAATAAAAATACAACAGCTAGGGAGGAAATATTTTAACCACAATTTGGACAATAATTTAAAAGACAATTCTGAAGAAAGAGTCCTTTTACTAGTGTGGAGGTTAATATGCTCCAAACAACTTTGCCTCCTCCGCTGACTAGAGGAGACCTCTTGCTTTATTACTCACAGATTGTGTTTTCCCCACATGTTGGCCACCACCCCCATGTCACCAGAGGTGCAGAAGCTTGGGTCTCTAGGAAGTGTAGCCTCTGTCTCTAATATTGATAGCTTAAATCAAATGGTTACAGGCAATGCAGGATCCAGAAAAATAAACTAAATTGCAATTTATGTCTAGAACATATTTTTGATGTAACAAAGTTACAGGGCAAAAGAGAAACATATAAAAATAAATAATTTCATTTCACTGAAATGACTACAAGAGGAGCAGGGTTTGAGAAGGCACTAAAAATATCAAAGAAGAGGAATGCGAGACTGTAACTTTCAACCATTCTGCTGTTATTTCTACTCCAGGAAAGAAAAATCCAGAAAGGAGGACAGAGGCAAATGAAAGGAACCTAAAGCAGATGGGTATGTTTTGGCAAAGCACAGAGAAAGGTGGAATCAGTCAGTCAAGATTCGTGAAGCATCCATGGGTACCAGGGGTAGGCAGCAGATGTTCACAGAGCCCTCCAATCGATTTTAAATTCTCAGGAACTCCCGAGGGACACTGGGTGTCTCGATACTTCCCCCAAACACTGAACAAAGCCCAGGTAGTGTTCTCAGCATTGCCAGTTTCAGGTCTTTTCGAATGATAAGCACAATCTGTATAATAAAGATGAACACACCCAGTGTGCTAGTGTTCATCATTTACAGTTTCCCCGCTCGGGGCGATCAGTCCTTCAAACCTGTAGATGCTTGCTGAGCTCCTACTGAGCACCAAGCACAAGCCCAGACTGCCTGCAAGGGCCTCATGTTGCAGGGAAGAGCTAGAGAGGCAAGCAGGGAGAGGACACAGTATCTCCTCGTAAGCGGAATGAAAGAGGCAGTCATGAGGATGAGACCGGGTGGAGTCCACTTACCCCACAGCTGCACACTGGGGATCTCAAGAAAGTCTTCCTAAAGAAATGCATATCTAGTTTTTAAAGATAAGTAAGAGCTCTTCTAACAAAGAGGTCAGGGTGAGTTGGTGATGATGACAATGGACCAGGTAGCCTAGAGATGCTGTGGAAATGGACAAGACACAGTTAGCATGACTTCGGTAAAGAATCTGCCTGCAATGCAGGAAACATGGAGAAGCAGGTTCAATCCCTGGGTCGAGAAGTTCCCCTGAAGGAGGAAATGGCAACCCACTCCAGTATTCTTCCCTGGAAAATCCCATGAACAGAGGAGCCTGGTGGTCTACAGTCCATGGGGATCACAAAAGAGTTGGACACGACTGAGCGACTAAACCACAGCAACAAAACATATGGTACCTGTCATTAATCCCATCCCAGTCAGTGTGCCCACGATGATTTATGAAAGAGGTTTGGCATAAGAGGCACAGCCCAGGGACAAATGTGACTGTGGATGCCCCAGAGGCAGGTCTAACATCAGCTGGTATGCTCTGGCATGGCTAAATCTGATGCTTATGGCCAGTACCTGTTCTGTCAGTGCCCAACAGTGTCAGCTGTTAAATACTGTGACTCTGACCTCTATATGAGATGATCCAGAATAACAACAGGAAAGCGTGGAGGACAGACCCCTGAAAAATGTTCATGTGCTTATGGAGGAAAGGAGACTCAGAGAGAAGAAAGAGGAGGACGAGGAGAAGGAAAAGGAGTTGGCGGGAGGAGTGGGAGACAATGAGGGAGGAGGGGAAAGGAGAGAGAAGGAAGAGAGGAAAAGATTTATAGCAGGAAATACCAGGAGACGTGTTTCAAACAGAGAACACAGCCAATAGTGTCCAGGGAAAGGGGTCAGCTGAAGGAGAGGAGATCCTGAATATGTTTGTATTTTGAAAGAGACAGCAAGTAGGTGGAAGAAGGGTAAAGCAATAAAGACAGCAGAGATGAACAGTGGAATGACATCCCTAAGGAAAGATGGGGTACAGAATCTTCTGCTAAAGAGCAAGTGGATCTGTATCTTTGGAGGAGGAGATGGGAAAGGACTGAGATGCTGGATGTAACAGGAAGTGAAGGAAGCTTCTCTTATGATGTAGATGGCAAGAGTGTAGGAACTCAGGAACTGAGCAGGAACTTTCAGAGACGTGACCTGAAGGAGAGGAATGTTGTGGGTTGAAACATAAGGCATGGCCCAGGCAGCTCCCAGGGTGAGGCTGAAGATCATGAGCCTACAGATCCTCACTGAGGTGCAATTTCATTTTTCTAACAACTCTCTGGAGACTGGGCATAAAACAGAAGAGGAAATCACCTGGTTTGATTTAGCACTAGGGATTCTGCTAAAAAGATGCAGAGGAAAGACGAGAAAGCAACTGTCAAAGAATGTTGTAAACAACACCACGAGGTCTGCGCTCATTTGAAACGTAAGAAAAGAGAGGGCGGAGAACAAGGAAGAACTGAAGATCAAGGAAAGTTGAAGAATAGAGAAATAAGAGGGATAGAATAATAGAAAAATGTGGTGTAAAGAAGGTAGATTTTTTTAGGATCTTGCAGGAAAAATGATTCAGATTGCTAGGGTGTAGCCCAAAGCTGAAAGTGGCTGGGCGATGTGGAAGTTGACTGTCGACATTATAGGAATCCTCATAGGCAACATTTATTTATCCGTTTCTAAGAGCTGTCCACTGTGATAAGCAATTTACACGTCTCCCCACCTTTTAGAAATAAACACCATTATTATGTTTTACATGAGAAACTACGGATCAGAGATGTTATACACACTTGGTAGAGGGCAAAGCTGTGTTTCAAAACCAGTTCTCTTTGATTCCAATGCTTGTGCTTCTTTCAAGAATGATGGTGGGGCCTGGGATGAAGAGGAAGATGTGAGCCACAGCCCACAGTCATTACTGAGTGTGGACGAGTGACCAGCTAAGACAGGGATGAAAAGGAGAAAGATGAAAGACCTGAGCTTTCAAAGAGAAAGGCTTGCATGTGAGCGTGCAGCCGTGGTGCTTTTACTGTGGTGCTGGGGATCCGGAGAGGGTCCTTCAGCCTCTGAGGCTCTGGGACAGAGGACAGTGTGGTGGTCAGGTTCTAAATAGAGTGTTGGAAAGAAATTATTGTGTTGCCTCCAAAGAAACTTGAGTTCAGATTTGAAGGCAGAAATGGGATTGGATGGTTCTATAAGCTGAACCAAACTCTGCAGATATCTGGAGTCTGCAGGAAATAGAGGACTTAGGTTCTTTTGTTGTGGTTCAGTCACCAAGTTGTGTCCTACTCTCTGCGACCCCATGAACTGCAGATGCCAGGCTTCCCAGTCCTTCACTACCTCCCAGTTTGCTCAAATGTCTGTCTATTGAATCGGTGATGCCATCCAACCATCTCATCCTCCGTCATCCCCTTCTCCTCTTGCCCTTAATCTTTTTCAGCATCAGGGTCTTTTCCAATGAGTTGGCTCTTTGCATCAGGTGGCCAAAGTATTGGAGCTTCAGCTTCAGCATCAGTCCTTCCAATGAATACTCAGAGTTGATTTCCTTTAGGGTCTTTTTAGAAGTGGCCAGTTGTGGCCTAAATGATCACATTTCTGAGGCAGTGGAACAATAGCTTGAAAAATAAAAAAACAAAAGCAAAAATCAAGGAAGCTACTGTGCAGGCTCCATAAGGAGAACAGGCTTAAACTCCTGGGTAAATCGTTCTTATCAGTGAAGATTTTTGAAGACTTTGCTGATGACCTCAGTCATCTTGATTGCCATCCTTTTGGTTCCTACAGTCCCTGGTTTTGTCTTCTATCATGCTGTATATTATTCATCATTGTGTATTTGCCATTATGCAGTGCCTATATAAATGGTTTATTCAGCCTGGCCAAGTACTAAGTGCACGGTAGGTGCCTAGTAGGCATATCTTTCACTCTCTGGAGAAAGTGATAAAAGCTCTAAGTGTACCATTTTGTGTTTTTGTCATCTCTTAAGATACATTTCTATGGCTTATACATGGTCATTTTTTCCCTGAAAACTTTAAGTCCATTAGGCAGGATGTGCTCTGAGAGAACTATGTAAGTTAACACAGAATCTCCAGGAAAGGTAACCTAAGCTTGGCCTCAATTCTGTCTACCATGCAGAGACAGCTTGGAGAAAGAGTACCATCGAGAAGGAATTGGGTCCTACGGACTCTGCAGGGACCCAGGCTCTCAGACACGACCCGAAGTTAAGGAGAGGTTAGAGTCCACTTTCGTTATTTAGCCAAAGAGAAATGATTTGCTTTGCTAACACAGAAATTGCTTTTTCCAGGAGCACTGAGAATGATTAATAACTCTATTTTCCAGATTTTGAAAATGGTGTATTTTTTATCTTTGGTGGGGGTGTGGGGAGGGGCACATCACCCAGCATGCAGAATCTTAGTTCCCCAGCCAGGGATCCAATCCATGCCCCCTGCAGTGGCAGGGCAGAGTCTTAACCACTGGACCACCACAGAAGTCTTGCTGGTGTATTTATTAATCAAGAAGATGCATCTCCTTTCTAAGGACATGGCCAATGGGGGGCTTCCAAGGTCATTGTCAGGTGGCTTCCAAGGTCGTTGACGGCCAGGTTATTTATGAAAACTAGAAGATTTATACTCGTGAGGACTGGTGAGTTGGAGAGAGAATTTAATAACAAATTTTCCTCGGGCTCACAATCCACTGTCCAGTTCCTAAATACCATGACATATCTGACCCACACGTGTTACTGCTAAACTTCGTCAAACAGATAAACATTATCAGTCTTCTAAATCTCAACAAAAATTAGCTGAACAGCCAAACAGGTCATCTTTACTCACCTTGGAGAGAAGCAGAGAAGTCTGCATTTATCTGCTTCCCACATGAGGTTCTTAATTACATTCAGTCATTTGACAGAATGAACTAGAAGCTCATACATGAGACAGAACCTGAACGGATCCAGGCAAAAGCTTATGGGAAAATGTGTCTATTAAAAATAAGCAGTATGCACACTTAGACCACCTCGGGGAGATTTGCTTTTTTTTTTCAAAACTCATTTGTTCACTTGTCAGTATGCTTGACTTATATGAACTAGGCTCTGGAATTTAGTAACTCTGAGGACCAGAACAAAATGCAGACACAGTGAATGAGGGGTGAGTGGAGCTGACACGGGAGGGCTGGCTCAGGATTGCTAAGTTTCTGCTTTATTCAAAATTGGGTGAGAAGCTGTGGGTGGGTCTTGAGATGGGAGCGGGGTGATCTGACTTTGTTTGACAATCACTCTTCTGCGGTGCAGAGGAGGGACTCGAGGGTCAGGAGTGGCAGTGGGCTGGGGTCGGGGGGCGGGGCTCGGGAGTGACAGTGGGTGGGGGTTGGGGCGGCGGGTGGGGGGGGTCGGGGGGCGGGAGTGGCAGGGGCGGGGGTAGGGTGGGGGTGTTGTTGGGAGACTCTGGCAGGAGTGCAGCAGAGACAGCCAAGATGGGAGCGGTGGGAATGGAAGGACAGTTATGAGACCCAAGACAGAGGAAACAAGAGTCAATGTTGAATGTCTACTTTTTTTTTTTTTCAAATGGAAGGAGCCATAGAATGAAATCATTTTTGTTCATTTTACTAAGATTTTATCTCAAACTTGAAAATGTTTGTAATATTTTTATCTTTCAAGTCCAATAAATACCATATTCTGACAACTCAAAATAGCAAATGAGCAAAAATTCATTTGTTCTGGTCTTTTTACAGCATTTCACGTATTGGAAAATAATTATGAAAAAGAATATTAAGTCTGGTGGAAGCACTGATTATTGTTCTGGAACTAATTCTACCTAACATGATTTAATAGGCTTTACAGAATTCTACAAACAACCAATTTAAATTAGACACACCAAGATTTAAATCCATAAATGCAGTTAGTTCAAAACATTGGTATTCAGTTCAGTTCAGTCACTCAGTTGTGTCCAACTCTTTTCGACCTCATGGCCTGCAGCACGCCAGGCCTCCCTGTCTATCACAAACTCTAGGAGTTTACTCAAACTCACGTCCATTGAGTCAGTGATGCCATCCAACCATCTCATCCTCTGTAATTCCCTTCTCCTCCCACCTTCGATCTTGCCCAGCATCAGGGTCTTTTCAAATGAGTCAGTTCTTTGCCTCAGGTGGCCAAAGTAGTGGAGTTTCAGCTTCAGCATCAGTCCTTCCAATGAATATTCAGGACCGATTTCCCTCAGGATGGACTGGTTGGATCTCCTTGCAGTCCAAGGGACTCTCAAGAGTCTCCTCCAACACCACATTGTTATTGGTCCCCTTTCAATCCCATATCTACTCTTAAAATAAGTAAACATTAAGAAATACCATGAGTATCTATGACTCTCAGTCCATAAATTTATATGGGTGTGTAAGAAATACCCATTTATCCTTTAAATGTACTTAAAATCAACTCTGATCCCTCACTCCAGGCAAACCAAGGGCAGTAGTTCTCAACAGGTTCCTTGGCTTCCAATTTCTCTGCTCCTGTGGAAATCTCTCCTGCCCCTCCTTCATCACTTAAAAAGCATTCTCTTCTCTTCCTCTCTGTCCCTCAAAGTAATCAATTCAATATGGTCAGACTGGGACTTCCCTGGTGGTGCAATGGATATAAGTCTGCCTGCCAACGCAGGGGACAGTGGGTTCAATCCCTGGTCAGGGAAGATCCTACACGCTGCGGAGCAACTAAGCCAGTGCACCAAAATTACTGAGCCCACACTCTGGAGCCTGTGAGCTGAAAATGCTGAAGCCCCTGCGTTGAGAACCCACGCTCTGCAACAAGAGAAGCCACCGCAATGACAAGCCTATGTACTGCAACGGAGCACAGCCCTTGCTCACTGCAACTAGAGAAAGCCCACGTGCAGCAATAAAGACCCAGCACAACAAAAAATAAATAAATAAAGTTATTATTAAAAAAAAAGGTCAGACTTTTTGCAAAACAAAAGCCAGAGTGTAAAGTTATTAAAGGTGACTTCAGTTTTCACCCCTAACAATGATTTCTCTTAAGGGCTGGACTTAAGAGACTTCCTTTTAACAAATAGAATATCATAAAAGTGTTAGGACATTATGTTATAAAAAACTGTGACTTCTGTGTTGATTAAGTTACAGAAGAGTGTGACTTCCACCTTGCCAGCACTCCCTGGCCCTCCTGTCTATCTGCTCTGATAGACACTAGCTGCCATGTTCTGAGCTCCTGTAGAGAGAAGAAACTGAGATCAGGCTCCAGTTAACAGCCTGTGAAGAACTAAGGCCCTCAGCCCAACAACCATGAAGGAAGTGAATCCTGCCAAAAACCATCTGGGAGATCGGAGCAGCAACTCCCCCCTCTGACAAAACCTGTAAGAGACTTTGGAGCAAAGCACCCAGATAGGCTGCACCCAGCTCTCGACCTCCAGAAACAAGGAGATATAAATGC
The DNA here is from genome assembly GCF_002263795.3 of Bos taurus. Taxonomy (NCBI): domain Eukaryota; kingdom Metazoa; phylum Chordata; class Mammalia; order Artiodactyla; family Bovidae; genus Bos; species Bos taurus. The sequence continues at coordinate 33,090,512 of NC_037336.1, forward strand.
TGTTGTTTTAAGCCAAGATTTGGTGGATTGACTTGTTATGTATCGGTGACTAATACAAATTTCCAAGCATCTGTGGTACCCTTGTCAAAGCACGAAGTTCAGAGAGTCAGTAAGCAGGCCTTACACTGTTTGCACACTGTACCTACCAAATGTCCTATTCACTATAAGTATTTAAAATATTGATTGATGAATGATTGAATAAATGTAAACAAAACAAAGGGACAGATATATCATACCCAAAGGTCTTAACTAGGGTTTTTTGGTGTTTTTGTATTTTTTTAATAAATTGATTTAAAACATTTTTTTTTAATTCTTTTGGCTGTGCTGGATCTCAGTTGGGCTCTTAGGATCTTTGTTGCCTCATGTGGGATCTTCGTTGTGATGTACAGGATCTAGATCCCCGACTGGGGATCAAACCTGGGCCCTCAGGAGTGAAAGCAGAGCCCTAACCACTGGACCACCAGGGAATTTCCTTTAATAAGGTCTTTGAGATAAGTGATGATATGTTGAAATGTATACCAGCATATAAGCAAAATGCCATATTAAAAATGAATTAAATGATCATTATCAATTATCAATAAATAAGATGGTAATCTTAGTTCTTTTGACATCTTCCAAGCTGCACTTGGAAGAAACCCACCAGGGCTGATAAAGAGAAGTTTCTCTAAGTGACAGACAAGCAATGGAAGGGAATCTATGTTTTAGGCAAAATCAGACTTGCCCTGTGGAAATGTGACTCTGGAATCAACCATATTCCTCATATGTGTTTGACCCTAGAACAAAGTCTGTGCTACCAATGACAGTTAATGGCCCAGGGAGTAGTTGTCAGACAGAGCAAAAATACACAATGCCTCATTAAATTTTAAACTTCAGATAAACACAAACAGCTTTTAACATAAGTTTGTTTTTCCAGGAGTCATGCACAGATATGAGAGCTGGACCATAAAGAAGATTGAGCGCCAAAGAATTGATACTTTTGAACTGTGGTGCTGGAGAAGACTCTTGAGGGTCCCTTGGACAGCAGGGAGATCCAACCAGTCCATCCTAAAGGAGCTCAAACCAGTCAATCCTAAAGGAAATCAACCCTGAATATTCATTGGAAGCACAGATGCTGAAGCTGAAACTCTGATACTTTGACCGTCTGATGTGAACTGCTGACTCATTGGAAAAGACCCTGATGCTGGGAAAGATCGAAGGCAGGAGAAGGGGGCGACCGAGGAAGAGATAGTTGGATGGCATCACTGATTCAGTGGACATGAGTTTGAGTAAACTCTGGGAGATAGTGAAGAACAGGGAGGCCTGGTGTGCTGCAGTCGATGGGGTCACAAAGAGACAGACACAGCTGAGGGACAGAACAACAACAAATGTTCCTGTAAATCAGCATTATCCACTTGGTGGAGAAGAGTGGAGTTTCCCAAGAGAGGGTAGACCAGTCAGTGAGGAGACCTGGGGGAGGGTTGCTGAGTGAGAGGGCTGGAGAGAAAGGCAGAGGATGAGGAGGCGTCCGTAGGGGATACTCTGAATAGCTAAGTGGGGAGGCACCAGTGTTGCTTTATGAAGCATGAGACAGTCATTTATATTCAGCTGTAAATGTTTCACCTCTGATTTTGCTGTGCTTTGAGTTATTTACTTCAGTTCAGTTCAGCCCAGTTCATTTCCTCAGTCATGTCTGACTCTTCACAACCCCATGGACCACAGCATGCCAGACCTCCCTGTCCATCACCAACTCCCGGACTTTACTCAAAGTCATCTCCATTGAGTTGTGATGCCATCCTCTGTCATCCCTGTCTCCTCCTGCCCTCAATCTTTCCCAGCATCAGGGTCTTTTCAAATGAGTCAGCTCTTCGCATCAGGTGGCCAAAGTATTGGAGTTTCAGCTTCAACATCAGACCTTCCAATGAACACCCAAGATTGGTCTCCTTTAGGATGGACTGGTTGGATCTCCTTGCAGTCCAAGGGACTCTCAAGAGTCTTCTCCAACACCACAGTTCAAAAGCATCAATTCTTTGGTGCTCAGCTTTCTTCACAGTCCAACTCTCACACCCATACATGACCACTGGAAAAACCTCAGCCTTGACTAGACGGACCTTTGTTGGCAAAGTAATGTCTCTGCTTTTCAATATGCTATCTAGGTTGGTCATAACTTTCCTTTCAAGGAGTAAGCGTCTTTTAATTTCATGGCTGCAGTCACCATCTACAGTGATTTTGGAGCCCCCAAAATATTTACTTCAGCCCACATCCAAGTGACACCATTCACATTGGAGACCTAATAAAGTACATTGCTTACCACAAGTTTCCAACAGAAGGCAATAAAATGTCCTTGAGGAAGGAGCAGGTTATCAGCCAGGTACCTAATATAATACAGCACACCAACTATATTTCAATTTTTAAAAATGTCATAGACCCCACCTTAAACCATTTAAATCATAGTTCCTGGGACTAGAGTGCTGACATCAGTGTTTTTAAATCCTCTCCAAGGGAAGTGAGAAAAAAAAAGTATTACTCTAAAACTTCTTATGAGTAGGAGCAATGCCTTATTTATTTTATAGCTCATATATGTTATGCCATATGTACAGTTCAATATTTAATTGAACTGACTTGAATCAAATAGCTAAAAGGGATAATTAATGAATGGGAAAAATTATAAAACCATATTTTGATTATACAACTTGGAAAGATTTAAATGAAAAACAAAAAAAGAGTAGTTTTCTTAATTAATGCTTTTTTTCTCTGAATCTATAAAAGGCATAGGACCCCTATACTTTTCTCAGTTATCAGTGCACACTGTTTTTCTCAAGAACCGCATATTCAACAAAGCATCAGGAAATGGAGCAACATCCATCTACATCCCATGAAGAGCATATGCATTAGAGGCAAGACAATCATGGATAGGAAGACTTCATGAGAGGGCATCACCAGCGCGGGTGCACCCTGACTGTGACCTGAGCGGTGGTAGAAAGAGCAGTAAACAGTTTGGAGTGCCCAGAATGGGAGCACAGTCCTGGGGCTGCAGAGAGACAAAACACAGGCCAAAACAACAGAGGAAGTGCGGTCACTTCCCTGTGCTCTGTACATTTCCTGACTTCCTAGCTTGAATAAACCTGTGGATCTGGGCTAAGAGGATTTCAAGAATTTTTATGGGGCTTCCCTGGTGGCTCAGTGGTGAAGAATCCACCTGCCAATGCAGGAGACACAGATTTGATCCCTGGTCTGGGAAGATCCCACATGCCAAGCAGCAACCAAGCTCATGCACCACAACTTCTGAGCCCAAGCTCTACAGCCCGGGAGCTGCAACAAGAGAAGCCACCGCAATGAAAAGCCCACTGTAACTAGAGTAGCCCCTACTCACCGCAACTAGAGAAAAGCCCGTGCAGCAACAAAGACCCAGCACAGCCTATAAATAAATAAATAATTTTTTAAAGTAAAGAGAATATTTTAAAGAAAGCATGTTTATGAAGTAGTGCATTTCCAAGTCTGTGATATTCATTTGCATGAGATGATCTGAATGGGGAAGGGGTGGGTGGAGAACATCTGCTAGAGGAGCTTGCCCTAGGGGCCTGGAGAGGCAGAAAGAGCATTTGTCTCTCTACAGGAGGACAGGAGTCAGAGCCCAGAGGAGAGAAGACGTGCAAGGGCGAGAGCCAGCAAGACCTGGGTTATGTTTCCTCATGGAGCCTGGGTAACACACTCACCCCATCTGCAAAACTCTGTGATTTAAATACATGCAAAGATGAGATCTACCTTTTTAGGACAACCTAAATATGACCAGCTAAGCTCTTTAAAGATGAAAATAAATAAATGAAGAAATTGGAGTTGGTGAAAAATTAGGCTAAAAATTATAATATGAAAGCAGGATTGATTCTCAGACTCAGTAGAAGTGAGGAACACTTCTAAGCATCCTAGTAATCAATGTAGAGAGAGAAACAGGATCTGTGGCCTGAACATGTATGATAGGAGAAACATCAACCAGTAACTCAGTCTGACAACAAATTCTTCACTCCAGAAGCCCCATACCTGAATAGTCTCAGGAGATACCAAAGGAAGTTTTTCAGTCCTAAAGTAGGGGTGTATATGTCTAATAAATTTCTATATTCTGATAGAAGAATTCAGTTCAGTCGCTCAGTCACATTTGACTCTTTTGTGACGCCATGGATTGCAGTATGCCAAGCTTCCCTGTCCATCACTGATTCCCAGAGTTTTCTCAAACTCATGTCCATCAAGTCAGTGATATCATCCAACCATCTCATTCTCTGTCATCCCCTTCTCTTCCTGCCTGCAATCTTTCCCAGCATCAGGGTCTTTTCCAATGAGTCAGTTCTTTGCTTCAGGTTGGCAAAGTATTAGAACTTCAGCATCCATCCTTTCAGTGAATATTGAGGACTGATTTCCTTTACGATTGACTAGTTTGATCTTCTTTCCATCCAAAGGACTCTCAAGAGTCTTCTCCAACATCACAGTCCAAAAGTACCAACTTTTTGATGCTTTTGATGAAGAATTAGGTTTTTCCTATTTCATGTAACATATGCAAGAGAAATGCATTTTTTTCTCCAAGTAAACTGCCCTTGAATCATGTGGTGGTGATTTAGTCGCTAAGTCGTGTCCAACTCTTGTAACCCTATGGAATGTAGTTTGCCAGGCTCCTCTGTCCATGGGATTCTCCAGGCAAGAATACTGGAATGGGTTGCCATTTCCTCCTCCAGGGGATCTTGCCGACCCAGGGATCAAAACCGGGTCTCCTGCATTGCAGGCAGATTCTTTACCAACTGAGCTACGAGGGAAGATTAAATCATGTATATGGCTATGAAAATGAAACAAGAAAAATGAACCACAATGGATATGACTCCACCCCTAATGAAATAAAGAGGCATGAAGGTGACCCCAGAATTCTATTTCAGTTGACTGATTTGTCAAATGCCATTTTGACACAACTCACTGGGAAAAATAAAGAAAATGTTAATACTCACTACACAAAGACTAGCATATTCAAACCTTGTTAGTTTCGGTCTGATAAAGATCACTAGGAAGTGACCCTGCTGCATGAAGAGCCAGATATGCTTAGTAACCACTTTGTTGAAATCTGCTGATGCTGCAACTCTTTTTGAAAAACGGGATTTATAACAACAAGCCAATAGCAACAACATTACTGCATCAAAAATTGGCCCTTATATCATCTATTTTTAAAGCAGGTTGAAGTGCTTTAAAAGGTCAGCAAGATGGTGTGACAGGAGTTTCCAGCACTGGTCACCTCACAGACCCTGGATGGAACAAATAAGAAAAGATGCACTGAAGAAGGGAGGAAAGACAGTCTCACACTTTACCCTTCACCCTACCCCAAACCCAGGCAGCATGGCAGAGTCATCCTCTGATCGGGGGAGGAGAGCGAAGTGAACGTTGTGGCAGATCCCAGTTCCTGCTCTGGTGAACCAACGATTTGGCACCTTCAAGAGACTCATTTTAACTTTAATGACACATGAAGCCTGAAAGTGAAGGGATGGAAAAAGATATTCCAGGTAAATGATAACCAAAAGAGAAAGAAAAGACTATACTTAGGTCAGATGAAATAGCCTTTAAGTCAAAAAAAGACAAATAACATCACTGTGCAACGACAAAGGGGTCAATTCATCAAGAGGATATGACAATTGTAAATATATATGCACCCCAACATAGGAGAACATAAATATATAAAGCAAATATTAACAGGACTGAAGGAAGAAATAGACAGCAATACAATAATTGTATTACATTCTTAATTTGATTACATCTGCAAAAACATTTTTCCAAACGTTAAGAGAACATTTATATATTCCAGGGTTTAGGACTTGCTATCTTTGGGTGGCCATTATTCAGCCTAGAACACCATCATAATCTGTTAATAAATAGTATTTTTTAAATTTCCATTTCCTCTGCATGTCATATGAATACTAAAGACAAAAGCGCCCAGTAAAAGAAGAATGACACATTCAGCTTAAGGGGAAATTGAGTTCAAGGAAATGATGAACCGTAGTGTTTTAAATTCTCCTTGAAAACAGAATGACCAGATCATGTCATACAGTGTTGTTGGTCTCTATTTATATCACAGATTTGGTTCCAGCAGACACATTCAAAGAGGGATTAAAGTTGCCTAGGGACAGTCATTCATGTTATTTACTATTCCCCAAATACCCACTATGAGCAGGTTACTACTATGGGGTGGGAGATGGTATAACAAAAAAGGACAAAAGAAAATGACAATGAAAATATCAAGCACTTTCCTGTTGGCTCTGACAGTGAAAAATTCACCTGCAATGCTGGAGACCTGGGTTCCATCCTTGGGTCAGGAAGATCCCCTGGAAAAGGACATGGCAACCCACTCCAGTATTCTTGCCTTGAGAATCCCCACGGACACAGGAGCCTGGCAGGCTACAGTCCATGGAGTCACAAAGAATGGGAGACGACTGAGCAACAAGCACAGCACAGATTTTTTTAAACCATTGTAAAAAAAAAAAAAAAAATTAACACAAACCTCAGTTGAATAGAGTTGGGAGACCAGAAGGGGGAGCTCTTATGCCCTGTAACAATAGCAGATCAATGGAAAAGAAAGACTCCTTTCCTGACAAGGACTCAACCAGCAAAGAGCCATGGGCTCTCTGTTACCACAGCCCTACCAACTTCCTTTTGCCTCTCTGCATAAGCATTCTCCTTCTCTTGCTGTGGGGGGACTTGAACAAGGCTCACTGTGATTGCAGACTCAGAACTGCAATTCTCTGCTGATTCCACATAAATCTACCTTTGCTGGAGAAATATTCATCAGTCTATTTATTTCAGGTCACTACTGTCAATCAAAGAAAAAAAGTCATGCAAAACATTTTAAAATAAAAAATACTATACATATATAAACTCTATATAAGTAAAATTAAATATATACAATGAGTGCACACATGTGAAGTCACTTTAGCAGTGTCCAACTCTTTGCAACCCTTTGAATGATTGCCCGCCAGGCTCCTCTGTTCATGGGATTCTCCAGGCAAGAATACTGGAGTGGGCTGCTATGCCCTCCTCCAGGGGGTCTTCCCAACCCACGGATTGAATCTGCGTCTCTTATGTCTACCTGAATTGGCAGGTGGATTCTTTACCACTAGCGCCACCTGGGAAGCTCATGCACATAAAATATAAAAACCCGGCTCTTCTAATATAAAAGTTTACTCTATATAGGTGTTCATTTATAAAAATAATACACATTATTGAAAACCTAGGAAGCACGAATTTGGAAGTCTTCAGCAAAAATTTGGATGTCTCCACCATCAATGCACAGACTTACCAAGTAAGATATACCAATATATGTAAAGAGGCTTAACCAACTACTTACTTTTTCCATATAGTTTAACAAAGTAAAGTCCAAGCTTATGCTGTATCCAAGAGACATCCCTCAAAAAGGGCAAAACTAGAGAAATAAGCAGAATAGACTAGGCAATTGCAAACAAAAGGAAAGCAGGGTTGTGAGCATAATATCCAACAAGGCAAACTCGGGCCCCAAAGCATTAATCAAAGATAAAGGACACTGTGTAACATTAAGTTCATAATTCATAATGAAAATATAGCAGTTTTGAGTATCTCTGTACCAAATAATATCACAGCCACATTCATAAAGCAGAAACTTCAGAAGATGCAAAAATTGATAAGATAAATTAATAATACATCATTAGTCCAAGACAGATAAAGCAAAAATAAATACATGTAAGTATATAAAAGTCTTAAATATTAATAACATACTTAATAAAGTAGGTACTTATATGCATGAATGTATATAAAAATTTGTACTATATTGAACAATCTATCTTCTTTTCAAGAAACATGAAACATTTGAGAAAACTACGTATTATGTCAAAAAGAACATTTCAAAAAGTTGTATAAAGTAGGAAAACACAAATGATATTCTTTGATCACAATATAACAAAATTATAAGACAATAAACAAGTTTTTAAGAGCATAAATTATCACTTTACCAGGAGAACTTTAAAAACCATTCATTAAACAACTTACATAACAGCAGAAAGACAAGCCAAAATTGTCAGATTTCTTTAAAAACTATAATAAAAACATCACATTATCAGGATATGTAGGATACAACTAAATCAGTGATGGGTGGACAATTTAAAGCTTATAATATAAAGTATATATATATATACACATATATACATATATATTAAGAAAAATAAAGAATAAATGTACTGCATTAAATACCCACTTCAAAAGCTATAAAAATAACAACAGAGAAAGCTGAAAGAAGAAATGCAATAATAAAGATAAGGTACAAATAACACTTTAGAAACAAAATGAAACAATAGAACAAATTTAAAAGATGGTTTTTAAAAATTAATCAACAAAATAAATGAGAGGACTAGATAATTAATAAAAAAGAACACAGAAATGAAAAGGAAAAAATAACTTGGAAACAAAGGCTGCATTTAAAAAAGAAAACACTGAAACATGACTTAGTTCATGTCTTTCCAAACAAATTTGAAAACTTGAATGAATATACTAGGAAAATATATTTTACCACATTTAGCATCTATTCAGATAGAAAATATAAACTGAAATTAAAAACTTATCAAAGAACTAACCCCAGAAGAAGCACCAGGTCTGGGTGGTTTCAGAGGGAAATTCTATCAAATCTTCAAAGATTAAGTAATATCACCCTATTAAACTGTTCTAAAAGAAGAAAAACATCCAGTGTATTCTTGTAAAATATAACATTGATTCAAAAACCTGAATTATACTGCAAAGGACAGAAAACTTCAGACCTATTTATGAACATCAATGCAAAATTTGAATTAAAATATCAGCAAATAGAATCTAATAGCTCATTAAAAAAAAAAGAATAATGTATCTCAGTGAGGTTTATTCCAGGAATACAATGATGATATTAGGAAACCATTAGTATAACTCACCATATTAAAAGATCTAAGAACTAAAATCATATGATCTTCCCTATATATTCTAAAAAGCCTTGAATAAAATTTAGCATCCATTCTTGATTTAATAATCAACTGTTTAAATAGGAAATGATAAATATTTATCATAATTTATATGTATAAACATAAACATGTACATATGCTTAGCTTTCAAATCAGCACCTGATAAGAGGGGAAACAGTAGAGGCATTCTCATTGAAGCCAGGCTTAAAGCACAGCAAAAAAAAAGCAAAGTGGCTGTCTGAGGAGGCCTTACAAATAGCTGTGAAAAGAAGAAAAGCGAAAAGCAAAGGAGAAAAGGAAAGATATACCCATTTGAATGCAGAGTTCCGAAGAATAGCATGGAGAAATAAGAAAGCCTTCCTCAGCGATCAATGCAAAGAAATAGAGGAAAACAATAGAATGGGAAAGACTAGAGATCTCTTCAAGAAAATTAGAGATACCAAGGGACCATTTCATGCAAAGATGGGCTCAATAAAGGACAGAAATGGTAGGGGCCTGACAGAAGCAGAAGATATTGAGGGGGCAAGAATACACAGGAGAACTATACAAAAAAGATCTTCACAACCCAGATAATCATAACGATGTGATCACTCACCTAGAGCCAGACATCCTGGAATGTGAAGTCAAGTGGGCCTTAGAAAGCATCACTATGAACAAAGCTAGTGGAGATGATGGGATTCCAGTTGAGCTATTTCAAATCCTAAAAGATAATGCTGTGAAAGTGCTGCACTCAGTATGTCAGCAAAATTGGAAAACTCAGCAGTGGCCATAGGACTGGAAAAGGTCAGTTTTCATTCCAATCCCAAAGAAAGGAAATGCCAAAGCAAGGAGATCCAACCAGTCCATCCTAAAGGAGATCAGTCCTGGATGTTCATTAGAAGGCCTGATGTTGAAGCTGAAACTCCAATACTTTGGCCACCCGATGTGAAGAGCTGACCTATTTGAAACGACCCTGATTCTGGGAAAGATTGAGGGCAGGAGAAGGGGAAAACAGAGGATAAGATGGTTGATGGCATCACTGACTCAACAGACATCAGTTTGGGTAGACTCCGGGAATTGGTGATGGACAGGGAGGCCTGGCGTGCTGCAATTGATGGGGTTGCAGAGTCGGACGCAACTGAGCGACTGAACTGAACTGAACTGAACCCATTATCTCTACCACTTTTTACATTGGAGGTACTAGCAAACATAATTAGAAAAAAGTTAAAAGAATTGGAAAGGTAGAGGTAAAATTATCTCTATTTGGTGATGATATGATAGAATATCTAGAAAACCTAAGAAAAACAAAACTACTATAAACAATATGAGAATTCAATGAGGTAGAATATAAAATCAACACACAAAAATCTATACAAATGAAAGTGAAAGTTGCTCAGTCGTGTTCGACTCTTTGTCACTGGAGTGGGTAGCCTTCCCTTCTCCAGGGGATCTTCCCAACCCAGGGATCAAACCCAGGTCTCCTGCATTGCAGGCGGATTCTTTACCAGCTGAGCCACAAATACTTGCATGTGAAGTTAGGAATCTGCAATACTTACATGAATAAAATTTTAAAATAATCCTGAAGGATTAAAAAACTCAAGAGTTAAACAAATGAATGATGTCCACTGGGCCTGGTCAATTCAACAGCATAAAAATTCTCTCCAAGTTAATGTGTAAATTTAACCTGAAACAAATAAAAATAACAAACAGAAGTTTGGATTAAAATAAGGTCTACACAAGGGAACTGACTGATATCTTTTAATAGACCCATTAAAATGTCCATTTATAGCCCCTCTTAAGCCTCTCTCCTTCTCTCCTCCTCTCCTCCTTTCATTGAGACCTTCCCCCCTCCACCCACACATGGTCTCTCCAGTAAGACAGACCTCATTATGTGATAGTTCAGCGCTCTGAGAAAAAGGAGGAAGAAGCAAGATCTTTAAGATGCAGCCTTGTGAGCTGAGTGTCACTTCTGACACATACATTAACCACAGTTAGTCACAAGGTCAGCCCAGATTCAAGGAATAGGGAAATAGACTATCTCATTATGAAAAACTGGCAAAGTAACATAGCTTAAAAGTACATGGGGAAAAAAAAAGGGCACATGGAATAGAAACTACTCTTGTAGCCATCTTTGCAAACACAATCTACCATAAAATGCAAATTAAAAGCACACAAATTTCCTGTCCATCAAATTGCAAAAATCTAAGAGCTGACAGCAGCAGACTCTAGGAAATAGGCAATCTTATATACTGCAAGTGGAAGTAGAACATGGTGTAGGTCCTATGAAGAGGAATTCGGCAATAACTACTGTTTGACACGAACATCGATCACAATCTTACTTCTACTTGCATGAATAAAATACGTACACAAGCTGGTTGTGTTAACTTCACTTGTCTCCTTTTCCTGGGCCGTAAATAGTAGGCAAGTCATGATTTTCTTTTAAAACAATTAAAAGCACCATCAAATCGACATGCTGAGCATCACAGCTGGTCTTGTATTCCATCTGGTAAGCTGAGGACTTCAGAGTGTAACTGATAAGGACTGATTTTGCAAACTTAATATTCTGCATATTTATATACAGATGAACTTCACTATTTTCATGTATACATACATCTCATGAACACTCAAATATAAGCAGGTTTGTATCTCTATAATTATCCCTCAGAAAAGTCCTGTGTCCAGGCCAAGCAAAGTCTCTTCACAAGGAGCACTCTCAATTATTTATTTGAATTCCAGGTAGTATTTGGGGAAATTACATTAGACTGAAGCCACTTCTATCACTGTTATTTTCAGAGGGCTAAAAAAGGTAAATTATTTAAAAACAAGAGGTAAAGAAATATAAAACCTATTTAGTTACTATTCTTGGAGATAGGATCTCAAAAATAAGCATACAACATATATACAAGCATTTTAAAGATAATTTTTTGTATGGCTGAGTTCCTTTGCTGTTCACCTGAAATTATCACATAGTTAACTGGCTAGACCCCAATACAAAATAAAAAGCTTAAAAATACATACAATTTTTAATTTTTGGAGACAAATTACCTACAGGATGCATGAAAGAAATTGCTAACTTGTTTATACAATGAGTAATTTGAAGCATTATATTTCTTACAATACATACTTGTGTATAACACTACTATCTTTCAAAAAACATGAATTTCAAATAAATTTAGACAAAAGCTGACAAGCTTTGGAAAACTGGTAGGTATCTCAAAATGTCAAAGATAAATGTAAAAATAATGAATAGAGCTCATGAGTAGGAAAGTTAATATATCATCATGTAATTAAAAATATGCATGTAAATATTTCATCTCTAAACTATGATCTATGGATTCAAATCTAAACAAATTGTTTCCCCCACAATTACATACAGCACATTTTAGGCAACCCTCCTCAGATTCTGAGCCTCAGCACTACTGACATTTGAGGCAGGACAGCTGTTTATTTTGAAGGCTGTCAGATGCATTGTAGCACTGCCAGCAGCAGCCTTGGCCTCTTAAGATACCAGGAGTACTCCTCTCCTCCCCCAGCTGTGACAAATAAAACTGCCTCCAGACATTGTCAAATGTCCAGCAGTGGGCATAACCACTCCAGCCGGAGTAAACAACTGCACTGGATAGATGCTGTCAAATCTCTCTAGTGGAGTCAAAGTCCACATTTTGATGTCCCATTTTCTAATTATCTGAAACCTAATGAAAATATAGGCTCCTCTCGGGGGAAAACAGTTGGGTTACTATTACCATTACCTGTTACTTCTCTAGTGAATTCTGTACAAGTTATCTTTAAGCAGTTGTTACATATGGCTGTTACTGGGGAATGACATGGCAAAATATACTTATCAAAATAAAGGAATGGTTCACAGACCAAACTTATAAAAGACTTAGCAGTTGAAACCTAGAGAAGGAAATGGCAACCCACTCCAGTGTTCATGCCTGGAGAATCCCAGGGACGGGGCATCTGGGGTCGCACAGAGTCGGACACGACTGAAGTGACTCAGCAGCAGCAGCAGTTGACACCAATCATCAGAAAGGAAATATATACTAAAACTATTATGTTGACACTTAGATATCTTTCTGATTTCATCATTTTGGTCAGGTTTTCCTTCCCTGAGACAGATTTTTACCCCTGTCCTTATAAGGGCAAGTTAAATTATTAGTGCTAATGAAGAAAAGTATAAAAATGGTCAATAGCAGATAATCCAAATAGTCTGACCTGGGAGTACATATAGTTTTTACGTTTTTTTGCATCATCTGGATGCTAAATCCAGATGCTTAATTTATAGTACTTGAATCTCTAGAAGATAGAGGGAAGAGAAATGGGTATAAAATTTCTTGAAGATTTTGGACCAAGGCTGAGTTCTCATTAAGGACAACTCAATGTGGACTATAATTTTTTCAAACATTTTCATGTGACGTAACTGTTTATATCTAGACACAAGAGCCAAACACAAAACAGAATGCAACACTCAATTTGGGGTTTGTAGTTTAAAAGGAATTTATTAAACCTGTTACAGTAAGATCCATTTAAATATAAATACCAAAAAATTCTAGGATTGTCACCAGAAATGTAATCAATGAATGATGGTATTAGAAGTTTTTTCCTTTACATTTGCTTCTCTGAATTCTTTTTTTTTTTTACAATGAATGTGTTTTTTTAAAGTTGAAAGCAAATTGTTTTTGCACTTCCCTTTTCCACCAATTTTATCAAGTATATGGCCTATCAACTAGGATTCTTGGACAACTGTTGACAGCAGTTGGGTTTTATTTCAAACTTTTTTGAACTTCCCCCTACACTAGCTTTTGTTAACGGTATGTCCTATTAACTAAAGTTAAAAGGTGACTTTTGAGAAACTTGATTTCAGATGAAAATTATGCATAAAAAGCCAACTACCTTACAATTAGATTCTCAAGTGAGAAAGTGAATACTCTATGCAACATAAGAAAAACCATAGCTCTTACCCTTCTATTTTCTGGTTTGACGAGAACTGTCAAATTCCTTTCTAAAAGAGTACACATATACATTTTCAATTTGGCATTCAATATTTAGTAAAAAAAAAAAAAAAAAAACTATTCAGATATTATTCTGGAATTTTGAAAATTTTAGCAATAGCAAAGCTCAATTTCACCTTACTTTTACCTAGCAAAAAGCAAATTAACATTTTAAGATTCCAAATGTTTAATCTGGTAAAAATGAGAATATACTTCAATCAAGAACACACCATCTAAAAAAATAGTATTGCTATCTTGTCATATGAGCTTCTCATCACATTTCTGCAGTCCCTACATGTTTAGAATAAATGTAGCATTCACATAATACTATAGTCCATGAAAAGAGTATATTCTTTTATTGTTTTTATTCATACACGTCATTTCAACCTTCAATAATAAAATTCAATAAATTTGATTCCTTAATCATAAAAACTTTACACATTATTTACATGTTGCCAAAGTCTACGCCATACAAAACATCACAAGGATTTGACTCTACGCACGGTACCATCACACAGGAAGAGGAGGGGCTAATCCAGTAACATACATTCAAAGATTAACTTGTAGATGTGCACAGTGTATTTGGCACTGTTCATCAACATTAGAACACATTCCTCTCTTAAGACAGACACTATTCAGCCTTAGTCACAATATATCAGAATTTGCTATTCACATCAAAACCAGCTTTCAAACTTTCTAACAATAATCAAGTGTTAAGAAACAAAACACAAATCAGAATTGGGAATGGAATTCAAACCCTCAACCTCTTGCTAGGCTCCAAGCTGCCATCCGTAAGGTAGGCTTAATTTGATAATTTTTCCATTGTGGAGAGTGTCAGAAGAAACAATATAAAGATATTCTTCAAAACACATAAAGATAAACAACTCTTTAAAGTTTTCAGTTCTTCTTGAGAGTGCAAAGAGAGCCCTGATAATGCATAACTAGTAGGTGATTTTGGCAGGAATTATAGAATGATTGATGTCATTCAAATTGTGGAGACTGTACTGGCAGTTAACCTCATGGAAAGAAACTGGAATGCCTAATCTGAAATCAGAATCCTTAGCAACTTGTTTTAAGGGTTTCTTCCCATCTAGGACAATAACAGACTCATGTCAGATTATAGATTTACTCTGATAGGTAACACTACACTGCTATGAAATATAAGGACAAAATAAAAATACAAAAAACTCAACTGTTCTTGTAGGGCTTTGGCTACATCCCAGTGGGTAATTTATTTGACTAACTTCAACAAAAATGAAATCCCTTCACTTCAATTGGGCCCATTAAATTTAATTCATTAAAACATATATATTCCAGAATGTTTAAAAAAGACACATATATAAAAGGCATAAATTCAGTCTTCAACTAAGGCCAAAAAGCCTCAATAGAACACGGATGACAGTACAGGGGGACAGAAACAAAAAAATTCTCTGGTAAGGTTTAGAGATATGATGTCGCATCACACAAAGCTTTTAGCAATAAATTAAGACTTGAAAAAAAAAGTCTCACAATGTACAAAGAACTATAATGTGCAAAGTAATGTCACTGAACCAAAATTTAGTTTATAATCATTTTATTTCAAGTGTATTTTTAAAATCATAAATGGAGTTTTGGAATCCAGAGTCAAAACATTTATTCTTTATAGACTCAGAATCTGACAAGCAATTTCAAACCTTGCTGTCCAAATCCAGTGTTCTCTGCTATTTTTCAGACTGAGACCTAGTATTTAAATCTACTCCATTCTAAACGTATCATTTTGGATAACTGTTGTGCACTTGCTGTTGATAAGATTCTTCTGAAAACAGTCCATCAAATATATAAAGAATGGTTTCTGTCCAAGTATCAGCAGAGAGGGGAGAACTACTAAACACCTATCAAAAAATCATCTATTCATTTAAAAAATAACAAAACCAGTGCTGTTCTCTGCCATGAAAGAGAACATGCAAAATTAAATTACTTTTGTAGAACTGTGGTAATATTTTATTACCTACACAGGCCTCAAGCTCACTTAAAGATCTTTTAATACAAAGTCACCATCAGGATTTACTCAGTAAAAATCCTGGGTACTAACATGGCCCTACATGTGCTATTCCAAAGAGGAACAGGTTACTTTTGAGGAATAGAGCTGCCTTGGTAACTTCCCTCAAATGCTTATTTTAAATAAACATAGTTAATGGAAATTTTTTTTTTACCAACTCTGGGTACTATCTCGCAAACAGCCCACCAAATGGAAAAGGAAATCAAAACTTTCTCTACTTATCTGGGAAACTTTCCACGTTTACTTTTCAGATCATGACTTTTTACCTTTTTTTTGACTGTCTCAAACAATATTTAAAATTTTTAAATTCTGTATTCCAATGTAAGAGTTCTTTTTCAAATGATCGTCACAACCCAGAACACAGACAACAGAGCAACATTTTCAAGTCACATTGATAATAATGAAGAGATGAAAATGGACGGATGTCTGAAAACAGGTATTCCCTCTGCTCCAAAGGTGAGCAAACTTTTAACATGTGAACAACACGGAACTCCATCCCTCAAACTCAGAATGCTTCCATTTCATATGTCAATATATTATTCTTAAAATTTAAAGTTTGGTCACTTGGAAAAACTGAACAAAAATTACTCCCCCACCCCCCTAAACAACAAAATAGCTTTAATTGCCCCTTTCTCTCCCCAGAAAAACAGGGAAGTAGTTAGGGCTGAAGCCTTTAAATCTGAAATTTCAGCTCCTAAAACATTGCTGCAATCTGCTCAAAGGTACCAGCTCACCATGTTTCCTTCTCCACTACTTCCTCATTTATAAGTTTATTTCCACACACACATGCACACACACACGCGCGCGCACACACACATACTCGCTCACACATACTCTTACTCTCAAGTAAGACACTTTTTTGTGTTTGTTGATAAATTATGAGGATTATGAACTAGGTGTGTACAGGGTTTCATAGGTGCTTTGTAAACATCAGAGTCACTTGAGTCCTTTTCTCCAAAAGCCTGAAATCAAATCACGCGACCAGCGAATCACTATTTCCCCAGACGCTGTTCACAGGCTGCATACTGACGAAGGGCAGAGAAAAAGTCCTCATAACTGATGTTTAGGTGGGAAGGCAAAGAGCTGGGGGAAAAAAAAACCAAAGGAGAAAAAAGCAATTAGATGATACGCTATAATTTGGAGGAGAGGAACCAGAAGGGTAATGACCAAAAAGATTAAGAACAGAAGAAAGTAAATTACAAGCATAGAGTACATCAAACTATTTCTACTAAATGATTATTAAACTTGCTGTGAAAGAATTCAAATAAAAACTAACCCCTCTATACATTTTTTTTTTTTGACATTTTAAAGGGACTTGTAAAAAGTAATTTTAATCTTAATGGAGTATAGCTGACTTACAATGTTGTGTTAGTTTCGGATATACAGCCAAGTGATTCAGTTATACAGATACACATTCTTTTTTAGATTCTTTTCTCATATACATTATTACAGAATATTGGGTAGAGTTTATTGGGCTATACAGTAGGTCCTTGTTGGTTTACATTCCACACTTGCTAGGTACCGATAAGTCCCAAAAATCCACCCTTACTGTGACTTTTCGTCTAAGCACCAATCTTACATCTTCATCTGCCCTCTTAAGTCTAAACAGACCATGGCCTCAAAATCTTATTCTTGAATTCAACCTGTTCCCTTCAAAATCAATGGTTCCTTGCCTTTCCCATTTGTCTCAATGACACTGTAATTTATCCAGTCACTTAGGCTTAACAACTCAGGAGTCATTTCATTTCTCCTCTAGTTCTTACTGCAATCAGGAAAGTGCTAGGCCTGCAAGTGAACTTGGTAACTGGTTCTCATGAATAAGAGAATTCATAGTATATTCCTCCTAGGACCCAGAATTAAAATATATTTTTAGGCTCCTAAGTTTCTCTCTTTTTCTTTTTTTTTCCACATGTGCTTTATCTCATGCAGCAAATTCTATCAACAGTATTCCACAGTGTGTGTTCTTTTATTTATGTCTGGGCTTTTTTTCAATCAATATTATGTTTGTGAGATTCACCAGTGATGCATATTTTTAAAATTTGTTCATTTTCATTTTTATCCAGTTTTCCCTTCTATAAATATTCCACAAAAGCGGCATGGGACAGCAGCCGGAGCACGATCCGCCCCAGATGGAGGTAAGAAGGAGGTGAGGCATCTCATGGTCTCTCCTCCTTTTCTACCCAATGGCATCCACTTTCATGAAGTAAGTATAGCTTTTAAATGTATCAAACAGTGCATATTATTTTGCAAACTTCTTTCACTCAGTCGTATTTTTGAAGGTTTATTAGGTAGATACATGTGGCTTCTACATCCGGTTTATTAAGTGTTACATATATCTCACTGTATGTGTGGGCCATAGTGTAACTATTCTACTGATGGACATTTGGTTCTTTTTTAATATTTATTTTTATTTATTTTGGCTGTGCTGGGGTTTTAGTTGCGGCATGTGAGATCTTCATTGTGGCGTGCGGAATCTTTAGTTGTGGCACCTGGGAATCTAGTTTCCTGACCAGGAAATGAACCTGGGCCCCCTGCACTGAGCTCGGAGGCTTAGCCACTGGACCACCAGGGAAGTCCCATTGGGTTATTTCTTAATTTTCTGGTATTCCTCACCGAGCTGCCCTTCTCCTTTATTTTAAATCAGGGGTCTGCAATTACAGTCCAGGAGACAGCCACCTATTTTTGTAAGCGAGGCTTTACGAGACCATGGTCACACACGTTTGTTGACATAATGGTCCACGCTTGCTTAGCTACACCGGCATATGTTTAGTTGCAGCAGAGAACAGCAGCTCTGAAAGAGACACAGCTTCCAGGATCTAAAGTATTTAGCCTCTGGCCCTTTACTCAAAAAGTTTGCCAAACTCTATTCTAAATAAGCAGTTTCATTCTCATCCATGTACTCTCATAAATTACAGGTATGTCAAGAGTATGACAAACTCTTCAGTTGTCACGTTAGCTCATTCTTACCCAGACACAATCTACTCTAGAACATAGTTGCGAAACGAATCTTCCAAAATCACCATTCCCACTGATTTCCTACTGCCTTTCTAACAACCACACACATTCCTTATGCTTATATTTAAAGCATTCTCAATGTCAACAGTCCCAAACTATCTGATTTCACCATATACTACTAGAATCTAACACTAAGCCTCTGCACCGGTGTGGCCAGTTACCTATTTCCTTCTAACGCGACACTCATGTCTTGCCCCCTAGTTTTTCTTTGTTCCCTGCAGCTCACTCCCTACACTTTCTGCCTTTTCTCTAATTACAAAAATTCTACCCCCTTTACACACTTTGCATCAAGTTACATCTTTTCTGTAGAATCAACAACTCTGGCCCACAGAGATCACTCCTGGTCTCCTATGATGATTAGTTTTAATACCAAATATCTGCACAACCACAAAATCTCTTGTGTCTGAGTCATTTACATAGGTTTTTACTTTACCACTGATATTGTCAAACACCTGAGGGAAAGGATCCAGTATTACAATAATTCTCTGGGAATTCCCATCACATCCAGTATGGCGCTGGGCTCAAGAAACACTTGCTGGACTGAACTAAAGTCAGTACACTTTTAACTACTTACATAATCTCAGTCAACCTGATGTGCCAGGGAAGAAAGCCTAGTGTGCTGTCCACAGGACCAAACTTCAATACTAAATCAGGGTCAGGGAAACCATTTGAACCTTGGAAAGAAAAAAAACACACATAAGAAATTAATATACATTGCTTACAAAAAAATGACCTATGGCAAATTCTGTTCATCAAATTGGTTTCTTATGTTTTCATGTATCTGTTCTCTTCAGAAACTTTATTTATACATTCCATACCCCAATTTCTTGGCACAACATATATTTTTATATCTGTTATTTCCAAATGTAGAAATTTTCTCTAAAGGCTGTTTAACTGGACTGATTACCTGACAAGGAGGGGTATCCCAACTCCCACCCATTCTACAGGTAATCCTCAAATCCCATCTATCTTTCAAGACTCAACTTATGTGTTCTCTTGGCATCCTGAGACCCTCATTGCTTTAAGGACTCAAACACTTATTCTGGCCACAGAACCAAGTAACTTCAGGGATGAAAAGCAACTTCAAAAGTTGTCTATTCTCCTTCCCTCCACATGTGCCGATTTTACAGAGCAAGACCAACTCCTAGCTATACAGTACAAAGGGTCTCAGTATTCCCTAGAGGAAAGCCCAAGCTTCCCAGGAGGGGAAGACGAGACTGTACACCTGCCTCAACCAAGATCTGGCCATTCTTTGCTCTGCAAGCTGGTTTCCATATGAGATCTGGCTTGAGAGGAAAAGGGGATAAAAATATTTCAACTACTAAAAAATAAAGTAAAATAAATCTTAATATAAATAATCAATGATGTAGCACAAAAGATGCTATAATCCAAGGGACCCAGGTTCTAAGAGTTTCTAATAACCTCAGTTCAGCCACTAACTTTCTGGTCACAAGGTAAATGGAGAATTTACCTGAGTAAATCAAAAATACATTTGAAATTGTATGGCTATAAAAGCTAACAATGGACATGAATTTATTAAAATTATTGCCTTTCTTCAAAAGGATTAAGGATAAGGCTAGTAAGCAGAAGGACCATAAAGTTAAGGCAAAAAGTTCCTAAGGAACTCTGGAAAGAATAAACAAACTAAAGGTTTTTATAAGCAATTGAAGAAAAATAGATAAAATATAATGTTACATGTAGTGTAACATGACAGAATAAGTGGTATATTTGGTACAACAGAACAGAAGGAATACTGAGAAAGGAGTCACAGATGATAGTAGTATATTCCTGGGACTGATTCCTAAATAGCTGTTGAGTTCAAACTTAATATTCAAACTTAACAGACAGTTCAAACTAAGAAGAAAGAGGAATGTTGTATGTCATTTTATTTCAATAAAACTGAAAGATAAAATAAAATAAGGCAAAATAAATTTTAAAAGAAGGAGGCAGAAGTAGAAGTTCTATTTTTAAGGAATGCCCCCCAAACCCTTTTAGATCCTCTCCTTTACCAATAATTCTGAAAGTGAAGGAGCTGACTACACATTTTATCATCTCAAAATTATGTGGGTCTCTAAACTTTAGAAACATAATAAGTACAACAACAAAAACAACAAAATCAGGCTTTATGGTAAGAATGAGACATAGATATTCTCCTTCATACAGCATCCTTGTGAGACAAAACTAAAAACAGACATATACGACTTACTAAGTAAACTGTCTAACATATCTACATCCAAATCTGTGGATTTCTTTTGCTGCTGGGCTACTAACTGGCAGAAGTCTTGAGCAGCTCTTACAATATCTGCTTTTCCATCTTCTGGGGACAGCACCTTCACTGCCGACTGGCAATTTAAAACTGGAAGAAAAAAAAAAGATATTTTTTAAAAATACCCTCTTTCAAATATATTTCAAAATCAGTTCCAAGAAAAAGTATAGTTCTTACAGTAAACAAGAATCTTTTACACCCTTCAATTTTAACATCAAAGCATACCTAGCTACTTTGCTCTGAAAGAACCTGTACATATCATTTGTGTATTTATTTACATATAGTCTTATCAAAGTGCTCAGAATGACCTTGTATCTATGAATAAATCCTCTAATAGTTCAGTTCAGTTCAGTCGTGTCCGACTCTTTGCAACCCCATGAACCACAGCACGCCAGGCCTCCCTGTCCATCACCAACTCCCAGAGTTAACCAAACTCATGTCCATTGAGTCAAGTGATGCCATCCAACCATCTCATCCTCTGTCGTCCCCTTCTCCTCCTGCCCTCAATCTTTCCCAGCATCAGGTTCTTTTCAAATAAGTTAGCTCTTCGCATCAGGTGGCCAAAGTATTGGAGTTTGAGCTTCAACATCAGGCCTTCCAATGAACACCCAGGACTGATCTCCTTTAGGATGGAATGGCTGGATCTCCTTGCAGTCCAACAGACTCTCAAGAGTCTTCTCCAACACCACAGTTCAAAAGCATCAATTCTTCGGTGCTCAGCTTTCTTCACAGTCCAACTCTCACATCCATACATGACCACTGGAAAAACCATAGCCTTGACTAGACGGACCTTTGTTGTCAAAGTAATGTCCCTGCTTTTTAGTTATAGGGTAACTTACAATTTCCGCTCACCCAAAATGCCATCTAACAGTATTATTAGCAATAACACAGATAGAAGACAAAAATGAAGGCTGTAGGAAGAAAACAAATTGCTTTAATGGAAATGAATTGTCTATAGCACACGGATCTACCTTACCAAATTCTTATTCTATGGAGCTGTTTTACATTTGATAGGATTCTAGACAACTAATAGCTCTGCCTAATTCTTGTTTATAGACATACAATTCTTTGGTAGAGATTCAATTAAACAAGTTTTGTCTCTATTCACATATTTATTTTAATATTTTTGATCTATAAGTGTGTCAACTCTTTGGATTCTCTTCGAACAGGCTTTAAAATCTACTGATTCCTGGTTGTTTGAGTTAAATAAAATCTTTAACATGTGTTTATTTTTTAATATGTATGAGTCATGATTTTCTTTTTCTGAAAATTATCTTTTAACCAGATGAAGAAAGAAAAGTTTAACTCTGATGATTAAAGGTAGTGATAATAAACACTAGGGCAAAATGAATAAATAAAGGAGTAATAGAATCTGCCTTGAAATACAAAAAACATTATCTGCGTATGTTAGGTATTCAATTTTACACTCAAGCTTACCTTGATCATCTTTGTCATTACTATTTGCAAACTCTGGTGAGTATTTGGAACAATCTAAGCCCAGAAGTTCCTGCTGTTGTTTTAAAATTTCATCCATCAACCTGGAATTATTTCTTTTGAAAATACCTTAAAAAGAAAAAAAAAAAAAGTAAATGTCAACTAGGTTAATTTATCCTCATCAATAATTAATGGATGCTTGTTATGAAAACAATACTGGATCTAGAACTGAAAAAATTCCAAATGAAGCAATGATGACTAATCCTAAACTAGAATCTAAAAGGAAAACATGACAACAAAACTGTTATTTTAAGTCTGGCCTCGGACTAAAGTCAAAAAAAGGACAGGAGTAACAATTCCGTGTCAATATGGATATGAGAAAAATTCAGACCTATAAAGAACTTTTCAGAGACCATTCACTTGACATCTTCATTTACAGGTTAAGAAACTAAGACCCAAGTCTCAGAAAGACCCTTACAGGATTTGTCAGAGCATTTAGAAACTGCAGCAGCGGTCCAAAGTTTCTATCTTCCTCTCTCCCAGACTACTCTCTTTACGGATTCACTCTGTGCATGCAATACTGTTACCTCAATTTGATTAGTTTTTTTTTAACAGTAAGAATAATATGAATTATGTAAAAAGAAGAAAAACAGAAGGGGCTGAGAGCCTGGGGGGCTACAGTTCACAGGGCTGCAAAAGAGTCAGACGCAACTTAGCGACTCAACAACAAAGAGAACAGACAAAAGTGCCGAAATCAAAATTTAGTCAATTCAAGTAAAGCATGAAAATATACTACATAAAACTCTTTCTGATCCTCCAACCATGCACATAAAAGTAAAAACTACAGTTACTATCTATCACTGAGAAAGATCAAGGAACTATTAACAAACTTAACTAACATAGAGAGCTCTAATAAAAAACAATTTGGCTATTTTCAGAGAGGCCAGCTTTCTAGTGGTCATTGCCTCTTAGACCTTTATCAAGGGCTCCTTCTCTGTACTCTCAGTCAGCTCTGTCTTTAACAAAACAGCTCAAAGATCAACTGGGAGACAGAACATAATAAATAAATATATATACAGTAACACAGAATCTGCTGAATATGCTGTATAATGCCAACTTGGTTGAGTATGGGTCTATCAGTAGTTCAAAGATAAAAAGCAGTCTCTTTGGTTAAGAAAAGGCTTTGTAAAACAAACAAGACTTAAGTTGAGCTGACCTCAGAAAGTTAAGAGAAAAGAAAATGGAAAAGATAGATCATGAAGAAAAAAAGCACTGAATTCTCAAAAGACAGACTAATACTACTTTCGATTTGAGAAATCAAATGATTTGAGAAAAGGAATAAGGGAATGGGCCTAATTTTTACTTCATTTTGCCTACCCAATGGGTAACCAACCTTTTCTGGGCAATGTATAAACGTGTAGAAATATTCATCTTTAGGAAAACCAACCTGGCAGCAGTATAGAGGAGGACTGGCAGCAGACCACTGCAGTAGTCCACACATAATTTGATCAAGCAGTGAAAAAGAATTCACTGTAAAAGAAGAGCTGAGAGAATAAAGAACATGACTTGAACAGAGGTAAACACAGAAAATCCCATGGCTTTAACCCTGGGAAACAGAAGGTGGTAATACTTTTAAAAAGTATGGAAATTCTACAAAGAACTGGTTTGAAGGAAAACACGCGTTTGAGATAGCTGATGATAGACGACTTAGGTGGGGTTACTGTAAAAGCGATTAAAGACACAGGGAAAGGGTGTTCATGCCAGGGGTAGGTCATATAAGCTCCACGGGTAGGGCTCTGACTGTTGCGCCTACAAGAGGCTAGCACAGTGCCAAGCACAGAAAAGTGAAAGTCGCTCAGTCACATCCGACTCTTTGCGACTCCATGGACTATACAGTCCATGGAATTCTCTAGACCAAAATACTGGAGTGGGTAGCCTTTCCCTTCTCCAGGGCATCTTCCCAACCCAGAGATCCAACTCAGGTCTC
The DNA here is from genome assembly GCF_002263795.3 of Bos taurus. Taxonomy (NCBI): domain Eukaryota; kingdom Metazoa; phylum Chordata; class Mammalia; order Artiodactyla; family Bovidae; genus Bos; species Bos taurus. The sequence goes on from NC_037336.1 coordinate 33,115,176, forward strand.
CTGCATTGCAGGCAGATTTTTTACCAGCTGAGCCACAAGGGAAGCCCAAGCACTTCGGTCTGCGGAAAGGCCATGACAGGTCAGAGACCTTCTTTCTTCTCAAAATCCTATCCTCATCCCAGTTTGCTTGAATTATCTTCTGGATCAGTTCCCAATCTACTCCTTGAATGGCCTCTTCTCACTCTGCACTGAATCTTTTTCCTCTTTCCATCTCTAAATGGAGACTACTCCTCAGCGTTTCTGCCTCAGCCCTCTTTCTGTCCATGTGCTCCTCCTTCTCTGGTTCTTTCCGGGACTTTAAAACCCCAGCATCAGGACCAGGGTAAGATGAATGAGGCAAAACCGGGGGCAGGAAGCTGTGCGTTGCAAAAATCCTAGTAACTAAAATTAATAGTAACTTAATGTAATACCCTTAAAAATTTAAAAATAATGCAAAACATCCATGATGAACAAAATATTAAAATTTTAAGTAAAAAAAAGGATTGGCATTTGGTTCCCAATATTTTGAGTTTATTCAAACATCTAATCCCACCTTGAAGTTCTGTAAGCATCTGAAAATGAACAAATCTAAAACTTGGTAGCTTATCTTTCAAAAAAACTCTCAAACACTTATATTGCATCAAGTTAAAAAAAAAGAAATAGCACGAAAGTGTAAAACTTATACGTACTTAGGGACAAAGCCTAAAGGAGAACAGTAAATATGTAAGGTTGATGGGACAGTGGGTGATTTAAAATCACAACTGCTGTAAAGCCGCTCATGTAACTTTAAAAAATCACCACCAACACCAACCAAAACAAAACACAGCCCTTCTTGTGGTTGTTTTCCTTCTAATAACATCATCAGTAGCTACCCAGTCACCCAGACGTGGTCTCTGCTCTCTGGCATTACCATCACCAGCCTATCAGAATGCTAACCCTTGGCTCTTCTATAGCAATGCTCCCCTGAACCTATTTCCCTTTGTCCACTGACCCCACTGTTTCAAGCAATAGTCTTCTTTATAATACTACAACCACCCTCTGATGGGTCTTCTACCCCTTCTAGCGTGTATCACTACAGACAGATTTTCCTTGGGTACATCTGTAAGCCTGGCACATTCCAACTTTAACCTCTTCAATGACTCCCAAAATGCTTACAAAAACCTACAGTATTAGGAACAAACTATGCAGATCCATATTAACATTCCATGTTATGCTTCCACACTTGGTAGGTAGAAAGAATCTATGTTTATAACATAATTGAGTCTTCCAATTTCTCTATACTTCTCTACCCAGCAAATCTGATTGCTTTATATTGCCCCCATAGCACCTGAAGTGACTCTAACCTTCAACCTTTGTTACCTCCCCAGCCCCACATCTGTAAAATTCTCCTAATTCTTCAGGCCAGCTGAAATGTCATTTACCCTCAAGAAGCTGCTCTGAATTTCTAGCCAGATATGCCCAATTCCTCCTCTGACTTACCTCACTCTTGCAAATACAAACATCTGCTCAAACTCCTTAACAAACCAATATTCTACTTTTATTAGTTATAGCTTAACTCTCCCCCACCCCCTATGAACTGTAGTCTTACTTGTGAACTTGGGTCTTATTATCTCTTTTCCCCTAAGGTGCCTTCCACGTAGCAGGAGTTCAATGTTTATTTAATAAACTGAATTATCAGTGCACAAAGTGCTACCTAATAACAATGAAACCTAAATGGACATGACACTGAATGGAATTTTTAAAAAGTTTCCAGGAACCTCTCACAATAAAAGGAGACACTTCCTTACTGCACACAGGCAGAAATGCTGTTAAAAAGGAAAACTACTACACAGAGATGCAAATACTTTTTATAAAAAAGACCTCCAGAAAGTTATTTTAAATTGAATCTTTATCTCGGCTGATTTGGATGGAAAGATGAAATTAAAAAGCAGTTTCTGAAAAGTACTAAATCCAAAAAAAAAAATACTAAATGCAAAGACAGATTACCAGCAAAGTAATTCCTGATACCCTGCAGCCTGACTGCCATCCAGAAATCTGATTATACTCTATGGTTCTTATCTTACTGATACTTTCCATAAGCAATATTCTTGGGCTACAGTTTTCTTCAGGATTCAAAGTCTACACATACACACTTCACAGAACAAGATCTGTGACAAGATATAAGAATGCCTCTGACTGAGACAGGCAATTCCTCTGGCAATATCGTAATATATGTGGAGAGCCTTTTTCTCATATCATAATTCATCTTGTTTGCCTTCACAGAATCTAAAGCCAAAATGATGTAATAAAAATAAAGAAACCATAATAAAAGTCCTTTTATGCAAAAGGAAGCAGCACACACTTAGGAATAACTGATCTAAAAGCAGAGACATTACTTTGCCAACAAAGGTCCGTCTAGTCAAGGCTATGGTTTTTCCAGTGGTCATGTATGGATGTGAGAGTTGGACTGTGAAGAAAGCTGGGCACCGAAGAATTGATGCTTTTGAACTGTGATGTTGGAGAAGACTCTTGAGAGTCCATTGGACTGCAAGGAGATCCAACTAGTTCATTCTGAAGGAGATCAGTCCTGGGATTTCTTTGAAAGGAATGATGCTAAAGCTGAAACTCCAGTCACTTTGGCCACCTCATTCGAAGAGTTGACTCATTCGCAAAGACTCTGATGCTGGGAGGGATTGGGGGCAGGAGGAGAAGGGGACGACAGAGGATGAGATGGCTGGATGGCATCACTGACTTGATGGACATGAGTCTGAGTGAACTCCGGGAGTTGGTGATGGACAGGGAGGCCTGGCATGCTGTGATTCATGGGGTCGCAAAGAGTCGGACACGACTGAGCAACTGAACTGAACTGAAGTGAAGGCAAAAACACTAGCAAATACTCAAATTCATGAAAAACCTGTGCTTTACAGAATTATATAAAAATGAACTGCAAGAATTATTTTATCCTGTCCTTTTACAGAGGGTTCAGCAAGGCCAAGCAACTAACTGCCTTTGGTCAAGAGTCTAAGCCTTTGGATTGAAATCCAGGTCTCCTGACTTCCAATTATTCAGCTCAGTAACTATGTAATGCTGATAAACAGCGCTAAATTCATCTTACTATTAAATTCTGAATTTCCCTCCCCCAAAAGTTAAACGAAAGTTGGCCGTTTTACAAATGAACAGAATCTTAAAAAAAAAAAAACAAAAGTAAGTCTAGAGCTCTTTCTAAGGTTTTTAAGAAGTTACAGGGTAACAGATACTTGAATTCTTTACAGATGACTTAGGAATCTAAAGTTAGGGTTTTGCCATAATGATTTAAAAACTTTTACATTATGCTTGTTGCTCTACAACTGTATCTCATGCACAATTTCCCTCATGTAAACTATCTGGAAATATATATATATAGAAAAGATATATGAAAGAGCCAAAATTTTTAAAAAACACATGAGCACATACCAGAAAGTCTACAATTTCCATGAAAGAATAAAATATTATGCTAGGAAAGTAGACCTCAGAAAGACAACAATGTTTTTTGTATTTTTGATAAACCCTATGCCAAATGTAGATCTCTTTTTATATCTTGAGGCTTTTTAAATTCTAGTATTAAAAACTGTATAAGTGTAGACAACAAGGAAATGTCCCATAACCATCCTTCCTAACAAACTGAATGTCCCTTAATCTCATCATCATAAAATGACTATTTCTGGTTTTTAGTATTTCCTAAGCATTTAACTTATATGCAGAGTACATCATGAGAAATGCAGGGCTGGAAGAAGCACAAGCTGGAATCAAGATTGCCGGGAGAAATATCAATAACCTCAGATATGCAGATGACACCACCCTTGTGGCAGAAAGTGAAGAGGAACTAGAACTAAAAAGCCTCTTGATGAAGGTAAAAGAGGAGAGTGAAAAAGTTGGCTTAAACCTCAACATTCAGAAAACAAAGATCATGACATCTGGTCCCATCACTTCATGGGAAATAGATGGGGAAACAGTGAAAACAGTGTCAGACTTTATTTTTTGGGGCTCCAAAATCACTGCAGATGATGACTGCAGCCATGAAATTAAAAGACGCTTACTCCTTGGAAGGAAAGTTATGACCAACCTAGATAGCATACTGAAAAGCAGAGACATTACTTTGCCCACAAAGGTCTGTCTAGTCAAAGCTATGGTTTTTCCAGTGGTCATGTATGGATGTGAGAGTTGGACTGTGAAGAAAGCTGAGCACCGAAGAATTGATGCTTTTGAACTGTGGTGTTGGAGAAGACTCTTGAGAGTCCCTTGGACTGCGAGGAGATCCAACTAGTCCATTCTGAAGGAGATCAGCCCTGGGATTTCTTTGGAAGAAATGATGCTAAAGCTGAAACTCCAGTCACTTTGGAAACCTCATTCGAAGAGTTGACTCATTCGCAAAGACTCTGATGCTGGGAGGGATTGGGGGCAAGAGGAGAAGGGGACGACAGAGGATGAGATGGCTGGATGGCATCACTGAGTTGATGGACGTGGGTCTGAGTGAACTCCGGGAGTTGGTGATGGACAGGGAGGTCTGGCGTGCTGCGATTCATGGGGTCGCAGAGTCGGACACGACTGAGCGACTGAACTGAACTGAGGCACACCTGTGGCAACCCACTCCAGTGTTCTTGCCTGGAGAATCCCAGGGACGGGGGAGCCTGGTGGGCTGTCACCTATGGGGTCGCACAGAGTCGGACACGACTGAAGCAACTTAGCAGCAGCAGCAGCAGCAGCAGCAGCAGGCATACCTGACCAAGCAATTTTGTATCCTGCTTCTCTCACTTGTATAACATGTATCCTTCTTTGGTGCTAATCTCATGATTATTTTAACAATTGCATTATTTAACAAAAAAGGCCTCTGAATTCAGTAAGCATTTCAAGAACAATGGGAAGCCACTGCCAAGTTTTATTTAGAATTTGAATAATATTATCAAAAAAGTTCACTTTGTTGATGGGTAAAGAGTGGATTATACAGGGACCAGATCAGAACAGAAGATAAATTAAGAGGCCACTACAGCAATAATCCAGGTGAAAAATAATGAAAACCCAAACTTGGGTGGCTGCAGGAAGAACCACAACCCAGTGGCAAATTTGGAATATACTCTAGAAGGTCAAGGAGGCCTGACGACAGATGAGAGGTAGAACATGTAAATTTTTAGCTTGAGCAGTTGGTTGGAAGGTAGTGGTCTCCCATTTTCTGAGATGAGAAATAAACCAGGAAGGCAGGGTCTGGTGGTGGGGGGCGGATTCAAGAGTACTGTTTTGGACATGTTAAGCTTTTGAGATGCCTAATAAAATAAACATGGAGATGTTAGGTAAGGAGTTAGATACAGGAGCCTGGGATTATAGAAAAGATAAGGACTGGAGATTCAAACCTGAGTGTGCGCATACAGATGATATTTAAAGCGAAAGGACTGGGAAAACTATCTGGGTCAAGAGTCAGCAAACCACTGCCACTGGAACAGTCGCACCACTCACGCACGGCCACCTTCCGACAGGGCTGAGTGTTTGTGACAGGGACCATATGGCTAAGTCCAAAATATTTACTACCTGGCCCTTTAAGGAAGTTTTCTGACCCCTGATCTAGGAGATGGGAGAAGGCAATGGCACCCCACTCCAGTACTGTTGCCCAGAAAATCCCATGGACGGAGGAGCCTGGTAGGCTGCAGTCCATGGGGTCGCGCAGAGTCGGACACGACTGAAGCGACTTAGCAGCAGCAGATCTAGGAGACAGGGTGAACGTCAGAAAGACAAGGGCATACATACAGCACAAACTTCTAGGACATCCCAACTTTTAGAAGTGGAGCAAACAAGCCAGAAGAACAGGCAGTGAGACAGGAAGACATCCAAACACACATGATGTCACGGAAGCTGAGAGGGAAAATACTACAAAGAGAGTGGAATTAAGTATGCCCTACACAGGTTATGAAAAGCTATAACCAACCTAGACAGCCATATTAAAAAGCATTACTTTGCAGACCAAGGCCCAATTAGTCAAAACTATGATTTTTCCATTAGTCATGTATGGACGTGCTTGTTGGACCGTGAAGAAAGCTGAGTGCCTAAGAATTGATGCTTTTAAACTGTGGTGCTGGAAAAGACTCTTGAGAGTCCCTTGGACTGCAAGGAGATCAAACCGGTTTATCGTAAATCCTTAGCACATTAATCAGTCAAGAAACAGATTCAGAAAACCAGGAACCCACATATAGTAAGAAAAGAAAGGGAAGTCACTTAGTCGTGTCTGACTCTTTGCGACCCCATGGACTGCAGCCTACCACACTCCTCCATCCATGGGATTTTTCCGGGCAAGAGTACTGGAGTGGGTTGCCATTTCCGTCTCCAGAGGTCCCGACCCAGGAATCGAACCCAGGTCTCCCACATTGTAAGCAGACGCTTTACCGTCTGAGCCACCAGGGAAGTCCTTAGACTACATATAGTAAGAGACAGATCTTAAATATTGCTTCTTCTAAAATTTATATGAACTGAAAAATCAATTCTAAAAAATGAGACTTTCAAAATATACATGTATTTCTTTTTTATATCTGAAATCTAAACTTTTGCTGTGACTATTGCTTCTCTTCAATAGAAACAGATTTTTAAAGAAATATCTAACAGCAAGTGTTTATAAGGACATGATAAAGAAAGGAAAGAAAAGCAAGATAAACACTCAACCAATCTCGTTACAATCTCTCATCTCACCAGCTAAGGAACTAAAGCAATACTTTTTTTTTTTTTTTAATAAATAAATACCCATCCTTTGAAATAGTCTACCTTTCTTTTTAAATGAGACACCTAAGTAAGTTATCTGGTGGTTATCCTCATTTAGTTCTCTAACAATCCAATTGTAACACTATTAGAGGCAATCTTCAGAGAAGAAAACATATAGGACAATTTTTTTTTAACGTACCAATAAAATTTTACATGACTGAAGTACTCAGAACAAAATAAATCTCATAAGCCATTAAATAATTTTGTTTCAAGAGAAAGCCCCACAATACCTCATAGAACAACAATTATCCTGGAATGAGCATGCTGTAACGAGGGGAGAGATATGTGGGACAGTGACCCAGTACAATGGTGCAGGGGCTGGGTTTTAGCTCCAGTTCTTCCAGTTCTTCAGCAAAAGAGGTAGGCAAAATAAACAAGCCCTGTGGGTTTTCTAAGTCTCTGGCTGTAAATCTTAAAAATGAGATTATCTTCACAGACTCTGCTCATCTGACAAGGAAATAGTTCAACACAGAGCAGCAGCTCCATAAAATTAAGTTCAGTTGATTAAAAAAAAGTCAAGTGTGTCCTACAACTCACAGCATGAACGTTCATATTAGTGGATGAAGAAAACTCTATTTACCTTTAAATACCTTTTACAAATTATCTTTATTACCTCTAGATAAGTAACACTTTCCCAAGGCTTTAAGATGACCCAACATAATCAGGAATAGTACCAAGGTGCCTGGATTATGGTTATATTCTCTTATTAGTGGAAGTTGGTACAGCATAATGGTTAAGCACAAAAGCTTTGGAATAAAACCTGGTTCAAATTCTAGATCTGTCTCTTACTATATGTGGTTCCTGGTTTTCTGAATCTCAGTTTCTTGACTGGTTAATGTGCTAAGGATTTAATGCACTTCTTTGCATAGCATCTGGTGCATAGTAAGAGTGCAACAAAGAATAATTATTACTATTAAGGAAAGGTTTGTTTTCATACAGAAATCCAATACTATGGTTAAATGGAAAGCTCCTCAGAAAACAAGGTCATTTCAAAAACAGGATACAGCTTTTCAAAGACAAAGCAAAACTGGGATAGTCAAGGGAAGCTACCTAGCAGCTAATAGTGAGAATGATTTACAAGGATCTATTGATAGCTTTTGACAGGCTGCTAGCCCTTTGTAGAAAAGGGGGAGAGGACATCACAGGATGTTATGATAAATATGAAATTCTGTATTATATTTGCAATATACTATACGAGGGTGAAGATTAGAAATAGAATCCCTTCGAGAGAAGACAAGGACCCTAGTTTGTACTGTCTGTGTATCAAAATTTAATCACATTTATATTTAGACTTTCAACACTTCTGGCAACTCCGTATTTCGTGTAAGGAGCACAATACTTGATAAATTTCTATTTCCCAACAGCATCTGTGTCAGTGTGCCGAATAAGTAAACTAGGGCAAACTGTGTTCATTTCCCTCCCACTGTGTTAAGGCCTCTGGGTATTGGTGCTGGAAAACAAATTACAATTCATCATCCTTACCTATAAAAACATGCAGCCTCTTCTTTCAATTCAAGGAATACATACTGACCTACTCATTACACGCAAACACCAACCTACAATCTGTAGGAAAAGCAACAGTGAGGATAGATACCATCTGCGGAGCTTACAAGCTAGTACCAAAGTTTGAGCACGTGTACATACAACTACTACTTCCCAAAATGGAGAACTTGGAGATGTACAGCATTTAAGGAGATTCAAGGCGACAGCAAGGCTAGGAATGGAGTAGCTGAGAGAGAGTACCTGAGCAGTGACAGGACGGACTTAAAAGAGCAATGGTAGCTTTTGGACAGGCAGATAGCCATTTGCCAAGAAGAGGAAAAGACGACACTCCAGAAGGAGGGGACATCAAGTACCTAATCATGGATAAAGTAAAAGGCATATAAAAGAATGAGAAATAGGTTGGGAAGGCTGGGAGTATACAGGGCAGATCGTTTTTAATGCTAGTGTGAAAAATCTGAACCACAAAACCATTTCAAAAGATATCTAGTATGGATTTACAACCATGGAAATAACACTAGAGAGAGTAATACAAAAGATTTGTTTTGTTGCTAAATTCTCACATAGAAGCAAATGCCTTATTCCGGATCACTCCAATTTATAGCAATAGTAAGTAATAATTAACTGCAGCACTATTTACAATTGCCAAGACAAGGAAGCAATCTAAATGTCCGTCAACAGAGGAACGGTTATAAAGATGTGGTATGTATTATATACAATAGAATACTACTCAGCCATAAAAAGGAATGAAATAGTGCTATTTACAGAAACATGGATGGACGTAGAGAGTGTCATACTGAGTCAAGTCAGTCAGTCAGAGAAAGACAAATATGATATCACTTATATGTGGAATCTAAAAAAAATGGTATAAATGAACTTATTTACACAACTGAAAGAGAGCCACAGCTGCAGAAAACCAACTTACAGGGGGAAGGGTGGTGGGAATGGGTAAACTGGGAAACTGGGACTGACATATACACTCTGCTAGTGTTCTTGCCAGTGTTCTTGCCTGGAGAATCCCAGGGACGGGGGAGGCTGGTGGGCTGCCGTCTATGGGGTCGCACAGAGTCGGACACGACTGACGCGACTTAGCAGCATATATAAAACAGATAACTAATAAGGACCCACTGTATAGCACCAGGAACACTACTCAATACTCTGTAAAGACCTATATGGGAAAAGAATCTAAAACAGAGTGGATATATGTACATGTATAACTGATTCACTTGGTTGTACACCTGAAACTAACAAAATACTGTAAATTACCTATACTTCAAATAAAACAGAAAGAAAAAATATTAACTAATAATTAAGACCCACCCAAGATCATCCTCACTTATGAAAACGAACATAAAAGATAAATAAATAATCTGATGTAATATAAGTAGTGGCACGTCCTTTCATCTGTGGTAGGGTCAAACTTCAATGTGTAAATGTATCGTGTAAGTAGCTTAATTAAAATAGAGTTGCTCAGGTCCCATTCCCCTAATTTGATCTGATCAATAACTCTGCTGAATATGTACTTTTTATAAACACTTCCAATGACTCATTCATAGATGGCCCACAGACCATGTTTTGAAAATACTGCCCTACAACAAGGTTCTCAGCATGGTACCAATACAGTGAGCAACATGAACAGGTTCCACCCCTGAAGATAATGATACATCTCCAGGTAACTTGGATCAAGGCATACTTTAAGGGAGATCCAGGCAAGTATAGCATCCCTAAAGCTAAAGCACCAAAAGCTCCAAACTCCAGTTTTTGTTCCAACCCAATTATGGTCATTGCTTAAATGATAACAGTATAGACAAAATTGCCAAATCACCCTTCTAGAATTCTGAGCTCAAGAAATTCCTGAGAAAACAACTCAAATTTCTGACAGGTGAAAGAATTATTGTAGAAATTCTTGATTGTAATCAAGAAGCAGTGCAGGTAAATGGAAATGAAAAGATCAGTGTGTTTGCAGAGTCAAACCATGGTAAGTATTAATGAATTTCTTTGTCTAAGGATTAAATACAATCTAGATCTAGCTGTAATTAGAATGAATGTATATACGTGTTAGTTGTGTCCAACTCTTTGCAACACCATGGGCTGTAGTCCACCAGACTCTTCTGTCTATGGAATTCTCTAGGCAAGAATACCAAAGTGGGTTGCCAATCCCTTCTCCAGGGGATCTTCCAGACCAGGGATCAAAGCTGGCTCTCCCGCACTGAAGGCAGATTCTTTACCACTGAGCCACCAGGGAAGCCGAATTAGAGTGAAGGGATACAAGACAGGGAAAAATTTAAGGTGGTAATGTAAGTCATCTCCAAGACGGCTGCCATCATCTCCACCTGAGTCTCTCCCCTTCTGCATACGCCATTTTCTCACTGAGGTCTATTTCTCCTTTTTTTTTTGATTTGGGGGCTGACCTGTGGCTTCTCAGACCAACAGGATACAGGAGAAGTAACACTGCATGGTTTCCTAAGCTAGGTCATAAGAAGCCCTACAGTTTTGGCCTTTGGCTAATTCTTTGGGAATAACTATAAAAGAAGTATGACTACCCTAAGGTCACTGTTAAATGAGGAAACTTAAGCTAGCCCTGTGAAGACAGATGACCAACCGTCCTCATCTATGCCAGCCATCACAAACCAGGTACTGAATATATGGTGTGAAACCTTTTACATCCCAGCTACTATCTGACTGTAACCTTATGATTAGAATAGACATCAAGACAGAACTGCCCACCTGAACCAAGTCAACACATAAACTGTTTTAAAACACTATGCTCTGGGGTAGACTACAAAGTTAGAGATAACCAGAACAGCTGCCCAGGTCTTTATTCTACCTCATTTCTCAACTTTTCATTACATCAGATCAGATCAGATCAGTCACTCAGTCGTGTCCGACTCTTTGTGACCCCATGAACTGCAGCATGCCAGGCCTCCCTGTCCATCACCAACTCCTGGAGTTCACTCAGACTCATGTCCATCAAGTCAGTGATGCCATCCAGCCATCTCATCCTCTGGTGTCCCCTTCTCCTCCTGCCCCCAATCCCTCCCAGCATCAGAGTCTTTTCCAATGAGTCAACTCTTCCCATGAGGTGGCCAAAGTACTGGAGTTTCAGCTTTAGCATCATTCCTTCCAAAGAAATCCCAGGGCTGATCTCCTTCAGAATGGACTGGTTGGATCTCCTTGCAGTCCAAGGGACTCTCAAGAGTCTTCTTCAGCACACAGTTCAAAAGCATCAGTTCTTCGGCGCTCAGCCTTCTTCACAGTCCAACTCTCACAGGCATACATGACCACAGGAAAAACCATAGCCTTGACTAGACGGACCTTTGTTGGCAAAGTAATGTCTCTGCTTTTGAATATGCTATCTAGGTTGGTCATAACTTTCCTTTCAAGGAGTAAGCGTCTTTTAATTTCATGGCTGCAGTCACCATCTGCAGTGATTTTGGAGCCCCCAAAAATAAAGTCTGACACTGCTTCCACTGTTTCCCCATCTATTTCCCATGAAGTGATGGGACCAGATGCCATGATCTTCATTTTCTGAATGTTGAGCTTTAAGCCAACTTTTTCAGTCTCCACTTTCACTTTCATCAAGAGACTTACCTATTATATTTACTGATCTCAACACACTACTCAGTAATGCTGTTCTAGCTTCTCTAATGGGAATGCTTGCCAATAAGGAATTCCCCATTCTGTGTGTGTCACATACTGAACACTGTACTGATTATGGTAATCCAAATTCTACCTATTTTTGCAAGGTCTATCTCAGATGTCACCCCATTCCTTACTATGGACAGGGATAAGGAAGTATTGTGTTCTTGGGAATACTTCTCAAGCATGTATGTTGAGAAGTAACCCTGTTCCTCATGGATTTTTCTCTTTTTCTCTCTTTAAAGTCTCTGTCATCCACTAGCATTAATACATTAGCTTATAATAATCTTTAGTAACTATCCCTGACTTTAGAATAAACTCTTTAAGAGACACAATCTCTTGTACTTCTTTGTTTCCTAATGCTTTATATCACAGCAAGTACTCAATAAATGTGACATTAAAGACTATATCAATAGGCTTTCTAAAATAAGTTAAATATTTACACAGAAATAGGCTCAAGTGAAAGTTTGAGAAAATTGAATAGAGCTTAAGTATCTATATGCTGCTGCTGCTAAATCGCTTCAGTCGTGTCCGACTCTGTGCGACCCCATAGACGGCAGCCCACTAGGCTCCTCTGTCCCTGGGATTCTCCAGGCAAGAATACTGGAGTGGGTTGCCATTTCCTTCTCCAATGCATGAAAGGGAAAAGTGAAAGTGAAGTCACTCAGTCGTGCCCGACTCTTAGCGACCCCATGGACTGCAGCCTACCAGGCTCCTCCATCCATGGGATTTTCCAGGCAAGAGTACTGGAGTGGGGTGCCATTGCCTTCTCCATCCTTGTCTTTTAGCCACTGCCATTTTGGACAGTTTAAGTATCTATAAGTATCTATATGCTGCTGCTAAGTGGCTTCAGTCATGTCCGACTCTGTGCGACCCCAAAGACGGCAGCCCACCAGGCTCCCCCGTCCCTGGGATTCTCCAGGCAAGAACAATGGATTGGGTTGCCATTTCTTTCTCCAATGCATGAAAGTGAAAAGTGAAAGTGAAGTCGCTCTGTCGTGCCCAGCTCTTAGCAACCCCATGGACTGCAGCCTTCCAGGCTCCTCCATCCATGGGATTTTCCAGGCAAGAGTACTGGAGTGGGGTGCCATTGCCTTCTCCAAGTATCTATATAGTTCCCCGGAAAAAGGATAAGTTTTCTTACATAAGCACATGACTTGCTCACTGACCTCCTTCATGTCTACTCAAAAGTCAACGAGGCTCAAGAGGAAGGGGACGCATGTATACTTATGGCCGATACAGCACCCACGCCAGTGCTCTTGCCTGGAGACTCCCATGGGCGGAGGAGCCTGGTGGGCTGCAGTCCATGGGGTTGCAGAGTTGGACACGACTGAAGCGACAGCAGCAGCATGTTGATATATGGCAGAAATTAACACAATGCTGTAAAGCAATTATCCTTCAATTAAAAATAAATACATTTTTTTTAAAGTCCATGAGGCTTTCTTTGGCCACTCTTTTTAAAACTGTACTCCCTACTCTACCATTGACTTTCAACATTCCTCTCCCCCTCCTCTGCTTTACTTTTCCTCACTGCATTTATGATCGAATACATTTTTCTCATTTATACTATTTGCCACACTTCCACCAAAATGTAAGTTCCATGAGCATAAGAATTTTTGTCTTTATCACTGGCCTAGATGCCTCATGCCTAGAACAGTATCTCCCAATTTGTCACCTGTTAAATGAATGAATCAATCAGTCAATAGCAAGGATGAGTAAATTCAAAGTCTCTTATTTCAAACAATGAAATTAACCCCTATCCCATTAAAAACTCATCAAAATTGCTTTTACAGTAGGACAAAAAGTGCTCTGAGTCCGTGCACTGAAAATGCTCCGTAAAACTCTCTTTGATTATCAGTCAAGACTTGCTTAGCTTGACTTCTTCCTTTTCATTACCAATGGTTTCTTTAGCAAATACGATAGGATATTTCTGAATCACACCAGCAATTCAAGAACAGGAATTTTCAGAACAAGGAAGTGTAGCAAAACTATAAACTGTGTTCTATTTAATTATTTATTTTCCTTCTCTACTAGAACACAATGGTACTTGCTTTATAAGAATTATTTGAATATAAGTGACTCACTTAAAGTCAATTCACCACATTGCTCAATGGCTTTAATTAATTTCCCCTCTGCTTCACTTACTTTTCCCTCAGACAATATTTCTGTTGCATTGTTCAAGCAAAGACTGTGTCGCCTTATTACAGTCTTGTGATTTCTACTGGTCTTTTGGCAAGTTCCATAAAATCTTAGTACCTAAGTATATTAACTTTAACCTCAGAGGGTAAGCTATCATTTGATGACGATGGGCTATGAGTCACCACCACGTTCCTTGCCGGCTGCAAGGAAGGTGATTGGTCAATCAAAGGTAACTCTAATACCCTGCAAGAGTTGCTGTCTGACCTCAACCTACCCTTTCTGACAAACCGTCACACTTAAACCTGCCTATGTGGTAAAGATTTAAGTGCTAAAAATCAAGTTGTAGTTCCTGTGAGCATACCATTAATTTAAGCTATTGAACGGAGACTAAAATATTAGTTTTCTTTCCTTCATACCAACATTCCTCAATCATTCTTACTTGGAAGGAAATGCTATTGCTTTTGGTATTTGACTGAGACCCAAACAAAACATTTATCTCCTACTCACTCCTCAAAGCCTGGTTTAAACACTATCTCCTCTGCAGGAACTTTGGGAGCTCCTCCAATCAGAATTTCTCTTCCTAAAGGAGATCAGTCCCGAGTGTTCACTGGAAGGACTGATGCTGAGGCTGAAACTCCAATATTTTGGCCACCTGATGCGAAGAGCTGACTCACTGGAAAAGACCCTGATGCTGGGAAAGATTGAGGGCAAGAGGAGAAGGCGATGACGGAGGATGAGATGGTTGGATGGCATCACCGACTCAATGGACATGGGTTTGGGTGGACTCCGGGAGTTGGTGATGGACAGGGAGGCCTGGCGTGCTGCGGTTCATGCGGTCACAGTCGGACACGACCCACCGACTGAACTTAACTTCTCACAGCAACTACTAACTCTCAACATCTGTTGCTCAACTTGCCACTCCTGACAATGTGTCTACCCCCAACAAGCCTGAGTCTATGGAACTAAATGTTAAGAATCCAAAGAATATGCCTGCTGCTGCTGCTGCTGCTGCTGCTAAGTTGCTTCAGTCGAGTCCGACTCTGTGCGACCCCACAGACAGCAGCCTACCAGGCTCCTTCGTCCATGGGATTTTCCAGGCAATAGTACTGGAGTGGGTCGCCAGTGCCTTCTCCAAGAATATGCCTAGCACTGGGCTTTAACTTTGTAGCTACCCAATAAATGTTCAAGTTCTGTACCTACAAAAATTCCCTACAGTGAAAATTTCCTCAATCAAAATTTATGGGAGGACAAGTACTGTGTTGGCCCCTGAGGATCAAGGATCGCACAACATCCCAGGCAGCTGAAAACAGAAGGTGACCACTTTCCTAGTCGCCTATCCAGGCTCTCAGGTACTTTTCATAAGTCTACTTCAAATGCCACTTGTCCTCAACCACTGAGCTGTGACTTAAAAACAGTGCTCTGGGCCTCTCTGAGGAACCACTGCGGTGTAACAAAAAGGTAAACCCGAAGGAAAGTACAGACTGGCTAAAATATCAATCCTCCTCTTACTACTTTTCAAACTTTGGACAAATGTGTAAATGTTAGCGACCTCAGCTCCCACATTTGTGAAACAAGGGTATACAAACACCATCCACTTTACTAGGACGTGATAACGGGTAAGAAATATTTTTAAGTATGTACAAGGTGATGAATCGAGTTCAAAGGTTTAGCAGGTGTTCAATTAAGCTTATCTCCCCTCCTCGAAGGCGCTAGCACCGAAATTTGCACTCAAGGGCCTCGGGGCACAGAAACTCGCGGAGCCGGGAGGGCTGTGCCTAGAGGTGCGCCCCGGTACACCTGCCGGATGTGCGGGCCCCGCGGCCGGAGAGGCCCCGGTCCCCCGACCCGCTCTGGGTCTCACCTTGATGGTCGTAGACGCTAATGTAAGAGATGCCCACGGCCATACACCACACCACGAGGCTTGCGATGTCCGAGAAGCTGGGTTCCTGCTCTTCCTCCGTGATCACCAGGCCCATGTGCACAGGCAGCTTCTCCAGGGAACGGCCGTCCGCGCGCCAGCGTAGTCGCCGGTGGGCGGCGGCCGGGGCCGGTCCCCCGCGCGGATGCCGGTGGTGACGGCGGTTCCTGCCGACAGCCGGGGGCTTGCGGAGCGTGAAGCCGAGCGGCGCTAGGACCGCGGCAGAGGCGGCGCGACAGCAGCGCCGCCAGATCCAGTTCCAGGTGCCGAACCGAACGCGGAGCCAGGAGGTGAGCGTGCGGTGCAGGCAGAGCAGAGCGTGCAGCACCCGCCACACCAGCTCGTACAGCCCCGTCATACTCTCGCGGCGCCCGGGCGCCCTCCTCTCTCCCTCCCACACCCGCGGCGCGACCGCTTCTTATCCGGCTCTGCGGCCGGCGCGGGCCATCGCTCCGCGTTCCCCCGCCCCCTGCACCCGATCCCCCTTTCTACTGCCAACACCTCACCTCGCCCCCGCCGCCATCTTCCTCTTGCCTCGGCAGCCCCGCCCCACCTAGTACATGGACAGTCGTGATTGGTCAACGTGGAACTCTGACGCGACCTCTGAGTCCGAGGATGTGGCCCAACCCGGCGCGGGGAGGGAGGGCATGGGCCTGCGAACTAACTGGACCGAAGGCCGAGAGCGCCCCCTGGTCGTGTGGAGGCCGAGGAGTAGTCGCCCGCCTGGCGCGCGTCTTCTTGATTGGAATGGGCGATTCGTGCGGTCTGTCTCTTCTCACAGCCCCGCCAGAAACGGCTGCCAAAGAGTAAAAATGGCCCAAGTGGATTGGAAATTACCAGAAAGAACCTAGGGGTAGAAAGTAGCCCTCAGCAAGTGTTGATGCTAGAGGTCAGGAAGTGCCTGAAGAGGGGGAATTGTGCCCCATAGAGAGGTCTGGCTATTGTACTTCGTTCTTCTTCTAGCCGAGGCTAATTCTTCCAAGAGAGACAATGAGGATATTTAGTAATGTCCCTGAAACTCAATGCTTTCTGCCCACTTATTCCACTCTAGACTTTATCCTTACAGGCTGTTCATTGCTTGCTGCTGCTGCTAAGTTGCTTTAGTCGTGTCCGACTCTGTGCGACCCCATAGACGGCAGCCCACCACGCTGCCCCGTCCCTGGGATTCTCCAGGCAAGAACACTGGAGTGGGTTGCCATTGCCTTCTCCAATGCATGAAAGTGAAAAGTGAAAGTGAAGTCGCTCAGTCATGTCCGACTCTTTGCGATCCCATGGACTGCAGCCTACCAGGCTCCTCCGTCCATGGGATTTTCCAGGCAAGAGTACTGGAGTGGGGTGCCATTGCCTTCTCCGAACAATACATAAAAAGAGGCTCTGTCGCCTGGCAACTCCGGTCATTTTTTATTCATTCATTCATTCAACGATTATTAACTACCAGCACAACTGAGCTCAGTTACCACCTCTATTTGCTGTAAACTGCCCATGCAGCAGGATCCTCCCGTTCACAGGCAATCTGGACTACAGAGTGGTCCTCTAGGCCAGTTCTGTTCTTCCTTGCAGCTCTCTGTACCATTTTTTACCCGTTTTGCACAAGCTCTTTCCTTCTCCTGAATTCTTGTTTCCCTGTTAGGTCTCGCCTAAATCCCAACCCGTTTCTCAAGTCTCATCCTCCAAGAAGCCTGCCTCCTCAGTGAAACTTCCCTGATTCCCTAGCTTTAAGTTCTCACTCCCTCGTAAATCTCAGGGCTCCTCGTAAATTTTATGGTTCTATTAATAGCACTTCTCATTCCTATATGTGGGTCTAGATATAATATTATTACATGTTATGTATTATATAATTGCATATTATATATACATGTAAGTAACCTGGGTCGGGAAGCTCCCCGGAGTAGGCAGTGGCAAGCCACTCCAGTATTTTTGCCTGAAAAATTCCATGAACAGAGAAGCCTGGCAGGCTGCAGTGTATGGGATGGCAAAGAGTTGGAGACAACTGAGTGAATAAGCGCGCGCACACACACACACACAGCCTATATATGAAATCAAACAGTTGCATTTTTGTGATAGCTACCTAATCTTTGTTCTTTCAGGTCCTCTTTTCCTACTGGGAAACATCTGTTAACATCTTGGCTTCATGACTTAATATGCAGTCATTGTCATTTTTTCAATTAATCTCATTTTCCTTTCTAAGACTCTCTTCATCCTATTTTAAAACTTGAACTTCCTGTTCATTCAGAATTTTCCTCCCTTTGGCAGCTCAGCCCAAGGAAGTGCGGGCTGGGCAGCAGGCACTTCCTGCTTTGACGTCTCTTGGTCTCTGCGCCTGCTCCTCTGGTAATGGGCAGCGAAGAAGGAGCGGGGAAAGCCTGCAGTCTTCTTCCTCACTGGCCGTGCTGTCGGCTACGTGGCTCCAAGGTGCCCTGCTAAGGAAGCTGTCCGCGCACCAGTGTCCCTTTGAAATTTGGCTACATAGTTCACAGGACACCTGCCCCATTTCTCTGCTGTACTCACCTTTTTGCCCTACCGTCTGCCGCTTCTGCAAGGGTGAGAGCCATCAGTCTCTTCTCCGCATGGCCAACTCAGGTGTGAAAGCCCACGCAGGCTGCAACTTCTTGGGACTGAAAACTTGAGCAAACGGTCTCCATCTGACAGTGCCCCCGCCATCGCCCCCAGTATGCAGGTCCTGCCGTCTCTCCTGTTGTTTGTGTCCTCCTAGAGCAGCCAGAGGTAGGTTAGCAGGTCTCATGGCTTAAGGCGTGTTCCACCACCTAAGAGGAGGCAGGAAGAGAGGGGGACCCATTTCTCTCCTTTGGCACCTTTTAGTGGGCTAAGAATGAAGGTGCTGGTGGTTACTCCCATTTCTGGCTGCATTTCTGGAGGTAGATTCAATGGCCTTTTCAGACACAAGTCTAGGACAACAGAAAAACCGCACTGTATGTCCTATTATATACATATATATATAAATCCAAAGAAATTTATGAGCTTCTTTTCTAAATGATCTCTTGTTTTGAAATTTTCCTCCCAAAAAGGAGTAAATGTGGCACTTTCGGAATGTGAACGGTTCAGAATACAAATTCTGGGCTTCTTACGTATATCTAAACTCAAATTCTACCATGGAGAGAAAAAGGCAGAAAGAGTTCCACAGCCCCAGAAAGATGTTAACTCTCAAGTATTACAGGAACAGTATTTGATTTCTTTGCAGAGTTAAAAAACATATATTTTAAGTTTAGCTTGATCTTCACAACCAAACATATGATCTGTGTAGGTCAGGTAGAAGCATCTCAATTTTCCAGAAAAATGGTTAGAGATGAGCAATTCAGGATAATGTGTAAGAGGCTGGGCTCTAAGGAGGGTCCTTTCGGCTTGCTCATCCTCCTACTTCCTTCACTGTATCCTTAACTGTAGTGTGGCTGTGGTGCCATGGAAGTGATGCTATTCCAGTCCTCATTTGATTGTTGTAAGGATCAGAGCAATACTGTCCTTGAAGGATTTAGCATCATGTCTGGTCAATAGTGAGAGCTCAGTAATTTAATCTACTGTGGGAAAAAAAAAAATCGAGACAAAGTTTTTATTTCTTTTTTTTTTTTAGAAAGAACGTTATCGTTTACTACATTTTTCATTATTGACAGTTGTCACCTTATGGTAGAGCTCATACAAATAGCCCTTTAGATTATTTTCTAATTAAAAGGTGAAAGCCTCTTTAAGTAAAAAATACCAAGGTGCAGTCCAAGTTCAGCTGCTGGATCTTGAAGCATAAAGAATGACAATATTAAGAAAAAAAAAATGTTGACTCAAAGGGTAAACTTTGATTTTCATTGAGTCACATTCCAAGAATAGAGCTAGATATGGAAATTTTAAGTGAAAATTATTTTAAAATATGTTTTTGTCAAATACGTGAGCACCAAGAATGAGACCCTGAACTTTTAAAAATATTTGTAATGATAATTTGCAAACAAAAGTTTAAAACCTTCAAAAAAATACTTGGAAGCATGCTGAATTTGTCATAAGGTTCTTAAAATTAAACAACGGAAAGAAAAAGACAAATAGTTATGGGAACAGTTTCTTAGCCATTCAAGAGAAAACTTTAATATCACCATATTTGGTAGCATATCTATTATAGAGCAAAAGAGAAAATGATCTATACAGCTACTGGAAAGTTATTCTTCAAGCAGTTGTAGATCCAGTACATAGAATTTATATGATCAATCAACTGATAAATTAAAAATTAAACCTGTCCAACTGAAGAGCATTTAGAAGCAGTGCTTCACATTCTATTAAAGCCTCTTATGGAGAGTGCAGACCAACATGACAGGATGGATTTTGCAAGCTGTATAACATCTCAATTTATGTCAGATAAAAGAATCTGGCAAGGCATTTTTATGTAAGATGATTATGTTGTCTACATTTAATCCCACATCCAACTAAATTAGATATATGTGTTTAGCTTGAGAAAGTGCACTGTAAGTACATATTAAACTGAAAAAAAAAGTAAGGAAGTTACAAGTGACAAAGAAGCAAATATGACTGCAAATGTAGAATAGTGGTGTTTGTTTAACTTTTATGTGAACAATTTCAAATATGTTAAAGCGTGATGAACTTCCATATAGCATCACACAGCTTAAACAGTTACTGATTCATGGGCAAACCTATATCCTCATTCACTTCTCCTCAAATAAAAATGTAGTTCAGTTCAGTTCAGTCGCTCAGTTGTGTCCAACTCTTGGCAACCCCATGGACTGCAGCGCTCCAGGCCTCCCTGTCTGTCCGTCACCAACTCCCGGAGTTTACTCAGGCTCATGTCCATTAAGTCAGTGATGCCATACAACCATCTCATCCTCTGTCATCCCCTTCTCCTCCCACCTTCAATCTTTCCCAGCATCAGGGTCTTTTCCAATGAGTCAGTTCTTTGCATCAGGTGGCCAAAGTATTGGAGTTTCAGCTTCAGCATCAGTCCTTCCAATGAATATTTGGGACTGATTTCCTTTAGAATGGACTGGTTGGATCTCCTTGCAGTCCAAGGGACTCTCAAGAGTCTCCTCCAATACCACAGTTCAACTGGAAAAACCATAGCTTTGACTAGACGGACCTTTGTTGGCAAAGTAATGTCTCTGCTTTTTAATATGCTGTCTAGGTTGGTCATAGCCTTTCTTCCAAGGACCAAGTTTCTTTTCATTTCATGGCTGCAGTCACCTTCTGCAGTGATTTTGAAGCTCCCGAAAATAAAGTCTGTCACTGTTTCTATTGTTTCCCCATCTATTTGCCATGAAGTGATGGGACCAGATGCCATGATCTTAGTTTTCTGAATGTTGAGTATTAAGCCAACTTTTTCACTCTCCTCTTTCACTTTCATCAAGAGTTAGGTCCCTCATAATATTTTAAAACAAATCCTACACATCATTAATTTTCATCCTACCTCAAATAAGAGCTCTTTTTGAATCTGTCACCATAATAGATTATCATACTTAAAAAGTCAAGAATATTTCCCAAATGTCATTAAATATCAAATCACTGTTCAAATTTTCAACTGTTTATATAATCCTCAAATTTTTAAAATTTTTGTATTTTTGCAGTTTGAATCACGATCCATGTGAGATCCACATTTTGTAACTGATTGGTGGGTCCCTTAGGTCTCTATCAGTCTGTTCATCTCATCTCCTTCCCTGTTTTCCTTTCCAATTTATGTTTGAAGAAACAAGATTGTCCTGTGGAGTTTCCAGCTGTATGTATTTTGGTGCAGTTTTACATGTTCCTCCATTGTCTGTAGGATATTAACAATTTAGACCAAGGGTCAATAAACCATGACCATGGACCAAGTCTGCCCGATTCCATGTTTATTTATTTCTTTAATTGACTTTAGAGTAATTTTAGGTTCACAGCAAAATAGAGCAGAGAGTCCTGAGGGTCCCCTTCTGACTTTAATGTGTTTGAAATAGTCTATGTAAAAGGTAAAACAACAGCAACAACAAACTCCATTCCTTCTGGCATTCCAGATGAATAATATTTCATTATCCTTTAGTTACAAATATTTTATTTCCAACATGATGTTTTTGAGCATGCCTTTTTTCAGAAACGTATTGCTTAACTTCCAAGCATTGTGAACAAAGAAAAAGCTCCCAAATGCTTGGAAATTAAGCAATGCTTGCATGCATGCCAAATCGCTTCAGTTGTGTCCGATTCTTTGAAACCCTCTGGACTGAAGCTCACCAGGCTCCTCTGCCTATGAGATTCTCTAGGCAAGAATACTAGAGTGGGAGGCAACTTAATTACCACGTTAAGAAACACTTTGTGACACTTTGTGAATGATTTCCATGATCTGACTTGCTTTGACCTAACATGTAGTCAATCTTGATAAATATTCCATGTGCATGTGAGAAGCACGTGAGATGCACAGTTTGACCCGACAGCTCTCCTGTCCTTCCCCAGCTTCCTCTCTATGTCCCCTCACAGGCCATGACCTCACGGTTCTCCGGCGTGGCGACCCCAGTCTCATGATCTGTTTTTAGAGGACCTGGACCAACATAAACCCGCTCATCCCCTCCTGCCTTTCCTGCAAGTGTGTGATGTATTTACTTGCACATATGTTTTATATCCCATAAAACATTATTATATTTTGCATTATTATTAAGACTATTTTTAGAGCAGTTTTGGGTTCCCAGCAAAATTGAGAGGAAGGTACAGAGATTTCCCATCCCTTCCTGCACACACACATGCACAGCCTCCTCCATGACAACAGCCCCACCAGACTGGTCCATTTGTCACCAGTGATGAACATACGTTACCACCCAAAGTCCATAGTTTACATTACAAGTTGCTCTTGGTGTTGTACATTCTGTGGGTTTGGGCAAATGAATAATGACCTGTGCCTATCATTATGGTATCATACAGAGGACTTTCACTGCCCTAAAAATCCTCTGTGATTTACCTGTGTATCCTTCACATCCCCCACCCCCAGCTCCTCACAATCGCTGGTCTTTTTACTAGCTTTATCAGTTCAGTCGCTCAGTCATGTCCAACTCTGTGCAACCCCATGGACTGCAGCACCAGGCTTCCCTGTCCATCGCCAACTCCAAGAGCTTGCTCAAACTCATGTCCATAGAGTCAGTGATGCCATCCAACCATCTCATCCTCTGTCACCCCCTTCTCCTCCTGCTTTCAATCTTTTCCAGCATCAGGGTCCTTTCAAATGAGTCAATTCTTCGCATCAAGTGGTCAAAGCATTGGACTTCCAGCTTCAGCATCAGTCCAGCCAATGAACACCCAGGATGGACTGGTTGGATCTCCTTGCTGTCCAAGGGACTCTCAAGAGTCTTCTCTAACACCACAGTTCAAAAGCATCTGTTCTTCAGCGCTCAGCTTTCTTCATAGTCCAGCTCTCACATCCATACATGACCACAGGAAAAACCATAGCCTTGACTAGACAAACCTTTGTTGGCAAAGTAATGTCTCTGCTTTTCAATATGCTATCTAGGTTGGTCATAGCTTTTCTTTCAAGGAGCAAGCGTCTTTTAATTTCATGGCTGCAGTCACCATCTGCAGTGATTTTGGAGCCCAAGAAAATAAAACCTGTCACTGTTTCCATCGTTTCCCCATCTATTTGCCATAAAGTGATGGGACCGGACGCTGTGATCTTAGTTTTCTGAATGTTGAGTTTTAAACCAACTTTCCTCTTTCACTTTCATCAAGAGGCTCTTTAGTTCTTCACTTTCTGCCATAAGGGTGGTGTCATCTACATATCTGAGGTTATTGATATTTCTCCCAGCAATCTTGATTCCAGCTTGTGCTTCATGCAGCCCAGCATTTCACATGATGTACTCTGCATATATGTTAAATAAGCAGGGTGACAATATACAATGTTGACGTATTCCTTTCCCAATTTCTATATCATGTGGTTAGAGTATCTCTAGCTTTCAAAGTGGCTGTACCATACTGCATTCCCATCATTTAAGATTGAGAGTTGCTGTTGCTCCACATTCTTTTTCTCTTTTTGGAGTATAGTGGATTAATAATGTTGTGTCAGTATCTGAAGTACAGCAATGTGATTCAGTTAGACACATATATATTCTGTTTCATATTCTTCTTTTGGTTTATTGTAGGATGAATATGGTTCCCTGTGCTATTACAGTAGGACCTTGCTGCTTATTTATTTTATATATAGTAGTTTGCATCTGCTAATCCCAAGCTCCTAATTTATTCTTCCTCAACCCTGCTTCCCCTTTAGTGAGCATAAGTTTGTTTTCCATATCTGTGAGTCCATTTCTGTTTCATAAATTAGTTCATTTGTGTCCTATTTTAGATTCCACATATAAGTGATTATATGGTATTTGTCTTTCTCTTTCTGACTTATTTATTTAGTATGAAAATCTCTTTAAAAAAAAGAAAATATCTAGGTCCATCTGTGTTGCTGCAAATGGCATTATTTTATTCTTTTTATGGCTGGGTAGTATTCCATTGTGTTTATATGACAATTATTTCTTTCATGGTTAGATCATAGTGTTGTTCACTATCTAAAAAGTCATTGCCATAAACAAGGTTCACTGTTTGGATATTCATATTTGGATATATTTTTATATCAAAAAATTGACTTCCAGGGATTTTTACTGGGATTGCACTGAATCTATAGATCAAGTTATGAAGAACATCTTAACAATATTGAGTCTTGCTGTACAAAAATCAGAGATATTACTTTGCCAACAAAGGTTTGTAGAGTCAAAGCTATGGTTTTTCCAATAGTCATGTATGGATGTGAGACTTGGACCATAAGGAGGGCTGAGCACTAAAGAACTGATGCTTTTGAACTGTGGTGTTGGAGAAGACTCTTGAGAGTCTCTTGGACTGCAAGGAGATCTAACTAGTCCATCCTAAAGGAGATCAGTCCTGAATATTCATTGGAGGACTGATGCTGAAGCTGATACTTTGGCCACCTGGTGCGAAGAGCTGACTCATTGGAAAAGACCCTGATGTTGGGAAAGATTGAAGGCAGCAGGAGAAGGAGATGACAGAGGACAAGATGTCGAATGGCATCACGGACTCAATGGATGACTTTGAGCAAGCTCGAGGAGATAGTGGAAGACAGGGAAGCCTGGTGCGTTGCAGTCCATGGGGTCACAAAGAGTTGGACATGATTGAGTGACTGAACACCAACAACAATACATGGACATGGAATATATTTCCCCATTTATTTAGTTCCTCTATTTCTTTCATCAGTGTTTTGTAGTTTCTCTCATAGAGATCTCATATGTACTTTGTTAGATTTATGCCTGAGTATTTCATTTTGGGAGTACTAGAGTGGGCAAGAGTTGGGTAAGTCATCCCTCAATATCCACGGGAGTTTGGTTCCAAGACCACCTATAGATACCAAAACCCTCAGATGCTCAATCCCTTATATGGAATGGCATGGTATAACCTAAGCAATTCTCCCTTACACTTTCTCATGTCTAGATTATTTCTACTACCTAATACAAAGTTCAGTTCAGTAGAGTCACTCAGTCATGTCCAACTCTTTGCGACCCCATGAATTGCATTATGCCAGGCCTCCCTGTCCATCACCAACTTTCGGAGTTTACCCAAACTCATGTCCATTGAGTTGGTGATGCCATCCAGCCATCTCATCCTCTGTTGTCCCCTTCTCCTCCTGCCCCCAATCCCTCCCAGCCTCGAAGTCTTTTCCAATGAGTCAACTTTTCGCATGAGGTGGCCAAAGTATTGGAGTTTCGGCTTCAGCATCAGTCCTCCCAAAGAACAGCCAGGCTTCAGTCCTTCAGAAGGCTTCAGTCCTTCCAAAGAACAGCCAGGACTGATCTCCTTTAGGATGGACTGGTTGGATCTCCTTGCAGTCCATGGGACTCTCAAGAGTGTTCTCCAACACCACAGTTCAAAAGCATCAATTCTTTGGCGCTCAGCTTTCTTCACAGTCCAACTCTCACAGCCATACATGACCACTGGAAAAACCATAGCCTTGACTAGATGGACCTTTGTTGGCAAAGTAATGTCTCTGCTTTTGAGTATGCTATCTAGCTTGGTCATAACTTTCCTTCCAAGGGGTAAGCGTCTTTTAATTTCATGGCTGCAATCACCATCTGCAGTGATTTTGGAGCCCCCCAAAATAAAGTCTGACACTGTTTCCACTGTTTCCCCATCTATTTCCCATGAAGTGATGGGACCAGATGCCATGATCTTTGTTTTCTGAATGTTGAGCTTTAAGCCAACTTTTTCACTCTCCTCTTTCACCTTCATCAAGAGGCTTTTTAAGTCCTCTTCACTTTCTACCATAACGGTGGTGTCATCTGCATATCTAAGGTTATTGATATTTCTCCTGGCAATCTTGAATCCAGCTTGTGCTTCTTCCAGTCCAGCGTTTCTCATGATGTACTCTGCATATAAGTTAAATAAGCAGGGTGACAGTATGCAGCCTTGACATACTCCTTTTCCTATTTGGAACCAGTCTGTTGTTCCATGTCCAGTTCTAACTATTGCTTTCTGACCTGCATACAGGTTTCTCAAGAGGCAGGTCAGGTGGTCTGGTATTCCTATCTCTTTCAGAATTTTCCACAGTTTATTGTGATCCACACAGTCAAAGGCTTCGGCATAGTCAATAAAGCAGAAATAGATGTCTTTCTGGAGCTTTTTTGCTTTTTCCATGATCCAGCGGATGTTGGCAATTTGATCTCTGGTTCCTCTGCCTTTTCTAAAACCAGCTTGAACAACTGGAAGTTCATGGTTCATGCATTGCTGAAGCCTGGCTTGGAGAATTTTGAGCATTACTTTACTAGCATGTGAGATGAGTGCAATTGTGCAGTAGTTTGAGCATTCTTTGGCATTGCCTTTCTTTGGGATTGGAATGAAAACTGACCTTTTCCAGTCCTGTGGCCACTGCTGAGTTTTCCAAACTTGCTGACATATTGAGTGCAGCACTTTCACAGCATTATCTTTCAGGATTTGGAATAGCTCAAGTGGAATTCCATCACCTCCACTAGTTTTGTTCATAGTGGTGCTTTCTAAGGCCCACTTGACTTCACATTCCAGGGTGTCTGGCTCTAGGTCACTGATTACACCATTGTGATTATCTGGGTCGTGAAGATCTTTTTTGTACAGTTCTTCTGTGTATTCTTGCCATCTCTTCTTAATATCTTCTGCTTCTGTTAGGTCCATACCATTTCTGTCCATTATCGAGCCCGTCTTTGCATGAAATGTTCCCTTGGTATCTCTAATTTTTTGAAGAGATCTCTAGTCTTTCCCATTCTGTTGTTTTCCTCTATTTCTTTGCACTGATTGCTGAGGAAGGCTTTCTTATCTCTCTTTGCTATTCTTTGGAACTCTGCATTCAGATGCTTATATCTTTCCTTTTGTCCTTTGCTTTTTATGTTTCTTCTTTTCACAGCTATTTATAAGGCCTCCCCAGACAGCCATTTTGCTTTTTTGCATTTCTTTTCCATGGGGGTGGTCTTGATCCCTGTCTCCTGTACAATGTCACGAACCTCCGTCCATAGTTCATCAGGCACCCTATCAGATATAGTCCCTTAAATCTATTTCTCACTTCCACTGTATAATCAGAAGGGATTTTATTTAGGTCATACTTGAATGGTCTAGTGGTTTTCCCTACTTTCTTCAATTTATGTCTGAATTTGGCAATAAGGAGTTCATGGTCTGAGCCACAGTCAGCTCCTGGTCCTTTTTTGCTAACTGTGTAGAGATTCTCCATCTTTGGCTGCAAAGAATATAATCAGTCTGATTTTGGTGTTGACCATCTGGTGATGTCCATATGTAGAGTCTTCTCTTGTGTTGTTGGAAGAGGGTGTTTGCTATGATCAGTGCATTCTCTTTGCCCTGCTTCATTCCATACCCCAAGGCCAAATTTGCCTGTTACTCCAGGTGTTTCTTGACTTTCTACTTCTGCATTCCAGTCCCCTATAATGAAAAGGACATCTTTTTTGGGTGTTAATTCTAAAAGGTCTTGTAGGTCTTCATAGAACAATTCAACTTCAGCTTCTTCAGCGTTATTGGTTGGGGCATAGACTTGGATTACTGTGATTTTGAATGATTTGCCTTGGAAACGAATCATTTTGTTGTTTTTGAGATTGCATCCAAGTACTGCATTTCAGACTCTTTTGTTGACTATGATGGCTACTCCATTTCTTCTAAGGGATTCCTGCCCACAGTAGTAGATATAATGGTCATCTGAGTAACTTCACCCATTCTAGTCCATTTTAGTTCCCTGATTCCTAGAATGTCAATGTTCACTCTTGTCATCTCCTGTTTGACCACTTCCAATTTGCCTTGATTCATGGACCTAACATTCCAGGTTCCTATGCAATATTGCTCCTTACAGCATCGGACCTTGCTTCTATCACCGGTCACATCCACAACTGGGTATTGTTTTTGCTTTGGCTCCATCCCTTCATTCTTTCTGGAGTTATTTCTCCACTGATCTCCAGTAGCATATTGTGTTATGTAAATAGTTGTGAATACAATTTAAATGCCATGTAAATAGTTGCTGGAGTGCAGCAAAGGATCAAGTTTTGCTTCTGGAACTTTCTGAATTAAAAAAATTTTTTTTTCAATCTGCAGTTGGTTAAATTCATGGATGTGGGATTGGTAAATACAGAGGGCCAACTGTATTTCCCTTCCCCCATGTGAAAGGCTGGAGTGGGCTGGAT
Organism: Bos taurus; assembly: GCF_002263795.3. Classification (NCBI taxonomy): domain Eukaryota; kingdom Metazoa; phylum Chordata; class Mammalia; order Artiodactyla; family Bovidae; genus Bos; species Bos taurus. The sequence continues at coordinate 33,143,757 of NC_037336.1, forward strand.
TTGAGTATTTCTCTTCCCCCAGGTCAGTTAGGTTCTGATAAAACCCCAACAGTTTAGGCTCTGGCAAAATAGCCTGTTGAGAGCAGGTCTTGTTAGGAGTAGAATTTCTGGCACATTTCAAAATCGTCTTTTCCCCCTCCTCTTGCCAGAAGTAAGAGGGACTCTTCCTCTAGTATTCAGTTGTGATCCTGGTAGAGTTCCTGAAGGTAAAACTCACAAAAAGAGGGGCCTCTGCATATCTGGGCTTCCCCCCCAGAGTTTTTAATTCTTAGACCTGTCCACTCTGAGCCTCCAGCAATTCATCAGTCACAGGTCAGGTGTTCCTACCAAAGCCCTGGCTCCTGCGGAGGCGTCGGCTCCGATAAATTGTAATTCCCTGTTTTCTGCTGTCTGTCTCTTTAATTTGGGGGCAGCAGTTTGCCCTGTGACCTCACTGTTCTTGTGGCTCTAAGAAGAGCTGTTGATTTCTTCAGTTTGTTTAGCTTGTCACTTGCTGTTACAACTTCCGCATCCTTGTATGCTGAACTGTGAACTGGAAGTCTACCACCGTGTGTTTTGTGGTTGTTTTATTGGAAGGTAGCCATGTCCACTCATTTATGAGTTGTCTCTGGCAGAGTTGAGTAGTTGCAACAGAGAGCATATGGACCACAACATCTAAAATTTATACTGTCTGGTCATTTACATGAAAGGTTGGCCAACACCTGAGTTAAATTATAAACTCTCTTCAGTAAAAGGAGCTTTATTCTGATTGGTTTACAGAGGCTAAGAAGTACTTACATAAATCTAATATTACTAGAATTTCCAGAACATAAAGAAAGTGAACTATGTACTAGCTTTTGAAGGGAAAAAAAATCACTTTCTCACAGAAACTGCTAAATCATAATCATTTTTATACAGGAATCCAAAATCCTTGGGGAAATTATCCTTGTTTGACAGTTTGGAATTTTTTTTTTTTAATCTGTAAATTTATTCCCTGGATTTGTCTTCTCATAAAGAGTCTAGTTAATCTGAACTTCCTGAACTTTTCATATGATGTTATTGATTAGATAAGTTTACCACCACATAATGTGGAAATCAGGAAAAATGTAAACTTGTATGTTCAACAATTTAGAACTCTAGTCATCTCTCACTATCCATGGGGGATTGGTTCCAGAACCTACCATGGAAACCAAAATTTGACAGTGCTCAAGTTCTATAGTTGGCCTTCCATTTCCATAGTTCCACATCTGTGGATTGAACCAACTACCAATCGTGTAGTACTGTATATATTTGTTGAAAAAAATCCACATGAAAGTAGACCCACACAGTTCAAACCCATGTTGTTCAAGGGTCAGCTGGATATAAATTCTGATGAACTTACTATGGCAATATTTAGTGTGTCATTTTAAATAAAATTTCTAAGACTCTTAGTTAACTTTAGCAGTTGGAAATAATATTAAATAGGGTTAAGTGATGAATCCATTTGAGTTCCATAGATAATTTCTAAGTAATGTAGAATACTGAAATATAGGTCAGTATATTTCATAGTAATATATCTATAACATAGAAATAGATACAGATCGTATATATACACACTATATATATGTGCATATATACAATATATTTGGAGAAGGAAACAGCAACCCATTCCAGTATTTGTGCCTGGAAAATCCCATGGACAGAGGAGTCTGGCAGGCTACCGTCCATGGGGTCACAAGAGATGGACATGACTTAGGACTAAACCACCATCACCATACAATATATTACATGTAAACACACTAAAATATATCTTAGTGTATGTATATGTATATATATCAATACATATATGTGTACACTTTATATATTAAAGATTGACTAATTTGACTATCTAAAGGTTAAAATTTTCTGTAAGGTAAAAGATACCATAAACCAAGATGAAAGAAAAATGATGGTCTGGGAGAAAATATTAGTAATATAGCTGAAAAAAATAGAATATTTCTGCTATACAAAGAAACCCAACACATTGATTTTTAGGAAAAAAACAAAGAACTGAATGTTAAAAAATCAGTCAAATATATCAACAGGTCATAAATGAGGAAATGCAAAGGCAAACAAATATATAAAAAACATGCTCAACCTCACTAATAGGAGAGTGGAAATCAAAACAATAAGATACATTTTTTTTTTTACCAGTCAGACTGGCCACATGTAAAGACTGAGGATAAATGCGGATCAGAAATAAGTATCTATAAACATTGCTGATAAGCTTATATGCCATTCAAAGGAAGTAATCTTTGTAAATAATCTGTTGGTATTAATTTGAAGTAAAAATACACATAGTCTATCTTCCACTCAAAAGTCTGTGCCTCCCACCCCCATCCCTGTATTGCCCCTTCCTCTCCCCACTGATAACCACTAGTTTGTTCTCTGTATCCGTGAGTCTGCTTCTTTTTTGTTATATCCACTGATTTGTTGTATTTTTTAGATTTTATATATAAGTGATATCCTACAGGACTTATCTTTCTCTGGTTTATTTCACTATAATGCCCTCCAAATCCACCCATGTTTCCACAAATGGCCAAACTCTATGCTTTTTTTAGTGACTGAGTGGTAAGATAGGCTCAAGAATGTATTGTATACCTCAGGAAATACAGCTAATATCTTGTAATGACTGTAAATGGAAAGTAACCTTTACGTTAAAAAACACATAGCCTGTAACACAGGGATCTTATTTTGGATTCCATTACATTTCCAAGTGCATAATTACTGTGAACTACTCTTCATATGGGCTTCCCAGGTGGTGTTAGTGGTGAAGAACCTGCCTGCCAGTGCAGGAAACCTAAGAGACACACTTTCCATCCCTGAGTCAGGAAGATCCCCTGCAGGAAGCCATGGCAACCCACTCCAGTAGTCTTGCGTGGAGAATCCCATGGACATGGGAGCCTGGCAGGCTACAGTCCATAGAGTCACAAAGAGTCGGACATGACTTAGCATGCCCTCTTCATACAATGCATGTACTATATTTTGACTATTCAGATAGTATTATTTTCAGTGGCATTTGTTATTTCTAAAAAAGGGGGGGAAAAGAGATTGATAAGTCCTAAAGCAGAAATGAATACTGTAAGCCTGAATAACAGTGATCCAACACTGGGTCAGGGAGCCTGGGAGGATATGTGTTGTGGGGAGAGGGGAGGGGAGAAGGTGGGAATATATTAAGTATTTTCCAGGAACTAAAACAGATTTGGATAAGAACACTCTTAAGGCAATTGTCACTTACTATTTTGAACATTGAATAACATCTATTAAATTAAATCCTCTATATTAGGTTCCTTAAAAAAGTGTTTTGTGAAAGCTTACAGAGAATATTAGAAACAGTATTTTGCCTTAGAGAGAAAAAAGATAAGGAAATCCATCATACCAGCTTTTTTCTGTCAAAACCAGATACCATCCAGAATATAGGCAATCCTAGTGCTCAGAGATAGGGCTAGTAATATGCCTCAATCAGAGTGTTAAGATAAACCATTATTATTACTGGAATGACATCAGTTCCACATAAAACTGTGCTGGACAGTTTAACCATCTCGTAAGATTTCAGACTGATAATCTGGCAAACATCCAATTTTTAGCATTCACTGCACAATTACTGATGGGAAAACATCAAATTTCTGGCTGACTTGTAAAGAAAGTAGTTATTTCATTTGGGTACATACATCCTACGGATCATTGAAAAACCAAGAGATTTCCAGAAAAACATCTACTTCTACTTTATTGACTACGTCAACACCTTTGACTGTGTGGATCACAACAAACTGTGGAAAATTCTTCAAGAGATGGGAATACCACACCACCTGACCTGCCTCCTGAGAAATCTGTATGCAGGTCAAAAAACAACAGTTAAAACTGGACATGGAACAACAAACTGGTTCCAAATCAGGAAAGGAGTATGTCAAGGCTGTATAGTGTCACCCTGCTTATTTAACTTCTATGCAGAGAGTACAAGGAGAAGGCAATGGCACCCCACTCCAGTACTCTTTCCTGGAAAATCCCATGGATGGAGGAGCCTCTGGGCTCCAGTCCATGGGGTCGCTGTAGGACATGACTGAGCAACTTCACTTTCACTTTTCCCTTTCATGCACTGGAGAAGGAAATGGCAACCCACTCCAGTGTTCTTGCCTGGAGAATCCCAGGGATGGGGGAGCCTGGTGGGCTGCCGTCTCTGGGGTCGCACAGAGTCAGACACGACTGAAGCGACTTAGCAGCAGAGAGTATATCATACAAAATGCCAGGCAGGATGAAGCACAAGCTGGAATCAAGATTGCGAGGAGAAATATCAATAACCTCAGATATGCAGATGACATCACCCTTATGGGAGAAAGTGAAGAAGAACTAAAGAGCCTCTTGATGAAAGTGAAAGAGGAGAGTGAATAAGTTGGCTTAAAACTCAGTATTCAGAAAACTGGCACCTGGCATCATGGCATCTGGCATCTGGTCCCATCACTTCATGGCAAATAGAAACAATGGAAACAGTGACAGACTTTATTTTGTGGGCTCCAAAATCACTGCAGATGGTGACTGCAGCCATGAAATTAAAAGACGTTTGCTCCTTGAAAAAAAAGTTATGACTAACCTAGATCAGATCAGTCGCTCAGTCGTGTCCGACTCTTTGCGACCCCATGAATCGCAGCACGCCAGGCCTCCCTGTCCATCACCAACTCCCGGAGTTCACTCAGACTCACGTCCATCAAGTCAGTGATGCCATCCAGCCATCTCATCCTCTGTGGTCCCCTTCATCTCCTGCCCCCAATCCCTCCCAGCATCAGAGTCTTTTCCAATGAGTCAACTCTTCCCATGAGGTGGCCAAAGTACTGGAGTTTCAGCTTTAGCATCATTCCTTCCAAAGAAATCCCAGGGCTGATCTCCTTCAGAATGGACTGGTTGGATCTCCTTGCAGTCCAAGGGACTCTCAAGAGTCTTCTTCAGCACACAGTTCAAAAGCATCAATTCTTCGGCGCTCAGCCTTCTTCACAGTCCAACTCTCACAGGCATACATGACCACAGGAAAAACCATAGCCTTGACTAGACGGACCTTTGTTGGCAAAGTAATGTCTCTGCTTTTGAATATGCTATCTAGGTTGGTCATAACTTTCCTTCCAAGGAGTAAGCGTCTTTTAATTTCATGGCTGCAGTCACCATCTGTAGTGATTTTGGAGCCCAGAAAAATAAAGTCTGACACTGTTTCCACTGTTTTCCCCATCTATTTCCCATGAAGTGGTGGGACCGGATGCCATGATCTTGGTTTTCTGAATGTTGAGCTTTAAGCCAACTTTTTCCCTCTCCACTTTCACTTTCATCAAGAGGCTTTTGAGTTCCTCTTCACTTTCTGCCATAACGGTGGTGTCATCTGCATATCTGAGGTTATTGATATTTCTCCCGGCAATCTTGATTCCAGCTTGTGCTTCTTCCAGTCCAGCATTTCTCATGATGTACTCTGTATATAAGTTAAATAAGCAGGGTGACAATATATAGCCTTGACGAACTCCTTTTCCTATTTGGAACCAGTCTGTTGTTCCATGTCCAGTTCTAACTGTTGCTTCCTGACCTGCATATAAATTTCTCAAAAGGCAGATCAGGTGGTCTGGTATTCCCATCTCTTTCAGAATTTTCCACAGTTTATTGTGATCCACACAGTCAAAGGCTTTGGCATAGTCAATAAAGCAGAAATAGATGTTTTTCTGGAACTCTCTTGCTTTTTCTATGATCCAGCAGATGTTGGCAATTTGATCTCTGGTTCCTCTGCCTTTTCTAAAACCAGCTTGAACATCAGGAAGTTCACGGTTCACATATTGCTGAAGCCTGGCTTGGAGAATTTTGAGCATTACTTTACTAGCATGTGAGATGAGTACAATTGTGCGGTAGTTTGAGCATTCTATGGCATTGCCTTTCTTTGGGATTGGAATGAAAACTGACCTTTTCCAGTCCTGTGGCCACTGCTGAGTTTTCCAAATTTGCTGGCATATCTAGTGCAGCACTTTCACAGCATCATCTTTCAGGATTTGGAATAGCTCAACTGGAATTCCATCACCTCCACTAGCTTTGTTCGTAGTGATGCTTTCTAAGGCCCATTTGACTTCACATTCCAGGATGTCTGGCTCTAGGTCAGTGATCACACCATCGTGATTATCTGGGTCGTGAAGATGTTTTTTGTACAGTTCTTCTGTGTATTCTTGCCACCTCTTCTTAATATCTTCTGCTTCTGTTTGGTCCATACCATTTCTGTCCTTTATCGAGTCCATCTTTGCATGAAATGTTCCTTTGGTATCTCTGATTTTCTTGAAGAGATCCCTAGTCTTTTCCATTCTGTTGTTTTCCTCTATTTCTTTGCATTGATCGCTGAAGAAGGCTTTCTTATCTCTTCTTGCTATTCTTTGGAACTCTGCATTCAGATGTTTATATCTTTCCTTTTCTCCTTTGCTTTTCACTTCTCTTCTTTTCACAGCTATTTGTAAGGCCTCCCCAGACAGCCATTTTGCTTTTTTGCATTTCTTTTCTATGGGAATGGTCTTGATCCCTGTCTCCTGTACAATGTCACGAACCTCATTTCATAGTTCATCAGGCACTCTATCTATCAGATCTAGGCCCTTAAATCTATTTCTCACTTCCACTGTATAATCAGAAGGGATTTGATTTAGGTCATACTTGAATGGTCTAGTGGTTTTCCCTACTTTCTTCAGTTTAAGTCTGAATTTGGCAATAAGGAGTTCATGGTCTGAGCCACAGTCAGCTCCTGGTCTTGTTTTTGCTGACTGTATAGAGCTTCTCCATCTTTGGCTGCAAAGAATATAATCACTCTGATTTCGGTGTTGACCATCTGGTGATGTCCATGTATAGGGTCTTCTCTTGTGTTGTTGGAAGAGGGTGTTTGTTATGACCAGTGCATTTTCGTGGCGAAACTCTATTAGTCTTTGCCCTGCTTCATTCCGTATTCCAAGGCCAAATTTGCCTGTTACTCCAGGTATTTCTTGACTTCCTACTTTTTCATTCCAGTCCCCTATAATGAAAAGAACATCTTTTTTGGGTGTTAGTTCTAAAAGGTCTTGTAGGTCTTCATAGAACCATTCAACCTCAGCTTCTTCAGTGTTACTGGTTGGGGCATAGACTTGGATTACTGTGATATTGAATGGTTTGCCTTGGAAACAAACAGAGATCATTCTGTCGTTTTTGAGATTGCATCCAAGTACTGCATTTCGGACTCTTGTTGACCACTAACCTAGACAGCATATTAAAAAGCAGAGACATTACTTTACCAACAAAGGTCCATCTAGTCAAAGCTATGGTTTTTCCAGTAGTCATGTATGGATGTGAGAGTTGGACTATAAAGAAAGCTGAGAGCTGAAGAATTGATGCTTTTGATCTGTGGTGTTGGAGAAGACTCTTGAGAGTTACTTGGACTGCAAGAGGGTCAAACCAGTCAATCCTAAAGGGAAATAGTCCTGAGTATTCATTGGAAGGACTGATGTTGATGCTGAAACTCCAATACTTTTGCCACCCAATGTGAAGAACTGACTTAATTGAAAAGACCCTGATGTGGGAAAGATTGAAGGTAGGAGGAGAAGGGGATGACAGAGGATGAGATGGTTGGATGGCATTACTGACATGATGAACATGCGTTTGAGTAGGTTCCAGGAGTTGGTGATGGACAGGGAAGCCTGGCATGCTGCAGTCCATGGAGTGACAGAGTCAGACATTACTGAGTGACTTAACTGAACTGAAGAGCAAAATATCTAATTAATCAAGTAATGAATGATATAACTGAACCATGACTCCTGGTTAAGCTAGAACTTTACAAAAATTACTATTATTATTCAGTTTCTCAGGGCTGGTGAATTCTATATAACCTATATATAAAAGGGATGAAACAGTCAAATGTCAATGGATGCCTATATCCAACCTTCACCACCTATGCACACACACACACACACATGCACACACACACACACACACGGCTGTTTTATGAGAAGGAACATTTTTGCTACAGCCTCAATACCAGAGCATTTTTTTCAATGATGGGATCTAATAAAACAAGCAAACAAACCTTTAGAGAAAGAAAAGGATACCTTCAGAGGAGGAGGCTTCCCTGATAGCTCAGTGTTGGTAAAGAATCCACCTGCAATGCAAGAGACCCTGGTTTGATTCCTGGGTCGGGAAGATCCCTGGAGAAGAGATAAGCTACCCACTCCAATATTCTTGGGCTTCCCTTGTAGCTCAGCTGGTAGAGAACCCACCTGCAATGTTGGAGACCTGGGTTCAATCCCTAGGTTGGGAAGATCCCTTGGAAAAGGGAAAGGCTACTCACTTCAGTATTCTGGCCTGGAGAATTCCATGGACTATAGTCCATGGGGTCGCAAAGAGTTGGACACGACTGAGCAACTTTCACATTCAGAGGAAAAAGGGTTTTCTCAGCATCAGCCTTGAAAACCTGTGTGTGTGTGTGACAGTCTCTTAGTCATGTCTGATTCTTTGCAACCCCCATCAACTGTAGCCCACCAGGCTCCTCTGTCCATAGAATTTTCCATGCAAGGATACTGGAGTGTGTTACCATTTCCTTCTCCAGGGGATCTTCCTGACCCAGGGGTTGAAGCCCGGTCTACCGCACTGCAGGTGGATTCTTGACCGTCTGAGCCACCTGGAAAGCCCTAGTTCCTGTCTAAAACAAGGACACAGTTCCTGTCTCAAACCAGTTTCTCCATGGGTCTCCTCCTTTGGAAGTAAGGGAGGCATTCACAGATGTAACCAAACCAAAGATTTTTGAAAAGACTCCTGAGCCCCTTTGCCACGGCATAGACTGAAATCCTATACATCAAAAGAATACAAGTCTACACTTTCCTGCTATTACACATATGGCATAACAGAAATTTATAAAGTCTGTGAGGAAAAACTCTGTAAAGTTTATGAATTCTAAGCAATTCTGAGTAGAAACTAGAAATGGTCCTGAATGAAAATATCAGCTGTGATAAAAAGCTGTGTATTCACGTGTGACCTTGAGTGTGTGCCGGAAAGGAGAAACCAGTGCCCTCTTTCCCTCATTTTCAGATTATTCACTTCAGTCTTTCCTTCTCAGATTTCAAACTAGGATAAACTTCTCATCGCCTTCCCCAAGGGCTGAGCGGGAGGCTGGTCTTTTATCTAAGAACAGTCAAGCCCTTACCAGATGCATTAAATTGCACCTTTGCTGCTGCTGCTGCTGCTAAGTTGCTTCAGTCGTGTCCGACTCTATGCGACCCCATAGACGGCAGCCCACCAGGCTCCCCCATCCCTGGGATTCTCCAGGCAAGAACACTGGAGTGGGTTGCCATTTCCTTCTCCAGTGCATGAAAGTGAAAAGTGAAAGTGAAGTCGCTCAGTCGTGCCTGACTCTTCGCGACTCCATGGACTGCAGCCTACCAGGCTCCTCTGCTCATGGGATTTTCCAGGCAAGAGTACTGAAGTGGAGTGCCATCGCCTTCTCCAAAATTGCACCTTTAAATAGGCTTTACATAGGCTGCCACTATGATTTGTATTACTGAGGGAGCAACCAGTAGGAGGAGTGTGATCGGGCAGTGAGTGGCTTGGTTCTGAGGCTTGGTAGGACCAAATAGGTGTGTTTTGAATTGTTGGGAGGATTTAGCGAGGGAAGAGAAGGGCCTGCAGTATGGATACATGCTGGCCACTGCAAAGCCCTAGTGGACGGACACCATTTACAAATGCCACCATATGATTGACAGTTGGGGTATAGAGCAAGGTCTCCATTTGTAGAGGCAGCTTTGCAAATTATGGAGTTATCTTTTTTCCATATATTAGGTTTAATTTGAAAGAACTAACTCTGGGAGGTTGTATGTAATCCCCATCTTATGCATGAGGAAACAGGCACTGAAAATTAACAGAGTAAAAACTGGTCTCTGACATTTTATCTACCTTCATCTACCAAGTAATTCTTTCCTAGGCATTGAATGTACCCTGTGCTAGGAAGACCACCCCTTCCCCAGCTCCACTTACATTCACCTTCCAGTTGAAGCAGTCTCTTATATTCCATATTTCGTCTCTTCTTCCCAATTTCACTCATCTTATATCTCAGTCCTGGTCACTAGCTGTTTTCCATGATTAATACATAATTGTCTGATCTTTTAAAATGTGTACATTAAGTGTAAATGTGTAATAATTGGGCCTTAGAATTTCCCTTCCTTGGCCTTTCAACCTTCTTTTTCTTTTTTATGTTAATTCATCAACAAACTTAATCAAGAGTCAGAAATTAAGATAAATTGATGGTAGGTAGGTAGATAGATAGGAAGTTAGATAAATACTGTTGTGGACTGAACTGTGTCCCCAAGTTTCCTTCATATGTTAAGCCTTAACCTCCAACGTGATTGTATTTGGAGATAGGACCTCTAGGGAGGTGGTAGTGATTTAGTCAGTTAAGTCGTGTCTGACTCTTGCGACCCCATGGACTGTAGGCTGCCAGGCTCCTCTGTCCATGGGATTCCCCAGGCAAGAAAACTGGAATGGGTTGCTATTTCCTTCTCCAGGGGATCTTCCTGACCCCAGAATCAAACCCAGGTCTCCCGCATTGCAGGCAGATTCTTTTACCAACTGAGCTACGAGGGAAGCCCTTAATTACTGTTAATTGAGGTCACAAAGGTGGGGCCTAATTTAATAGGTCTGGTGTCCTTATAAGAAGGGATGTCAGAGATATCTCTCTTCCCATGTGTGTGCACACAGAGAAGAAGCCATGTGAGGACATGATGAGAAGACAGTCCTCTTCTAATCAGGAGAGACACCTCACCAAAACCCAACCCTTATAACACCTTGACCTTGGGCTTCTAGCCTCCAGAACAGATTTTCTGTTACTTAAGTCACCCAGCCTGTGGTATTTTGTTACGGCTGCCCAAGCAGATGAATACAGATACTTTATTGAACCTATTACCACTCGAGACATTGTGAGTAGAATGTGCTAAGGGAATCTTAACGTAGTTTTGAATGCTATAGTAGAAAGAGTACTGGACTGAAGTCAAAACACCTGGATGCAATCAAGTTCTGGTTCTGCCACTTCCTATATGTGAGGACCCAATAGTCACAATGGCCATCTGATGTGAAGAGCTGACTCATCTGAAAAGACCCTGATGCTGGGAAAGATTGAAGGCGGGAGGAGAAGGGGATGACAGAGGATGAGATGGTTGGATGGCATCACCGACTCAGTGGACATGAGTTTGAGTAAACTCTGGGAGTTGGTGATGGACAGGGAGGCCTGGCGTGCTGCAGTGCATGGGGTCACAAAGAGGCAGATATGACTGAGCGACTGAACTGAATAGTCACTTCACCCCTGTGAGCCTGAACTCCCTCACCTGTACAAGACTAGATTCTTTCCCAAGGTCCTCATTGCGTGAGACTTCTGATTATCAATATCCATGCAGTCAGCGAGTATAAATCATTTATAAATCATATAAATCATTACACACAAAGAAAGCATCATTCATCTTTGTTAGAGAGAACTGTGGTCTAACTCATTAGAAGAATTGAAGCTCCACACAATAGCAAGGAAAACCATATGACTTCCCTGATTTATGCACATCTGTGCACATGTATTTGGGATACCTGTCAATGTGCCAAGGAGTACTAGAAACAACAATATTAGTAGGCTCTTCTCCAAGGAATATCAATGTTATAAAGATCTGGGGAGAAAAAAATATGGATATAAAGCAAGTAATGCAAAACGTGCCAAAAGATTAACTTAAAACATAGCATTCTGGAGAAAGTTTTAGCTTCTTATGGGCATCTTTGCTCATCCACTCAATCGCTACAGTTTCTTTCTTTGTAATTTTGATGAAAATCTTTGTAGAAAACTATAGCTGATAAATTTTACTGTTTAGAACAGCAGCTGATTTTGATGGGGTTTTAAATTTATTTGCAAGTAGATCATTTTCACAAGTCCCCAGAGGAGGAAATGGTAACCCACTCTATTATTTTGCCTGAAAAATCCTGTGGACAAGAGCCTGGCAGGCTACAGACTATGGGGTCGCAAAGATTCAGACATGACTGACCGACTAAGCACACAGCACATTTTCACAGGTAGGTTGATAGAAAATTATCCCACAGTCACACCTATATCCTCTGTCAGGCAGCTCTCAAATGCATGCAGATAATCGCAAGGGAGGCACAGCAGAGACTATGGTCCCCTGAGAAAATTGAATGTAACTAAAGCATGCTCTTTTCAGGAAGCCTGGTACAGGGACATCTGCGGTAATTACACTGACAGTTTACATTTCCCTTTCTGATTTCCCTTTGGTCGTGGGGAGACTGTCAAAGTAGCCTTGGCTTCTGTCCCTTAGTTAAAGGCAAACATGTGACTCAAGCTAGAACAATTAGTCTCTCCCTCTGAGGATGTGACTCCTGAGAAGAGGGGAGCTATTAATAACACTGATAATAGTGGAACACTTCGTTCTGCAGAGAGAACCCTGAAAAAGCTCAGGGACTCTCCATTACGTTCTTTTCCCTGGGGCCCGACCTGATCTCCATCCTTACCATATGCTCCAGTTTTTCCTTTGATTCTGTGAGCTAGTCCCAATCTTTTCAATAAATTCTTTCCTGCTTGAAGTTAGAGTCCATTTTTATTTCTTGTAAGCAAACGTGTATAGTATAGGCCTTTAGGTACCAGCTTCATATACGAAATCATCACTTTATTTGAGAAAACGATCTGCTCAATTTGCAGGAAGTTAGATGGCGATTTTATTGGGCGTTACTGTTTGTCTAGGTTTCAGTATAAAACACAAATTACTTTTAACATGGTAGGAATTTACATCTTCTTCTGAACGTTGATCTTTTCTACATTACTCCTTCCACCTCAACTTATCTTAACCGTCATTTCAACTTAACTGTCATTTCATTCATTAAAAAAAAAGAGAAAAACTTATTTAAACTTATTGCATATCTAAATGTATTATATATTTCTGCTTAACAGATTGAACATTAAAAAGCATTTTTGTGGAGCAAAGAGGACCTTTAGGGCAGTGAGACTACTCTGTGATACTATAATGGTGAATACATGTCATTATATGTTTGTCCAAACCCATAGTATGTACAGAAGAATTGATACTTTTGAACTCTCAAAAAAAGTCTTCTCTCAAGAGAAAAACTGACTCATTGGAAAAGACCCTGATGCTGAGAAAGATTGAAGGTGGGAGAAGGGGATGACAGAGGATGAGATGGTTGGATGGCATCACTGACTCAATGGACATGAGTTTGAGTAAATTCTGGGAGTTGGTGATGGACAGGGAGGCCTGGCGTGTTGCAGTCCATGGGGTCGCAAAGAGCTGGACATGACTGAGTGAACTGACTGATGGTATGTACAACACCAAAAGTGAACCCCAATGTAAACTGTGGACTTTAGGTGATTATGATGCACTGATACAGGTTCATCAACTGTAATAAATGTTCCACGTCTGGTGGGACATGTAGTAATGCAGGAGGCTATGTTTGTGTAGGGGTAGAGGGTATACAGGAAATCTCTGTACTTTGCTCTCGATTCTGCTATGAACCTAAAACTGCTCTAAAAATGAGGTCTACATTTAAGAAAGAAAGAAACAAAATCTTTTTCTAAACTGCAAACAAAGCTCATCCTTAATCTATCTCATAATCATAATAATCATCATCCACATTGATTCTGATGCTGGCGTGCTCCTCCAGCTTTGGTTTCTTTTTGGTCTCTTTGCTTTTCTCGGTCAGATGTAAGTGATGCTCACATTGCTTCATGATCTTCTTGGAAGACATCCAGCTCTCCCCTTGTCGTTCAGCTGGTGCCACACACTGTCCTCCCCTCACATCTGTGCCCTTGGCCTTCAGGACCTCTCTGGCTCTCAGGAGACTGCAGGTGCAATTCCATGGATTTCCATCCAGATACAGGTGCCGGAGGCGAGGCAGCACCTCCAGGGCTTTGAGGTCTAAAGCGGAAAGCCTGTTGTTCCTGAGGTTTAGAACCTGAAGCTGCTTCAGATCCTTGACCTCCCTCTCAGCAATATCCTGGATGGCATTGCCTTTTAGGTCCAGCCTGGCTAAGGTTCCTGGGAGCCTGAAAAAGCATGGAAACAGGATGTGAGAGGAGGCTGTGACCGTCATTCCAAACTGCCGAGGCAACTCAGACTGAGCAACATCCAAGTTTGCTGCACCGTTCTGTTCCCTCTGAAGCTAGAAAACAAGCTTTATTTTGAAAAGATAATTTAAAGTACAAACCTAAGTCTTACCTATTGATCTTTAACCCTTTCTCATAGGACTTATTTTCTAATCCTCTGATTTCTTCTATTTTATATTCATATATTTTTCTCCTCCAGTGAAAATCTTGAAAAAATGGCTAATTCCATGTCTGGGGCAAAATAAGCTAGAACATCTGAACCAGAACGCAATGAATTGTTCAGAGATTGCTGGAACACCTATCATGATGGCTGCTATCCAAAAATACAGTGTTAGCAAGAGTGTGGAGAAATTGGAACCTTTGTGCACTGTGGATGGGAGGATAAATGGTACAGACGATATGGAAAACAGTATGGTGGTCCTCCCCAAATTAAAAATACAATTGCCATATGATCCAGCAATTCCACTTTTGTGTATATACTCAAAAGAATCGAAAAGAAGTTCTCAAAGAGATACTTATGCACCCATGTTATACTCCCATGTCAAATTCACAATAGTTAGAATGTGGAAGCAATCCAAATGTCCATTGATTGATGAATGAGTAAGCAAAATACAAAATATAAGTACCTACAATGGAATATTATCCAGCCTTAAAACGAAGGAAATTCTGACTCATGCTACAACATGAATAAGGATACTACGCTAAGTGGGAAAAAAAGCCAGTCATAAAAAGATAACTTCCCTGGTGGCTCAGACGTTAAAGAATCTGCTCCAATATAGGAGACCCGGATTCGATCCCTGGGTCAGGAAGATTCCCTGGAAAAGGGAATGACAACCCCCTCCAGTATTCTTGCCTGGATAATTCCACGGACAAAGAAGCCTGGTGTGCTACAGTCCATGGGATCACAAAGAGTCTGACACGACTGGCTGACAAACACTTCACTTCAAAAGATAACTGCTGTATGATTCTACTTATATAAGATGTCTAGAGTAGTCAAATTCATAGAAACAGAAAGTAGAATAGTGGTTGTCAGGGATTTAGGGGAGAGGGGAAATGAGCTGTTTAATGGGTACAGAGTTTCAGTTTCACAAGATGAAAAAGTTCTGGACGCTGGTTGCACAACAGTGCAAATATACTTAATGTTGAATTGTACATTTTAAAATGGTTAACATGGTGAATTTTATGTTATGTGTGTTTTACCACAATTTTTTTTTTTAAATAGAGATAATGGAATTGTGTCCCATGAACACAGGAACCAGCTTGGAGAGGCTCCTATTAAGGAAATTTGAGCATCAAAAGAGACTAGCAACTATAAATAACCATAACTCACTGAATGAATTAAGATCTCTGGGTCCATAGTGATATTTATAAAACAAAAAAAATAAAGAAACAGAAAAAAAAAGCTACACAATAATGTTAAATGGGGAAAATAGAAGACAAAATTGATTTGAAATACATAAAAACAACTTATGGCTAGACATGGGTTCTGATTGAGCAGTTATGGATGACTCCTTTGTTTCTCAGCACACAAAGTTTTCAACCTTGAACAGGTATTGCTGTATAATCAGAAAAAAAAAATTTAACTGTGGCTACCAATTTGAAAAATTTCATGCTAACAACTGTTGATAAAAATAAAAAAGGATCACAGTTGTGAACTGAAAATCTTTCTCTGAGTCAACAACTTTCCATTAAGTGCTTCCCTTGTGGCTCTGACGGTAAAGCGTCTGCCTACAATCTGGGAGACCCGGGTTGGATCCCTGGGTCGGGAAGTTCCCCTGGAGAAGGAAATGGCAACCCACTCTAGTATTCTTGCCTGGAAAATCCCATGGACGGAGGAGTCCGATAGGCTACAGTTCATGAGGTCGCGAAGAGTCAGACACAACTGAGCCACTTCACTTCATTCTCTTTATGAAGTGCAATAAGCGAAAAAGTTTTATGGGAAAAAAGGTCCTGAAAAATACCACCCAAATGCTATCTCCATGCCATGTGAATGTATTCTATTTCATGCTTTTTAGTATTCACTGGAATTTTTTATGGTGGTCTCAGTCATATGATTGCTATGCCAAAGAGAAAGAAACAAATGAATTTAACCATATTTTACAACAATATTACCTTTTGTTTGTTATAGTGTTATTTTTAGATGAATTTAATTCTAAAAGGTTAATCTTTTAGGCTACTGGAATGGGTAGCCATTTTCTTTTTCAGGGGATCTTCCCAACCCAGGGATTGAACCCTAGTCTCCCACGTTGCTGGCAGATTCTTTACCATCTGAGCCACCAGGGAAGCCCATGGTTACTGGCACTTAGCCTAAATTTTGTCCTTGGTTTTTTTCTTTGATATTTACATTTTATAGTTGTATATATTTATGTTTATGTATTTTATATTTGTATTCATCTCCTAAACCATATAATATATATACATACATAAGTATTTGTGCTTTTGAATATTTTAAAGTCATGCTTAAAAGTGACTTTTTTAAAATTTGGAATTAAATTTACCTAACAAAATAGGTTAATTTACCAGGGAAAATCACTTCATACATTTTAAGTGTGGTATAAGCTTCTGCAAAGACATTTTCTCTTAATAAGTCTGTTGTTAATACAATTAACAATTTTCAAATTGATATCCACAGTTAAATTCAGTTTGAAATTAATCCCTGAGAGACTGTAACTTTGTGCACACACCAGCTTATCCAGCTTACATCTCGAAAAGTTATACAGAAAATCTGTGTGTAGCTTTTTTTTTCCCCCCCAAAAATGGACTGTTAATTGGTGATGATGCAGCAACCAAGGCTCTGGAACTATTGAGGGTACAAGGGGCCCAGCAGCTGAGGAAAGATATGGTAAACTCAAGAGTCAAGTCTACTTATTAAGACTTTGAGTTCTAACTTTGGCTATTCTATCTACTAGTATGTGACTTCAGGTAAATTATTTAGCTCTTTTTTTTTGGCCACATCCACAGCATGTGGGATCTTTGTTCCCCGACTAGGGATTCAACCCATGCCGCTTGCATTGGAAGTGGAGTCTTAACCACTGGGCCACTGCGGAAGTCCCAGTTATTTAGCTTTTTAAGGCTTCTGATTTTCCAAGTATTCACTGCACAGAAGTCACATAAAAATGTTAACTAAGGACAATGAGCAAGCCAAGCTTTTCTTTTAAACAAACACACTTATTCAATTATCAGCTGGGTAGCCAAAAACTGTACCTGTTCTTAGAAGTATCTTTTTTTCTTTCATGTTGTTATGGATAATCAAAATGGTATTATAAGAGAAATCAGTAATTTCCTGCTTTTGGCAGTCATTTATTTCTTTGATATAGTTTGTCTTTATAAATCTGATTTCTATAAAAATGTAGCCCTGATTTTAAGACAAACAAGTGTCTAGAAATGCTGTTTGTTCTTTGGGCAATACCCCTTCTTAGCGTAAAAAGAGGCACACCCCCATTTTGTCAGTAGATGGCACTTGAGTGTAAGAAAAAAATGCTAACTGGCTTCATTAGGTTGTAGAAAGCTATTCTGCATTTGAATTATCCAAACTGTGAATAATGAAGGAATGGTGTAACTTATCTTTGTTCCCTGAGCTGCAGACTGGTGAAATGAGAAGCAGCAAAAAGTGAGACCCAGGTTCTGGGTAGTCTAAATTCTAAGTTGTGATTGAGTCACTCAGTCATATCCAACTCTCTTGCGACCCCATGGACTGTAGGCTGCCAGGCTCCTCTGTCCATGGAATTTTTCAGGCAAGAACACTGGAGTGGGTTGCCGTTTCCTCCTCCAGAGGATCTTCCCGACCCAGGGAACACATGCACATCTTCTGCATTAGCAGGCAGATTCTTTATGGTTGAGTCACCAGGGAAGCCCAAGGAATAGATAGTATTGTACTTTAATTCTTTATAGGAGGGAAACCATGGAAAAACTTTTTGGGGTCCTTCCAAATTTCCAATTCAAAGAAAAATTGCAGAGTAGGGGTTTGGTGGTCATGATGGGGAATTTAAAAATCACTTTCTATAAGAACACAGGCCAAGTTCTCTGACAGAGTAGAGAGCTGTGTGGCTTCATTTATGCCTCATGGGCATACCCATGAGCTACCCCCTGGTCGCTCATTACTTGCCTCATTGTCCTTTCCCAGTAGTTCTCAACCTGGGCTATGCCTTAAATTCATCTGGGGAGCTTTTTAAAAATACTGATGCCTGGGGTGATGACGTAACTGGTTTGAAGTGAGGTCTAGGCATGAATGGGCTTTTTAAAAGTTATCCAAATTGTGAAATCAGATTTGAAAATTAGGGTTAGCTCAGGCTTGCAAGGGCTTCCCTGGTGGATCAGTGGTTAAAAAAAAAAAAAAATCTGCCTGCAACGCAGGATACCTGGGTTCAATTCCTGGATTGGGAAAATCCCCTGGAGGAGAGCATGGCAATCCACTCCAGTATTCTTGCCTGGAAAATTCCATGGACAGAGGAGCCTGGAGGGCTACAGTCCATAGGGTTGCACAGAGTCGGACAGGACGGAAGCGACTGAGCAGCAGCAGCAGCAGGCTTCAGTCAGTTCAGTTCAGTGGCTCAGAAATGTCCGACTCTTTTCGACCCCATGGACTGCAGCACACCAAGCTTCCCTGTCCATCACCAACTCCTGGAGCTTGCTCAAACTCATGTCCATTGAGTCAGTGATGCCATCCAACCATCTCATCCTCTCTCGTCCCCTTCTTCTCCCGCCTTCAGTCTTTCCCAGCATCAGGGTCTTTTCAAATGAGTTAGTTCTTCACATCAGGTGGCCAAAGTATTGGAGTTTCAGCTTCAGCATCAGTCCTTCCAATCAATATTTAGGACTGATTTCCTTTAGGATGGACTGGTTGGATCCTCCTGCGATCCAAGGGACTCTCAAGAGTCTTCTCCAACACCACAGTTCAAAAGCATCAATTCTTCAGCTCTCAGCTTTCTTTATAGTCCAACTCTCACATCCATACATGACTACTGGAAAAACCATAGCTTTGACTAGATGGACCTTTGTTGGTAATGTCTCTGCTTTTTAATATGCTGTCTAGGTTGGTCATAGCTTTTCTTCCAAGGAGCAAGTGTCTTTTAATTTCATGGCTGCAGTCACTATCTGCAGTGATTTTGGAGCCCAAAAATATAAAGTCTGTCACTGTTTCCATTGTTTCCCCATCTATTTGCCATAAAGTGATGGGACTAGATGCCATGATCTTAGTTTTTTGAATGCTGAGTTTTAGGCAGCAGGCTTGCAAACCCATTATACATTCTGTTGGGTAAAAGCATTGTGCTTTCTGTAGTCACTTATTAAAACACAGATACTCTGTCAGAAGTAATTAAGAATAATTAAGCTACTTTTCACTCATTAAACTTAGCAGGATTACTTCCCCAAATGCTTTCTAAAAGTCACCTGAATAGAAAAATTCACCAAGTTCACAGTTTTGTCCATGGCTGTCAGAGCCTGCTGAGAATCCTTAGGTGAGATAGTTACTCCCTAACCTGTTTTGTGACTTTTTACTTGATGCATATTTTTTGGAGGAGCATGCAGTAGTCGAAAATATAGTAGAGAAATTATTTAAATAACAAGAATGTTGTTGTTCAGTCACTCAGTCATGTCTGACTCTTTGCAACCCCATGAACTGCAGCACGCCAGGCTTCCCTGTCCTTCAGTATCTTCCAGAGTTTGCTCAAACTCATGTCCATTGAATTGGTGATGCCATCCAACCATCTCATGCTCTGTCATCCCCTTCTCCTCCTGCCTTCAATTTTTCCCAGAAAGCAGGGTGTTTTCCAATGAGTCAGTTCTTCACATCAGGTAGCCAAAGGGTACTGGAGCTTCAGCTTCAGCATCAGTCCTTCCAATCAATATTCAGGGTTGATTTACTTTAGGATTGACTTATTTGATCTCCTTGCTGTCCAAGGGACTCTCAAGAGTCTTCTCCAACATCACAGTTCAAAAGCATTAATTCTTCAGCATTCAGCCTTCTTTATGGTCCAACTCTCACATCTGTACATGACTACTGGAAGAACCATAGCTTTGACTATATGGACCTTTGTCAGCAAAGTGACGTCTCTGCTTTTTAATACTCTGTCTAGGTTTGTCAGAGCTTTTCTTCCAAGGAGCAAGCATCTTTTACTTTCATGGCGGCAGTCACCATCTGCAGTGATTTGGGAGCCCAAGAAAATAAAACCTGTTACCATTCCCCATGGGAATATGGGAATACCAGACCACCTGATCTGCCTCTTGAGAAATTTGTATGCAGGTCAGGAAGCAACAGTTAAAACTGGACATGGAACAACAGACTGGTTCCAAATAGGAAAAGGAGTACGTCGGCTGTATATTGTCACCCTGTTTATTTAACTTATATGCAGAGTACATCATGAGAAATGCTGGACTGGAAGAAGCACAAGCTGGAATCAAGATTGCCGGGAGAAATACCAATAACCTCAGATATGCAGATGACACCACCCTTATGGCAGAAAGTGAAGAGGAACTCAAAAGCCTCTTGATGAAAGTGAAAGTGGAGAGTGAAAAAGTTGGCTTAAAGCTCAACATTCAGAAAACGAAGATCATGGCATCCAGTCCCATCACTTCATGGGAAATAGATGGGGAAACAGTGGAAACAGTGTCAGACTTTATTTTTCTGGGCTCCAAAATCACTACAGATGGTGACTGCAGCCATGAAATTAAAAGACGCTTACTCCTTGGAAGGAAAGTTATGACCAACCTAGATAGCATATTCAAAAGCAGAGACATTACTTTGCCAACAAAGGTTCGTCTAGTCAAGGCTATGGTTTTTCCTGTGGTCATGTATGGATGTGAGAGTTGGACTGTGAAGAAGGCTGAGCACTGAAGAATTGATGCTTTTGAACTGTGGTGTTGGAGAAGACTCTTGAGAGTCTCTTGGACTGCAAGGAGATCCAACCATTCCATTCTGAAGGAGATCAGCCCTGGGATTTCTTTGGAGGCAATGATGCTAAAGCTGAAACTCCAGTACTTTGGCCACCTCATGCGAAGCGTTGACTCATTGGAAAAGACTCTGATGCTGGGAGGGATTGGGGGCAGGAGGAGAAGGGGACGCAGAGGATGAGATGGCTGGATGGCATCACTGACTTGATGGATGTGAGTCTGAGTGAACTCTGGGAGTTGGTGATGGACAGGGAGGCCTGGCGTGCTGCGATTCATGGGGTCGCAAAGAGTCGGACACGACTGAGCGACTGAACTGAACTGAACTGAACTGAACCATTCCCCATTACCATTTCCCCTGTTACTATTGTTTCCCCATCTATTTGCCATGAAGTGAAGGGACCGGATGACATGATCTTGGTCTTAAGAATGAGAGTCTTGAAATACTGACCACATGCTCTAGCCTTAGAGTCTTTGTACTGGCTGTTGTGTCTAGAACACTCCCACCCCTGCACACCCTGCCCACCGCCCCACAAAGACCACTGCCCCACAAAGAAAAAGAATCTGCTGTTTAATAAACAACATAGTATCTTTTTAAGGAGAATAATAGTACTTACTCTTCTATTTTTATTCTACTTTAAAATGTGAAACATGGGATAAAAGTTAAATAGAGTCAATTAACATGAACATATTAGTAACAGATTATGACTTTGGTTAGAGGGGAACAAGTACAGTGGGTTGGAGATAGAAGTAGGGATATTTGGAAAAAATTTATTAAGCGCCAGAGTATGAGGATGTATGTGTGTTTGTGTGTGTGAGACAAAGAGAATAAAAGAAACAACTGAAAACATAAGGTAAGACCAACACAAACTGACTCACACACTCACAAACAGGCCCACAGAAAACTAAGCAGCACCCCACAGCACTGAGAAAAACAAATGACTCCTAAATGCATAATTCAAAATAAATACAATGTTAGATTTCAAGATTTTGATTTTTCCCTTATAAACTATTTCAATGCTTTTAAAAATATAAATGTCTTACTACATTTTCCCCCTCAGTTTTTCCTGGGGTCCTTGCTTTGCTAGTGTTAAACACATGCCTTGCTTCCCAAATGGTGCAGTGGAATCTGCCTGCCAATGCAGAAGATGCAAGAGACACGAGTTCCATCCTTGGGTCGGGAAGATCCCCTGTAGTAGGAAACGGCAACCTGCTCCAATATTCTTGCCTGGAAAATTCCATGGACAGAGGAACCTGGCAGCTACAGTCCATGGGGTTGTAAAGAGTCAGACAGGACTAAGCATGCACCCCCTTAAGCACATGCCTAGTGCGCCTGTTGCTGGATCCAGGCCATAGCTTAGACAACCAGAACACATTTTTACAAGTAATAGCCCCCTGTGATGTTCGTTAGCATACTTCCCTGAAGCTGCAGTTGCTTCTAATACAGATCTCTAATATAGATCTGTTGATATCTTGTCCCACAGGCAAGGTAAGTTAGTGTAGGAGTCAGCTTGAGGGCTGGAGATTCCAAACCCTTGTTTAAAACTTCTGCCTCTGAACCCTTGGATAGCTTTAATCAGATAAATTACATTTACCTGGACTACTTTTCTTTCTTGTATAATGTACTTAGTTGCCCCCATCTTTGGAAGACTTCTCTGGTAAGTTCCACAGATGATAAAGCTCACTTACCGCAGAGGTATAGACAGGAGTAGGTTCTGCTCCAAGGCCAGATTGGAGAGCTGGGAACACTTCTGCAGGGCTCCAGCTTCAAACAAGCTGACAATGTTGTTGTCCAGAAACAAGTGTTTCAAATCTCGGAGGTCCCGGAAATCTTGTGCGGTAACTTTCCGAATCAGATTATTGCTGATATCCAGCTTTTGTAGCCGGGCTGGTAGTCGGAGGGGCAACGTCTGAAGTTGGTTTTGGGACACCTCAAGGGTGGTTAAATTGGCAAGGAGCTGTGCCCCCTCGATGGAAGAGAGTGAGTTTTCTGACAGGTAAAGGTGGGAAAGATTCTCTAAGTGTTTCATATCTCGAAACCTCACCGCTTTGAGCCGGTTTCTCTCCATTTTTAAAGAGAGCAAAGATTTGGGGAGGTTAATAGGAATTTTAGTCAGAAAGTTACTACTGAAACTGAGAAATTGCAGAGACTGAAGGGAAGTGAAGAAGCTAGCTGGTATGAGATGTAGCTTGTTATTTTCCATGCTCAGATGTTTCAGATGGGGAAGTGCCAGCGGTCCCTCCACATTCTCGATGTTGTTGGCGTCTAACATCAAGCTTTGCAGACTGACAAGGGAGGAGAGCATGCTGGTAGAGATAGAAGAGATCAGATTGTTTTTCAGTTCAAGGATTTTTAATTTCTTCAGTCCTTCAAAATCAGATCCGTGAAGGACATATATTGAATTATCATTTAGTTTTAACACTTCAAGACTGGCTGGGAGAGCACGGGGGACCCGTCTTAACTTATTTTTCCAGAGTTCCAAGGTCTTCAAAGTACTCAGAGTTTTGAAAGTGTCGTTTTCTACTGACTCTGTTCCACTGGCCAGCAGAAGAAAATCTTCTAGAGCTAACATTTGGGTAAAGTTAGAGAGCTATTAAAAAAAAAAAAGCAGGGATGGGGAAAAGAGGAGAAAAGCAGTAAATTAGGATTATTATTTTTAAAAAGGCATATACGTTTCCATTCAATACTAATGATACTTCAGCTTTTTCCTTCAGGATCTATTTTATTTTATTACTGCTGCTGCTGCTGCTAAGTCATTTCAGTCGTGTCCGACTCTGTGCGACCCCACAGATGGCAGCCCACCAGGCTCTGCCGTCTCTGGGATTCTTCATGTTGTTGTATAGCAAAACCAATACAATATTGTAAAGCAACTTCTCTCAAATTAAAAAAAATTTTAAGTAATGAAACTTTTTTTTAATTTGAGGGAAGTTGCTTTACAACATTGTATTGGTTTTGCTATACAACAACATGAATCAGTCATAATTATATACATTTATGTTCCAGTACTTTGGCCACCTCATGCGAAGAGTTGACTCATTGGAAAAGACTCTGATGCTGGGAGGGATTGGGGGCAGGAGGAGAAGGGGACGCAGAGGATGAGATGGCTGGATGGCATCACTGACTCGATGGACGTGAGTCTGAGTGAACTCCGGGAGTTGGTGATAGACAGGGAGGCCTGGCGTGCTGCGATTCTTGGGGTCGCAAAGAGTTGGACACGACTGAGCGACTGATCTGATCTGATATATACCCCTTCCCTCTTGAACCTCGCTCCCCACCCCATTCCCTCCCTCAAGGTCATCACAGAGCACAGGCTGGGCTCCATGTGGTTTTAAATTATCTCTTGGAAAAGGATAGAAACTCAGGTCCTGACCATTTTTATTCACACCTGCTAGAGGGACGGGGGAGCCTGGTGGGCTGCCATCTATGGGGTCGCACAGAGTCGGACACAACTGAAGCGACTTAGCAGCAGCAGCAGTGTAAGAGGTCTAAAATATTTTAAGCACTTTCATATACTATTGATAGACATAAAATTGGCCAACTTTTGCTGTGTATTCTTTGACCCAGCAAGTTTACTTCTAGGTAGAAGTGCTTACAAATTGCACAATGATGTGTGCGACAGGATGTTCTTTGTTGCATCATCTTGTAACAGCCAAAAAGGAAACAATCTGGAAATTTCACCAAGCTGTTAACTAGAGTTGCTAACTCTTAGAAGGTAAGGTTATAGGGAATTTTCATTATCTATCTATATTTCACATTGTCTAGATGTGTTAAAATTATTAAATTACATTTAAACAATTTTAAGCATTAAAAGTAAAAAAAATTTAATGTCCTAGATACTGCTATCAGTTGGATGGGCCTATTAGAAAGACATTTTCAAGTATATTATAGTTTGGAAAACTAGTCTCCTTGTTCCCACTCCCCAATTTTTGTTTCATTGATGAAAAAGATTCATGAAGAAACAAATAGGATACACGTGTCTCCATGTCTGTAGAGCAAGGAGTCCATTCATGCATATACCCCAGACCTAATGCAATTCCTCTCCTCAATTTTAGGAATCTGATACACTTTCTCCATGGTTTGCAAGTTTAAGCACACCTATCTTTCCACATACCCTCCAAACTCCTAGCTTGACATCTACCTCCTTTTTAGGATGGTGTAATTTTTGGTATTTGTTTCTCGAGTAAAATCATGTTTAGGTAAATGAAGAATTGTTCCAGATTTTCCTCAGCTTAATAAATCTTCACAAAATTTTCAACCTGATTTAGAATTCAGTTAAGCTGGAATTTTCAATGCACAATTTTATGTCTTACTGTCTATAGCTTCTAAATGTTGATTTAACTGTGCAGTTGAACCCTTTTGTAATACCAGTATACGGTTAATACCTTCAAAGTGGGTTAATTCTGCAGCACATATTTGTTATATGTGATTATACTATAGGAGGACCTGTGATGTGAATTATGGTATATTTTAAAGCATCTCCTAAAATGGTACACTAGTTGAAGAATCTCGTGTTAAAAATTCAATAAACAAATATTTTTAATCATAAAATTTTTGGCAGCTGCCTTGGCTTATATATTGCTGCTAACATTTGATATTTTCTTAATGATTAATCAGATGCATTAATTAGTCATAGTCCCAAGAATAGTACTTTTTGTTTTTGAATTTGTTGAGCATCTACAAGTTCCATGTGCTTTTTTACATGTCATTATTAGTTCTCTTCATAACCCTGCAAGTTTGAATTTCAACAGGGTTTACAGAACTCCAAAGCCCTTTCTTCCTCAACTCATCATTTTCTAATACATTTTCTGCTGCCTGTGGTCTATAATTAATGTTTTTCAAATGAGACACAAGATCTGGACACAGATCATATTTTTAGAAAAGCAGAAATTTTAGAGATTATATAGTACAAATCTTCCATATAAGGGAAGGTTTAAGCTGGAATCAAGATTGCCAGGAGAAATATCAATAACCTAAGATATGCAGATGACACCACACTTAAGGCAGAAAGTGAAGAAGAACTAAAGAGCCTCTTGATGAAAGTGAAAGAGGACAGTGAAAAAGTTAGCTTAAAGCTCAACATTCAGAAAACAAAGATCATGGCATCCAGTCCCATCACTTCATGGCAAATAGATGGGGAAACAATGGAAACAGTGACGGGTTTTATTTTCTTGGGCTCCAAAATCACTGCAGAAGGTGACTGCAGCCATGAAATTAAAAGACACTTGCTTCTTGGAAGGAAAGTTATGACCAACCTAGATAGCATATTAAAAAGTAGAGACATTACTTTACCAAAAAGGTCCATCTAGTCAAAGCTATGGTTTTTCCAGTGGTCATGTATGGATGTAAGAGTTAGACTATAAAGAAAGCTGAATGCTGAAGAATTGATGCTTTTGAACCATGGTGTTGGAGAAGACTCTTGAGATTCCCTTGGACTGCAAGAGGAACAAACCAGTCAATCCTAAAGAAAATCAGTCCTATATATTCATTGGAAGGACTGATGCTGAAGCTGAAACTCCAATACTTTGGCCACCTGATGTGAAGAATTGACTCATTGGAAAAGACCCTGATGCTGAGAAAGATTGAAGGTGAGAGGAGAAGGGGACGACAGAGGATGAGATGGTCATGAGTTTGGGCAAGCTCCGGGAGTTGGTGGACAGGGAAGCTTGGTGTGCTGCAGTCCATGGGGTTGCAAAGATTCGGACATGACTGAGTGACTGAACTGAACTGAACTGAAGCGATGAGGCCAAAAAATAAAAATAAAATAAATGACCTGTCCAAGATGCAGGGTGTTTAATCTATTCTTCATTCTAAATTGCCTTTTTCTAGGCTTTCTTTCATATTAAGTCATAAATGACTCTACACATTGATTTGCACCTCTGGGACTGTTGATGTCCCGAAAAAAAGACCTTGATGTTGCAAATGCCTCCACTTCTATCTGCTTGACGACAAACCCTAAAAAGACAGCCGACTATGCAGCCAGTCTCAGAGATGACATGAATCTGAATGGACAGTTTCTCTGAGGACAAAGTGTGGTGTGGGAGCTTCAATTTGTCTCCATTTTTATATATAAAGTATATAGACTAGCCTACATAGTAAATACCAGTCATATTCTTAACTAAATCCAGGGAATAGTCGTTTTATGTTATTAAGCATAGAGAACCTTTTCCCTTTATCAGGTGAATGCAGATTACTTTTGCCAAAGCCAAAACAACACCCAGTTGTGGATGTGACTGGTGATGGAAACAAAGTCCAATGATGTAAAGAGCAATATTGCATAGGAACCTGGAATGTTAGGTCCATGAATCAAGGCAAATTGGAAGTGGTCAAACAGGAGACGGCAAGAATGAGCATTAACATTTTAGGAATCAGCGAACTAAAATGGACTGGAATGGGTGAATTTAACTCAGATGACCATTATATCTACTACTATGGGCAAGAATCCCTTAGAATAAATGGAGTAGCCATCATAGTGAACAAGAGTCCAAAATGCAGTACTTGGATACAATCTCAAAAGTGACAAAATGATCTCTGTTTGTTTCCAAGGTAAATCATTCAAAATCACAGTAATCCATCTATGCCCTGACCAGTAATGCTGAAGAAGCTGAAGTTGAACAGTTCTATGAAGACCGATAAGACCTTCTAGAGCTAACACAAAAAACATGTCCTCTTCATTATAGGGGAATGGAATGCAAAAGTAGGAAGTCAAGAACTACCTAGAGTAACAGGAAAATTTGGCCTTGGAGTACAAAACGATGCAGGTCAAAGGCTGACAGAGTATAGTAAACACCTTCTTCCAACAACACAAGACTCTACATATGGACATCACCAGATGGTCAATACCTAAATCAGATTGGTTATATTCTTTGCAGCCAAAGATGGAGAAGCTCTATACAGTCAGCAAAGTCAAGACAGAGAGCTGACTGTGGCTCAGAATTTATTGCCAAATTCAGACTTAAATTGAAGCAAGTAGGGAAAACCACTAGACCATTCAGGTATGACCTAAATCAAACCCCTTACAATTATAAAGTGTAAGTGACAAACAGATTCAACATATTAGATCTGATAGACAGAGTGCCTGAAGAACTGTGGATGGAGGTTCGTGACAGGAGGCAGTGATCAAGACCATCCCCAAGAAAAAGAAATGCAAAAGGCAAAATGGTTGTCTGAGGAGGCCTTAAGTATCTGAGAAAAGAACAGAAGCAAAAGGCAAAGGAGTAAAGGAAAGATATACCCATTTGAATGCAGAGTTCCAAAGAATAGCAAGGAGGGATAAGAAAGCCTTCCTCGGTGATCAATGTAAAGAAGTAGAGGAAAAAATAGAATGGGAAAGAGTAGAGATCTCTTCAAGAAAATTAGAGATACCAAGGGAACATTTCATGCAAAGCTGAGCACATTAAAGGACAGAAATGGTATGGACCTAACAGAAGCAGAAGATATTAAGAAGAGGTGGCAAGAATACACAGAAGAAATGTACAAAAAAAGATCTTCATGACCCAGATAACAATGGTGTGATCACTCACCTAGAGCCAGACATCCTAGAATGTGAAGTCAAGTGGGCCTTAGGAAGCATCACTTCAAACAAAGCTAGTGGAGGTGATGGAATTCCAGTTGTGCTATTTCAAATCCTAAAAGATAATGCTGTGAAAGTGCTGCACTCAATATGCCAGCAAATGTGGAAAACTCAGCAGTGGCCACAGGACTGGAAAGGTCAGGTTTATTCCAATCCCAAAGAAAGGCAATGCCAAAGAATGCTCAGACTACTGCACAATTGCACTCATCTCACACTCTAGCAAAGTAATGCTCAAAATTCTCCAAGCCAGGTTTCAACAGTACATAAACTGTGAACTTCCAGATGTTCAAGCTGGATTTAGAAAAGGCAGAGGAACCAGAGATCAAATTGCCAACATCCATTGGAAGATCGAAAAAGCAAGAGAGTTCCAGAAATACGTCTACTTCTGATTTTTGACTATGACAAAGCCTCTGTTGTGGATCACAACAAACTGTGGAAAATTCTTCAAGAGATATGAATACCAGACCACCTGACCTGCCTCCTGAGTAATTTGTATGCAGGTCGAGAAGCAACAATTAGAATTGGACATGGAACAACAGACTGGTTCCAAATTGGGAAAGGAGTACATTAAGGCTGTATATTGTCACCCTGCTTATTTAACTTCTGTGCAGAGTACATCATGTAAAATGTCGGGCTGGATGAAGCACAAGCTGGAATCAAGATTGCTGGGAGAAATATCAATAACTTCAGATATGCAGATGACACCACCCTTATGGCAGAAAGTGAAGAAGAACTCAAGAGCTGCTTGGTGAAAGTGAAAGAGGAGAGTGAAAAAGTAGGCTTAAAACTCAACATTCAGAAAACGAAGATCATGGCTTCTGGTCCCATCATTTCATGGCAAATAGATGGGGAAATAATGGAAACAGTGAGAGACTATTTTGGGGGGCTCCACAATCACTGCAGATGGTGATTGCAGCCATGAAATTAAAAGAAGCTTGCTCCTTGGAAGAAAAGCTATGACCAACTTAGCATATTAAAGAGCAGAGACATTACTTTACCAACAAAGGTCCGTCTAGTCAAAGCTATGGTTTTTCCAGTGGTCATGTATGGATGTGAACGTTGGACTATAAAGAAAAC
The DNA here is from genome assembly GCF_002263795.3 of Bos taurus. NCBI lineage: Eukaryota > Metazoa > Chordata > Mammalia > Artiodactyla > Bovidae > Bos > Bos taurus. The sequence goes on from NC_037336.1 coordinate 33,173,403, forward strand.
TGAACACCGAAGAATTGTTGCTTTTGAACTGTGGTGTTGGAGAAGACTCTTGAGAGTCCCTTGCACAGCAAGGAGATCCAACAAGTCAATCCTAAAGGAAATCAGTCCTGAATATTCATTGGAAGGGCTGATGCTGAAGCTGAAACTCCAATACTTTGGCCACCTGATGCGAAGAACTGACTCCTTTAAAAAGACCCTGATGCTGGGAAAGATTGAGGGCAGGAGGAGAAGGGGATGACAGAGGATGAGATAGTTGGATGGCCTCACCGATGCAATGGACGTGAGTTTGAGCAAGCTCCGGGAGTTGGTGATGGACAGGGAGGCTCGGCGTGCTATAATCCCGCGGTCACAAAGAGTGGAACACGACTGAGCGACTGAACTGAACTGATTATTAGTTAAAATGGCCTACCATTTTCTAAATATTTACTATGCTTATCTTTTGTCTTTTAATTGAAGGACACTTACTTTATACTTTTGTGTTGGTTTCTGCCGTACAACAACTGAAACAGCCTAAGTATACTTACATCTCCTCCTCCTTGAACCTCCCTCCCACTCCGCCCCTGTAGGTCATCACAGAGCAGCGGGCTGAGCTCCCTGTGTCATCCAGCCACTCCCCACTAGCATCTGCTTTGTATCTGGTAGTGTATATGTGTCAGTGCCACTCTCTCACGCTGTCCCACCCTCTCTTCCCCTGCTGTGTCCACAAGTCCTCTCTCTACGTCTGCTCTCTGTTCCTGCCCTCAGATAAGTTCATCGGTACCATTTTTCTAGGTTCCGTATATATGTGTTAATACACAGAACTTGTTTTTTCTTTCTGACTTGCTTCACTCTGTATAACAGCCACTAGGTTCATCCATGTCACTGGAACTGGCACATACAATGCTTATGTTTACAAAGCTCTGTGTGTAAACATGATTATTCCCTTTTCACTGAGGGAAACTAAAGCTCAAGAAGGCAGAACAATTTGTCCAAGTATTTCTTGCTAGGAAGTGGAAAGATTGGGCTTCCAATCCAGGTTTATCTTACCCTAACACATATATTTTAAAAAATTAATCTATTTATTTTAATTGGAGGCTAATTACTTTACAATATTGTGGTGGTCTTCGCCATACATCGACATGAATCAGCCATGGGTGTATATGTGTCCCCCCATCCTGAAAATCCCACCTCCCTCCCCACCCCATCTCTCTGGGTTGTCCCAGAGCACTGGCTTTGAGTGCCCTGCTTCATACATCGAACTTGCACTGGTCATCTATTTAACATTTGGTAATACACATGTTTCAATGCTATTCTCTCAAATCATCCTACCCTCACCTTTTCCCACAGAGTTCAAAAGTCTGTCCTTTACATCTGTGTGTTTTTTGATGTCTCTCATATAGGGTTTTCGTTACCATCTTCTTTGTAAATTCCATAATGTGTGTCAATAGACAATATTTGTCTTTCCCTTTCTGACTTATTTCACTCTGTATAACAGGCTCCAGTTTCATCCACCTCATTAGAACTGATTCAAATGTGTTCTTTTTTATAGCTGAGTAATATTCCATTGTGTACATGTACCACAACTTCCTTATCCATTCGTCTGCCAACAGACATCTAGGTTGATTCCATGTCCTGGCTATTGTAAACAGTGCTGCAATGAACATTGGAGTACATGTGTCTATGTACTCTGGTTTCCTAGGTGTGTACACCCAGCAGTGGGATTGCTGGGTCATAAGGCAGTTCTATTTCCAGTTTTTTAAAGGAATCTCCATACTGTTCTCCATAGTGGCTGTACTAGTTTGCATTCCCACCAACAGTGTAAGAGGGTTCCCTTTTTTCCACACTCTCTCCAGCATTCATTGTTTGTAGACTTTTGGATCGCAGCCATTCTGACCGGTGTGAGATGGGACCTCATTGTGGTTTTGATTTGCATTTCTCTGATAATGAGTGATGTTGAGCATCTTTTCATGTGTTTGTTAGCCATCTGTATGTCTTCTTTGGAGAAATGTTAACACACATATATTTTTAACTTTACTGTTTATAACGTGAATTTAGCTGAAGTGTATAGAGTTCTGGTGCCACAATGAGAAAGACACCCATTGATTTTCAACTTATCAGTTGAGTTTGCAGAGCTGACAAAGGCAAAAAAAATCTGCCAGACTTGTTTTTTCCATTTCCGTGGGCTGAGCAGGGTTGTGCTCAAGAGATGTGGAAAGAGATGCTTTTGCCTTGGAGCTAACCTTGGGACTGTTGGCCATTTGTCAACATTGGTTAAAAAGCAAGGCAAGTGTGGTTTGGTGTTAACAATTAGGCTTGGGGGAAAAAAAGAGAAACAGGCTTAGAAAGCTTAGCTAAGTAAAATTCCTGCCATCACAGTTTTACAGTTTGGCGAACCTAATACTTATGGAGATAAAAGTTACCATATAATATGAAAAGTTAAAGAAAAAAAAAGCAAGCCAAGTAAAATGAAACAGAGCAGAGGGGCCAATTCTGCTGGTCTCTCCATGGAAAGGCTTTGTTTCAGTTTTCAGTTCTGGGAAGCTCCCCTTCCAAGCACTAGAGGGTCACAGGACTTCCTTAGGCTCTGTTTAGGTCAAATGCACACAGGAATCCAACACGTTCACAGTGACTGCCTCAGACATATGTGAACCAAGCCAGCAAGGCATTTTCTAAACTATGTTGGAATTTTCCCTGATCATCGAAGCAACATTTGTTCTCTGTAAAAAATTTAAAAATTCTGGAAAGTATGGAGAGAATATAAAAAGAATTCATAACTTCTCCCTTGTTGATAAACTATATAGTTCTTTTTAAAAAATATGTATTTATTTATTTGACTGCAGTACGTCTTAATTGGGGGCTTCCCAAATGGGATAGTGGTAAAGAATCTGCTTGCCAATGCAGGAGACCCAAGAGATGTAGGTTCATTCCCTGGGTGGGGAAGATCCCCTGGAGGAGGAAATGGCAACCCACTCCAATATTCTTGCCTGGAAAATTCCATGGACAGAAGAGCCTGGCAGGCTACAGGCCATGGGGTCGCAAATAGCCAGACACAACTGGGGGGCGGCACTGAGACTGCAGTTGCGGCACCAGGTATCTAGTTCCCTCACCAGGAATCAAACCCAGGACCCCTGCATTGGGAGCACAGAGTCTTACCCGCTGGGCCATCAGGGAAGTCCCTATACATTTCTTACACAAGAATAATCTGAAGTACCTTCTTCTCTTCCACAAAAGATATATGTAAATAATTATTTTCATTGACTGCCACCAGAAAGACATTTCTGTATGCATGCTAAGTTGCTTCAGTCATGTCCAACTCTTTGCAACCTTATGGACTGTAACCTGCCAGGCTCCTCTGTCTACAGAATTCTCCAGGAAAGAATACTGGAGTGGGTTGCCATGCCCTCCTCCAGGGATCTTCTCATCCGAGGAATTGAACCTGCATTTCCTGTGGCTCTTGCATTGCAGGCAAGTTCTTTACCACTGAGTCACTGGAGAACCCCAAAGACATTTCTATTTGTTCTTTATATGTTAGAGCTAAACCTGTAAAACTCTTAGAAGAAAATACAGGCATGCATTGTCATGACCTTGGGTTTGGTAAAAGTTATCTTGGGTATGACACCAGATATGATCCTCTCCAGCAGCACCAGCTGTCCAGGTATAGGAGAAACAAAGGAAAGTGATCATGTTAAACAGAGACTGAGGCTTTGCTGAATAAGCGTTGAGATAATTGGTAAAGAACCTGTCTGCAATGCAAGAGCCACAGGAGATGCAGTTTCAATTCCTGGGATAGGAAGATCCCTGGAGGAGGGAATGGCAGCCCATTCCAGTATTCTTGCCTGGAGAATTCTGTGGACAGAGGATCCTGGTGGGTTACAGTCCATAGGGTCACAATTGTGGGATGCAAAAGGGGAAGAGGTAGGGAAAGAAGATAAATAAGAAATGGACTGATATCTGAGAGAATGTGGGTAGATCTAGGATTAGAAGTCTCCATGAGGTAGAATGATAAGCGCAGCATGTGGCAGCTGAATAGAAAGGAGATAATGACAAGAGAGCGCATATGGGAATTCAAGACTTTTGACTAGAAAAATTTCAGGTATAAAGAGGATTATGATATAAACAAGAGAGTAGACAGCTGTGGAGAACTGCAAATGTAGATAGATAATTTTTGTGAGTTCAAGGAAGTGTGGGACTAGGATATTGAACGCTAAAGGCACCCCAAAAGATGCAGAACTTAGGATGGAGAGGAAGACTAGGAGACTTAGGATGAAAGAGACAGGGGCACAGTATAAAACTCACAGAGGAACAAACAGTGTTATTGTCTGATGATGTGCACCTCAAAGAAGTAGGGATTTTTACAGATAAAAGGATGAATAAAACCCTCTTTTCTTGAGGGCAGAAACTGAATTTTTAATACTTTTTTAATCTTTTTGACTGTACTGTGTGGCTTGTAGGATCTTTGTTGCCCAACCAGGGATTAAACCTGAGCCACATCAGTTGAGAGCCTAGAATCCTAACCACTAGGCCACTAAGAAACTCCTGGAACTGAATTTTTCATCTTTTATCTCCAGTCTCAACCACAGCATTCACAGACCCAAAGACAATTGAATCATATGAACAAGTAATAGACACATTTAAAATTGTGGTATATACACACATATATATGTATATATAAACATGCTATGCATGCATACATGTATATGTTATGTATGTGTATATATGTACGTGTATGTGTGTGTGTGTGTGTATATATATATAGTTTATATTGTTATTAATCTGTAGATCCATTTTAAGTCTTTTTGTTTAAAATACAGGCACCTAATTCTATAATTCAAACCAGATAAACAGAATAACATTGCATTCACTAAATGCAAGTAAAATATGGTCATTTAAAGCCTGAAGGATTTTTAAAAGGGAAAAGAAAAGTATTATTGCTCAGAACTTTCTACTTCCTTCACCAAACAGTCCTTTCTTTCTTCAACTTTTCTTCTGCGAACAGTCCTTTCTAGAGATAATTAACTAGGTTAAAGTCAGGGAAGTGGCAATATTGCTATTCACTGAACCTAAACCAATCAATATTGCTGTTGAGTGAACCTAAACCAGTGACAAATGAACTCAATCAGTAAGTGAGTTTGATGAGAGACATAATTTCATTTTACTGACTGCAGAGCAGCAGTGGGGGATCATTACCAGGCTTCGTTGACACTCCACCTCTCAGTATCTCAAGTCCTCAGGACAAATATTTAAGCATTTTGCCCTTTAACCAGGTGTCTTGCTTGAATTCTGAGACCTGACAGGCATTAGGCACTACTGGATTAGAAGAGGAAAGTAAACAGATGACGACTAGGCAGTGGTGCTTATTGAACCTCGAAATAAATACCATGCCACATATTTCAAACTCCCAGGGTTTGTGTGCACCTACATTAAAATTTCTTGACCAAATAAAACAGGGGGACAGGGAGGTGTCTCTGTTTGAAGGAAAAGTACATTCCCTTGCTGAGTCTCTGCATCTGGATCATACACAGGTATTTCCTTATCTTAAGGTTTGGATTGATGAGGGGGAAGCAGTGACCAGAGAGTCATAGAATTTTCCATTTAGAAAATTCCTGGGATCCCCAATCTAATCCAGCCTTCTCATGTCATAAAAGTAACAAATAAGGTCCAGAGATTTTTTTTTTTTTAACTGCTTGCCTAAGGTAATTCTATCGCTAGTGAGAAAACTAAAATGAGAACTCTAGTCTCTTGATACCTTTCAAAATACCAAAGGTCAAAAACAAGTTTCTTCATGTTATACAAGTCAGACAGATCTATAGCACTCTTTTCAAGTGCCCTCTGAATAGGAAAGCATGAAAATAAACGCCATAATTAAAAGCACATAGATCAACTAAAAATAAATAAATTAAAAAATAAAAGCACATAGAATGAGAATTTCAGTAATGTGGCAAAACAAAAACGTGTATTTCTTCTGTATAAGTTTCCATAAAGATATTAATGCCTGGCTGGTTTGTAGGGTTTGTATGAATAATTCTCACATGCTGTGTTTATCTTGATAGCCTTATAATGTTATAAGTATCATCTGCCTTCTATGGCATAAACAAAAGTATGTTTTTTCGCCCAAATTCTTTTTAAAATGGGGACACGAAGAAACCAATGCTCTCAAACTCTTTTTGTTAAGAATCATTACTCTACTTTAACTCTGCAACAACATAATTAAAATTTTAAAAAACTAAAACAAAATATTATTTTATTATTGGGGGGGCTCCTTAACTAAAATGAAATATCCAGAGGCACATACCCATCTCACTACACAGAGCAAACAGGTAGCTAGTACTGCAACACAATTTCATAATCATCGCTTTTAAGTTTTGATTATTTACATTAAGTTTAACAACCCCACAGTCACCCCTTCACCCTGTCTCACAAAATAAAGTTGCAGGAGAATGAGTGATTACCTGAAGGTGTTGAATTTTGCTATGGCTGATGTAGAGCTTCTTGGTGGTGGAAGGAATGCCCGATGGCACCTCTGTTAGCCTGTAGCATTGCACCGACTGCTCTGAGTCACAGCTGCATCGTCCAGGACAGTGAGGATCGAGACCATAGCAGAGAGAGAGCAGAGCAAGGAAAGCGTAGAGCAGACACATCTCCCAAAACAGGGCCTCTCACGTAGCAGGCGAGTGTTCAGGCGATGCCTCACTTTTTATACCGTGAAATCTGATCATAGAACCTTATGAATGTGTACTCTGTCAATGTAAGAAGACAGGAGAGAAAAAATTCCCAATTTGCCTGGGTTAAAATGTTAGCAACTATTACAGAGAGGAAGGCACTTAAACATTGATAAGCTGCCTTAATATTTGTAGGTGAGCAAAACCCTATGTTATTTATGGCTTGAAAGGCTAATCTGCAAACACCTCTATTATCTGTAGTTTCCTTTTTTTGTTAAATGTGACACTCGGGAATTAGGGGGAAAAGACAAAGGGCTGTTTTATAGTGGGCTATAAAACCATTGAATTTTCTGTGACCCTGTATTAAAACCATTTTTGTGGGATTGCAATGGGCAGGTGTTTTCTCCTCACATTAACCAGTATGGGAAAATAGACAGGTTTTCTATTTATTATTGTTGTTTTAGTATTTTATTGCTAGTGAAACAATGGGGGTACAATGGAGAGATGTTTAGAGCCACAGGTAACTTATTTGATTCATCTGTCACTTGATCACCCTCATATCACATATAGAAAATATTTTTGTTGTTCAAAAATGTTACTGACTCGGATGAATATAACATCACACTAGGTCTATTATCTTTGTTTGTTTGTAATAATGGAAGAAAAGTTCTTTCGTTTTCAGAGGAACTTGGTCGTGAATTCCTACCAGTGAGGGAAAGCTTCCTATGTCCTGGGGGCCCCACAGTTGTGACTTCGTGTCTTGCTGTGTTCATCCCTGCTGAAGGAATTTGAAAGCGTTTTAAGCAAAAGATTATATAGAGAAACTCTTTCCCCCAAAATTGAAGACCTAAATTTCCCCATGTGGCTTCAGCAGATTGCTCTTAGAAACTCTTCCTAATATTGAAAATCTTCTCTGATCGCCTCTTCAACCTTACTTTGCTACAATTGTCACTTCGAAGGCAAAAGTTTCTTGGCTGTAATAATCAATTCATTCTATTTCCAAAGGATTTTGTGTGCTTTTCCCAAAAGACTTTTTCTTCTCCTCTTTTCTAATTGTTTGTCCTCTGTTTTCTTTTACTATCAGAGACAGGAAGTGATAAGAGATTTCTGTCAATATTCTGATTTTCAAGAAGCTTTATTATTTATTTCTCTTGTCCAGTAATAGAATTTTTAGAATAGAATAGAATTTTTTTTTAATTTTTAGAATTTTCGAATAGCAAAGCAATGCTCAGTAAAAGAAAATTTGGAAAAAGAAGCAAGGAGGAGGAAAAAAGAAACTTTAGTCCTATCTCCAAAACAAACCTTTTTTCCATTTTTTTTTCCTCTGCCTAGGCTTTGAAATGGCAAAAAGAGGGTCTTAATAAATGACAGTTGTAGGAATTCCTTGGCAGTCCAGTGGTTAGAACTCTGTGATTCCACTGCAGAGGGCATGGGTTCCACCACTGGTTGGGGAACTAAAATTCCAAAAGCTGCGTGTGGCCAAAGAAAAGAAATAATTATATCTCTTTAGGTTATTAGTTGCAAGCAATGGAAACAAATTCTGACCAATTTAAGAAGAAAAGGAATTATTGAAAGGAAGTTGTGTAGCACACAGAACTGTAGGAAAACCTGGAGAACCAGATTTTAAAGTGGACAAGAATAAAGGAAGGCTACATACCCAGAGGGCTTCCCAGGTAGTATTAGTGGTAAAGAACCCACCTGCCAAAGTAGGAGATGCAAGAGACCCAAGTTCAATCCCTGGAATCCTGGATCAGGAAGATCCCTTGGAGGAGGGCATGGCACTGGGTCGCAAAAGTCAGATACAACTGAAACGACTTCGCATGCATGCATGTATTCAGCCAGAATCACACACTTCAGTGTGGTGTCCACACAACATAGATGCCCTTGCTTCCACCACTGAACAGGAAATTGGATATGCTTGCTGACACTGTGGCTACTGCAAAAGGATGCTGCTACACTCACCTTATCCTCCCTATCAGCAAGAATTCTGTCCATCCCTGCCTCACAATCTGCATGTTAAAAATTTCAGGTGGATGATTTTTCGGTTAGGTGAACCTGGGTCATATGCCTATGCTCTAGCTGTCACAGAGCTGGGAAAGTGTTATCTGATGTTTTCAGTTCATTATGGAAGGAGGACTAAATTTCCAGTATTCTAGTCACATAAGGAGACAATTCCCTAACCAAAGGAAACTGTTAGTCACTCAGTCGTGTCTGACTCTTCGTGACCGCATGGATTGTAGCCCACCAGGCTCCTCCATCCATAGAATTCTCCAGGCAAGAATACTGGAGTGGGTTGCCATTCCCTTCTCCCAGGGGATCTTCCCAACCCAGGCATCAAACCTGGGTTTGATCTGCATTGTAAGCAGATTCTTTACCATCTGAGCCACCAGGGAAGTCCTGGGGTTCAAATATGGACAGCCCCCCATTTTTTAGTGACAAATGTCCACACTAGAAGTCTTTTCACCTTCATTTTTGCTCATCATGACCACAAAAGTCAAAAGAGTTTTGAGTGAGTTGCAACCACCTGAGGGTCATAGAAATTATACTTTTAACAATGGTTGTGACATGGCTTTTTGAGTAACTGTTTACTATACCTTTTTGACCTGTTCATTTAGAAGGCTAGAAAAATTCTAATGAGATCATTTTAAAAAAAGTTTGTACTTTTAAATATACATTATAAAAAAGATAATTAACGTTAAATGGTGTTCAGAATCCAGTTGTTTTGGGTCCCTTTTGGAACGAATCCAAAAGAAATATAAAGGACAGGCTGATGAGGGGGTAGTCTGTCTGATCTGTGAAGTCTGACCACCTGAGATGTAAACAGTAACTTGCCAGTGGATGAATGAGGAAGAATCAATGATTAGTAAACTCTGATAGCATTGTTGATAAATGGCAGTTTTAGATAGTGCTCACCCAAACCTGGAGCTGTGGTAGAGGGTAAATGAAGAATGTAGATCAGGTAACAGTGGGAAAGCAATTATAGCGAGTCTTCGAGTATGTAAGGGAATAGAAATATAGTAATATGGATTTTTGTAAACTTTATTGAAATATAGTTTATTTACAATGTTGTGTTAATTTCTGCTGTACAACAAACTGATTCAGTTATACCTACATATATTCTTTTTCATATCCTTTTCCATTATGGCTTAGCATAGGATATTAAACATAATTCCCTGTGCTCTACAGTAAGAGCTTGTTACTTATTCATCCTATAAATAATAGTTTGCATCTGCTAATCCCAGACTCCCAGTCTTTCCCTCCTCCATTTCCCTTTGCCCTTGGCAACTACAGGTCTGCTCTCTGTGTCTGTAGGTCTGCTTCTCTTTCCTAGGTATGTTCATTTGTCTCATTTATTTTTAGATTCCACATGTAAGTGATATATGATATTTATCTTTCTCTGACTTACTTCACTTAATATGATAATCTCTAGGTCCATCCATGTTGCTATAAGTGGCACTACTTCATTCTTTTTAGGGAGAAGTAGTATTCCATCGTATGTATCTGTACATGCATGTGTGCTGAGTTGCTTCATTCATGTCTGACTCTTTGCAACTCTATGGACTGTAGCCCACCAGGCTTCTTTGTCTACAGGATTTTCCAGGCAAGAATACTGGAGTCGGTTGCCATTTCCTTCTCCAGGGGATGTTCTTGACCCAGTGATTGAAACTGTCTTTCACATCTCCTGCACTGGCATTGGCAGGCAGGTTCTTTACCACTAGTGCCACCTGGGAAGCCACGTATGTGTGTGAGTGTGTGTATGTGTGTATATATATGATATATGTATTACATATATCAAATTTGGAGATGTATCACATCTTCTTTATTCATTTATCTGTAGATGGACATTTAGGTTATTTCCATGCCTTGACTATTATAAATAGAGCTGCTATGAAAATAAGGGTACATGTATCTTTTCAAGTAATAGTTTTGTCTGGCTATATGCCCAGGAGTGGGATTGCTGGTCATATGGCAACTCTATTTTTAGTTTTTTAAGAGGCCTCCATACTGTTTGCATAGTAGCTGCACCAATTTACATTTCCACCAACAATGTAAGTGGGTTGCCTTTTCTCCACACCCTCTCCATCATTTATTATTATAGACTTTTTAATGATGGCCATTCTGATTCACATGAGGTGGTACCTGATTGTAGCTTTGATTTACATTACTCTATTAATTAGCAATGATGAGCATCTTTTCATGTGCCTATCGCTATCTGTATGTCTTCTTTGGAGAAATGTCTATTTAGATCTTCCAGTCTAAATAGATGGCATCTATTTAGGTTGGATGGCATCACCAACTTGGTGGACATGAGTTTGACAAGCTTTCGGGAGGTGGTGATGGACAGGGAAGCCTGGTGTGCGGCAGTCCATGGGGTCGCAAAGTGTCGGACACGACTGAATGAACTGAACTGAGTCATTTTTTGATTGAACTGTTTTTTTTGTTATTGAATTGTATGAGCTATTTGTGAATTTTGAAAATTAATCCCTTGTCATTTGCATCATTTGCAAGTAGTTTCTCCCAGTCTGTCAGTTGTTTTGTTTCACTTAACCGTTTCTTTTGCTGTGCAAAAGCTTCTAAGTTCGATTCAGTCCCATTGTTTTTTTTTTCTTTACATTTTCTTTTATTTCTATTGCCCCTTAGGAGACTGACCTAAGAAAACATTGCTAAAATTTATGTCAGAGAATGTTTTCCTTATGTTCTGTTCTGGGAGTTTTATGGGGTCAAGTCTTTTATTTAAGTATTTAAGCCATTTTGAGTTTATTTTTGTGTGTGGTGTGAGGGTATGTTCTAATTCCATTGATTTGCATCTGGCTGTGCAACTTTCCCAACACCACTTGCTGAAGAGACTGTCTTTTCCCTCTTGTGTATTTTTCCCTCCTTTGTTGAAGATTAATTTACCATAGGTATGTGGGTTTATTTCTGGGTTCTCTATTCTGTTCCATTGATCCATATTTCTGCTTTTGTGCAGATACCATGCTGTTTTGATTACTGTAGCTTTGTAGTATTGTCTGACATCTGGGAGGATTGTGCCTCCTGCTTTGTTCTTTTTCCTCAGGATTGCTTTGGCAATAATGGGGCTTTCATGGTTCCACATAAATTATCAAATTATTTGTTCTAGTTATGTGAAAAATGTCATGGGTAATTTCATAGGGATCACATTAAATCTTTAGGTTGTTTTGGGTAGTACGACAACATTAAAAATAATAGGCATTTTTAAAATTACTTTTTGCTATGTTTTGTTTTAGATTTGGGTACACAATGCAAAATTAGTATCTTATAAATTTAAACTATAGAGTAAGTAAAATAATTCTTGGGTTTATTAGTGAAATCATCCATCACTGTTAAATGAACTTTTCTCTTTAGCTTGGGAAAAATATTCCTTGGATTTTAAAGGAACATATATTTTATAGATATTCCTAACTGTTGAGCTAATATGAAAATATATTTAGTTTTACTCTCTAGCAGGTGTTAAAGGTATGTCTTAAAAAGTGACTGTCTTTAGAATTTTCTAAGTAGACTATTGTAACGTCTCAATTTTTGAACTGATCACACATATTTTCAGCATTCCTACTAGGTTCAAGGCCCTGTGTTAGGATCTGGGATTCAAAAATAAGCAAGATACCATTACTGTTGCCAAAAAATGTATGGTAAATGCTGTAACAGGTATTTGCAGGAAACTAGACAGGGAACACGTCCACAGCCCCACATGAGAAAAAAAAAAAGAAGGTTCTTCTTGGGAGAGGTTTCTGAGCTAATCCTACATCACTACACCAAAATTCTCAAGTTTTAAAAACAAGAGGGCAAACAGTTGTTCCATTTGTGTATGAAAGAGAAATAACCAGGAGGATGAGGTTAATAAGTCACTTTGGAATGCCCAAACTTCTTCAGCATGTGTATCAGAGAGTTTCAGATTATTAGTAAATATGTATAAATAGTACATATGAGTATGTATGTACTTTCCTCCCACTGCTCAAGTAAAATGCTAGTGGATTTTCCCCCTTATTCATTATACAACTGTTTCCAGTGACCAATGGTGCTTAATACCTTTTTCTTTTCCTGGTAGGATTACTGGAGAATAACTGAAACATGTGAAGCTTAGTACAGGGCCTGGCACACAGAAGCATTCAATAAATGGTAGTCTCCCTCTACAGTTCAAGGTAGGTTTCTAAGTCCATTCAACTACAGTGCCTTTGCAATTAATGATGTGCTAATTAACGTTTGGGCTTCCCTGGTGGCTCAAATGCTAAAGAATCTGCCTGTTGAAATCTATACTAACCGTACAGCTAATTACCATTACCCACCAAAGAAATCTTTAACATCTTCCCTTTTTTCCCAGTTTCTTCAGTCCCCCACTGTATTCTTAGTAACACCTTATGGTAAAACTCTGTAGGGATAAGTTCTTAAAACAAGATTGTCACATTTAAGTTATATAAGAAATTTTTTTTATAACATAAACATGATTCATGAAACAGTTTTTAGAACTTTCTGCCAATGCAATTGCAAATAGAAGTATGAAGATTTTATTATCCCAGGAAATTCAGTCCCACAAATACTGAGATTCTATACAATTCCAAAGACCAACACAAAGCAACGCATGTAGATGGAGCACACTGACAACAGATGGCAGCACTACAACATCAAACCAGGCCTTTCACGTCCGTGGTCGGCTTTGACTTGCCAAAGTGCAGAACCCCAATCAAGGTGGGCAAAAGATAACGTCTACCAAAAGGGTGCTCATGAGCATTTGAAATAGTCACGTAGCACCAAGGAGCAGCACATAGGGATGAGGAAGCTGCTACACAGCATCGTAATGAGAAGGGACAATATGAGATGACAGCGTTCTGAGTCACAAGGGTGTGACTTGTTGGAGTGGTTGTAAAAACTGTACACAGAAGTGGAGTCGGGTTCTTCAGTCCTGAAAATGGAGGTATTCACCAAGGATCAGAGCACTGGATACATATTAATACTTAAAATTCATTTTGGTTGTACCCATACAATATGAAGCTAAATTTTTTTTAAAATTTATTTTCAGGTGTAGTTTATATAAACTAAAGAAAGTGGTAAGCAATAGAATGGGCTTCCCAGGTGATGCAGTGGTAAAGAATCTGCCTGACAATGCAGGAGACACGGATTCAATTCCTGGGTCGGGAAGATCCCCTGGAGAAGGAAATAGCAACCTACTCCATATTCTTTCCTGGGAAATTCCAGGGACAGAGGAGCCTGATGGGCTACAGTCCATGGGGTCATAAGAGAGTCAGACATGACTTAGTGACTGAACAACAACAACAAAAAGCAATAGAAAATGAGTATTACACTTAATTTTGGGGAATAGTTCTTATATATTAATGTTTGTATATGGCTTATAACTGGGAAGGAATTTTTTTTTTTTTAAGAAGCTTTGGGATTGATTTGCCAACTTATTAACTTATACATGAAGAGATGGATTTCTGCATCCTTCTATACCCCATGATTAACAGCTAAGACTTTGGAGAAAAAGACATCTAGATTGAAATCTCACCTCAGTGGATTTTTTAGGTATATACCAAGATACTTAAATTCTCTGTGACTCATTTATAAAAAACTGAGAACAGCTAACTCCCAGGATTTCGTGAGAGTCAAAGAAGCAAAGCAAATAACAAAATGCTTAACACATAGTATGTATTCAATAACTAAAATCTATTATTGTGATTTCATGTGTACGTGGCCCCTCAACTCCAACTTAACGTTAAATTTCTGGAAATGGGATTGCTAACTGTACTATGAATAGGGAAAGTGGCTGGGAACTTGGTGGCTGTAGTAATGATGTTCTTGCAAATTTTGCAGATAAAAATTAAGTTAATTTGGGAGCAGAGATTGGAGGGTGGGAAATGCAAATCTTAGTTTCATATTATTTCTGGGTAAAACCTGTGTGAATGTGCCTAGTTAAGCTCAAGAAAAGGATCTGAGTAGTTTTGCTTAGCCAAGTTTGTTGAAGCCAAAAAACTTTATTGACTGATATGTTGAACAGTCTGCCCTGACCCAGATGGCAAACTAAAGCTATGATTTTTTATTCCTCACTGGCATTAGTGAGGGACCCACAGCGCAGATTTTGATGGAGATTAACTGGGAGAGTCTGTAGTTAGCCAGTGAAATATTCCCTTAGGCAATATCTTGTATGAGAGACAGTTCTCACCAGCCTACCGTATCAGACTACTTTCGCCTTCCTTTTCAAGACTGGGCTGGAAGGGGGTTGAGAGTGAGTAAGTGGAATGGTAAAGAACAGCTGCTCAACACTCCCAAAATTCACATTAAAGTTGTAGCTATGTGCTCTGCTAATGGGAGGGTCACGTCTCATTCACTTTTGTGTCCCTGATGCCTCAACAAGGCTCTGCATTCAATCTGCCTGCTGCTGCTGCTAAGTCACTTCAGTCGTGTCCGACTCCTAGCGACCCCATGGACTGTAGCCTACCAGGCTCCTCCGTCCATGGGATTTTCCAGGCAAGAGTACTGGAGTGGGGTGCCATTGCCTTCGTCAATCTGCCTATGAATATGTAAATCTTCATAATTTTGTTTCACTGCAATGTCACGTGTACGAACACTATCCAAGTTTTTTTGTTTTTTAATAACATCTTTTTAGGTAGTTGCTTTGGAAATGTATAACCTGTGGTGTGATAATAAGGAATATCAAGTGCCAAGCACTGAAGCTAAGCATTTTACCTTATTACTGAGCGAAATAAAATTTGGAAACTGAGGCTTTGAGGTTAAAAAATACAACAAAGATGGTACAGGGAATAGGGGATAGGACTTAAAACTTGAATCCAAGGCTGCCTGACTTTTAATCACAAGAGGAAAGGACTCCTCTTAATTAAGCAACACCTGGTGAGCCGCTGTCCTTCAACTAGCAGTTCTAGGCAGTTTCCGTCCGGAATTTAAGGCTTGGGCTAGTGTGTCCACCCACCCCACCCATATCACCCGTAACAGGAATTGGACTGCAAAAGGTAAAACGTGGCCACTGCGCATGCTCACACGGCCCTTTCTCACTCTTCCCTGCCACAGAATGTTACCGCGGCAACTTTGTCGGACTACTTTAGAACGGTTCCTGCCCACTATGAAGTCAAAGGGGTGGAAGCTGTTCCCCTCTGCGACGTGGACACCTTCTCTTCTCCGGGCCTTTCCAACTTGGAACCCCACACCATGCGTCTCCATGCCTCGGGGATTCAAGCTGGAGTATGCCAGTTCTCAATATGGCCGTTGACAGGCAGGTCTCAAACGGAGGCTTTTCATAGGCCAAGGTCGCACCCTAGCCCCGCCTATTTCGTCCCTCCGGGCTGCGTCTGCTTAGGTCTTTTCTACGCATGCGCGGCGGGGGCGGGCCGAGAGGTGGGACGGCCCGCGTCTTCCGTGTGCCACCGCTGCCGCCTCTGCTCTGCTGCTCTTGCCCCTCTGGGGCTTCGTTGCCGGCGTTAGCCACGCGAGGGGAAGAGAGGGGACGGACGGAGCGTGCGTGCGCGGGGCTTCCCGCAGTCCCAGCAGTTCCTCTCGCGGGGTGGACGACGGGGTCAGCAGCAGTCGGGGGAGGCCCTAGACGGCGCCATGTCGGCGGGCGGTCCATGCCCGGCAGGGGCCGGAGGGGGCTCAGGGGGAGCCTCTTGCGCCGTGGGGGTCTCCCCTGGCGGAGTATCTATGTTCCGGTGGCTGGAGGTGCTGGAGAAGGAGTTCGACAAGGCCTTCGTGGATGTGGATCTGCTCCTGGGCGAGATTGATCCGGACCAGGCGGACATCACTTATGAGGGGAGACAGAAGATGACCAGCCTGAGCTCCTGCTTTGCGCAGCTTTGCCACAAAGCCCAGACTGTGTCCCAAATCAACCACAAGCTAGAGGTGAGCCTTGAGCCCTGGAGGCGGTGGCATTCAGCTCCAGCCATCAGACTTCATTTAACACACCGGTGAAAACTGCCAACTGGGGCACCTGGGCTTCATATGTGACGAGAGAGTGAGTGTGTGTGAAGGAAGAGAGTGACGTTAGGTGAGAGCAGGAATAGGTGTGTAGGTTGACATGTAGGTCTCCTGGGGCCCTGAAAGCCACCTTCCTGGTATCTTTATGAGGAGGAAACAGGAACTAATTACACCTGTCTACTTGTGCCTTTTCGTTAAGAAGCCTAAGACTTAACACAAGCTCAAAGGTGCTCTGTCATAAGAATATTTTAGCTCACCTTTTAACATTTGAGTTTTTAGATCTACTTTCACATTGCAGGTTTGTATATCACCAGTCCTGATTATTTTGGACTATTTCAGGTCAGTTTTCATTGTTGCACACAGACAGCGCTATTACTTGCCTACATGAACTATTTAGGGGAGTTTGATCAAAGCTCTTAGGAAAAAGGGAAAAACAAGATAGGATCAATGTCTGTCTCAGTTTACAGTTAGTCCTTAAATTACAGGCAGATACCTCCAGAGCGCCCTACAGTTATTCAGATGACTTCTAATATTGATGTTGTGTCTGTACTTTACTACATTTCCCAAAGTCTGGATTTAGTTTTGAAAGTATGTGAAGAGCGATCATTTGCTTAAGTCTCTCATCTTGGTTGTGGGTGTGAGTGCAGTAGTAGTAGTTCCCAAAAAACCTACCATGTTTTGCAGAAAATTAGCACATTTTTACGATATTTAGAAATCATGATAGATTAACATTATTATATAAAGAGCATTTTTTAATTATATAATGTAAATAAGAGAATGGGTCTTTCATTTTAAAGTGGATAAAAATAGGATAATAAATGATATGCAAAGCTCTTTGACATTAGATTTCCTAAGAAATCATTACTATCAGTTGTGATGATTGAGAGTGCCCACTGGATCCAGATCAATATGAATATCAGAAATGCATTCTCTCCTTGCTTAGTAGTTAGTTAGCATTCTTTCTGTTTCCTGTCCGTCATGAAAAAGGTAGTATAATTTATCTTTGATGAGCATAGAATTGTATATGGGAGATTTTGTGACTCTTCTTCATTGAAAGAACTGTTAATTTCTTTTATCCTTTTTGAAAGGGTTGGAAGTGTTGACATAAAGCTAATCATTTATTCATCTACATCTGTGAAAATGTCTCTTGATTTCTTGATTCAGCTGTAGTTTCTAGAAGATGATTATTTATTCAGGTAGTGACATTGCATTTGATGGTCTTTAGTAGCTTTTGCTATTCATCCTATAAAACTGAGAGTTTTTACTGAGGACAGAAGAGCCTGGCAGGCTACAGTCCATAGGGTCGCAAAAAGCTGGACACAACTGAGTGAGTATACACACACACACTAAGAATAAACAAGTTTTTTAAAAATGAAACAAAATCTAATTCATTTTTTAAGTGACTTACAGAAACTTTGATGTTTTGATGTCAGATTTTAAAAATCTAATTTTGGAGAAATGATTGTTCTGTGAGCAGGTGATGCTCAGTTTTTTCATCTTTAAATATTTTAAATGAGTATTTAGAGTTATATTAAATTACGCATTTTCTTTTTCAAAAATCATAATTATGTATTCTGATTCTATGTCCTGGCTTAGAAGGTGGCTTTATTTCTCAAAACAAGAAATGCTAGCCCATCACAATGTGAGCATGTTTTTTTTTTTTTTACCATCCTTGAAGCTTTTAATTTGAAGATTTTAGAAAATAGGGGTTGTTTGTGTGTTTTTTCAGTTACAGTTGACTTCTTTGTAAGGCTCTTGTTTCTCTGTTTAACAGTTTCTACAGTTTTCATGGAATTAGTTGTGTGTTGCTGAGGAGAGTCATTGTCAGCAGTGCCTTTCAAAGTAGATCTGCCATTGTATCATCTGCAGAATTTCAGAGGTTGCCCTGTGTACCTTTAGCAATCTTTTGAGATCTTGAAATTTTAGCAAAGATTTCACACTTTCTTGCCCTGTTTCATTTTTTAGTAAGTGAATTAAATTCATTTTATTGCTTTAAGGATATGGACATTAAGACATAATATTTGAGGTCGCTTAAGGTCTGATATAGTGCACCAGACGTGCACCAAAGTTCGGTGGTTTTAGAAATTAATACTTAAAGCATATTACTGTAATGAAATATTTTTATAATCAAGAAACAGATACCTCCAAGAGTAACTTAGATTTAAATTGATTAGATTAAATCTTAGATTTTAGATAAACTTAGATTAAATTGCCCTTCTTCTGCTAAGTTATTGTCTTTAGGTAGTTAATTTAATATTAATATAGTAGTTAGGAAAACGGTTCTGCTACAAAAAAAAATCAGAGGTTGCACTTAAAAGAAATATATAAATTGCATCTATATGACCGCTTTTTTCCTTAAGTTGTATTTGGAGAGAGGGGAAGGGGAGGGCAAAGAATTCAGAATATTTTGAGGTAGTGCCATTTTTAATCACTCACGTCTCTCTCATACTTCCCACCTGCTTGAGAATCCCTGCTATGGTGAGCCACTTGGGAACAGCTGTGCTGGAGTCACAGGTCCTGGTTGGGACAGTAGTAGTGGTAATAGTAGCAGCAGGAGGAGGTGTTGGAGTAGAACAAAGGGCAACATCCTGTGCTTTATGAAAACTCACCTCTCTGCCTTGACACAGGGTTTTCTGCCTGTTCACCCCTTCTTTAAAATAACAGCTACACAGCACATCTTCTCTCACATCCTCCTTTCCCTCAGCAGTTGCTGAGTCAGTATCATTTTTAAAGTGATTTACTGTCCAGAGCCATCTAGAGCTTCATTGAAAATGAAATGATATACTGTCCTTTTACTGCTTTAAAGCTATTCTGTTTTTGTTCTTTTGTTTTTAAGTGCATCAGTTTCATTGTAGTTTATTTAACATTGGCTTTTAACTGCTCATGAACAATTGTAGTGCCATAACATGGTAGGTTTCAAAAATAGTAACCAACTTTCCCCCCACCAAAAAATATTGCCCCCATTCTCACTTGTCCATCCTTGCTCTTTTTTTTTGGTTTGTTTTTGTCTACAAGGGATATTGGTTCCCTGACCAGGGATCAAACCCAGGCCCCTGGCAGTGAGAACACCAAATCCTAACCACTGGACCACCAGGGAATTCCCCATCCCTGCTCTAATTACTACACTGATTTCCCTTTGCCCAAGGCCATTCATATTTAGTTTCTAGTGCCATGTTCCATACTTGGATAAACTGGGCAGCATTCTAGACTAGTGCAGAAGTATTTTGTTTTTAAACAAGCAGTGGGACTGTTTGCAGCATTGAACTTGAAGTTTAATATTGATCCAATATATACTTATTGAGTGCTATGTGCCATGTGCTGTGTTGGGCACTTAGTATACAATGGAGAGCAAAAATAGATATAGTCGTCACTGTTATGAAACTTGGATTCTATTGGGGGAATTTGTTGAAATAATTATTATATAAATGTGAAATTCCAACTTTGAGGAACATAGAGTAATGAGAACCTGTTCTGGGAGATCAAGGAAGGCTTCTTTTGAGGAAGTGACCATTTGGGTAAAACATAAAGGATGAGTAAGAATTAATTAGGCCAAGAGAAAGAGGAGTATCATTCAACATTCCAGTAGAGAGAGCAAGAAATGGAAAGCAGCGGTGATAGGTGAGTGCTAATGCATTTGAAGAACTGAGAGTTGATAAGTGTTATAAGCAGAGGGCAAAAGAAGTTTGCACAAGTACATAGGGACTACATCTTTATGATTTTCTAGACCATGTAGTAGATTTGAGGGCTTTATCATAACAATGGGAAATATTTTAAATTAGGTGGTAATCTCAGGAGATTAGGAATCTCAGATAGGAAATTAGAATAGTTCAGTCTGGCTGTGATAAGGAGAGAGTTTGTGGAAATAAAATGAATAAATGCAGAAAACCACTGGGGACTCTTAATTCTGATCCATGTGAGATGATGGGAGTAGGATAACAGAGACAGAGGAAAGTGTTCAGAACAAGAGAGATTTGAGAAGTGAAAATAAACAGAGCCTAGGGATGGGTTGGAATAGAGGGATGGCAATGGCACCCCACTCCAGTACTCTTGCCTGGAAAATCCCATGGACGGAGGAGCCTGGTAGGCTGCAGTCCATGGGGTCGCTAAGAGTTGGACACGACTGAGCGACTTCACTTTCACTTTTCACTTTCATGCATTGGAGAAGGAAATGGCAACCCACTCCAGTGTTCTTGCCTGGAGAATCCCAGGGACGGGGGAGCCTGGTGGGCTGCCGTCTATGGGGTTGCACAGAGTCGGACACGACTGAAGCGACTTAGCAGCAGCAGCAGGGATGGGTTGGAATAGAGGGATGAGGGAATTCAGGATGATTCCACAATGTTAGTTGGCTGGATAAATGGAAGGATATGATATATTATCAGCAATGACTATATTGCTAACTGTTGGTCAGTTACTATGGGCCCAGCTCTGTCCTACGTCTTCTATGTATATTGATTCACCTATTTCTCACAAGTCATGTGGCGTAGGTTTATTATTCCCATTTTACAGGGATTAAGTAAGGGGCCCAGGACTACAGAATACGAAAAACCAATCGCTCCAAAAACACATTTATCTCTGGTTGGGAAAGGAGGTAGAGAGAAAAGCAACCAGAAACAGTTGAGTGTGGCTGGATGGCGGAGTTCAGGGGACGTACTGTTTTCACTTTTTTTAATGGAAAAATAAAGTTAAACGTGTTTGCAAGCCAATGAGCAGCATCTAGCTGAGGGAAAATCTGGATATTCTAGGGAAAAGAGGGGGATTATCAGTAGCAGTAAGCTTTCTGAATGAAGATGAGGGTCAGAATACAGGTCGAGAGACTGACGTCATATTGCAAAGACAGCTGTTACACTTAAAGGGAAAGAAGAGATGATGAGCACAGAAGCAGGAGGGAGTGTTTTGTGTGATGGTGGCTTTATTCTGTATACAATAGCAGCCTGGGACGACAACTGGAAGTGGTTGAAAGTAAAAGCCCAAGGAGAGTGAGCAAAATCTGAAATAGTAATGAAAGAGTGTGACAGCAAGTTGGCCAGTCAGATAGAAGGACTGCCAGGCAGTGCTGAGGTAATTTAGAGTTACCATAAATTCATGGTACAACCAGTCTGCCCTGTTGTATGACTTTCTCCAGGTATACAAACACAGAAATGAGAGTAATAATTGCATTCATTCAGTGCCATAGCAGGAAGTTTGCTATACACGCAAGAGTGTTACTGAAATGAAAATGGTACTGGGGATGAAGAAGAGGAGATAATCTTTAAAGGAGTATAACCCATATTTGATAATCATGTAGATGGAAAGGATTATGGGTGACATCCCATTTCTGCTTGGGAAATGTATTGGTTGATACCTGCAGTGGCTTGAATGGTGCTTCCCCCCAAATTCATGTCTATGCACAGAGCCTCAGAATGTGACCTTATTTGGAAATAGGGTCTTTGCAAATGTAATTAATGTAAGGATAGAGATAAGGTCATAGCAGATTGTGACAGATTATCCTCAGAGGATGCACAGAGACTCAGAGAAGAAGGCTATTTGAGGATGGAGTCAGAGATTAGAGAGGGACAGGCATACAAGTCAAACAGCCACGGCATTAGGAGACTGGCATGAGATAGTTTTTCTTTCAGGGTCTCCGGAAGTCGTGAGCCCTGTCAGTACCTGGATTCCAGGCTCCTGCATCCTAAGCTGTGAGAAAATAGTTTTGTTTTTTGAAGCCACCTAGTTTGTGGTAATTTGTTATGACAACTGTAGAAGACTGATACCATTCACTGAAGTAAGGAATCCAGAAGACGGAGCAGGACTGGCAGGAAAGAGAATGGGTTGGATTTAGGCGACTTTATCCTTTTTTGCATATTCCTAACATAGTTTCCGGAGAAGGCAATGGCACCCCACTCCAGTACTCTTGCCTGGAAAATCCCATGAGTGGAGGAGCCTAGTAGGCTGCAGTCCATGGGGTTGCTGAATCAGACACGACTGAGCGACTTCATTTTCACTTTTTACTTTCATGCATTGGAGAAGGAAATGGCAACCCACTCCAGTATTCTTGCTTGGAGAATCCCAGGGATGGGGGAGCCTGGTGGGCTGCTGTCTATGGGGTCACACAGAGTCAGACACGACTGAAGTGACTTAGCAGCAGCAGCAGCAACATAGTTTCCTGGGCTTCCCTGGTGGCTCTGACAATAAAAAATCCGCCTGCATTGTGGAAGACCTGGGTTCAATCCCTGGGTTGGGAAGATCCCCTGAAGCAGGGCATGGCAACCCACTCCAGTATTCTTGCCTGGAGAATCCCATGGACAGAGGAGCCTGGTGGGCTACAGTGCATGGGGTCGCAGAATTGGACATGACTCAGCAACTAAGCACAACACAGCAACGTGGTTTCCTAATTACTTCTTAACCCCTCCAAATCATCCTTTTGTTGCCAAAATTCATTCTAAAGTG
Organism: Bos taurus; assembly: GCF_002263795.3. Lineage (NCBI taxonomy): Eukaryota > Metazoa > Chordata > Mammalia > Artiodactyla > Bovidae > Bos > Bos taurus. Next base: position 33,196,403 of record NC_037336.1, read on the forward strand.
ATTCATATTAAGGTTCATATCAAAAAAGCCAGCTCTGACTCTGTCACACTCTTTGTATACCTCCTTATCACTTACTGGGCTTCCCACGCGGCACTAGTGGTAAAGAACTCACCTGTAAATGCAGGAGACATAAGAGATGTGAGATTGATCCCTGGGTTGGGAAGATCCCCTGGAGTAGGAAATGGCAACCCACTCCAGTATTCTTGCCTAGAGAACCCCATGGACAGAGGAACCTGGCAGGCTACTGTCCATAGGGCTGCACAGAGTTGGACATGCCTGAAGTGACTTAGCAGGCACATTATCACTTAACTGGCTAAAATTCATACTCTGGCACATTGGTCAGTGCCCAGTCTGTCAGTCCTTATCTCTCCTCACCCCTTGTTAGCTGCTTGTCCCTCAGTAAAGCTGGTCTAATTTCTTTTCTCTAAATAGGCTTGCTCTTTCTTGGCATCTCTACTTTGGCATAGACTTTTGTGTATAGTAACTTCTCTGTCCCCTTTGTCTACAGGATCAAACACCCTCATCTTTCAAGACACCGCTTACATCACCATTTGTTTTGAAGGCTTTCCTCACCCAGCAAGCCTTATGACTAACACCTTGAAACTCAAGCTGTTATAAGATTTGTTACATTGGGCTGTAACTAGTGGTTGCCACATTTCTCTACTTCTGTCAAGTAAGCTCCTTGAAGGTCAAGATTTTGTTGTAGGTGAAATTATCTGAACTATCAAATGCTTGTGAAAGCTGACTTTTGAGGGTAACAGTATCCCTTTGTGAATCCATTTTGGTTTCTGGAAATTGGTTGGTAGTTTTTTCTCTCCATGGTTCTTCCCACACCATATTGAAAAGTAAATAATTCCTTTCAGTGTGGTTATCAAATTGACTTATATATGTGGATTACAGAATAGGCCCCTTAAAGGGGACAATTTTTGGAAATTTGGAACTCACACATTAAATATCAACCTTTCTGACCTGCTTGCCTCCGTATCTCACCTGCTGCTGCTCCTAAGTCGCTTCAGTTGTGTCCAACTCTGTGCGACCCCATAGCTCACCAGCTAGGGGTTTTCATATCTCAGACCTTTCCCTTCTCTGTGTATTAGCTGATCTCCATTCAGCATTCCCTTCTTTCTGACTACCTTTGTTTCTTCTTGAATTGGTACATCACACATGCCTCTGTACAGGTGTTTACAACACATCATAATTGGAAATGTATTTTTAATCTCATTCTATTAAATGTAAAATCCTCAAGGGCAGAATCCACGTCTTATCATTTTTTTTTCTCCAGATCCTGGCACACTGTATATACTCTACAAATGTTTATTTGAATGAGTAAATCATTTGAAACAACTTCATTTTGTTCTACCATGAATCCTCAAAGATTACCAGTAATCGTTCTGTAATACAGGTTTCCTGAGAACTGGGATGGTGTCTCTCTGGACAAGTCTGCTATCCATTGTGTCTAAGATGGTGCCCACCACATTATTGAATGACTGAATCAGTCACAAAGATATGATTTCTGAGTTACTATTTCATGGTGTTCCATTTTAAGAACAAGTTGAAACTGACTGAAAGTAACTTTAAACATCACTGTATTAGAGTACTGAGTATGGATTTAATGTACTGGTAATGTTTCTAATATATTGGGTAGGTTCATTCTCTTTACTCCACCTCCAGTTTGATCATAGAGCAACTGAATTATTTATGTTAAAATGAAAACTGAAAGCATTTTTGTATTGTTTAGAACTTCATTTTGAGGTTTAAAATACTTTAACTTTTAAAAATACACCACAGATTTATCTACTTTCTTCCATTTCAGATCCCCTAACTCTAATTCAGTCACATTGTCTCCCATATTACACAAAGCTGCCTTTTAAAAAACATAAATATGACCATATAATTCTGTTTTAAATTCCTCAATTGTACTTTGAGTTAATTCAGACTCTTTATCACTGATGAACTCTCTGTGATCTGATCTCTGGATAGCTCTCCAGTGTCATATCTTATCATTCTTCTGATTTTTTTTCTGTATGGCCCAGTCCACATGGGTCTCCTTTCAGAAATTAAAACAATAATTCTTAAACTTTTTGGTCTCAGGACTCCTTTACATTCTACAATTATAAGGTCCTCAGAGAGCTTTTTATGAAAAAAAGAAATACAGGTTATATCTACTGGTATTTACTGTATTAGAAATTAAAACTGAGAAAACTAAATAATTATTGGGTTGACCAAAAGATTTATCAAGCTGGAATCAAGATTGCCAGGAAAAATATCAGTAACCTCAGATATGCAGATGACACCACCCTTATGGCAGAAAGCGAAGAACTAAAAAGCCTCTTGATGAAAGTGAAAGGGGAGAGTGAAAAAGTTGGCTTAAAATTCAACATTCAGAAAACTAAGATATGGCATCTGTTCCCATCACTGTATGGTAATAGATGGGAAAACAATGGAAACAGAGCCTATTTTGGGGGGCTCCAAAATCACTGCAGATGGTGACTGCAGCCATGAAATTAAAAGATGCTTGCTCCTTAGAAGAAAAGTTATGACCAACCTAGACAGCATATTAAAAAGCAGAGACATTCCTTTGCCAACAAAGGTCCATCTAGTCAAAGCTATGGTTTTTCCAGTAGTCATGTATGGATGTGAGAGTTGGACCATAAAGAAAGCTGAGCACTAAAGAATTGATGCTTTTGAACTGTAGTGTTGGTGAAGACTCTTAAGAGGCCCTTGGACTGCAAGGAGATCAAACTAGTCAATCCTACAGGAAATCAGTCCCGAATATTCATTGGAAGGACTGATGTTGAAGCTGAAACTCCAATATTTTGGCCACCCGATGCAAAGAACCAACTCATTGGAGAAGACCCTAATGGTGAGAAAGATTGAAAGCAGGAGGAGAAAGGGAGAACAGAAGATGAGACGGTTGGATGGCATTACTGACTTGATGGACATGAGTTTGAGCAAGCTCCAGGAGTTGATGATGGACAGGGAAGCCTGGCATGCTGCAGTCTATGGGGTCGGAAAGAGCCAGACATGACTGAGCAACTGAACTGAACAGAACTGAAAAGATTCATTCAGTGTTTCCTGAATGAACCTTTTGGCCAACCCAGTATTATATGAGTTAAAAGTAGCAACAGTATATAGCACAGGGAACTAGTCAACATCTTGTAATAACCTATAATGGAAATAATTTCAAAAATAATATTTGTGTATGTGTATAACTATATATACATATGTATATGTATAATCTTGCTGTGCATGTGAAACATTGTAAGTCAACTATACTTCAATAAAATGTATATATTTAAAAAATAGCAACAGTAAACCCATTGTGTGTTAATATAATTATTAATTAAAATAACTATACTTCCCCGCAAATTATGAGTAGCATTGTTTTACATTAAAAAAAATCTGTCTCAATAGATAGCTGGACTCTTGTATTCCCTTTTACATTCAGACAGTTGTGATATGTGGTTTTGGTTATAGAAAGAAAATTTGACCTCACAGAGATAAGTACTTCGATAAGGGAGCAGTATTTTAATAGCTATTTCAGATAATTGTGGATATTCTTTGATAGTAAAAGGTAATTACTTAAAGGTTAGTTACAATGTGGAGTATGAATCTGTCAGTGAACTTTTTATATACCGTCACATTAAAATACATTGGTCTGTCTTTATAGCCTTTGAATGAATCTTTTACCAAGGCATGATTTTAACATTGTGTGTGGTCATTTTGCAAACATTGGTTTGCTGGGTTATCCAGATTCTTCCAAATGTGGAAACACCTCATAATACAATATCAAAAAATCACATTTGTTAATATCTCCAATCACATGAGAAATATTTAAATATTGGGAAGCTGTCAGGTTTATGGTGCTGGATTCAGATTTTCCAGAATTCTAATTTTCACTTGAAAGTGTAAATTTTTACCATTGGCAACAAATGCTGTCAGTTGTTTTCCTTGGAATAACAGATTCACTTTATTTATCTTTAAGAACATGTCTGCCAGATATATCAGTCTTAATAACCACAGTTTGTTCTTCTTTCAAATAAAAATGATGTTCCAAGAAAAAAGTGTTCAGCTTTGCAACTCAAGCAGTTGCATAAGTGCTTTTTCTTGAGAAAACATAGTTTGACGTGCAGCAAACTGAAAATGAAAAGGCAGGTTTTAGTTGCTCAATCGTGTCTGACTCTGTGCAACTCCGTGGACTGTAGCCTACCAGGCTCCTCTGTCGAAATTTTCCAGGCAAGAATGCTGGAGTGGGTTGCCGTTCTCTCCTCCAGGGGATCTTCCCGACCCAGGGATTGAACCCAAGTCTCTGTACCATTTGAGCCATCAGGGAAGCATCAGGGATGCTTTATGCATGCTTCCCATTTCATCCCACAGAACATTAAAAACTTACTCAAGGGTTGAGATTTTTAGAAATTGATAATTTTGCTGCTTTATTGGGACATTCTGAAATGCTTTTTGTTTTGTACTGGGAGTGCCTGTTAGTGAAGCATTCATTGACTACTGGTAGTTTGGTGCCGCTGTCTTGACGTGTTGTCAGCCTTCTAGTCATTATTGCTTTAACATCTTTGGAATAAATGTCAACACAATGAAAAAGGCAAATCATACTTTATTATTATGAAAATAGTTTTGGCTCTGAAATGGTCACACAGACCAGTGAGAACTGCTGCTCTTATAATAACTGCAGCTGTTCCCAGAAGTGTTCCCAGAAGGATAGCCATACACTCCCACCCCACTAATTGTCTTTGTTTAGCTCCTTTCAGACAGCTTATTATGGCTTTTAATTATGTAAATTGCTACTGACTTTGTAATGACCTTGGACAAGTTACCTAATCTCTCTGCTTCACTTCCCTTCATACAAAAAAGTATCTTTGAGGATTATTGTGAGGATTAGGACAATTAAAACATGAGTTTGTTCACACCAGTGCCTGGCACATGGTTAATGCTATTATATATGTCATTCATTTTCTGTATGAGCCGCCTCCTGCGCAAGGCCACTGAAGCTTTGAACGGCAGGATCCACGTTTGTCTCATCTAGCAGTGTATCCCTTGGGCCTAGCCCACTGCCTGGCATATATTGGTGCTTAATAAATACTTGTTGAATAAATGTGTGATGATGTGGGAAACTAAAAATAGCTGTAGAATACTTTGGGGAGAAATGATGACAGATGAAGTTAGTGGTCTTTATGCTTGGATTGGAAATTGCAGCAGAGAGGTAGAGTTTTCTCACAGAACTTTCATAAGCCAAATGAACATACTATTTCAAGAGCTGATATATAATTAAAAAAGAGAATATTATTTCCTATCTTGAGTTAACAGATCTTCATGTTTAACCTTTGAATATATTTTCTGTTTGGTCACAGTCTTTGCTTTAAAACAGGACTCATTGGCTTTTTATAATCTTGGATATTAGAGCAGCGCCAAGAATCCTGGTCACAGGAAGAAAAGAGAAAATAGAGAAAGAGTCTTTATAAAGGTGTGGGTTAAATTAAATGAGCTGTAATACTTTGTTCAGCTTTTTTGAAGAAGTAGAAGAAAAGAAAGAGAATGGATCAAAATGCTTTCATTAGTAACATTATTCCCTCGATTCTTGTCACAGAGGGGAAACGGCTATGTGAAGCAATGATGCTCTTGTCTGGCAGGTAGCTTATGACCTTTTGTATAAAGAATGATAGATTCTTTTAAAAGTTTAGACCCTGGGGGGGAAAAAGACAGTCTTACAAACAAAATAGCATTGTTTGTTTAAATGAGGCAAGGAAAGTTATATAATCTGTAAAGTTTCTCCTATTAATAAGAAGCTCAATATTTAATACTCAATAAACTGTAGTAAGGCTTTTATCTTTACCAGTCATATACCACCATCAGTGTATGGTTTTTATTTTTTACATTTGTTTGATTGATCTTATGAGCTTTAAAACCTTTGAGGAAAGTAGGTGGGTATAGATGATAAATTTTAGATATTGACATTAAATGGTGTTATTGCTAGAGATTTAAATTCCAATCTGTACTTTCATCCTAAATTGCATTTCCAAATAGTAAAAATATGCATTTAAAAGCATAATTGTTTCTTTTTACTGATGTAATTACATTTTATACATGTATTTTAAAACAAAAGTATAGAAGCGTTTGCAGGGAAATGTCTTTATCAGCAGCTTTGTATGCTATGGTTCATAACAGTCAAATTGCTATTTGAAGTCAACTGTTTTCTTTGTAATTCTTACAAAGAACCACTCTGAGTGTGTGTGCTTTTGTGTGCATGCCTGTCAGTGCCTACACGTGTGTTTGTGTATGTGTGTGTGCACATGCATCTGGATGTTTGGGGGGTGAAGCTGGCTACGTGGTGTATGTTCAGAGTAGTCTCTTGCTTAGAGCTCTAATTCTGAAATTTGGGATGTGATCTCGTTTGGAACTCATGGACTCCTTCCTTTCCATTTTTCCTATTACTGCCAGAATTATAAAGGATGTCAGGAGGTCTTGAGTTTTAATCCCATACAGTTTGTAATTTAGGACAACTCACCTAATCTCTTTGGACCTCAAAGCTTCATGTGCAAAATAAAAATGTTTTACCAGATTTTTAATTTAGATTCTTAGCTTAGACTCTGTAAAATTCTATCAAAAGAGCTGTACAAAATGCCCAAAGTGATGAATGACCTGGATCCAAGTTCCCTGCTGTTGGATATTTGCTAATTTCTTGTCTTAGTTTAATCCTTCCCAGAACAGGAGATTTGGGGGTATGCTTAAGGTAAAGTAATTGCCTTTTTTATCCATAAGACAGTTAAATAGAAACTAGCCTACGTCTAGAAAGGAAAAGTACAGCTGTTGTACATTTTTACAAAATTGTGTGGACAGAGGATTAAAGTCTAGACAGTGTGAAATAATAGGAAACTCTGAATAAAAAATTGCTTCGATTTTTGGTGCCACAGAATGGAATCCAGTAGTTAAGAATTAGAAAGGAATTAACTTGATGGAAAAGAATTTGAGGTAAGAAATAGAATAGTAATGACTACATATACAAATGAATGGTAATGATAATCCTAAAAAAATCCTAAGTTATTTAGGTACCCTGTCTTTCTGTCTTTTTCATTCCTGAGAATACTGCATTCCTATGTTGCAAAATATGCCCAGAATGCTCATACATCTCCCCACTCCATTCTAGCTGATGATGGAGATCCAGGGACTATATTTGAGAATCACTGCCTTAGAAAATCTCACCATTGGTTGATTTAATGACCTTTAAGTGAAAGTCAAGGACCTAAGGCTTAGAGATCCTCCTAGAGTGAAGTCTTTTTGTTCTTTATGAGTTCTAGGGAAAGAATATCCTGATGGTCAGCTTTTTTTTTTCTCCCACAAATGAGTCCAAAATCAGATGTAGAAAGTGAAAAGAATGAATCCCAAATAAAGTCTATATGTAAGGTAGTCTTACATATAACTGGTTTTGATTTTGCTTTTTAAAAGACTTTTTTAGATATCAGTGTAGAAATGGAAGAGTTGAAGGTTGAAATCAAATATTTTTTAATTTTCATTCTTTCCTGGTTATTGCATGGCCAAGGTTAGTGATGTGAAAGATGCTCGGGTGTTTTTTTATGGTCAAGCTAGTTTTGAGTCTTATTTACTAGCTGTGTGATCTTCGGCAAATTGCTTAAACTCTGATTTCCAGTTTCCTTAACTATTAAAAAAGAGAGAGAAAGAATGATGATGAGAATTACAAATGACACGTGGTACATGTACACCTGCCATATGGTAGGTAAATGCTTGTTTTGTGGTAACTGAATATTGTTAGTAAGTTAAACAGGTATTGTAGCAGTAGAAACATTTTTTCCTTACAGCTAACTGCTTGATAACACATCTGCTTCCTTACCCCAGGAGTAAGGATTGGGTTCAAAGGGCTGTTCTACCACTGTTCGGATAGCCATAGAAAGAAAATCAGTTTTGATAGGCGTTGGTTTTGTTATCTAAATAGTAATCATCATAATCGTAGTCTTTATGTTCTCTAAGATCTCTTTGATTATAAAATCCTGTTGTATTAGGAGGGTAGCCATTGAATAAAATATGGAAATTTATAATCTTCACATAAAATGTATCACTAATTTTTCTTAGCAGCTAAAATGCTTATATCATAGACAAGACTTATTCAAATATTACTAAATTTAGAGTAAATTTGAAACACTCTGTTTCAAAAAAATTAACTTGAGCTTTGAATTTTGTTACTGCATCCTTGCTTTGTAAAGAATTTTTCCTTCATTTTTTTAAAGTTGAGCAGTCTCTTGAGAAATTATTTCATTTAATGAGTGTTCCTGTTTATAGTAGGCCACTTTCAAGAGACCTCCATACTACAGGAACAACAGGGTAGTATGGAGGTCTTCTGAATATTAATCTGCTAACCTAGGGCTTCCCCAGTGGCTCAGCAAGAAAAGAATCCGCCAACCAATGCAAGAGATGCAGGAGACCCATGTTCTTTCCCTGGGTCGGTAAGATCCCCTGGAGAAGGGCATGGCAGCCCACTCCAGTATTCTTGCCTGGAGCATCCCCATGGAGAGAGGAACCTGGCAGGCTGCAGTCCCATGAGGTTGCAAAGAGTTGGACACAACTGAAGTGACTTAGCGTGCATGCACAGTATCCCAAGATATCCTGCTAAATTAATTCATGAATACCACTTATGCCTCTTTGTATCTTTATTAATGCCAGAAGTTTTGCTCAGCTATTAATAAATAATGAGGTTTTTTATTTGAAACATAAATCATAACAGGAAAACCAGACAATACATACCTGTTGAAACACATAATGTACTTCTTGCCACAAACATTTAAGTACTGTTATGAAGAAAGCTGAGCACCGAAGAATTGATGCTTTTGAACTGTGTTGTTGGAGAAGACTCTTGAGAGTCCCTTGGACTGCAAGGAGATCCAACCAGTCCATTCTAAAGCAGATCAGCCCTGGGATTTCTTTGGAAGGAATGATGCTAAAGCTGAAACTCCAGTACTTTGGCCACCTCATGTAAAGAGTTGACTCATTGGAAAAGACTCTGATGCTGGGAGGGATTGGGGGCAGGAGGAGAAGGGGACGACAGAGGATGAGATGGCTGGATGGCATCACCGACTTGATGGATGTGAGTCTGAGTGAACTCCGGGAGTTGGTGATGGACAGGGAGGCCTGGCGTGCTGCGATTCTTGGGGTCGCAAAGAGTCAGACACGACTGAGCAACTGAACTGAATTGAACTGAACTGATTCATCAGTATTTGTAGGGGATGGTTCCAGTCCTCCCCAGCCCTCCCCTGCAGGTGCCAGAATCCATTGATGCTAAAGTCTCCTATATAAAATGTTGCAGTATTTGCATATAAGCAGTGCACATCTTCCCATGTATTTTAAATCATTTCTAAGTTAACCTATAATACCTAATACAATGTGAATGCTATGTAAATAGTTGCCAGCATGAAGCAAATTAAGTTTTACTTTTTGGAACTTTCTGAAGTTTCCCCCTGCCCCCTTCCCCAGCAAATATTTTTGATACACAATTGGTTGAATCTGTAGATGCAGAATGCATAGATACAGAAAGCTGACTGTAAATCTGATTAAACCTTTAGGTTTATATTATAAAAATTTATTTCACATGTTTAATGTTACTTTTCTAAATGTGGTTACTGGAAAAATTTAAATTACACATGTGGTTCATATTAACTATCTTAGGCAGTACTGATCTAGCCTATCACAGCTTTTCTGTTGCATTGAAAATGTAAGATAAAGATTTCTGGTCTGAGAAAGATCGCAATGGATTAAGTTTTAAATTTTAAAACATCTTTTGTAAAAACAGAAGAACTAGAATTATGAAAAAAATCCAGTCATAGCCTCTTAAGCAAAACTAGATGAAGAGAGGGTGTCTTCATAAGCCCCAGAACATGGATGGGTTGAGGCAGCAGGACCCACACAAATCATGTGACTGAGCACCTGTGTGGCGGAAGGAATGAATAGCAAGGGGACCCAGACACAGAAGTCACTAACAGAGCCCCAAAGGAGAAGACATCCCTTTGGATGGGAAACTTGAGCAGAGGGCCTGAGAACAACTGGCAAAACTGCCTCCAGATTGCAGAGGAATGCAAAACAACCACGGGCACACACAAAGAAGCTGCAGGAAGAAGATTACAGAGTACTGGGCTGGACTCAAAGAATCTCAGAAATTTCTAACACAAACCGCTTTTGAGAAAGACGGTCCAATTGTAAAGAAACATTGCTAAAAAACAGAATCCTGTTTGTGCTGGGCAGAAACATGAAGTCTGAAGGGAGGAGAGTTTATATTCAAGTTAGGGATGGAATACATATATAGGTGTCTGATTTCAAAACAGTGGTTCTGGCTACAGAGGCCATGGTTTTAAGTTCACTTTAAGACCAGGGGAGGTAGCCCACTAACCTGAAGCTAGGAAAGCTACCCATGCTCACCTTAAACCCCCACATGGAAGTCTCCTCCCTGACAGGTGCTATATGAAAACCCATTTCATTTCAACATGAGTAACAGAAAAGGATTTTCTGTAAACCCCATATAAATGTACTATATGCAAAAAAGATAGAAATAAATAGAATAATATGACAAGAGACAATGAAAGCATGTTAGATAAGGCTACAAATCAATTGGAAACTGTAAAATATAAACTAAAGGAAATTAATAATGTTAATTCACCTATGAATAGACCAGAATGATTCAGAAACAGGAAAACTCAGAAATAAAGTAATAAAAAGAATACTTGCGGAACTTTGGGGGAAAATTATTTTAGAATGGAGCCTAATTTGGAAGGAACATAAAAAAAAATAGGCAATACAGTAAGTATAGCAAGAGGAAAACAAAAAGAATTTAAGAGGAAATTGTGGATATAAAAGATAGGGAAAGAGTAATTCATATTAGTATAATTAGAGACCCTGAAGAAGCATGTGAAAGTCACTCAGTTGTGTCCAACTCTTTGTGACCCCGTGGACTATACAGTCCCTGGAATTCTCCAGGCCAGAGCACTGGAGTGAGTAGCTGTTTCCTTCTCCAGGGGATCTTCCCAACCCAGGGATTCTTTACCAACTGTTGCAAGGGAAGCCCTGGAGAAGCATGAGACAAAACATATATGCAAAACTTCTGTCAACAAACCCTCATTTATTGCTGGTAGGAATATAAAGTGGTTCAGCTTCTGTGGCAGTAATCAAGAAGTTTTCATTAAAACCACAATGAAATGCCACTACATTCCTCCCAGAATGGCTAAAATTAAGAAGACTGACAACACCAAATGAAGGCAAGGTTCTGAAACTATCATACGTGGGAGGCATGTCAGTTGCTACAGTCATTTGGAAACCTGGCCTTTTCCGCTGAGGTTTAACACAGTTATACTCTGTAACCCAAAAGTTTCCTTCCTAGGTATATACTCATTAGAACTGTATTCCATATAAATCTGTGTAGGATATTGCTTGTGTCCCTGTCTTCACCTCCTACCTACAAATATCATGTGGCTGAAATGTCACTGAGAGAAAATGTTCCAGGGTTATATGGTGTTGATGGCTGCATAATTCTGTGATTATACTAAAAATCACTGAATTGTACACTTTTAAAAAGTGAATTTTATGTGGATTATATCTCAAAATGCTATTAAAAACAAAAACAAAATGTCATTGGGAACATGTAGTGATTTCCTGTCAGATTCAGTCTCAGTTTTGGTTTATCAGTCAAAGCCATTCGTTGTATCTAGCCTTGCTTTCCTCTCCAGCCTTGTCCAGTCTTTCGTGTACAGTCCACTCAATAGTCTTAATCTTGCTGATAACGTCTTCATATTCTAATAAGTGCTTTCATATATACGCTTAATAATATGAAAATAGTCAAAGCATGGGTATTATTCCTGTTATATTTACTTAAAAATTCTATTGAAGTATAGTTGATTTATATCAATTTCAGATTATTCCATAGCAATTTGACATTTTTATAGATTATATACTCCATTTAAAGTTAGAATATTGTGTATATTCCTTGTTGTTCTATATTATATCCTGTATCTTATTTATTTATACCTAGTGGATACTATACAATTTTAAAACCAAGGAAACTTGAGGCAGAATGATTTATGTGAAATCACAAGGCTAGTATTAGAATTTGTTTCAACTTAAAGATACTTCCTGGGCATCTTCTATATACTAGGCACCAGTTGGTGCAGTTGGGAGACTGAAGCAGACCCCTGTCCTCCGGTCTCTGTGCTCAGGGAATTTACCTGTGTTGCTTCTAGTCTTGGTCTGTCCTTGCTGGTCTTCTCATCTCTTGTCTGCTTTATTGCTTCTATTTTGTTGTTGTCCTTTAACTTCAGAGCCCTTCAAAGCTCACTTTTCCTCACTAACCTTCTTTAAACCTTCCTTTACTTTGAATTCCTGAGGACCTGACCAATTCTAAATATATCTATAACTTGCCACATTTTTTTTTTGATTGGTTCAAATGCATATTTATTACCTCAGTTGATAAGAAAGTTTCTCAAGGGCATAAGTAAGTATCACCTATAATTTAGAAAGTATTCTCCACCGTTTTAACTCATTGGGCCAGCATGTTTCTTGGCTTTTGAGATGCTTAGTGGTAAAATTTATGTTAAGTAGAAAACTAAGGCCTTGCCTTGGTCTTTCATCTACTTGTAAGCTGGAAAGATCAAACACACACAAGGGATATATCCTGTGTGCTATTGTAAAACAATGTATCAGTTGTGAAAAATGGAAAACTTCAGATTGAATAGCTAAGTGGTTCTGATGAGTGGTTCTGCTACGCTGTAACAGTTAACTCTAGCTTGCAGTTAACTCTGGTCTTTGGACCCACTGTAGCTCAGTAGTTTGTATGGAAGCACCTAAAATAACTGCTAGATGGTGGTTAGGCTGATTTGAACCACTATTCACTGAGGTGAAGGCGGCACCACTGATTGGGCTCTCCACTGATTGGTGACTGGTTGGTGTTCAGTCACTTAAGTTGTGTCCAGCTCTTTGTGACCCCATGGACTGCAGCATGCCAGGCTTCCTTGTCCATCACTTCATAGAGTTTCCTCAGTCTCTGTGCATTGAGTCAGTGATGCTATCCAATCATCTCATCCTCTTCCACCCTTTTCTCCTTTTGCCCCAGTCTTTCCCAGCATCAGGGTCTTTTCTAGTGAGTCGACTGTTAGCATCAGGTGGTCACAGTATCGGAGCTTCAGCATCTCCTGTAACATACTATTAATGTTAGTAAATGACTATAGCACATGTTATCTCAATAGGATGATGAATCATCCCATACCTGTGTATTTTCATAAACTTTGCAGATAAAAGTGAAACAGTGAAAAGCCTTCTTAAAGTGAGCAAAGTAAAATGGAACTAGCCTATTGTGTTATTAAGAGATACTGTTTATGGTAGGGTTTTCTTTCCACTCAAATATCTTACTTGTACTGTTGATTTTATGTCAGTTTAGGTGGATATCCTATAGCTTGGTCAAATAGTGGTCTTCCAGTGTTCATCCCATTGCAAATAGTCTCTCTGTGTCATTCTTGAATAATATAATCAAAAATAAAGAAAACTAAACATAATGTTTTTTATTGTTGCTGTTTTATTTTTTTAATTTTTTAAATTCAGATATAGTTGATTTACAATGCTGTGTTAATTTCTGCTATTGTTGATGGTTTTTAAGGCACAGTTGGTGGATCTGAAATCTGAACTGACAGAGACCCAAGCAGAGAAAGTTGTATTGGAGAAAGAAGTACATGATCAACTTTTACAGTTGCACTCTATTCAGCTTCAGCTTCATGCTAAAACTGGCCAAAGTGTTGACTCTGGTACCATTAAGGCAAAATTGGTAAGTAGTTTAGAGGAAACACATACTTATGTGCATTTTAGAGGGTGAAAAGGACAGTCTTTAATGAGGCTTTTTAATTATAAAAATTGGTGTGTGCTCCTGGAAAATTTGGAAAATACAGGAAATGTGAAGATGGTCTTAATCATCCTTGATCTCATTACCTGGAAATGACCAGTGACAACATCAATAACCAATTGGTACTCAGAATAGAATCTTATTCCTATTTAAAAAGGTCCATATAAATATATTTAAAAGATATTTGTGATTGTAACATGTAAGCAGTTTTTTTTTTGCCAGTCTACTGTATCAGATAAGATTTAGTTTAGCTACATATAAAACAGATCCCAAGTAACATGAGAATTGTTCTTAAATAGTCCACGTTATCAGTCTTTTCTCTCAGTTGAAGAAGCCTTGAGACAGGCAGTCCAGAGCTGGTAGAGCAGCTCCAGAGATACCAGGGATCCAGCTTCCTTTTGTTCTGCTCTGTCATCTTCAGCTCATGGTTTCTGCCTTCAGGATTTCTTCCTACCTGCATTCCGGGATCTTGCATTCCAAAATCTAAGGGGAAAACAGTGCTTCCTAGCTGCGTTCATTTTCTTTAATGACCTTTTCATGAAATCCTCCTCAGCTTTTTGCCAGTTGTTTAGCTGTCTCATTGGCCTTCCCTAGCTGCATATCAGTCCCTTAGTTGGTCACATGACCACCTCCAGTAAAATCTGAGTTCTTTTAATAAGGGAGAAAATGGAGGAAAATGGAGTTGGGTGTCAGCCAGTGGCACATTTTTTCTTTTGCTCTTAATATAAGTGTTTTCCCTGCCACTGAGTGCTTTCTCATGTTTGCATAATGTTCATTTTTATAAGTGTTGCATAATTAACTATTGCCCTCTTAATAAGTGTAGGTTGTTTAAAGAGAATTTTTTTAAAATCTCATTTTGATTTAGCCTCATATGTATTAAGTGTACTATAGGGAACACAGCAGTAAATAAGATATACAGCTTGGGAGAGGGATGAGATAAGATGATGTTGATGATGACAACAATGCAGCTTAAAGTTTTATTCATTTTCAGTTATTTCTGTTTAATTGGTTGATTAGTTTCTAAGACTGATATGTTAGAATTTATTTAAATGAATATTTACATTCTCTTAAAGTACTTTTAAGTTTTGAAATTCTCTAAATATAAATTGTTAGTGTTTTATTTAACTGAGATGAGTCAGATTCATAACTGCTACTTTGGAATATTTGATATTAACATTCAGAAACAATGTACATTTTCACTAGAATAGAATTCATCTGACATATTAACATTAGTTTGGAAACATGGTGCTTTAGTGGAAAGACATTTATCCAAACTGTGTTAATCAGTTTGGATAAAACAAAAAAAAAAATAATCTAATCCTGTACGGTTACCATTGCTTATGGATTTGCAAATATATTTATTTTAATTAACTTGACCCGAGTGATACTCAACATATAGGAATTTTCCTTGTAATGATTGTACCACTAAATATGTTGTTTGATGTTTTTCTAATTATAAAACTTTTTTCTTATATCTTAAGTCTGTCCCCTCTGTGGAGGAGCTGGTAAGTATACCATTTCTGTTTTGCTTTAATATGTTATGCTGAAGTGTTCTTAGTGCTTTTTTTGCATAGTACATGTTGTCACCTTGTACGTATCTGAAAGTGATGTTAATGATGATAATTTTTTTAATGTGCCAGTACCTGAAAAATTCAGTCAGTAGCCCATTGCTGTTTTCTCACCTCATGTTATTAAAAGATTTTTCTGTTGTTGGTGATTTATTGCTATTATTTGTAGAACCCGTCACTTTTGACAACTTCTGAGCTTTGTACTTTGCTCGTACCACTATTTCAAAAGAAGACTTGGTTTTCCTTGTGCGGGCCTAGCTCTTTCCTCCTTTTTTATTTGAATTTATTCCCAGAGAAAGAATGTGCATGTTGGTTTCTTATTCATCCACTGCATGTGTTATAACTTTTCAGCAGTCTTGAGAATAATTGTGTGGCCTTTGAAACAATTGAATTTTGAAACCCTTTATTAAATTTACCTTAGAAAATAACAGTATAGATAAATTCTTAATATTTTTCCCACTACCTAAGCCTAATCAGGTTCTGAGTAGTCATATGACTTTTCTTCATTTGGAAATATAGCATGTAGATATCAAAATACAAAATTAACTTCTTTGTTGGTATCTAATGATGAACAGGTTAACTGAAACAAAATTCTTCCCTTTAAATCTAAAAGTATTCTTAGTCCTGTTTTTGCTTGCATCTGTTCATTTCAGGCTAGAAAGTTTGTCTGATTCACTAGGAGTTTAAATCTTTAAAGCAAAGTAGTGACTTAATATGTTTCTCATATTTCATAAATATTGTATTAATAGCTCATTAAAGTGATTGTAAGTAGATAATCCTCAACATAAAATTTATTTAGCCCATAAACAATTTTTGGTCTTCTAGGAACTCTTTTTTCCTGAAACAAAAGTGTTAAACTCCATAAATGTCATTTAAAAAGACTTTGTTCATGTTGTCCGAACCATGGTTTCTTTTGGAACTGATAACCTGCCCTTTTAGGAAAGAGATTCTGAAATAAATTGAGATTTTAAGAGTTCCAAAGTTGTTGTAAAAGAAGGATTCTAGATTATTAGTTCTTCAAATTAAAAAGAAAAAATCTAGACAATTGTGTTCTGGTTGTTACATTTGTTTTTTTATAGAAGTTGAAAAAGCATGCTAATCTTCCTTCTTATCACATACATAATGACAAAAGTTTAATCAAGGAAGTGATAAGTATATTCAGCATTTGGTAATTGTCATTCATTTTAGGCTATATATTTTTTTTATTGTTTTTAAGATGGTGGTACTCACTGCCTTGTATTTGAATATATCATATATTGATGTTTAAATATATTGTATATTGATATGCTTTTGTTAAAACAGTAGATCAAAGCAGACATCAAAATTAGTATCAAAATACATTCCATTAATTGTTAAAAGTTTGCTTACATTTGTTTCTCAGTTTATTATTTTTTTTTACATTTGAATATAAAATTTATTATTTTCATTTTCCAAGTGTTTTCTTTTTCTATCAGGGGGAAAAAAAAAAGAAATCTTAAGGACAGTTGTGACTTGCTGCCAAATTCAGGGTAGTCTTTCTCTGGTGGTTTAGTCTCTTAAGTTGCATCTGACTCTTGTAACCCCATGGACTGTAGCCTGCCAGGCTCCTGTCCATGGGATTCTCCAGGCAAGAATACTGGAGTGGGTTGCCATTTCCTTCTCTCAGTTTATTATTTATAGTAAAAGGGAAATAATTACAGTATTTACTACTCGAATATTAGAAACAATATCCTGTGCCATTCACTCAAGAGAAGCATTCTTCCTGGTGCTGAGGTGGAGCTTTATTTAAATCTCCTAAAGGGGGACATGGTGTAGTGAACAGTGTCTTCTGCATGTCATCAGTAAATATAACTACATTTTCACAGGATTTATAGATTCTGTACATTAACGAATCTGTGAAAGTAGTGCTGTAAGTCAGTAAACACTTCCACTCAAATTTGGGATGGTTCTCTTGATCCAAAAATAACATTTAAAAGATCTCTCAGGGCCCACATCCAACTCTCAGAAAGGTTTATTTAGTCCTACTGTGTGTGTGTCTGTGAGTTCAGATTTGAATTTGACTGTCTTTAGGCAGGATTTTTACCTTCTGTTTTCCCCTCCGCTTTCCTTTGTACCTACCTGCCTATTCTGTGCTTGGATCCCAAAGGTATTTACATTTGTAACCCTTGATGTATAGGAGTAGGTACACCGTACTTTATACTTTGAAAGTATATTGAAAATTATTTCTCTCACATGTGAGTTGGTGATAAAAACTTGGTGGCAAAAACCTTAAGGTTATATTCTCTGGCTGACACCTATAAATTCATATATATGAGTTATCTACTAAGTGAAGCAAAGGATAGCATCCTTTTTTGAGAGATAAAAATGGATATCTATCCAACCTCATAGTAGGCAAGGGAGGCCAGTATTTTGTCTCAGAAAACAGTTCTTCAGTCACTTTAACATTTGGACAAATAGATGATTCATTCCAGATCCCAGAGTTCAGTGATAATCTGCATCATGGATATACTTATCTATAGTTAGTTTTCCCATAAGCTATATTTTTTATTTAAGTACAGTTGATTTACAATGTTGTGCTAATTTCTGCTGTGCCACAAAATGACTCAGTTATACACATGTATATATTTACTCTTTTATGTTTTTTTCCATTGTGGTTTATCCCAGGAGGTTAGATAAAGATCCCTGTGCTGCACAGTAGGACCTTGTTGTTTATCCATTCTAAATGTAATAGCTTGCATCTACTAACACCAGACTCCCCATCCGTCCCTCTCATTCTCCCCCTCCCTCTTGGCAACCACAAGTCTGTTCTCTATATTGACATTTTTTAATGTGTAAATATTTTTAATGCAGTTATTACCAGCATTTCTCCATTACCATAAAATGTTTTTAAAAAATTGGAATATCTGTTCTAATTTAAGCATTGTAAGTTTCTTACAATCCTCTAAGATAAATTGGCTTAAAAATGTTTCTCTTTGTAACCGAATTTATAGTTTATAGAATTGCTGCATTAAAGTTAATGAAATGTTTGGGCACAGTCACCAGAGTGATTATTTTAGTCTAGTTTTAGAGTCATTTTAGAATGTAGAGAGTAGATTCAATTATCCATTGAAGCCATTACTATTAGTATATGATAACATGTGCTTAGAGAAGGCTACTAATCTTAGTATCCTCAGGATCAGGATGCCTCAAGCTATGTTATCTTACCTAGAAGTGGTTCTAACACCTCTGGTATTAGTTTTGAAAAAACTGGATCCAAATCATTGTGCTCCATTTTATAGAAATAAAGTGGTAATTTTTATCATATGCTTTCATCGTTGGTATCATAGATTGTGTGCTTTTGTGTCTTTTAAGGAGCATGGTCTATTGCTAGAGAGTCTTGAAAGTATTTTCATTGCATTTTTTAAAAATTGCAACAGGAGAGAGAACTCGAAGCAAACAAAAAAGAGAAAATGAAAGAAGCTCAGCTTGAAGCTGAAGTGAAGTTATTGAGAAAAGAGAATGAAGCCCTTCGCAGACATATAGCTGTTCTCCAGGCTGAAGTTTATGGGGCAAGACTGGCTGCCAAGTACTTGGATAAGGAACTGGCAGGAAGGTGTGTGGAAAATGGGTACCATTGTACCCTTGAGCTCTTAGGTAACCAAGTGCATAGTTACAGAGGTGGACTTTACCCCTTTTAGTAAACAATATATTAATCTTTATATAAAAGTGATTTTATGGTTGATTGTAGCTTACTGTTGTTAACTTCATAGCATTACATGTTGCAGATTTAGTTAGCCATACTAAATAGGTGTTTCTGGTTGACATACACACTGCTAGTAAATTACTGTGAAATGCTAACGACTCATAGAGCTATACTTTTCACCATTTCCTGTCTTCACACCATAACAGATGATATTCCCACGTACAGCAGGACTTTCGTAGGAATTCTTTGTGTGATCATTGAAACCCAGTCTCTCTTGTCCCTCAAAAACATATTGGAATGACAGTGATTTTATCATAATATAGAGTTCTGCTTTCATTAACTTTTATGGTAAATTATTCACAAACTCTGGTGATTCACTATTACTAAATAATTTTGTGCTTGTTGGTTTAATGTATTAAGAATTGATGGGGAGCAAATAAAAATAATTTACATTATCTCAGAGTACACATTTCTAATAATTTTACCACATTTAAAAAAGTAATCATTTTGTAAAAAGAAACTGTCATTGGAAAAATGTTTTGTACAGTTAGCCTCATCTGAAGACCAGTATGATTGCAGGGAAGACATGAAACATGTTGACATTAGCCTCCTAAATTGTTTCTAAGATGTATATGAACTAAAGTATGTGATTAAAGAAGGTCATAGTCATTCTTTTTTTAAAACTAGTTTTCCCTTGAAGACACCTGTCTTTTTCAGAATTTTTTGTGTCTTTATAAATCTGAGAGACATCAGGAAATTCCTATTAGTTTCATTACTAAATTAAATTTATGTGAAAGCTACTTGTGTTCAGTAATTCTTCTGAACACTTTATATATATTTATGTATATGTGTGTATGTATGTATGTGTGTATATATATACATATATATATATAATGAAAAACTAACTAAATTCTTTTCCCAAATGAAGAGTCCAACAAATACAGCTACTTGGACGAGATATGAAGGGACCTGCTCATGATAAGCTTTGGAACCAGTTGGAAGCTGAAATACACTTGCATCGTCACAAAACTGTGATCAGAGCCTGTAGAGGACGCAATGACCTGAAGCGACCGATGCATGCTCCACCAGGCCATGTATGTTTGCTTTGCTACTGTTTCTCACTCAGTCTTGTCCTTTCTTTAATCACAAGTCCGTTGCATTTTTAAGAATTCTAGTAGAATTTGAAACCTTTATTTAAAAGTGAAAGTGGGATTAAACTTATTTTAAAATAGATACATATTTAAGGTTTCAGCTGCCCATATAGCTCCTACACTAATACCCCAAAAATGGTATTTCTGAAGACACTGAACTATTGATAGCAGATGCATGTTGCTTCAGCTCATATTTCAGAATTTTCCTGGATCTCGATTAGGCATGTTTACAGAAGTTCTAAGCTTAGCAGAGTGTATTGATAAATTGGCAAAAATTGGGGGGTAGTTCTTTATAAGGGGACTCTTGGTAACTAGCTTTATATATTGTTTCCAAGCTAACATTTATACCTGTTTGGTTTTGGATTAAGCTGGAATTTGAGATCTGTGTCCAGTTGTCTGTTTCTGTAGCCACCACTGTACAGGAGCTTTTCTTTCTACCTACATAAAAATGTATTAAATTTCACTGCAACAGCAGCCTAATGGTATAAGCCTTAATATAATAAAATCGTATCTAATTCCTGTCCAGTGGATCACATATTTTAGTATCAGGTAAAGCCTGGCCTCGAATAGTAAAATTATTTGTTGCCTTTGAAAAGATAATTGTAAGAAGAATTGATATGTATGTGGCGTCCATGGGAGAGGAGTGGTGACTGCAGTAAGCGCTCGCGCCATTGTCTTCTTGGGGTTCTCTTGGTTCCCATTAACTTCTAGGCAGTGGCCAGATGGTAAATGTTATCTTATGCTAAATAAAGGCATTTGAATCTTAACCTGATGGTCAGGATTTTAAAATAAAATAGTGGACTTAATAAGAGTTAGCATTTGTTTGACAGTTGCTTTGGGTAGTGAGGAGGATATATTGGAAGAGGGCCTAGTTGAAATCAGAGAAATACATGTAGAAAGATAATGAGGAGAAAGGGATCAGAAGAAGAACAGGTTTGAGAGAATTAGAATCAAAAGGAGTTAGTGACTAGTTGCTTTTGGTTAAGTAGGTGAGTAAGAAGGAAAGTCTCAGTTTTGGTTTGGGCAATCGAGTGAGATGATGGCATGCATTGATAAACCAAATATAGGGAAAGGAAGGTTTTGGTAGAAAGATGATATCAGTTTTAGACATGTAGTGTTTGAGGTGCCAGTGGACAGCCAGTTTATATCCAATTATATATATGACTCTAGAATTCTAGAGAGAACTCTTGAGTTGAAGATTACTAGGTAAATCATCTGTTGAAGCCATGGGATTGATTAAGTCACCCAGGAAAAGTATAGAGAAAGTAAAAAGATGGAAGGAAACCACTAAGGATTCAGGGAAGGAAATGAATCACCAAAGACAGAAGCCTGAGATAGAGCTGTCAGATATGGGCCTTCTAGGAAAGTAGTGTAATGGTTCAGTTCAGTTCAGTCGCTCAGTCGTGTCCGACTCTGCAACCCTATGAACCGCAGCACGCCAGGCCTCCCTGTCCGTCACCAACTCCCCAAGTCCACCCAAACCCATGTAATGTAATGTACACCAACGTGTAATGGACACCAAAGAAAAGAGGTTTCAGGGAGGGGACTGTGAACAGTATCAACTTCTGCAGGGTTCAAAAGGGCAGTGACTAAAGAGTATTCAGTGGAAGCAGCCACATTGGTTACCAGTGACTGCAGAGAAGACAGCTTCGGTGGAGCAGGTGGAGCAGAACCCTAATTACGGGTTGGAGTACTTACTGAATATGGGAGGCAAGGAAGTAACGACAGTGAGGATTAACTTGTGTAAAGGTTCAGGAAAGATGGAGGGTGGATAGAAGGTAGCCACGATTGTGGATAGTTTAAGGGTTTTTATATGTTTTGTGTTTGTACGTGGTTTGTGTTTTATAGCTTGGTTAGGCTTGGCATTTTTTCATTTTAGGGAATGAGCTTGTAGAGAGAGGTAAAAAGTAAAGGTCCCAGAGAAAGAATTATTGGTGGAGCAAGGTCCTTTAGTTAAGAGGTAGATTCCAGAGTTCAAAGAAATGAAAAAGAGTTAATGACCAATTGACATTTTGTTTTTTCAGTTCTGTAAATCAGTTGAAATGGTTATAGATCTTAAAGCAATTTTCCAGTGAAGCTAAAGTTGCCTCCTTTTATTTCTTAAAGATATTATTTATCAGTTCATGGCAGTAGTTTCTTTTGTAATGTCACGTATAAATATTAAAGAAATTAACAAGAGGGTGAGAAAATCATGTACATTCACTATATTAATAGAACCACTATTTTTGCTTTCCCATGTTATCTGTTTTTGTTTTTTCCATGTTATCTGTTGATTACTTTCTTAACATTATACTGTGTATCCATTACAGGAAAACAAACATTTCTAAAAGCAAGTTACTCTATATGGTATATAGTTTAAGTACTACTAATTTTTCTTCTTTTTTTTTTCTCCAACAAGGATCAAGACTCTTTAAAGAAAAGCCAAGGTGTTGGTCCAATTAGAAAAGTTCTCCTCCTTAAGGAAGATCATGAAGGCCTTGGCATTTCAATTACAGTAAGAAGTAGTGCTTCCAGTCTCCTTTTCTCTACACTTCTCTAGTATAATCACACTCCTTTGTTGAACATCATTGGGAGATAAAGTATTCCGAATATATTTTCTAAATAACTAAATTTATCCCCATGGGTAATAGCACTTTTGTGTAAACACTTTTTTTTTTGGTATGGAAATCTTCCTAATAACTGTTAAGTATTACTTTAAAGTATTTTTTCAGTAATCATTGTTTATCATTTTCATTATGACTCATATCGTAGTTCTGCACCACATCCTGTGATGCCTGTAAGAGCCTTTGGGATTGGATAGGACTCTTTTGTTCTGTGTTAAATGACCCCAGATTGTATTGTTCTTTTCTCTAGAGTATTTGCTGTCTTTCTCTTGTCTCATTTCTTGGCTGTCAGATTTCACTGGCTCTTGGGTCCAAGTATTCCTCTTTTTAAATGTTGATTCCGTTACAGTTGTCTTAGACAGCCTTCTTGAGAGCAATCTATTTTGAAATACATATAACTAGAGCATTTTGGAAAATCCCATGGACGGAAGAGCCTGGTAGGCTGCAGTCCATGGAGTCGCTAAGAGTCAGACAGGACTGAGCGACTTCACTTCACTTTTCACTTTCATGCGTTGGAGAAGGAAATGGCAACCCACTCCAGTGTTCTTGCCTGGAGAATCCCAGGGACGGGGGTGCCTGGTGGGCTGCTGTCTCTCAGGGGTCGCACAGAGTTGGACCTGAACTATTTGGAACAGTGCTTTGTTCCAAATCAATAAATAAGCTGGCTTTTTATACTTAGTCACTGCAGAAGTTTATGTACTTTCTGGTATTGTTTACTGTAGAAATGTTTCTTATAATAAAAAGTTTATCTAATAGATCTTTATTGAATATACCTACCTTTTTGAGTATACTTCCCTCAAACAGCATAAGTTTAGTAAGAGAAATAAGACACACACATAATTATGATTACAGCTAGAAAGTGAAAGGTACCAAATGCTGTATTTCATTAATTTTGCATTGCATATTTTTTCACATTTTAACGTCTATGAAATTCAGATTCATCTTATAGTTATTTTTGTGGAACATAAAATAATGGTTTTTTTCTTATGGTTCATTGGGACTTAGGTTTGATAAAATCTGATAATACTATGGACTACTAATACATAAAATATTTATGTTTAAAAGAGAGTTAAGCCAATTGTTCTTTTGGTTTTTCAGGGTTTTTTTTTTTAAATTCTGTAATGCATTTTATTTTATTTTATTTATTTTTTTTTCTGTAATGCATTTTAAAAAGCACATATATATTATTAATCATTTTACTTAGAGGTAACTCTTTGATATTCATGATAGTTTGATTTACCATTACCTAAGTAGCAAATAGGATATCACTCAGCATTTATAGAGACAGTATAGGTGCTTATTGAAATGTTTTTAGAAAAATATTTTATCAGAATAGTGTGTGACTATACAAAGGTAAACTAGTTTGCTGCTT
This sequence comes from Bos taurus, assembly GCF_002263795.3. Classification (NCBI taxonomy): domain Eukaryota; kingdom Metazoa; phylum Chordata; class Mammalia; order Artiodactyla; family Bovidae; genus Bos; species Bos taurus. The sequence goes on from NC_037336.1 coordinate 33,220,649, forward strand.
TTTTTTTTTTTTTGACTAGGGTGGAAAGGAGCATGGTGTTCCAATCCTCATTTCTGAGATCCACCCAGGGCAACCTGCTGATAGATGTGGAGGGCTGCACGTTGGAGATGCTATTCTGGCTGTTAATGGAGTTAACCTCCGGGACACAAAGCATAAAGAAGCTGTAACCATTCTTTCCCAGCAGGTAAGTTCCCTTTATATAATTAAAATTGGATCTCTCCATTGTTCCTTTTTGAGTCTATTGAATAGATGATAACTTCCCGAGGAGTTTTCTCAGGTAGTAAAGTGTTTATCTATAGATACTAGTTTCCTTTGACTTGACCCTTTTATAGAAGACATTCAGCCAGATTTACTGAAAAAGATTTTGTTTGCTCTTCTTCACAGCTGTATAGCTTTGAGCAAGTTACTTAAGTCCTTAGTGTTGCAGTGTCCTCATCTGAGAGCTGGAAGGATTAAGTATGTTAATACATATAAAGTGTTCAGAACAGGACTTGGTTCTTGGAAAGCAAAACATCATTAATGACTAAAACACTATATAGATATGAAGTATTATAGAAAAAACAATGCTGGAAGTAGATTGATTTTACAGTTGTAAATGTTAGAAGTCAAGCATTGTTAGAAATCTTTTAACCAGCCCTCTTATTTAAAATGAGTGAAATAAAGTTCTTAGAAATTAATTTGCTCAAGATTGCAGAACAAATAGATTAAAGAATTGAGATTCATATACAGGAGTCATATTTGTTATCCAGAAAAATTAAGATATAAAAAATGTTTTGTTTTTTCTTTCAAGAATAGGTATGAGGGAATTAGAGAGGTGTTGGTTAGTACATTGAGATGTTCATTGGATCATCAGTATAGTATGCCAGAGCAGACTTTAATTTCAGAATTGAAAGTGAATTTCTAGCTCATTTAGTTTAATTCTACTTAATGCATAAATAACTACAGTATCACTAAATGAATGTGTGTGTGTTGCATGTTCAGTCGTGTCTGACTCTTTGCGACCCAATGGACCCACCAGACTCCTCTGACCATGGAATTTTCCAGGCAAGAATACTGGAGTGGGTTGCCAGTTCCTATGCCAGGGGATCTTCCCGACCCAGGGATCGAGCCCACGTCTCTTGCATCTCCTTCATTGGCAGGGGGATTCGTTACTACTGTGCCACCTGGGAAATAATTGTATTCAGTATTAAAGGGAGGACTTGTTGGTGATAATGCAGTCTATTTCATTGTTTTAGACTGCTGATTTTTAGAAAGCTCTTCCTCATATTAAACCTAAAATCTGTTTCTTCATGAAAGCTACCACAGACCTGATTCTGTCATCTAAAGAACTTTACTGAAGACCACTACAATGTGGGAGACCCAGATTCAATCCTTGGGTTGGAAAGATCCCCTGGAGAAGGAAATGGCTACCCACCCCAGGATTCTTGCCTGGAGAATTCCATGGATAGTACAGTCCATGGGGTCGTATAGAGTTGGACATGACTGAGTGACTAACACACTGCTTTTACCAACTCTCCAAGTGTTTTTTTTAAAGCATTATCTGATGAGGGAGATTTAAGAATGCAGCACTAGTTTCTTTAAGTTGGTGTTTTCTCAGTCCAACTTGGCTGTCATCCTGTAGTGTAAGAGTGGGATGAATGGCTGCTGAGGCAAAGGGGACATAAACAGGCAGTTCATGAGATACAAAATTTTATGGAAATGCTGAACACATGTTAAAGTTCTGAAGGATAACCTTAAACTGCTGGGAAAGAGGAGCACCAAAGAGACTTAGTGGGTAGCAATTAAAAAAAAAAAGGCATACTTTCTTTTGAGCAAAGGCAGGCCATAATTTTCAGAGAATTGCAAACACTGGTCTTGTGTGTAGTGATTGTAGTCTCTTATTAAGTGACAATTATAGCTCGGAATTTTTTTAACATAAAATCTATAACTTTTTACTTGAACATTAAGTTGTTATTAAAGAATAAAATATAAATATTACACATTTAGTCTAGTATAGGAGAGAAAGAGGAAGGACTTCGGAGTCAATTTCTGTTTTTCTATTTTACTTGTTCATCTTATTGAGAGTTATCAGCCCTCTCCAGGACTCACTCGGGTTTCTCATTCATGTACAGGGGACTACAATAGAGTTGTTCTGAGAATTGAAGGATATAATTTTGAACAATACACACAGTAATTGGTATTATTACTCAACAGAATACCTTGACCAACAACTATGTCTGGCTCTCAGTGACAGTTAAGGAAATGCTCAAGACCTATTGAGTAAGAAACAAGAAATCATTGTGTAGAGGTTTCTTGAATTAGTCAAAGAAAAGTTTGTGTGGTGCCCTTAGGTGCGACTTTAATATCTGACTATTAGATAGATTTTCTGAATTGCTACTATGTAAAGTATAAAATGACAAAATGACTTTTAAGCTGAACATTTTGTTCTGAAATTCTGTAAATTGAATAATCATCCTTTTTTGTTTTAGGTCTTTTGGGGAAAATATTTTGATCAGGAGAAAGATCTGTAGTACTGAAAGGAAATTATGTGTACCTCTTGAGAGTCTAAAATTTCACTATTTGTTGTCTTGAAAGGAGCTACATCTGAGGCCCAACTGTTGCTTCTCACCCCGGAGAATTTGGAAATCTTTTAAAGTTACAGTAACTTGGTTTTCTCATTTTCTTTCCCCCATTTTAGAGAGGAGAGATTGAATTTGAAGTAGTTTACGTGGCTCCTGAAGTGGATTCTGACGATGAAAATGTAGAGTATGAAGATGAGAGTGGACATCGTTACCGTTTGTACCTTGATGAATTAGAGGGAAGTAGTAATCCTGGTGCTAGTTGTAAAGATACAAGTGGGGAAATCAAAATGTTACAAGGTAAAAATCACCGTGAACGTTATAATTAATGTATTTACTCTCAATAAACTTAAAAAATATAAAAGACTTAGATGTTCTTTGTAACACTGTTTTAATGATGGGGAAACCAGCATTAACAGAGTAGATAGCTTTCCCTTGCTAAATTATAGCTTTATTATACACCAGTAATTATGCCAATATTTTATTTACATGTCAGTTCTTCTAGATTCACCTTGGACAAATATATGAGCAGTTACTAAACTATAGCTAATCCTTGAAATATAAATAAAATTCAAGTTTTCTAGACAGAAACAAAGGCCACATGCCTTTTAGAGTAGATACATCTTAACATCTTGCTGTTTTAATGCACATTCTTCTCTCATAATGCAATGATTTTACAGGCTGAATTTGAATAAGTAATTAGACTGTTATCTCATGATTGTTATTGGAATCAGGATATGTAATCTTGAGGATGTTGGGTTTAGTTCCTTTACTATCATCTATACATATTTTAAAGAACAATTCTAGCACTTTTATATGGAGGCCTGGTGCTTAAATTGTGATCCATAGATCTGTAGGGGACCCTGAGACCTTTCAGGGAGTTCTGAGATCCAAACTTTTCATACTAATAAATACTAAGGCATTGTTTGTCCTGTGTTGATACTTACACTGATGGTACAGAACCAGTGGTGGTAAAACCGTTGGTGCCTTAGTATGAGTCAAGGCAAGTAGCACTGCTTTACTAGTGATCACTGTGTTCTTCCTTGTCATCTGCTCAGAATAAAAAAGAAGCAAATGCCAGTTTCTTAAGAATATCCTCTGTAAAATAGTAAAAGGTATTCATTTTATTAAATGTTGAGTATATGACTTTTTAATTATTCTGTGTGACGAAATGGGAAGTATGCATAGCATTGAGTTTATATGCTGGACTAAGATGCTAGTCTTGAGGAAAAGTACGTAAGTGATTAATTTGCTAGCTGAATGAGCCATTCTTTTCATGGATGACAATTTTTACTTGAAAGAATGACAAATTATGGTTGTTCAGACTATTTGGTAGCTGTTTTCTTTAAAATGAACAAGGTGAATCCATCACTTCAAGAACAACTGACAGTATTTATTGCCAGTGGTAAAATGTGAACTTTCAAGTGGAAATCAGAATTTTGTAAAACACATATCAACCACCATGAGCTTGACAGTTAAAGAGCTTTTCTAATAAGATTGGTGGTGATATTAATGAGTATGATTTTTTTGATACAGTAAAATGAAATGTGTCAGCTTTTGCAATTGTTGCATAACTCAGGGATCTAATACTTTTGAAATGACCAGCGTGTGATATTACTGAATCCTGCTTGGGTGAAAGAGCCATTCAAAAGTGCAAGGCAGACAAATGATTTTAATGCATCCGAGTGTGAAAGTTCTTTGATATAGTTTTAGATTCTATATTGTAAATTTTGGTATAATATCAAAGAAGAATATTGACAGTTATTTGAAAAGGCTAAGTTACTCTCCCCTCTTCAGAGTTATACATCTACGAGAAGTGAACTTTTTCACGTGCTTCTAACTGATTGAGTGAAAGCAGATATGAGAATCTAGCAGTCTTATGTAAAGCCAGACATTGAAGATACTTGCAAAATTGTGTCATTCCTCTGACTAAGTTTTTAGAAATTAGAATTATTTTCACTAAACAGATACTTATGTTAACATTTATGGAGTTTATTACCATTTTTAACAAAGTAATTTTTTTTTAGATTTCTCAATTTTAATCACTAATGTGATAAACGGCATTACATCACTTACTATTAAAAACCTACATGAAAAAAAACTCTTTGCAGTTCTCAGTTCTTAAGAGCATAAAGGCATCCTGAAATCAAAAAGTTTGAGAACTTGTGGCACAGAGTGTTACAGCAGACTGATGAACTGTTGTCCTTTCGGTGAGCCTATGTGTTGTAAAGTATCTGTACAAAGACAGCAGTCGCATTTGGTCTCCCTGTGCTTCTTGAACAAAACCATTGTGTCAGTATGCCAAAACCTTGCACTATTGAGCTGCTTTTCTTTTGATTTTGTTTTCTTTTACCTTCTGGTTTTTTTTTTTTTTGGTCAGGATTAGAAGGCTTATCCCTTCCTTTTTGCAGCGGAGCCTTTTTTAAAGGGTTTCCCTGTCACGTATATAAATTGCAAACCATTTAAAATGTGACCCAAATAACCAAACATGTATACTCTTAGGATACGTTACTATTAACTGATCACAAATCACAAGAAATGTATCCATTGGTTATCTTTTTAGCATGTATCCATGTTTCATAGCTCACTAAGCAGATTTCATAGTCAACTTTCATTTATTTGCTAGTCTGTTATCTGTTTTGTAGATTAACCAAATTAGTTTTAAATTTTATCTGGACATTGTCTTACCAACAGGTTAGATTTAGTAAATAAACTAGTATGTGCCTCGGTGAGCTGAAGTTAAATAATTTGAAAACAAAATGTGAAAGAAAAATGTACAGTTCCATAGGTATTTGTGTTAAGTAGAACTGATTGAATCCTGCAGTTGTGTGTATCAATTCTGAATTTCATGAATAATTTGGTGGGAAATTTTATATAATTTTTAGATAAGTCCAATAGATAATATTAAAAACATTTGTACAGTGTTTGATATCTGCTATAAGGAAGCATTCCTTTGTCAGAAATTGCTGTCTTGATTAATCTAGGGCCCCATTATTTGCTTCATATTACTATTATTAGTAACAGTGGACTTTCCTTTGTTATTGCTCAACAAAAGTATGATTTTTTCTAATTAGGAAGTTTCTGCTTATTTTCTCTTTCAGGATTTAATAAGAAGGCAGTTACTGATGGACACGAAAATGGAGACCTAGGAGCTTCAAGTGAAACTCCTCTAGAAGACAATGCTTCTAAACTAGATGATCTACACAGTCTGTATCATAAAAAGTCTTATTAAATTGACTGTATCTTCAGACAAGATTGTTAATCAGACTATTCTGAATTTGGGGCACTAGGGAAGATGGTGACAAAGACTATACAAGATTTAAGGAGGCTGTTTATTGCCTAAATGAAAGGCGGGTACCTCAGGGCTTCATGTGAACAATTCTAAATGCATAAAACTCCCTGTTTTCTGTAGTATACCATAATTAGCTATTGCATGAAAAGCAGTTTTGATTTTCTTCAAATTTATAAAGTACCAAAGCATGTGTTTTCCAAAAGGATAGTATTAGGCTCTGAAGTACCAAATGAAGCACTGCTGTTTTATTTGATTCCTTTTCCATTTAGTAGAAGGACAGTGCTAACTGGAATTTTTTTTTTTTTTTTTCAAGGAATAGCCTTTAAATAGAATAAATGAATTCATATCGTATGTTCCAGAATGTTAAGTGTGATGTTTCAAAGGACAGAACTTGACTCAGTGAATTGCAGAAATGTAGGCTTGACTTAAATTTGTTTTTTAACTGAATGGTTTTAGTGTTTTTTTGTAATTTAATGTGTTTCCTGATGTCTAAATCAGTTCTTAATGATCATTTATTATAATGATTTGCTTTTCAATGTTATTCACGCAGTACAGAATAGTTTTCTTTAAGCAATCCTGTATCAATCAATGCTGCACTAGAAATAGTTTCAGTTATTGTACTTTTCAGGTTTTTTAAAAGAAATGCAGATGAGTGTGAAATATCTGTTCTCAATTATGTTGATTTGTGTGCGCGGTATTGGAGCATTATGTTATTAATGTTTAGTCACAAATGCTTTTTTTCTGGAATCCACGAAAGGCAGTTTTATACATTTTGAGTTGTTCATAATGTTTGTATTGCGATAGTCCTAGCACTTAAAGGTATGTTTTTTTTCTGGCGGTTAAAGCTCAAATTTATTACTATGTCAATGAGATACATTTAATTCAAACAGCAGTTTTCTCTCAAAGTATTGATAACTAACTGGTTTGCCAATAATCTATAAATCTGAAGCACTGGTGGTGGGCAGGATAAAGTGAACACGTTTTGATATGATAACTTTTTGGTTGGCTTTTCAGTGTTAAGTTTGACTAAAGTGCTTTTCATATGCAAACTAGATTTGCTACTTCTCTTATCCCAGGAATAAGCTTGGAGTGCCTGCTCTCTTCTGTGCTGTTCCGCAGGCCACTGGACCCTGCAGGGAAAAGTGAGAAACGTTGCATTTGAAGAGATGATAGTTTTGCCAATATCATTGTTTTAAAGAATATACATTTGAAGGAATATAAATTGGGAGAAGGCTTTTAGAGTATTATCAGTATCTCATTTCTAATACTCAGATGTTATGTGATACAAAACACATTCTCTTGTCTTTCCTAGATGCACTATATATTTGTTCATAGGTAAATCTACAAAATGTATATACTTTATTTGGTGGTTTTGCTATTTATAAATTTTATGTTTCACCTGTTACTCATTTATGGTTTGTTTTGGTAGTTTTGTTCATCTGTATATCACCACGTTAATTTGTAATAGGAAATGCACTTCGTAGTATATGTGGTTACTGATATTAAAATACCTTTTAGCATAATATTGCCTCTGAGCAAAAACTAGTATTTAACTGTACAACTGAATGAGGAAGCCACATGTTATTGTTTGCTCCTGACAGGCTAGGACTCTTAAAAGAAAAATGTTTCCTCCTCATGCATTCCCCCTACTCTAGCACATGCCCCCATGCATGATATGAGATCTATAAACTGGATTTTAACCAGTGTATTCATTCAGTCAAAAAAAATTTCCATTGTCACATATCTGAAAGCTTTTTTGTTGTGACTTGAAACTATGTTATTCTTATCTTTTTAAAAGACTGTCTAGGATGGGATGGCCTTGGCAGTTTTTCAGAGAGTATCTTTTATCTACTAAGACTGAATCCTTAGGAAATATTAACCAAAGCCTTTTGATTTTCAAGAGCTAATATGTCTATAAAGAGTTTTTTTAAGAGCCTTGAGTTGGCATTTCTATGAGGACGCTGTGTAATGTAAAGGGTTGTATGAGATGGTTATGATAGAAACTCCCTTCTTGGGCTGATAAGCAAAATGAAAAATGTTCCAGTTAGCTTAAAATTACAGAGGTCAGTTCCCATTTCATTTCTGCTTCACCTTGGTTTGCAGCCTATGTGAGAGCACTGTTGCTCAGGGATTACTGTGAGATTCCCATCTGGTGTTTAGAAAGTACTTGGTTAAAAGTTCCTTTTAGAATATATGGTCTTTGGGAGATGAACTGAGAATTACAGACTCTTTCCAAAGGTCTAAATGAGAAACAGTTTTTATGTTTTCACATTTGTAGGAAAGAAACTTATTTCTAGGACAAAACCAGATAAGGAGAGAACTGTTGCAAAGCCATTACAGTTAAAAAAAAAAAAAAAAAAGTATACAGATGCACACACAAACAGAAAGCTGAGAAAAAAAAATTTAAGAGTATGAGGGTTGTATGTATGTGTGTATATATTTACATTTAACTTCTACAGTTCTAAGTGTCTGTGACTTTGATGGCAAACAGCATTTGGGTTATGAGACTTTAACACAGATTGAAAAGACATGAAAAATTTGAGATCCTTGGTAATATAAACAAATGGTTTTGGCTGACTTAACAGTTGTCAGAAGTTAGCTCAGCGTTTCTTTGGTGCTGGTTCTACCCTCCCCTCCTCCCCACTGTAGACTTTGTTTTCATGTTTAGAAACAAAATATATTGATTCATGTGTAAGTTGCATATTTCTGATGTGCTTATTATGTAATGTGCTATCCCAGCTACCCAGTTTTCCATGTAGGGTTGGCCTCAAATCTATAGGATTTTTGACAAATGTACCATATGTAGTTGCATTGAGTTTTAGTATTTTTTTATTAGCCTGTAAATAAAGATGGCATCTCTCCTATATTAAAATGGTATTAATCTCATTTAAAAATAAACATTTTACAAGTCTTTCATGTTAAGGCTTTTCTTTATTTCCAGTAGCTTCTGTCATTTGTATCAGTGTCCATGGTTGAGACTTCCATGCTCCCAGTGCAGGGGACTCAGTTAGATCCGTGGCCTGGGATATAGGGTCCCTCATGCCATACAGTGCAGCAAAAAGAAAAAGAAAATTGATAGCCAATGTTGTCCTTGAGGATAACATTGATAAAAATTAGACAATGAGGGATTTCCCTCACGGTCCAGTTGTTAAGACTCCACACACTTACCATGCAGGGTATAAGGGTTCAATCCCTGCTCGGGGACCTAAGATCCCACATGCCATTCAGTGTGACCCAAAGAATAAAATAATAATAATAATAAAATTGTTTCTTATTAGATACTGTGTAAGAGGCTGTTCATCTATTTTATCATCTAAGCATATATAATTTAGAAGTTCTTAAATTGTGTCTAATAATTTTTAGACATATCTATAAACTTTGTTCAGTTTGCTCCTCACAAGGTTTATATGTGGTCATTTATAGTCAACCTAAGAACTAGGTGTAAAATATGTAGGAATGCTATTTCTTTGTCAAGGGTATTTGAGGTCAGTCAGGAGGAAAAACTCAAAATGGTATTTTATTCTTAAGTATTAATTAATGTAAAGCATATTTCAGAAATTTACTTGCATGATGAACATTTGGGGCTTCCCTGGTGGCTCAGACAGTAAAGAATCTGCCTGCAGTGTAGGAGACATGGCTTCGATTCCTGTGTTGGAAATATCCCCTAGAGAAGGGAATGGCTACCCACTCCAGTATTCTTGCCTGGAGAATTCCATGGACAGAGGAGCCTGGAGGGCTATAGTCCATGGTGTCTCAAAGAGTCGGACATGACTGAACAACTAACACTTTTACTTTATGAACATATAAGCATACTTATTTATTTTTTTGTCATTGAGTAACTTTGATTCAGTCCTAATACTGTATGCTATGTGTCAGCTCCCAGTTCACCAGTTTGGAAAAGTCTTTTCCCCAAAACTCATCTACATAGGATATTGTTCAGTTCATGAAATAAAAAAGATTATTTGTGTTTTCATTATTAATTAGTATTCTAGATTAGGGGATTTTATAATTAACTTTTTTTTTTTTTTAGCTGAGAAGTATTAATGCAAATTATTATGTGCTGTTGGTGCTAAATATTTGTCTGATAAATCTTTTTCAGGTGTATTTTGAGAGCTACAGACATGGTTGTAGCAGCCAGGTGAATGCACCTCTCATCTCTTTGGTGGGAGGGAACATAAGGGACCAAAGGCCCTGCAGCCGCTGCACTTGGTCATCCCCACCTTAACGCACAGTCTCTGCCTCTTGCCAGCCAGGGACTGAGCCTGGCAGGGAGATGACTCCTTCACTTTGGTTTTAAGACTACCTGACGGTCTTGCCATACTCCCTTAAGATTGTGTTACAGTCTCTAAGTCACTTTCACTCAACCTTCCTTCTTTTATTTACCTGCATCAGGGCCGGGTTGCCTCCCACCAACGCCAGCACCCCCACTGTTTTTCCTCACCAGTGTTGCCCCTGGTAAATCTGTTCCATAGCTGATCCCTTCTTAGTCTACGTGTCTGCTTCCTGGAAGATCCAGACTAACACAAGTAGCCCAGGAGTGAGATCCAAGAAAACCGGTTAATAGAATAGGAGCTGATTCATCTCTGTTCCAAAGAATGAAGAGGATGACAACCTGGCTGGTAAGTGGCGTCCATATAGGCCCAGGCACCAGGTTATGGTCAGTTACTAAGTATGTCACAGATGGTGTGCAGAAGAGTTGTCAAAGCAGGCCTGAATCTGTTAGCCTTAGAAAGGCCTGCTTGCAAGGTTCACATACGTCCAGCAGTTTGGATTTCATGGGTGTTCCCCCATTCTCTTAATTGATAAGGGTGGTTTACTCTGCGTGAAGTGTTTGTACAGACAATGGGATTTATGTTGAATGCCTGCTTTCCTTCTGAGAATCATGCATTTTGGTACATGTTAGGCAAAGAATGCCTGCTTAACTGGGCACAATAAAAACCCTGGACTCCTATGCCCAGGCTCAGGCCAATTTCCTTGGTGGACGCTATTTTATACATATTATACATCTTTCCTGGAGGAATTAAGTTCATGTGTGACTCCATGGCTTCCTCTAGACCTTGTTCATGTACCTTTTCCCTTTGCTGATTTTGCTCGGTGTTCTTTTTCTGTAATAAATCATAGTTGTGAGCACAGGTCTGTGCTTAGTCCTGTGGGTACTTCTAGCAAGTTGCTTAACCTGAGGATGTTCGTAGAGACCCCAGACATAGGTGGTTCAGTTCAGTTCATCTCAGTCACTCAGTCATGTCCGACTCCTTGCGACCCCATGAATCGCAGCACGCCAGGCCTCCCTGTCCATCACCAACTCCCGGAGTTCACTCAGACTCACGTCCATCAAGTCCGTGATGCCATTCAGCCATCTCATCCTCTGTCATCCCCTTCTCCTCCTGCCCCCAATCCCTCCCAGCATCAGAGTCTTTGCCAATGAGTCAACTCTTCGCATGAGGTGGCCAAAGTACTGGAGTTTCTGCTTCAGCATCATTCCCTCCAAAGAAATCCCAGGGCTGATCTCCTTCAGAATGGACTGGTTGGATCTCCTTGCAGTCCAAGGGACTCTCCAGAGTCTTCTCCAAAACCACAGTTCAAAAGCATCAATTCTTCGGCGCTCAGCTTTCTTCACAGTCCAACTCTCACATCCATACATGACCACTGGAAAAACCATAGCCTTGATTAGCCAGACCTTTGTTGGCAAAGTAATATCTCTGCTTTTCAATATACTATCTAGGTTGTTCATAACTTTCCTTCCAAGGAGTAAGCATCTTTTAATTTCATGGCTGCAGTCACCATCTGCAGTGATTTTGGAGCCCCCCAAAATAAAGTCTGACACTGTTTCCACTGTTTCCCCATCTATTTCCCATGAAGTGATGGGACCAGATGCCATGATCTTCGTTTTCTGAATGTTGAGCTTTAAACCAACTTTTTCCCTCTCCACTTTCACTTTCATCAAGAGGCTTTTGAGTTCCTCTTCACTTTCTGCCATAAGGGTGGTGTCATCTGCATATCTGAAGTTAATTCATATTTCTCCCGGCAATCTTGATTCCAGCTTGTGCTTCTTCCAGCCCAGCGTTTCTCATGATGTACTCTGCATAGAAGTTAAATAAGCAGGGCGACAATATACAGCCTTGACGTACTCCTTTTCCTATTTGGAACCAGTCTGTTGTTCCATGTCCAGTTCTAACTGTTGTTTCCTGACCTGCATATAGGTTTCTCAAGAGGCAGGTCAGGTGGTCTGGTATTCCCATCTCTTTCAGAATTTTCCACAGTTTATTGTGATCCACACAGTCAAAGGCTTTGGCATAGTCAATAAATAAGAAATGGATGTTTTTCTGGAACTCTCTTGCTTTTTCCATGATCCAGCGGATGTTGGCAATTTGATCTCTGGTTCCTCTGCCTTTTCTAAAGCCAGCTTGAACATCTGGAAGTTCACGGTTCACGTATTGCTGAAGCCTGGCTTGGAGAATTTTGAGCATTACTTTACTAGCATGTGAGATGAGTGTAATTGTGCGGTAGTTTGAGCATTCTTTGGCATTGCCTTTCTTTGGGATTGGAATGAAAACTGACCTTTTCCAGTCCTGTGGCCACTGCTGAGTTTTCCAAATTTGCTGGCATATTGAGTGCAGCACTTTCACAGCATCATCTTTCAGGATTTGAAATAGCTCAACTGCAATTCTGTCACCTCCACTAGCTTTGTTTGTAGTGATGCTTTCTAAGGCCCACTGGACTTCACATTCCAGGATGTCTGGCTCTAGGTGAGTGATCACACCATCGTGATTATCTTGGTCATGAAGATCTTTTTTGTACATTTCTTCTGTATATTCTTGCCACCTCTTCTTAATATCTTCTTCTTCTGTTAGGTCCATACCATTTCTGTCCTTTATCGAGTCCATCTTTGCATGAAATGTTTCCCTTGGTATCTCTAATTTTCTTGAGGAGATCTCTAGTCTTTCCCATTCTGTTGTTTTCCTCTATTTCTTTGCATTGATCGCTGAGGAAGGCTTTCTTATCTCTTCTTGCTATTCTTTGGAACTCTGCATTCAGATGCTTATATCTTTCCTTTTCTCCTTTGCTTTTTGCTTCTCTTCTTTTCACAGCTATTTGTAAGGCCTCCCCAGACAGCCATTTTGCTTTTTTGCATTTCTTTTCCATGGGGATGGTCTTGATCCCTGTCTCCTGTACAGTGTCACGAACTGCAGTCCATAGTTCATCAGGCACCCTGTCTATCATATCTAGTCCCTTAAATCTATTTCTCACTTCCACTGTATAATCATAAGGGATTTGATTTAGGTCATACCTGAATGGTCTAGTGGTTTTCCCTACTTTCTTCAATTGCAGTCTGAATTTGGCAATAAGGAGTTCATGATCTGACCCATAGTCAGCTCCCGGTCTTGTTTTTGTTGACTGTATAGAGCTTCTCCATCTTTAGCTGCAAAGAATAGAATAAATCTGATTTCTGTGTTGACCATCTGGTGATGTCCATGTATAGAGTCTTCTCTTGTGTTGTTGGAAGAGGGTGTTTGCTATGACCAGTGTGTTCTCTTGGCAAAACTCTATTAGTCTTTGCCCTGCTTCATTCCGTATTCCAAGGCCAAATTTGCTTGTTACTCCAGGTGTTTCTTGACTTCCTACTTTTGCATTCCAGTCCCCTATAATGAAAAGGACATCTTTTTTGGGTGTTAGTTCTGAAAGGTCTTGTAGGTCTCCATAGAACCATTCAACTTCAGCTTCTTCAGCATTACTGGTTGGGGCATAGACTTGGATTTCTGTGATATTGAATGGTTTGCCTTGGAAACGAACAGAGATCATTGTGTCATTTTTGAGATTTCATCCAAGTACTGCATTTCGGACTCTTGTTGACCATGATGGCTACTCCATTTCTTCTAAAGGTGGACTCTTTTGTTGACCATGATGGCTACTCCATTTCTTCTGAGGGATTCCTGCCCACAGTAGTAGATATAATGGTCATCTGAGTTCAATTCACCCATTCCAGTCCATTTTAGTTCTCTGATTCCTAGAAGGTCGACGTTCACTCTTGCCATCTCTTGTTTGACCACTTCCAATTTGCCTTGATTCATGGACCTGACATTCCAGGTTCCTATGCAGTATTGCTCTTTACAGCATTGGACCTTGCTTCTATCACCAGTCACATCCACAACTGGGTATTGTTTTTGCTTTGGCTCCATCCCTTCATTCTTTCTGGAGTTATTTCTCCACTGATCCCCAGTAGCATATTGGGCACCTACCGACCTGGGGAGTTCCTCTTTCAATATCCTATCATTTTGCCTTTTCATCCTGTTCATGGGGTTCTCAAGGCAAGAATATTGAAGTGGTTTGCCATTCCCTTCTCCAGTGAACCACATTCTGTCAGACCTCTCCACCATGCCCGCCCGTCTTGGGTGGCCCCACAAGGCATGGCTTAGTTTCATTGAGTTAGACAAGGCTGTGGTCCTAGTATGATTAGATTGACTAGTTTTCTGTGATTATGGTTTCAGTGTGTCTGCCCTCTGATGCCCTCTTGCAACACCTACTGTCTTACTTTGGTTTCTCTTACCTTGGACGTGGGGTATCTCTTCATGGCTGCTCCAGCAAAGCGCAGCCGCTGTTTCTTACCTTGGATGAGGGGTATCTCCTCACCGCCGCCCCTCCTGACCTTGAACGTGTAATAGCTCCTCTAGGCCCTCTGGCGCCCATGCAGCCACTGCTCCTTGGACATGGGGTTGCTCCTCCCAGCCGCCACCCCCGGCCTCGGGCGCGGGTAGCTCCACTCGGCTGCTCCCGCGCTGTCGCAGCCTGGCACTCTCAGCCGCTGCCCCTGACCTCGGACACAGAGTAGCTCCTCGACATAGGTGGTAACTTAGGCAAATATCCCCATAGAGAAGAATTCTGTAGAAGTTCAATGAGGCATTTCATAAGTATGGAAAGAACAATGTCTACGAGAGCAGCAGAATTGGCTGGTTACTGCTAGGTTGTACTGATGACCTACTGAAGGATAATGAGAGACCCCAGACTGTTATCAAGCTATTAATACTGAAATGACAGCCAAAGGACCCCTGGGGAGCTCACAGTTCAGTTTAATTCAGTTCAGTCGCTCAGTCGTGTCCGATTCTTTGCGACCCCATGGACTACAGCACGCAAGGCTTCCCTGTCCATCACCAACTCTCAGAGTTTACTCAAACTCATGTCCATTCAGTCAGTGATGCCATCCAACCATCTTATCTCTTTTCCCACCTTCAATCTTTGCCAGCATCAGGGTCTTTTCCAGTGAGTCAGTTCTTTGAATCAGGTGGTCAGAAAAAGCGACAGCATCAGTCCTTCCAATGAATATTCAGGACTGATTTCCTTTAGGATGAACTGGTTGGATCTCCTTGCTGTCCAAGGGACTCTCAAGAGTCTTCTCCAACACCACAGTTCAAAAGCATCAATTCTTTGGTGCTCAGCTTTCTTTATATTCCAACTTTCATATCCATA